>NC_137187.1:24525164-25125164 GCF_951804945.1 Podarcis cretensis
GGAGAACGGCACTGAAAAATTCAGAGAACTGTGAATTTTTAAGGATGCCTGTGTTTCAATTTGCATATTGTTTTGGACACTGCAAATAAGGTACGTTCACCTTTGAATCCAAACCAAATTCAATTTCTCCCCCTATTCCTAGGTTTCATCTGTCATACCAGCAACAGCAGCAGATACGCTCTGTGCTTATGATAATATTTTCTTTTCTTCCAAATTATGCTGTTTTAAATGTGCACTTTTAATATTTGCCTTCCTTTAGCAATGTTTTCTTTTGAAATGTTTGGGATAAATTTTTTGTTTGTTAACTTTGCTGTGTTAAATGTGCATTCCGTAGTCGACCTCCTTTGTAATGTTTTACACTGAAATCTTTAAGATAACATTTTACTTTCCTGTTAATCATATGACTTTGAATGTACTCTATGCTTTATATTTGACTTTCTTCTGTAATGTTTTCTTCTGGATTGTTTTATTTGATACTTTAAAATAAGTTGTAAACCACTTTGGGATATTTTTCTTAAAAATATAAGACAGCAAAAAAATAAATAAATAAATAGGCCATAGATTTTTAGAATTAGTCAAAGGTTTGGGAGAAGAGGAATGTTGCCCTTTCTCTCAGGAAACAGATACAATCATACCTTGGGTTACAGCCGCTTCAGGTTGCATTTTTTTGGGTTATGGACCACCGAACCCTGGAAGTACCGGAATGGGTTACTTCCAGGTTTTGGCGGTCGCGCATGCACAGAAGTGCCAAATCACGCTTTGAGCATGCACAGAAGCACCAATGCATGTGTAGACACGGGTTGCGAATGCTGCGGGTTGTGAACATGCATCCCGCATGGATCATGTTCGCAACCTGAGCATCCACTGTATACCTAAATTCCTAGAATAAGCTGCAACACTGACTTTGGAGGGCGGGGTGTAGATAAATCTCCCATCTGGATGATCCCTGAGAATCTGGAGGGGAGAGACTTCCTGCTGTCCATCAGGCAAGACCTTTTTCCACCTGCCTTTCCCAGACTGTGACTTTAAGAACACCAGAAGCAGCTGGGAGGAGAGGAGTTCAGGAATATTTTTAAAAACATAATTCTATAAGTTGTGCATCTCTGCTTCTGAGTTTGCATTGTGTTATTTTATGAGCTGTGCCTTGCCGTTGATTATAGTTTAGAAATTATTTATTGTGATTGTTAAGAGTGGATTTCTGTTTAGTTTCTGTTTGCTGATATTTAATATCATTCTGTAGTATTCTAATGGGTGATTGAATATTACTTGATTTGATATCAGTTGCTTATTTTAAAGTTACATTTTTATTATCACATTTTTTATTGGATTAGATTGTTATAAGGTGTGCATTCTTTGCTGTTTCTTCAGCTTGTAAACTGCCTTGGGTATAGTAAAATAGAAAGGCGGTGTACAAATTAAAAGTGAAATGAAATCTCTTCTCTCCTATTTCTTTATCCCACACCATATGCTATTTGTGTTGTCTTTTCTCTTTCTGAACCCAAAGGTCACCAGCTTCAGCTTCTGTCCTGAGACAGTGCTGCATTGCAGCAAGCTGTTCAGTGTTCTTACCTGTTAAGGATGCTGTCCTTCAAAGGAGATGTCAATCTGAGCTTTTTGTTCCTTACCCTTATTACTCAGATTTGGAGATAGATAGATATAGACAGACAGACAGATAGATAGATAGATAGATAGATAGATATAGATAATTTATTACAGTCAGAGACCACCTTATAAAACACACTTGGGGGTACAATCCCAGAAGGAAAGCAAACATTGAAAACAATGTACAACAATAAATTTAAAATTTATAAATGCGATAAGCGTATAGACACTTAAAACTTTAAGATAAGCTACCACAAAGAGACGACCCAGAGTCACCCATGGAACCGAGTTTGGGGATTTTCTTAACGAACTAGTTTGGGTCGGGGGATGGTCTGCGCCTACAGATCTGTACACAGAATCTGGCGACCATCCGGGTCCTCTTATGATCTTTGCCTAACAGGAAAAGGTCAAATTTTTGCTTTTCCGGGAGGTCAGCAAGTCTCACCAGCAGGGGATCAATGGTCTCACTACGTGCCTCTTCATAGATAGATAGATAGATAGATAGATAGATAGATAGATAGATAGATGAGAGATCTGGGCAAGATCCTTTAAACATCACAGTAATTCCCTTTAATTGAGTTCTCCTTACACGAGCATATTTTCCTTGACAATATACTGAGGTACTGAGGATGAGATCTTCACGTCTCGCAGCTTGAAGAAGTCACACAATATCCTGAGAGATCCCACCCATCCTGCTCACAACCTCTTTGAACTGTTGCCTTCGGGCAGAAGATATAGGACAATGAAAACACGAACCACACGCCTTCTGAATAGTTTCTATCCAAGAGCTCTGATTGCACTAAACAATGATCTCAGGGCCAGTTGTAAGAAATAGCAAGCAGTGAGTAGTAAGGAATGAGATAGGTTTTAGGTTATGCTATGTTTCTAATAGGTTGTGTTATATTCTGGATTATGTATGTTTTAATAGATTATGTCTGAATAGGATGAGAGTGTTGGAGATACGTGCAAATGTGTATGTGAATCCGGTCTTGGGTGTTTGATTTTCGTTGTTGTGTATACTGTGTATATACGGACAATGACAATAAATTTATCTAATCTAATCTAAAACATAGCAGGCCTCAGCTCTGCACTTTCAGAGAAAACATTCCTCTGAGTATCAGCTGCTTGGGGTCACAAGTGGGGAGAGTGATGTTGTACTCCAGTCCTGCTTGTAGGCATCTCACATGTATCTGGTTGGCCACTGTGGGAACAGTATGTTGGACCAGATCAAACTTGGGTCTCCAGCTGTGTTTGGACTACATTCCCCATGATCCCCGACTGGTTTTGCTAGCTAGGGATAATAATAATAATAATAATAATAATAATAATAATTATTATTATTATTATTATTATTATTATTATTATTATTTATACCCTGCCATCTCAGGGCTCAGGGCGACTAACACCAATAAAATCACAGTAAAAACATAACAGGGGAAAAAGAGGGGGGGACCCCAATTTAAAATACAGGTTAAAATGCAATTTAAAATGCAGCCTCATTTTAAAGTAGCTGATAAATTAAGACCATAAGGGGAGGGAAACATAAGGGTCAGACCGAGTCCAAACCCAAGGCCAGGCGGACAGCTCTGTCTTGCAGGCCATGCAGAAAGATGTCAAGTCCCGCAGAGCCCTAGTCTCTTGTGACAGAGCATTCCACCATGTCGGGGCCAGTGCTGAAAAGGCCCTGGCCCTAGTTGAAATCAATCTAACCTCCTTGTGACCTGGGACCTCCAAAATGTTGTCCTTTGTGGACCTTAAGGTCCTCCGTGGGGCATACCAGGAGAAGCGGTCCCGTAGGTACGTGGGTCCCAGGCTATATAGGGCTTTAAAGGTCAAAACCAGCACCTTAAACCTGACCCTGTACTCCACCGGGAGCCAGTGCAGTTGGTAAAGCACTGGATGAATGTGATCCTGCAGCAAGGATCCCATAAGGAGCCTCACCGCGGCATTCTGCACCCGCTGGAGTTTCTGGGTCAGCTTCAAGGGCAGCCCCATGTAGAGTGAGTTACAATAATCACCTGGAGGTGATCGTCGCATGGCTCACAGTGGCCAGATCATGGCGAGAAAGGTAAGGGGCCAACTGCTTAATATGGTGGAGATGGAAAAATGCCACCTTTGCTGTGGCTGCAACCTGCGCCTCCATGGAAAGGGAGGCATCGAAGGTGACACCCAAGCATGATGGGTGTTGCAGCCCAGAAACAACTGGAGACCCAAATTTGGGGAAACTCTGAACTAGATGGACCTTTGGTTGATCTAGCAGTCTCTTCTCATGTCCTGATGTTCTCTGGTCCTTCCCTATTGCCATTCTCAGCAGCATCGTTCACCTTCATTTCATGGCAAAATTCTTATGTGTATTTTACACTTTCTTGAAATTGAAAATCACCTCTACTCTCTCTTTTGGCCCCCCCTCCCACCACCCTTCTGTGTCTCCTGATAGGGAGGTGGGGTTAGAAAAGATTCCCAAGATTAAAATACAGTTATTACCTTTTTGATGTAATGGCACAGATTAAAAACACTTGAATGTAGCTGAGTTGCAACAGACACAATTGAAAAAACTTCATCACTCTTGTGCTGTCTTTAAGTGCAGTGATTAATGTACCATTGCAAGATGATATATATGCCCATAGATTACTATTTATGTTTTATGACTTATTGTTTGCCCGAGATCTTGGAACATTTTATTTAAAGATCAGTGAGGGATTAAAAGCAGCGCTTTCCTTTTCATCCTCAGAAAGACTTATATAATTTTCCTTCTAAAAGGGGGAGGGAACAGGTGGAATGATGGCTAGCACCCAGCTGAAATTAAGTACCTGGAATCAAATCAATCATTTGTTGCTGAGTCTTATGAAAAGTTAAATGCACATTTAATGGTAAACAAGCCTAGAAAATAGATGTTATGCTGATGTTTCGGTGGCTCTACATCAATGGGGATTGAGAGTATCGAACGTGTGTGCCCTGGTGTGGCAAAAATGGCACTGAGAAAAGTAAGACATTTTATCTCATCTGTTATATGGGAACCAGTACAATTCAAATGAGGAACGCGGGTGGCACTGTGGGTTAAACCACAGAGCCTAGGACATGCCAATCAGAAGGTTGGTGGTTCGAATCTCCATGACGGGGTGAGCTCCTGTTGCTGGGTCCCTGCTCCTTCCTACCTAGCAGTTCGAATGCACATCAAAGTGCAAGTAGATAAATAGGTACCGCTCCGGTGGGAAGGTAAACGGTGTTTCCATGCGCTGCTCTGGTTTGCCAGAAGCGGCTTAGTCATGCTGGCCACATGACCCGGAAGCTGTACGCCGGCTCCCTCGGCCAATAAAGCGAGATGAACGCCGCAACCCCAGAGTCGGTCACGACTGGACCTAATGGTCAGGGGTCCCTTTACTTTTACCTTACAATTCAAATGTCGCCATAGAATTTCCCCCACACAAAATTTGCCTGCTCCCTCAGCCGCTTGTATTATACGTGCAGAAGGAAAGTAACATGGTATCTCTCCTGCATGCAGATAAACAGCTGGGGGGGGGGGATTGAATGGTAAATGGTTGGCGGGTAAAGGGTAAAGGGTTAGGCACACACCCACCCTTCCACAGGCTCCTTTCTCCTTTCAGACTAGCAGCCTTCCAGTGCTTCTTTTGGGTGAAAAAGAAAGGAACAAAGAAATGCTGAAAAATATATGCAAAAGGATGTGTGTCAGATCTTGATTTGGCCTAGCAGGAGATGTTTTCACTTACGTGGTATGCTGTTAGACTACCGGATAAGCTAATAAAGGAAAGGATTGATCATCCACATTTATAATGACCCGTGTTACAAGAGACCAAGGAGATTATTGTCTTGTGAATTCTTTTTCTGGAACGGTGGGCATTTTGCTCAAAAGTGTCTAAATCGTAAGCTTGGCAAATCTGAGTTGTTCATCTGTGTTACTGTGAGTCTCAGAGGACACCATGCATGTATTTGCTTGCTGTGGCATCTTAGGGTGCATGCACTGTTTCTATTTAGCCAAGCGCTGTCAGGTCAGGAGTAGGCAACATGGCGCTCTATGGACATTTTTGGACTTCACATCCCACAAGCAACATTTGGAAGTCACCACATTTGCAATCCCTGAATTTAGTGCCTGTTAGAATTGAGTTTCTTTGACCACCTAGTCCTTTTAAGGCTAATGGGATCCAGTTTGTATGTTTGGATCCCAGCAATCTCCTCTCCAGGAAGTAGCTGTTAGCTTTGAGCAGTCCAACTCTTATAAACCATCAGACCATCCCCTCCACCCAAGCCAAGGGGAGGTGAAGCGCGCACTGCAGCTTTGGGGTTTATTACAAAAAAATTCTCAGCCTGGAGTTTCCCATCCTGCTGCCATATTTGTTTGTTTGTTTAATGGGCCACATGAAAAGCCAACAGAGCAGAAGGGGAACCGCATGGCTCAAGGCTACTGTCTGCTACAGCAGCAACGGGCAATTTATGTGAAGGGGAGTTCCAGGCAGCTGCGCTGGAATGTTGATTTGTCCAGACTTTGAACTTGCCATCTCACCCATTCAGCTTGTCGCATTTGCTGCTAAATATTTTCCTGGTCCCCAAGCAAAGGGAAAACAAACAAACAAACAAACAACTCGAATAGGTCTTTTACGGGCGGTTTGCTTTTGAAAGTTTTTCTTTGAAGGAGTCTGGGTGGGAGAAAGAATGTGACAACTCTCTAATAATAATAATAATAATAATAAATAGCACACTGTCCCCCGTCTCCCCCCCCCCACCAGCAATATGTCTTAGCCTGCCTTATCCCTCTGTTTACTTCTCCCATCCTCCTTCACTCGCAGTGGAGAACGTTGTCATATGTGGATTTGCAGGACATCTTGTCAGATAAGACGATTGCCACGCTCACATTTTAGCTGCCAAAATATTTCAGCTCTGCAGTTCTCACATCTGAGAAACCTTCTTGCGGTGCTAAGATGCTCCCCCCCCCCCGCCACCCCCAAGGCTGTCTTTATTTACTGCACTGTGTTAATGAGCAGAGACTTGCCAGGAATGTGGGATGGCGAGTTTAAGGCAAATAGCTGCCTACAAAATTCTAGAGAAGTCTAACCAAGACCAATTATTGGCATTATGATGTGGACTCTTTTAAAAAAGAAGAAAAGAAACAGCGAACAGGGTGATTTTTATACCATGCAGCTGAATCTACAAAGATAGATTATTCTCTTTGTGATAGTGAAATCAGGTTTCCATCATGATGCAGAGCTCCCAATGGCTAATTTTATTGCTGTCTCCCGGTGACAGAAAGTGTTATTTGTAGTATGCATCTTGATAGCAGTTGCCTTGGGATTCAGGAAAGGACGCCTAAAATCATTAAGACTTAATAAGACCATTTTTTTAAAAAAATGCAGGAATTGTAACTGAATTTTATGACAGATATGTGGGGAATGAAGTCACTGTTTGTGTGCATAATCATTGTGGTTTTGCTTAGCATCATTCCCTGCTTTTAGGCTGATCTAGCACAAATAGCAGAGATGCAGGTGGTGCTGTGGGTTAAACCACAGAGCCTAGGGCTTGCCGATCAGAAGGTCGGCGGTTTGAATCCCTACAACGGGGTGAGCTCCCGTTGCTCGGTCCCTGCTCTTGCCCACCTAGCAGTTTGAAAGCACGTCAAAGTGCAAGTAGATAAATAGGTACCACTCCAGTGGGAAGGTAAACAGCGTTTCCGTGCGCTGCTCTGGTTCACCAGAAGAGGCTTAGTCATGCTGGCCACATGACCCGGAAGCTGTACACCAGCCCCCTCGGCCAGTAAAGCGAGATGAGCGCCGCAACCCCAGAGTCGGTCACGACTGGACCTAATGGTCAGGGGTCCCTTTACCTTTACCTAGCACAAATAGCAGGAATTCTGGGCTTTAAACAGTTGCATAGAAAGTCGGGGGGGGGGGGGTGTTGGCAGGTGCACCTTCCCATGTCATAGTCTGGGTCTAATAAAAGTGGCAGGTATTAAAAGTCCCAGCTCCCTGACTCACCTGGTGACCCCAATTTGTGCCTCCATATGGATGGGGCAAGGAGGAGGCCCAATTCTGTGTGGCAGCAGCTTCTGCACTGCCAGCCAGCCAGCCATACTGGAATGCAAGGTTCCTGGGTGGGGGATCTGGGAGCTGACCAAGGAAAAGACTTACATTGAGACCACAGCTGACTCCCCTGCTGCCCTTTATGCCCTGTAACATAACATTATGGTTGCCTTGATTTTGCTCATTCTGGTAGAATATTGCACTCTTCTGTATTCTTCAGCTTTATGTGTGCGTATGAGGTTTGGGACATGGTGGTGCTGTGGTCTAAACCACTGAGCCTCTTGGGCTTGCTGATTGGAAGGTTGTCAGCTCGAATCCCCGTGACGGGGTGAGCTCCCGTTGCTCTGTCCCAGCTCCTGCCAACCTAGCACTTCGAAAGCACACCAGTGCAAGTAGATAAATAGGTACCACTGCGGTGGGAAGGTAAAATGGTGTTTCCATATGCTCTGGCTTCCGTCACGGTGTCCTGTTGTGCCAGAAGCACAACATGCTGGCCACATGACCTGGAAAAGCTGTCTGTGGTCAAACGTTGGCTTCCTTGGCCTGGAAGTAGAGATGAGCACTGCACCCCATTGTCGAATTTGACTGTATTTAACCATCCTGGGGTCCTTTGCATTTACTTTTTAACCTGCATATGAGGTTCAGAATCAGGCACAGTTCTATACGAAACTATAAAAATCTGACCTATTGCACCAGATGTTGAGAGTCGTGACTTTTGAAAAGCCAGTTGGAGATGTTTCCGTTCTGTATGCCAAAAGAAGGCTTATTTGGGTTAATAGGGAAATTGCTCAATTCCTGATGATCTCAAGCCTCTGCACAAACAGCTCCCATTTAAATACCGGAGAGGAAGGAGGAGCAAACACAAGCTCAGATGCAGGTGATTCTCCCGAACTGCACCACTTATCTGAACCCTAGTTCTATCAAAACTCATGCAGCTTCTCCCCATAATTCCTTAGTTATTTTGCCCAAGCAGGAATGTTGCAGATGTGTGTGTGTGGTGGAAAGAGGATAATTTGAAATAATTCCAGTTTTGATTGGCACACTGACCCTAAGTCAAATGTGGGGGCTAATTTTGTTCGATTTTTCTAGACAGAATCTTAAATATAAGCGCACGCTCAAATCAGTTGAGCAAATGGCTGTCATTCTGTGCACGTTTACTCAAAAGTAAGTCCTACCGAGTTTAGTGAAGCACACTCCCAAAGTTGAGTGCATCAGATCGCAGCCTCAGTATTGCAGAAAATAGATGTGAGGTTCATTGAATAGGCAGAAGAGCGAAGGAAAGCTGGGCTGCTTGGCTCTAATTCCATCAGGATCATTTACTTTTAGAAAGATGGAAACGACTGAATTGTAGATCAAAATCGCCAGCCTTCTATTTGGCTTCATCCAAGATTTATGGCAGCTGCTTTTCAAGGGCAACTAAAAATCTGCTGCCAGACTTGACATCCACACCATTTTCTCTCTCTTCTTTCAATATTGAATAAACGTTACTGGCAAAGTCAATTTTGAGGGCATTAAAATTAAAACACCCCCCCTTCCCTTATGCTTTAGTGAGAATGGGTGTTGATAATCCTTGAGTTTTAAAGTGCTAACACAAGGTCTGAGCTGAAACCAGAGAGCCAGTTTGTAAAAAAATTTCTCCTCCTGCAAAACAGGCTTCAGTATTTCTACCTATTTCTCAGGCCACTGATGGGTGTGAGGCTGAGCTTTCCTTTTCATTAATTTCTACCCAGCTTTCTGCAGTTTCCCTGCATACCTGCATTTCCAGATCTTATGGGTAATGGTAAAGGACCCCTGGACGGTTGAGTCCAGTAAAAAGCGACTATGGAGTTGAGGCGCTCATCTCGCTTTCAAGCCAAGGGAGCCGGCGTTTGTCCACAGACAGCTTTCCAGGTCATGTGGCCAGCAGGACTAAACCACTTCTGGCGCAATGGGACACCGTGATGGAAGCCAGAGTGCACTGAAACATCGTTTACCTTCCCACCACAGAGGTACCTATTTATCTACTTGCACTGGCATGCTTTCAAACTGCTAGGTTGGCAGGAGCTGGGACAGAGCAGCCCATCACGGGGATTTGAACCGCCGACGTTCTGATTGGCAAGCCCAAGAGGCTCAGTGCTTTAGACCACAGCACCACCCTCATGATGCCTTCCCCTGAGCACAAGAACTCAGGGAGCCCACCAAGAATGTGAGATTAGGACACGCTCATTTTATTGTTAAGGGAAGTGCTTCCTCTGACCTTAAAAAGAATTTCCCCACTCATTTATTTAAAACTAACAAAAACTTCAGTTGCCAGGCGCACAGCATGCAACCTCCTCAGCTTCCCATACTTATAAAAAAGCCCAGATGAGGATATCACAGGGTTTCCCAGGAAACACCCAGGAAGGCTGCAGAGTGCAGATCACCATGGCGACTATTTGTAGAAAAAGAAAGGACACTCACAAACACCTCTTGGCTCTTTTGAAAGTAAGGTAACTGCAAGAAAAGTTCTGCACCCCACCCATGGGAATCTGTCTGAATTTTTTATCTCCCCCTTTCATATTTTTTTTGACTGCAATCTCTTTTCTCATGAATTGCTGAGAAAGTTCAATGAACGCAGCAGAATTTTTTTTTTTGGGGGGGGCGCAAAGTACTAGTGCCATAACCCAGGGGTCAGCAAACTTTTTCAGCAGGGGGCCGGTCCACTGCCCCTCAGACCTTGTGGGGGGCCGGACTATATATTGAAAAAAAAATAATTAACGAATTCCTATGCCCCACAAATAACCCAGAGATGCATTTTAAATAAAAGGACTCATTCTACTCATGTAAAAACACGCTGATTCCTGGACTGTCCATGGGCCGGATTGAGAAAGCGATTGGGCCGGATAGTTTGCCTGCCCATGCTATAACCACTGCCCCCTGCCCTTTTAAGCAGCTGTTCTTGTGTTAAGTTCTCTGTTCTCTTGTCGAATGTGGTACAAAAGCAGATATTTATTTATTGCCTGTTTGCTTCTATGCCTGGTGTGTTTAGCTGTGTCTTGTAGTTCAAGTAACGGCATTCCTGTCAGATGTTTAGATGTGGGCATTGATACCAGAATTCAGCCATATCTGAATCAGGGGTAAGTGTTCTTAATGCAGGACTGGATGGGTATTTAAGGTTAAGGAAGGGTTAAGGAATGGTTTTGATAGCAAAGATGGACACATGACGCCCTACTTTTCACGTTCATAATGCTTTATTACCTTGTCTATTTATCATTCATTTTTAATCGTTTTGTGCTGCTATATCGGTGAAACATTGTTCATATGTGCCTATGTAGCATTTTACCCCACCCTTTTGTTACTGCTTTCAAACGCCAACTCCCCTTCAATGGTATTTGAGGGGTGGTGTTCAATTTCTCCTCCTGCCTTTTGCTTCTTGCATTCAGGCAGATAATAAAGGACACAGAGGGAGGGAGGGAGGAAGAATTAAAATGTGACACCAGAGTGAGAAGCAGAGCAACCAGCAACTAGCAGCAAGGGGGGGGGGACCCCAGCATTTTGGAAAATAGAGTGGCCGGGTATTACTAACATTTGATGGGGGGGGGGGGAACCAAGGCAAAAAGCGTTTTAATTAACAAGTATGCCCTATGACGTACCTAAAGTCGTTTTAATAGGGGGAAATAACATGAAACAGGTCAGTGTAGATCCAGCTTAAGAGCTGAAGGTAGCTTCAATAGGCAGAATGCATTGCTCCATAGACCAGATAAGTACCGAAAGCCAGGCTCCTAGTATTTATGATGGTCATTTGCTATTAAATGCATATCCTGCCTTAAGAGGGACCCAGTGAGGACCCTGAGGAGTTCAGAAAACAAGATTAAAATTACAGCATGAATATTTTAAAAGTCTTATAAAACCAGCACGCATACCTCACGATTTAGCCATAAAAATGTTACACTAACTCTGTTCCCTTTTGGGCTTGCACAAAAGGCTCCGAGGCGTGAGCACACAGGTAAAGCCATCTGCAAATAATCACCACCACTGCTTTGGCTTACTCTGAAAGACATTTGGTTGTTTTTTTTTTTTAAGCATTTCTGCTCAATTGCTAGAGAAACGCAGAGGAGTGTTTGGGGCCATTCAGTGGAGTAGGAATGAACAGACTGGTCTGTTTCTAGCCTGTGTCACCCCCCCACCCCAATGTTTTCACTCAGAAGCGTGTCCCACCCTCTTCCCATGTTAATCCACATTAAAAAAAAAATCCACATATTACATGTTTCCAGGAAACATGTGACGGAAAAGTAAACACCAAGAAGAAGGAGGATGCTTTTGTTGTTGTTGTTTATGTCCAACTCTTCATGACCCCATGGACCAGAGCACGCCAGGCACTCCTGTCTTCTACTGCCTCCCACAGTTTGGTCAAACTCATGCTGGTACCTTCAAGAACACTGTCCAACCATCCCATCCTCTGTCGTCCCCTTCTCCTTGTGCCCTCTATCTTTCCCAGCATCAGGGTCTTTTCCAGGGAGTCTTCTCTTCTCATGAGGTGGCCAAAGTATTGGAGCCTCAGCTTCAGGATCTGTCCTTCCAGTGAGCACTCAGGGCTGATTTCCTTCAGAATGGATAGGTTTGATCTTCTTGCAGTCTATGGGACTCTCAAGAGTCTCCTCCAGCACCACAATTCAAAAGCATCAATTCTTTGGCGACCAGCCTTCTTTATGGTCCAGCTCTCACTTCCGTAGGAGGATGCTAGTGCCTCACAGAAAAACAAAACTGAGAATGGTGCCTGTAACATTCTGCCTCACATCTCGGATTCTACAGATTATAGAAACTAACTTTAAAAAGAGCAAAGATGGGAGTCAGAAGGTTATGGTTCACATGGGGAGAGGACACTGCCCCCTCGAACACACATGTATAGTACTGTGCTTTGCGTATACGTGTGAAAGACTTTAGAGTAGAGAAGCTAGGGACAAGTGATCAACTCTTCCTCCTTCCTCAAAACCAACTCTCTATACTCCTTTCCCTTGTTTGGACTTCCAGATGTGTGTTTACTAAACTAACACATAGAAAAAATGAAATAACTCATAGCTAACATGCAGAATTCTCAAAATAATGTTATTAAAAATGGCAGAAGAGATGAACAATTTTGTTTGAAAGAAAACACATAAGTTTTTGTCCCCTTAGCTCTACCATACTATTAGAAAATTGGTATTTTAATGCTTTGAAGTTGTAGCCATGTCTCTGGCCTGCGTCTCTCTTGGCTAAACACTTTGTGATTAATTGTGCTATATCCTAGGCATAAACAGTGTTTAAAAAGATACAATTGTAGAAATTTGTAAAAGAAGCATATTCTGTGAATAATGATCCAAACCCTGTTTCTTCCAGTAAAGAATGGATTATGTCCTTTGGCTTTGATAAAACTCAAAAGAAAAGGGGTAAATTGTTCAATAACTTACAAAGAACAAAATTCAAGATGATCTATGCAGAAAACATTAATCTTCTGTTATCACATGAATACGCCACCAATCTGGCCTCAGGATCTATGATGCCACTCAATAAAATTTATCATTTTTGATAGGACCCCATTAATTTACTACAGTTGTACTCAATGCTATGGCCATGTGGTGTGAACTCACCTTTGATATATCTCGACTCCTTTACTGTGCTGAATCTCATTATAGATTCTCTCCCCTTTAAAAATGCAGCTCATAATTTGCAACACTACAGTTACCTCTAGACTAAGGATTAGCTTTTTATACAGACAAAACGGATGTCAAGCAAGGACAAAAAGTTTACTTTATTAGATCCTTTCTTCTTGTTAATTCAGAAAGCTCCCCGAGTGACTTCTAGTCTGTTTAAGACAATGGGTTTTAAACTTCTGGGAATGATTTCCATTGAAAAAACTTTGTGCTTGTTGCAGATTGTAGAGGCTTCTGGACGTACATACTCAGTTCATATAGGGCAGGCACCAGTCCTATTGGGACTATGCCACCTCACTTGGACTGGAGTGCAAACTGGAACACAAACTGTATGCTTGTGAAACACGGACCACTTATAAACACCACCTCCAACTCCTCAAAAATTTCCATTAACGGTGTCTTCGAAAAATGTTACACATCACGTGGGAAGACAGGTGAACTAATGACAGTGTACTGGAAGAAGCAAAGATCACCAGTGTCAAAGCAATGATTCTTCAACATCACCTTTGTTGGGCTGGTCATGTTGTGTGGATGCCTGATTATCATCTTCCAAAGCAACTACTGCACCCCCAACTTTAGAACAGAAAGCGTAATGCCTGTGGTCACCAAAAGAGGTTTAAAGACTCTCTCAAGGTAAATCTAAAAAAAGTAGTATAAACACTGACAACTGGGAAACGCTGGCCTGCAAGCGCTCCAGTTGGAGAACAGCCTTTACCAAAGGTGTCATGGGCTTTGAAGACGCTCGAACTCAGGATGCAAGGGAGAAACGTGCTAGAGGAAGGCACCCTTGGCAAACCCTCACCGTGATCAACTCCCACCCAAAAACCAATGTCCCCACTGTGGAAGGACGTGTGGATCAAAAATTGGCCTCCACAGTCACTTATGGACTGTTAAGACCGTGTTCATGGACACAATCTTAGCTATGAGTCATTGCCAAAGAAAGAAGTAGCTAAACACTGCATGAGAGAATTAGAAATGGCAGGCAAAATGTCTAACCAGTAAGCTTGCCTTCTAATACTGCTTTTCTGATGGGGGAAGCTCTGATTCACTTTCAATGACCTCAAGGTTCCCTGGAACAATTCCTAGGGGAAAATGTTTTCATTCTATGCCAAGGTCTGCAGTCTCAGTAAGTGAGTGCATCAGATACATTGTAGTGTTGCACCACAAACACAAATATTGTGGATGACAGATATGCAAGAACTGTCAGGAGCTCGTCCTACACTCGAGTAAGATGCTGGCAGAGACACATGCCCAACCGGCATGTTCTCTCCCTCCTGGTCAACCGTTCTGGAGCTTCACAAGCTTTCTTCTGCCCGAACATCACAGCAACCGATGCCAACAGACACCGGCACACTTAGGGATCCACAGAGTTTGTGTAGTTGCATAACAGACCTCAGCAACTCAGCATTTTGGCTAATCTACTTTACAAATAAAAGGGTAAAAGCCTCAGCGCCTAGGGCTTGCCGATCGAAAGGTCGGTGGTTCGAATCCCCGCAGCGGGGTGCGCTCCCGCTGCTCGGTCCCAGCGCCTGCCAACCTAGCAGTTCGAAAGCACCCCCGGGTGCAAGTAGATAAATAGGGACCGCTTACCAGCGGGAAGGTAAACGGCGTTTCCGTGTGCGGCTCTGGCTCGCCAGAGCAGCAATGTCACGCTGGCCACGTGACCCGGAAGTGTCTCCGGACAGCGCTGGCCCCCGGCCTCTTGAGTGAGATGGGCGCACAACCCCAGAGTCTGTCAAGACTGGCCCGTACGGGCAGGGGTACCTTTACCTTTACCTTTACTTTACAAATAAACAGATACTGAGCACTGCAACATGTCTCCCTCTCTTTCTAGCATCAGACAGCAAAGAGAAAAAGAACATAGGACAATAGTCCCACTTCACGGAACACAGTAACACAAACATCCTGCCTCCATCACTTCCCACATACACCATCATGTGATAGATAACAATCCCATGACTGCAATCATGGAGTAGGAATTCTAACAAGAACAACGTGTTTCTTTAAACATGTACCTTGACTTTGCCTGGCTCCCTAGTACATGTACAGCTCTTTAAATATTATTCCATATTGCTATATGGACTCAGCTACATTAGTCAAGAAAAAACGTTTTATATGCATTACAACACTGTGACACCAGATGGCGCTGTGGAGTCCCGCCTTTCGCTAATGTGATTTCCCATTTTGAAGTTTACAACTTGTTTTCCTGAAACGCTTTTTTGATGTGTCTAGACCCAGCCTATGTTGACAAGGTTGCTTCATGCAAGAAACACTGTCATCAGTGTATATGCAGCAAACACACCCTTCCTGGCTGCCACTCTATGTCTCTGTCCAAGAAGCCATTTCCCAGTGCTGCATGTCTCCATTTTAAGGGAATTAACAGCTATCCTGGCTAGTAAGTCAACATTCAGTTTAGCTCAGTGCTGTTTCAAAGAGCTTTTCCCTAGCCTTGCTGCCTTAGATCCTTTAACTGTATGTACCAGGGATTAAATCTGGAGCTTTCTATATGCAAAACATGTGCTCTACCACTCAGCTATGAAGTCAAATATCTTAATATGCTTGCTTTGGTACCTCCTGCTAAAGGACAATTTCCTCAGCTCTTTGAGGCGTGCAGATTTCTGCATGCTTGGTACTTTATTTGTCATCGTAGGAAGCGGTCCATCCAAAAATGCAAAGAGACATCAAGTTGCACGCAGCTTTTGCGTAATTCTCCTGTATGCATTGGACAAATAACTTATTTTTAGTTTTCCCAAGTTTCTCATTTTTTCAGTCTTAAGTTCAGCATCAATCTGCACCATCTATTTCTGTCTCTATATCCCCTCATGAAAATTTATTTGCATTTTGTGTGTGTGTGTATGTATGTATGTATGTATGTATGTGTGTGTGTGTGTATAGATAGATAGAACATTCATTTGCAATTTTGCATGCATTCCTTCTAATATTCTCTTTTTTTCTACACAGTTCCTCCTCATACAGTGCACAGTTGTATATTATTTTCACAACCACATGTGTTTTTATTTACATTTTCCCCAATAAACACATCTTTGGGTGAACTTTTTAAAGCTGAAGGACTGCATTGCAAAATTTGGAGAAGTGCTTATTTTGAACGATAGCTGCGCTTTGGGTCGCATATCAATTCTGGATATGTGAACTGGATAAATTTCCCCACATCCCTACTCTTCGGTGCTACCTAAACAGTTCTCACACATCCTGTGGTCTGTTGTTTCAGGACTGCCCCAGCAACTATGTGGCTTGCAAGTCTGGGTGCCGCTGATTCTGTGCATTTAAGTGCCGAAAATATCACTTGGGAGAAAAGCCTAGCCCAGCTAAGATCAGGCCGCTTTCCAGGCGTATGTGGCCAGGTCACTTTCTGTTATGTACTGAGTCACTATGAGCTGAATAAAGAGCATGAAATCACTTTGCGACTCTGAGTATATTTCACTTTCAAATCTAGAACTTGAGAGATGCTTGAGCCAGGAATATGAGACTCCTATACATTAGCATGAGCTGTTAAGCACCTCAGGTTACATGCCACTTTGGAATACAGGCACACTTTAGGGAACTTCTACAGTTAAAACATTTATCTGGAGGAGGTGGACCCTAAGAAAATTTGGTCAGGACTGCCAAGTCTTGCAACCCACAGGCTGTTCTAAAGCCACCTGCTATGATTTCTCATCTGCATGACACATTTGGGAGACTCACTGCTGAGCCTCTGGACCTCAGACATGCAGAGGTTCAATGTTGGCACAAAAAAGGCCAAGCATAATGCTGGTGGTCAACAAAAGAGGTTTAAAGACTGTCTCAAGGCAAATCTAAAAAAAATGTAGTATAAACACTGACAACTGGGAAACACTGGCCTGTGAGTGCTTCAATTGGAGAACAGCCTTTACCAAAGGTGTAATGGGCTTTGAAGACACTCAAACTCAGGATGAAAGGGAGAAATGTGCTAAGAGGAAGGCACGCTTGGCAAACCCTCACCGTGGTCAACTCCCGCCCGGAAACCAATGTCCCCACTGTGGAAGGATGTGTGGATCCAGAATTGGCCTTCACAGTCACTTATGGACTCATTGTTAAAACCATGTTTATGGAAGACAATCTTACTTGGCTACGAGTGATCGAAGAAGCAGCAGCAGCAAGATTAAGATTAACCCATGGTCTGACCCAGCAAGGCCATTTGCTATCCTCTAATGTATCAGCAAGTCACTCTGTGTCAGGAGAAGGACCACCTGAGCCATCAGCCAGACAGCTGAAATAGCTCCATTTTTAGAGAATGGGAGCACTCTTTTAGCATTTTGAATCATCACCATCCATATATGAGCCCATTTATCTGCTTTAATGTCAAATAATAACCCATCATAGCAATAAACGTTTTAAACTGGGCCTCCGTACAATTTTGTTTTCCTTTGCTCCGTGTACAACACGACAGGGTACGAAATGACTGCGGAACGCTTGAAGGGCAAAAAATATCGAAGGGCAAAAAATAAGGAACGAACAGATCAGACTTTTCCATCGCATGCCAGTTTTACATGTGCTCAACCAAAAGTCCATTCCATCCTTTCTTGCGTGTGGGTTTTTGTTTTTTTTAAAAACCCACAAAAATTGCAATTTAAATTGCAGATAATCTGAACCAATCCTTCCCCTTAAATACACATTTATGGTACCTAGGTGGATGGCAGATTTATTCCCCCAAACACTTCCCCATATAATACTCATTTCTGTATGCTTTTCCCAGTAAAATGCATGGTGAAATTCAGAGAAGTGCATAATTCAGTTGACGGCAGCATTTCAATTGGCATATTGTTCTGGGGAAGGTAAATTAGGTCAATTCAATTTAAAATGTGGACTGAAGAAATTTTTGCTGCATCCCTAGTGTGAAATACCTTCCTGTTACCACCTGCCCTTTTATATCCCAATTATTCAGGGTGGGGAAAGAAACAACATTCCTTCCAAGTAACCAAGTGCCTTTTTGGAGGGTTAAAAGTGCAGAACTGGCACGGCCATCCCTCAGACACTAGGGGCTGGAAGCAGCCAGCCTGCCTTCCAGTTTTCAGTACTAACTATTCAACCTCTCTTTCCGCAAAAAGGCACAACCTTTGCAGAATGCGCTCGCTATCATTTTGAGCTAGACACAGTGAATCAAAGCTAACATTAGCTGAGTAATTTCTTGTACATAGATGGATGAGATCAGAACTTTTTTATGCTGTGCCAATGAATTCCTGTTCATATTTCTTTCAGGTGAAGGTAGCTTTTTCTTCTTCTTCTTGGATTTATGTTCAGCTGAGTAAGCTGTTCAGGCCAGAATTAAGCCCCCATATAAACAACCATCTTGAACAGTTCTGCTTTGGCCATGAACCCCATTAGTGCTTTCTGGCTACTGCTTCAGAACGGTTTCTGAATTTTGCTTCTAGTCTTTGTGCAGAATATCAAAGGCATTTACTGCAGTGGCAAAAATGGTGTATGTTTTTATTTAATTTTGGAGTTTGGGGAGAAAAATGAAGTGTTCAACAAACCCGGGGTTCAGTTCACCAATATATCTGTCGCCTTTGTTGGAACTGGTTGGCACCTTCTGTCCCCGCTACCCTTGTTCCAGCACCCTACATTTCATTGCCCATCACAATTGCAGGCCTTCCCATCATGCCCAGTTTCCAGCAGATCTTATCATTGGCATTCTGGTAAGATTAAGTTGCTCTGGCTAGTTCCACTGCTTCTATACCACCTGCATTGTTAGGCATTGCCTATCAGCTGATGACATTAAATACTTCTGATGCGATGGGGGCATAAAATGCATGCACATTGGAGAGCCAGTGTGGTGTAGTGGTTAAGAGCGGTAGTCTCGTAATCTGGGGAACCGGGTTCGAGTCTCCGCTCCTCTACATGCAACTGCTGGGTGACCTTGGGCCAGCCACTCTTCTCTGAAGTCTCTCAGCCCCACTCACCTCACAGAGTGTTTGTTGTGGGGGAGGAAGGGAAAGGAGAATGTTAGCCGCTTTGAGACTCCTTAAAGGGAGTGAAAGGCGGGATATCAAATCCAAACTCTTCTTCTTCTTCTTCTTCTTCATCTATCATCACTAAATTCGTGGTGGTGTCATTGTGCAATGATAGTGTGGTCTGTCTTCTGAAAACAGGAAATAACACTGTGATGAATTGCCATTCTGTGGGATGTGTCTAGGAGTAATTTGATGCTGATTAAAGGACAGAGTGTAATTTCATTTTGGAGGTGATCACTGGGGCTGAATATGATGGGGGAAAAGATCCCCATGTACCTTAGGGTTTTCCAGATACCCAGTTTCTAGAAGAACCCAAAAGTTTTTAGTCCTGCCACATTTCTGAAAAAAAAATGTATCCAAACCCAGAATTTGCATTTCATGGGAAATTCCATTTGACAGCAATGGAGGTTTTCCTGGAAATGCAAACGACAGGTTTGAAGTGGCCTTTCCTGTCAGATCATGTCAGGGAGAAAGATTGTGTTACACTTCACTGATCTACTCCCCGGAGTCTTGTTCAGGTTTACATAACAAACACACAAAAAGCACATTAATTGCTTTCATTCAATTAACATTAGATGGTCCTTAAATTGACATTGTTTGGTTGTGATGCCCCAGATTTGAACTACCCTCAATAACCACAAGATCTCATTCCTGGAGAGCCATAGTGTTTAAATATTACATTCAAAGAGTGTGCAGTTGCACACGTAGTTGAACTGTACACGTGTACAATTATTCACATCTAACGTTCAGTGAGTGTAGATTCTGTGTACCTGTGTGTAAGGTAAAGGACCCCTGGACGGTTGAGTCCAGTCAAAGGCGACTATGGGGTGTGGCACTCATCTCACTTTTTAGGCCAAGGGAGCTGGCATTTGTCCACAGACAGCTTTCCAGGACATGCGGCCAGCAGGACGAAACGGAGGACCATGATGAGTGCCAGAGTACATGGAAACATTGTTTACCTTCCCGCCGCAGCGGTACCTATTTATCTACTTGCACTGGCAAGCTTTCGAACTGCTAGGTTGGCAGGAGCTGGTACAGAGAACGGGAGCTCACCTCGCCACGCGGATTCGAACCGCTGACCTTCTGATCTCCAAGCACAAGAGACTCAGTGGTTTAGACCACAGCGCCCCTGAGCAGTACCAATAAATAAGGGTACACTCCTTCATACATATGCTTTCACATGTGCAGAGACAGTTGGCATCCCTGAACAAATGCCAGTAACTAGTATGTACAATGTCAATCTCATTGACTATTTTGCTGCCTATTTGCCCGGTTTGGAGAAAATCTTTGCAGTCTTGGCCTATGTAAACCTATGAATTTGAGCCTAGGAACATTTCTGACTTAATTTTTAATTTGTGAAAATGGATGGTGCAGCCAATACAAGGATGGCCTGATTGAACCAGCTTTGATCTAAGTGAAAAATCACTAAAACCCACTCTATTTGCCCACCTGCCATGTGAAATTGGGGCACCCCAGGACGAAGGCATTGGTCAGGGCACCTTCAAAAAATGGGAGGCATCCCTTTAAAACAGGGTGCTTCATTGGTATGCTAAAATATTTTTGTGGTATTGGTTCTGCACCAATCCACTATTTTAAACAGGAGGTGTTTTGTTCCTCAAACTCACTCATTTGTTCAAAAGAGGATACAGAAATGGCATTTAAGCTTATTTGCTGGTTTCATTTATAGGTGAATTATTTGATAATTTGCATTTGGAAATGGGCAGAACTCTCCAGACTGCTCTCTTTTTAAATAATTGCTAAGTTAAATTAATGAACATGAAGAGCCTGAGGGGCTTTTTAAAAATTGTTGTTCAATCCGCTTGCTCAAATTGATGAGGCTAGAACTCCATAACTACATATTGGTCACATTTCTGAAGTAGCACAGGAAGAGGGAAATTTACAGAGGCAAAGAGGCAGGGAGAAGGTGTTGCAGTGCATCTCAATTAGACTCCTGCAGGAGACATTCCCCATGGGCTCTGTCCTATTATCCTAATAAGACAGAGCTGTGACTAGATTTTATCCAAATAGAAATAAACCAATTTACAGATTGGCAAAACCAAAATTAGGGTTTGTTCTCTGGGGGTTTCTTTGTATAACTTGACTAACTTTAATTTTGTATAGCTATCAATAGGGTTGGAAGGCTCTGTCCATTTTGGTTCTCTCAGTTTCTCATTTTTCCAATCTTGAATTTAGTGCTCCACATTTCTGCGGCTATCTGTGATTATTCTTTTTAAAAATCCCCATGAAGAGTCACCAGTGTTTTAGTGTGAAATTTCCTAAGAAACACATTTTCATGTAGTTTTGACAGATTTGCACAGTTTTGCAGGCACTTTCCCTAATAAAATGCATCATTGTATGCTATTTTCATGAATATACCCATTTTTTTGCACACTTCCCCCTAATATATGCATTTTGTAAGCATTGTTTGGTTGTAAAACTGTATTGCATAATTCAGATAAGTGTGAATTTTGAATGATTGCTGTCTTCCAGTTCTCATATTGTTTTGGGATGTGCAAATTTGATAGATTTGCCTTTAAATGTGAACTGAATAACATTTCCCCCCATTCCTCATAGTTGACAGAGACCAGCATTTAAGGCACTGATTTTTGTAGCAGTTAGGTCTACAGTCTAGATTCTAGATTCTGTTGCATCAAAGTAATTGGCTCTAGTGATGGACTTGTTTTCCCTATTTTAGCTTAGCTGTGAAAACCAGAATTGAAAAGCTGTAGGCAAAGCCTTTCCCTGTTGCAGCAAACTCAACATGTGCTTTTAGTTGTACCAGATTGGGATCATTTGGGTTAAGCATGCGTTAGAATTGTTTATCTTGAACCTAAACTTCACCGCAACACCTTTTATGACTGCAATTCTTCCATCTTTTAAAAGCATAATATTCACCCCAAATACAACAAAATGACAACATAAAAAAGATGGGTGATGGTGGGATGGGTTGAACTTATTTATTATTTAACCAAGGACATTTTTATGGTGGTAATAAACAGCTTTGGAGCCCAAAGGCAAGTTGTAGAAAGAGACCCTGTTGATGGCAAACAATAAAACAAGAGACACCTTAAAACCATTAAACCAAAATAATTACCAACTCTAAATCAATGCCATAAAATTAAACAGGGACATTTAATGGATATAAGGCAAGGAGGAAAATAATCACAAAGGGCAGAAAATTGTGCTTGAGATATATATGTGTGTGTGTGAGAGAGTTATTACATTTCTCTATCTTTGTGAAAGGCTCGACTGGATGAATCCCAAGCCGGAATTAAGATTGCCGGAAGAAATATCAACAACCTCAGATATGCAGATGACACAACTTTGATGGCAAAAAGTGAGGAGGAATTAAAGAACCTTTTATTGAGGGTGAAAGAGAGGAAAGTGCAAAATATGGTCTGAAGTTCAACATCAAAAAAACTAAGATCATGGCCACTGGTCCCATCACCTCCCGGCAAATAGAAGGGGAAGGAAATGGAGGCAGTGAGAGATTTTACTTTCTTGGACTCCATGATCACTGCAGATGGTGACAGCAGTCACTAAATTAAAAGACACCTGCTTCTTGGGAGAAAAGCGATGACAAACCTAGACAGCATCTTAAAAAGCAGAGACATTACCTTGTCGACAAAGATCCGTGTAGTTAAAGCTATGGTTTTTGCAGTAGTGATGTATGGAAGTGAGAACTGGACCATAAAGAAGGCTGATTGCCAAAG
This sequence comes from Podarcis cretensis, assembly GCF_951804945.1. Classification (NCBI taxonomy): domain Eukaryota; kingdom Metazoa; phylum Chordata; class Lepidosauria; order Squamata; family Lacertidae; genus Podarcis; species Podarcis cretensis. The sequence goes on from NC_137187.1 coordinate 24,548,144, forward strand.
AATTGATGCTTTTGAATTATGGTGCTGAAGGAGACTCAAGAGTCCCAGGGACTGCAAGAAGATCAAATCTATCCATTCTGAAGGAAATCAGCCCTGAGTGCTCACTGGAAGGACAGATCCTGAAGCTAAGGCTCCAATACTTTGGCCACCTCATGAGAAGAGAAGACTCCCTGGAAAAGACCCTGATGTTGGGAAAGATGGAGGGCACAAGGAGAAGGGGACAACAGAGGACGAGATGGTTGGACAGTGTTCTCGAAGCTACTAACATGAGTTTGACCAAACTGCGGGAGGCAGTGGAAGACAAGAGTGCCTGGTGTGCTCTGGTCCATGGGGTCACGAAGAGTTGGACATGACTAAACAACTAAACAACAACAACAAAATCTTTGCCAGTGTTCTAGGGACATGCAAGAAAACACCCAACCCACACCATGTAAGAATTACTAAATGTCAGGCATGTAAATATGTGCATCAAATAAGACTTACTAGATAATACAATTACACCTGGAGCCCAAAGGTCTATGTACCCATTATGCAGTTATTGTGTTCTATTGGTTTAAGCTGAAGTGTGATCACCGTAAAATGTGGTTGTGTCAGGAACAGCCTTCTTAGAAAGGAAGACTGGCTTTCTACAATTTCCCCCACGTACTCAGTTCTATGTTATGTCCTATATCTTTTGCCCAATATATCAGAGTGGACTTGACCATCTACCTCCCTCAATTTTGTGGTCTTGCTGTCAACCCAAACATAATACTTTTAAATAGTATTTTATTTTTTACACACTTGGTGGGGAGTTACCAAACTAATGAGCAATCAATATAAGCATGTGAACGAACATGTTCTGAGGTAGAGTATGAGCCTTGTCTAGTTTCTAGAACATGTATTGTGTATCTATGCAATGTGACAAACTTGCCTCTAAACCCTGTAATGTTTGCCTTAAAACTATGGGGCAAATACAATGTACTGGGTTGTTTTCAACTCAGTTGTTTTTTATTCGGAGCAGAGCCATTAAAATCAGCGAGCCTATGTTAATCATGTCGATTAATTTCAATAGACCTACTCTCACTGAGATTAAATCCATTGTCTTCAAAGTTGGAGTCGGGGTGGGGAGCCAGGTTCCTTTGTAAAGTTATTTACAAGTAATTTTTTTTTTGGTCAAAGCAAGAAATAATATCAAAGATAAAAGGTCAGCTGAAGAGAAAGGTGAAGGAGGGAATGCTAAGCTCTTAAACATTTTCAAATTAAAAATGTGAAGAGCAACTTCTCACACACAAACACGCCTAATTACTGAGATCTTCCTCAGGGATCTTTCTTTGGGTCCACACCCCAGACCATTAAGACTCCCTCAAGAAATGTCATTAGAACTTAATTCTTGTCACCTGACACCCACTGTCAAATTCTAGGCACTTTCTTATCATCATTGTCAGAATGCTGAGAAGAGACTGCCCTTTGCCTATGACTGGATGGGTCTTGAATTGTTTTAGGAAGAGAATATCAAGATAGGCGAGAGGGTGGAACTTTGCCATGCTCCCATTTGCGTTGCTCTGTCTCTCTAGCACAACTTTGAACTGCCTCCTTTTGGCTATCTTTCTTGAAGGAGCACAGTGCTTAGCAGTGTGACAGGGGATGGTTAAAGGAAAATGGCCACTAGCAGTTCATTTCCCCGTGATTTCATTCCTCCAGTCTCTAACTCTTCCCCTGTCCATTTGCACATTTGCGGCATTGCCCATGTTAGCTAACTGCATTGTGTGATGGGCCAGGAAAGAGAAGAAGAAGAAGAAGAAGAGGAGGAGGAGGAGGAGTTTGGACTTGGTATCCCGCCTTTCACTTCCCTTAAGGAGTCTCAAAGCGGCTAACACTCTCCTTTCCCTTCCTTCCCCACAACAAGCACTCTGTGAGGTGAATGAGGCTGAGAGACTTCAGAGAAGTATGACTAGCCCAAGGTCACCCAGCAGCTGCATGTGGAGGAGCGGGGAAGCGAACCCGGTTCCCCAGATTACGAGTCCACTGCTCTTAACCACTACACCACACTGGCTCTGGTGCAGGGGTGGGGAAGTACAGGATGACGGTCTACCAGGCTTGTGTGTTGAGCATACTGCTTTATGGAAGTGAATCATGGGCAACTTACAACCGTCAGGAGCAACGCCTCAATGCCTCCCACCTGCACTGTGTCAGGAGCATTTTGGGTATCAAATGGCAGGACAGAATTCCAAAAACAGAGGTGTTCTCCTAAGCCCACATTCCCAGCATGTTTGCACATTCCCAGCATGGAAGATGGCAGGATCCCCAGGGATGTGCTCTACAGGGAGTTGTCTTCAGGCAGTGGGCCTGTTGGCAAACCAACTTTGCATTACAAAGATGACATGAAGGCTGGGCAACATTAACCTCGCTGTGTGGGAATCTCTTTCAAATGGGAACAGTGCCTGCAGACAGGCAGGTTGTGCTTCCGCAGCAGTGACCAGAGGAGAAATGACCTCTGGGAGGAGTGCAGAGAGGAGAAACGCCCTGGTGCATCTGCAGCAGTACAACTGGACACCTTCATCTGCCCCAGCTGCAACAAAACATGTCTCTCCTGTATCGGTCTCCACAGCCACAGCAGGTGCTGTTGCAACCTTCTGACAGCTTGACCTCATCCCCAATGGTGCACCCCTCCATTGTCTCCTGAGACAGACGGTTGCCAGCAGGCTAATGACCCATCTCTTTCTCGCATGTTCCCAGATATAGATTCTCGTCTATATCGCTGATAATGGAAGCTCTGTGGCTAATATAGGTATATGGTTTCAGTGGATGGAAAGGAATGAGGTGCTGCACCTTACGAGGTGAAGTCATTTTGCCTCTTGTCCAAAGCTTCCATCTCATTCAGGTGGGTTCACACTTGCCTTTCCTATGTTTGAAGCTAAACATTTTTCAGCCTTCTACTTGTACGGAATTCTTCCTACGTTGGGCGTAGAGTAATAATTTATTTATTTAGTATTTACTTTTTAAAAATCTTCTATCTTGCCTTTCAGGGCAAAGCAGTCCTGAGACAATTTGCACAGATAAATAAAACATAAGGCTAAATATATCTTATTCCAATAAATCTAATACCGTTGAAACAGCAGCCGAAATACATTTTATAGCCCAGCACCACACTCCCACCAAAGAAAGCAATTTGAAAGAAGTCATTTTTTAAAAACAACAACAACAACAACCCAACAAGAATATCTACAAAAATGATTAAATAATTTAACAATTCAGGTGAAGCTTTCAACCAGAAGCAGCTTAGGATAAATGTGATTTTGAGGCTCGTTTAGAAGCACAAACTGATACAACGAAATGTATCTCTCTGGTGGTGGTGGTGAGTTCCACAAACAAGGGGGCAACCACCAAGGAGGCCCTCTCCTCTAATGCCTTCTAATCTAGTTGATCTTAATGGGCCTTTATGGCTCAAATGGCCATAGCTCAATGGTAAAACATCTGCTTTGCATGCATCAAGTCTCAGATCCAGTCCCTGGCATCTCCAGGTATGGAAAGAAAAGATTCCCTGGCTCAAACCCTCGAAAGCCACTGTCAGTCACTATAGGCATTGCAGACCCCTCACGGTGACGCCACCCCAGGGAGCAAGGCCTAGCCTATGAAGGTGAACAAACTGGACAAGTGTGGCGACCACACAGGGTCCCCGGACGTTTCACCGTCTATTGATCCCTGTGCCACCACTTTATTTCTCGCTGCCACCACCCAGGCCCTACCTGGTACAATACTGAGTCCAGTCAGGGTTAAATTGGAACATAAACTTCTGTTTATTTATTGCAGTTTAACAAGCGTGTGGTTTCATAAACGGTAATGGTCAATTACAATCATGGGGTGCCTATCCAGACCTATAACTTCCGCTACCTGCTCTCACTCACTAAACCACCTTTCAGATATTTACTTGTCTTCCTAGCTCCTAACTGTTCCTGACTCAGCTTATTTCTCTACACTAACTCAACCTCCCCACAGACTCTATCCCCATTCACTCCCACTCCAACCAACCACCCAGCTGCTTACAAACTCCCCTTCGCCCCTCCCAGAGCTGGTTTTATAGTCCCTCTGACTCCACCCCCCTGGGTTCTGATTGGGTAACCTGCTTAACTATTTCACCTCCAGCACTCTCATATGTTAAAGTCACATAAAGGTTCTGGGTTTTGAAATTGGCCACAACTTTATTGATTCCAGATGTAGGTTGGATTTGACTTAGGAAATGGGTGTATATCCCTTACAGCCCCACCCCAGTGGAGGGCTGCCCATGACAAGGTCAAGTTCAGAATTAATGGGTCATCCGCAAACTGCAGGTCTATATGTACAACACTCCCAAACTGCAAAAGGAAGCTCTATGGCCCATCTGTTGCATGCCTTGGCTTTTGGACAGTGACTAGACTCCTCCAGTGGGGTACTCCTGTGATTGTGCTGTCCAGAGGTGGGGGTGAATCACCACTTGACCCCCAGCCAGATGTTAGACTAAAGAATTCCACCAAATGCCTTAACCTGCCAAAGTTGTGACGGTTGCTTTCTTTTTAATTTTTAATTTCCAAAACCAAAAAAAGAAAAATTTCAAACATCAAATTCAACATCCATATTCCTTTTCTAACATAAACTATTACATAATTAACTAAATTAAAATATACCTAATTACTCTAAACTTCTCTTTGCTGTATACAAATACAACACAGTTAGAACTTTTATATTAAAGCTTTTATATTATAAATAATATTTCAAATTCCCCTATACCCCCCGTTCCCCTTCACCCATGTGTGATCTCTTTTTTCTTCTTCTTTTTCTTCTTCTGTCTTGTTGTGTTGTTATAATTTAATCATTGTTCAGCTGATTCTTTAATTATTTCCTTGCTTACCCCTACACGTTTTACACGTTATCTATTAATATTCCAGTTCTGGAACCATATTTTTTCATATATTCCTTCATATATTCCTTCCTTAAAGGAAGGAGTGAAGTTGTGACTGTTGCTGTGGGGAAGGCAAAACCTGCAAACAGAGCCAAATGGCTTGCGGGAAAATTCCTCCCCGGCTTCAAAAACGGCAACCATTAATGAACCACAGTGCAGCCCATGCCCTGGAGGAAGAAAAATTAGTAACAAAACCCCACAGCCTAAGAATATGAGGGTGGGATGAGAGGGTTTGCTCTCCTGCTGACTGTGGTCCCAGGGTCAGTCACAGCCAGTCTGCATAGGCAGGGGGTGGACCGGAGCGAAGCCTGCTCCCCTCCGGTCCATTCCTAAGCCCCGCTTATTCCTCCTCAGTTGATAGACTAGGGTTAGCAGACGTCCCCGGTTCCCGGGGACAGTCCCTGGATTTGCAAATCTGTCCCCGGACACATTGCATCTCCGGAATGTCCCCCGATTTGCAAATCTGTCCCTGGGAAACATAGCAGCGGCAGCTTCAGCAGCCCAGAGCCAGCCTGGTAGTGCAGTTGGCTCTGGCTGGCTTCAGGAGCTGCTAGCTGCCATGGCGCCCATCATTTTTCCTCGCTGAAAGTCCCCATGTGATGTATCTTGTGTGCTACCAGGCTGTCTCTGGGCTGCTGACTGCCACCGCCACTGCCGAAGGGGAACCGGGGACATCTGGCGGTACAGATATCCTGCCCCCTGCCCCCTTTGTTCCCCCTTTGCTTTGACTGATTGGGGGAGGCTCGGGAGTTGCCGCTGCCCAGTTTTTAAAAAAAACTCTGTGCATTTATGTTTCACAGGGTGCAAAAGAAGGGCTTTGCATCTTGCCTGGCAGAGGTACTGTGTGCCTTGCGCCCCTCCTGGGCAATGGCGTGCCGCCCACCCGTGACTCCCGAGCCTCCCCTGATCTGTCAATAAAAAGAGGGTAGGGGGCAGGAGATTGGGGAAGGCTTGGGTGTCATGGGCGGGCAGCACGCCGTTGCCCCCTTTTAAAAAACCCCTGTGCATTTATGTTCACAGGGTGCACAAATAAGGCTTTGCATGTTTATACAACATGAATATGTGTTTGGGCCCAGGGTCTTTTGCCTCACCATCCCCACTACTGACTCCCTGTTGCTACTCAGCTTCAAAAAAAATAAGTGTCCATGGATTCATTGAAAAAAATCTGGTAACCATATGATAGACCAGTCAGATCTCTGCACCATTCAGCCAATCCTAACCCCGAAGTATAGCTATCAATAAGCGCGCTTCTCACATGCTTTGGTCTTGCTTCACTAACAATGCAACCCAACCCTAGTAGCTCTTACGGCAGGCAGGGTGAGGAAGAAATACGATAAATAAGTAACAGATGAAATAAATGAGTGAGCCCCACTGAATTCATTGGGGCTTGCTCCCAGGGAAGCATGCATAGGATTTTCAGCTAAAAGCCTTTAAAATAAATGCTATTGTTATTTCGTTTTCTGTGGCCACGTAGGCATGATTGATTTGCCTGTCACCACCATTGCATCCATCACACTGCATTCCCCTTGAAACATTGTCCAACAAATTAATCAGTCAGGGCTCCAATATTCTCACTGATAGCACGGCTGACCCTGTTCCTGTCTGTTTTCTTCTTTTCTTCCAACCTCTCCAGTACCCCCCCTCCCCGTGCTACACTTACTTGTAATACTTGCATAAACCCTATACCATTAAAGGAAATTTGAAGATCATTATTTCCCTCAAAGAATTCTGGGCTCTGTAAGGTAAAGGTAAATGACCCCATGGCGGTTAAGTCCAGTTGAATTTGACTATGGGGTGTGTTGCTCATCTCGCTTCAGGCCGAAGGAGCTGGCGTTTGTCCATAGATAGTTTTCCAGGTCATGTGGCCAGCATGACTAAACAGCTTCTGGCACAATGGAGCACTGTGATGGAAGCCAGAGCGCATGGAAACTCTGTTTACCTTAACAAGAATCCCCCTCCCCTAATGAGTCAGAAATTAAGGACTTAAGCTGTGGATTTAAGGCTGTGTGGAGATAAACTTTCGATCCAAAGCAATGTTTCAAGATGAAGCTGGAAAGCTAAGAGTTTTGGAGTGACACAGTCAGGAAAAAATGCCGTTCGCCATTTTGTGAGGCATTGTGGGAGCTCTTGGGTTTGGGAGGAGAAAGAGAGAAATAGAGTTGTTTACATATCGTGAATCAACTCCTCGGTGGGACTTAAGAGCGACAAATGCCAAAATTTACGATGGATAAAGTGATGTTATCTACGAAGGAGATATATGGAAACCATCTGGACTTAGTGAAGGAACGGGAAATCCACACAGGATTATTACACTTGCTATCGGCTTAAGGAGACTAACAGAAGAGATCGTAAAGGAAAAAGAGAAACTATACGAACAAGATATGATGTGGCAACACCAAGATAAGACTGGATAGAATTATGAACTTTGTTTGGACTGATTGGGACTGATTTGGACATTAACGCAGTAATAAGAAGATGATCTGAATTCCCCTTTGGATCTTGAAGTATGGGTTCCCCCAACAAAATTTAAAAATTTGGCTTTGTAATTCGGAATTTATATGATGTGATTTAATTTGATGTGATTGGCCAGTTAATAAAAATTATTTTTTTTTAAAAAAAGAAACTCTGTTTACCTTCCCACCACAGCGGTACTGTACCTGTTTATCTACTTGCACTGGCGTGCTTTCGAACTGCTAGGTTGGCAGGAGCTGGGACAGAGCAACGGGAGCTCATCCCGTTGTGCAGATTTGAACTGCTAACCTTCTGATCAGCAGGCTCAAGAGGCTCAGTGGTTTAGACCACAGCATCACTCGCGTCCATTCTGGGCTCTGTAGTCCCCCACAGTGGTATAATTCCCAGCAACTCTCAACAAACCACAGTGGCCAAGATTCTCTGAGGGAAAGAATGTGCTTCAACTGTTCTTTAAGGGTATAGTGTATACACAGCCTCACCTTCAGGAGTTGGGTAGCTTCAAACCCCACCTCCCATCTTAAGGAATACACAGAGAAAAGCCCCATAAAGCACAACTCTGTATATGGAAAACAAGAGTATATTAAATGTATTGTGCACAAGCTTAAACAATAACAATATATATATATGCACACACACATACACCATCTCTGGTCAATCTTGAAGTGATATATACAAACCTTCAAATTACTGTTCAATGTCTCCACATCCAAAAGTTCAACTCTGTGTTAAATCTTGTAGTTGAAAAACTGTGTATGAGGAGGACTCAGACAGCGAGACATCGAGGTAAAATCTCTGTTTCGGCACCCTTCATCAGGGTGGGTTTGTCACTCGGTTCTATACGAAGTAGGAATTCAGTGCAATATAGCTGACCTTCAGTGGCAATCCCTCCAGGAATGGCTTTGACTGGCCGGCTAAACCAGGTGAGGGTAGTTGATGGGTCTCAAACCTTCCATGAGTTATGGATTTTCCCTGCATGGGAAGACAGGCTCTGGCAGATTGAGCAGACGAGACCAATAGTGGATCCAACGGTCAAGATGGTGGTTTCTGCATGTGCATAGAAGGAAGTGAGGAGCAGATGGGGCTCACCAACCTAGGAAGGTAACCCATCTAGGAGAAATAATCCCTAGAAGCCTCCCATGTTGGATCCCAGCACATGGGGGGATGTCAGTCTGCAATGGCGCCCACCATAGAGGGTGAGAGGACTTCTCTGCAGTCTAAATCCAGCCGTCTATCCACTCCACCCCACTGACTATGTGTTAATTTGTTACTCGTGATTGTGTTTTGCTTCATTGCACAGGACTGAGTTTGGTGGCCTTCCAGTTTGCATTCTTGGCCTCCGGGTTCTCCCTTTTTAATGTTAATCTCCTTTTCTTGGCCTTGTAGCACTCGTTCCTTTCTTGCACTCTCGATAACAATACCAGCAAACAGCAGGTGCCTCCAAGTTTCACAAAGAGAAGAAAGTTTTCCTTTTGCAGCTCTAGGGAATTCATTAGCTTGAAATGACAATTCTAGGAAGGAAATCAGAGCTTTCTATGTCATTGAGGCTGTTAAAAAGTAGATTGCCAATGCCGGCCTGCTGGCACGAAACCAGAATATTGTAAAAGTGGGGGAAAGGATCTAGGGCATTTAAACCACTATAAAAACTATTGTAGCATTTTGCCCAATGTGCTGTCATTTGACCAGGCTGTTAAATTTGGCCGGCAACTTTCTTGCGGATTATATTCCAGCAGTAAACTTGCCAGCATTGACCTTCTCATTTCCCATCTGCTTTGTTTTTCAAAAATCTTTTTTTGCTAATAAAACTCTTCTCTCTCCCCCTTCTTTGTCTCTGTTTCATTCCCTGCACTTCTCTTTCTGCAGTAACTTCTGGAGTGTAAATGCGATGTCTGAGGGTTGTTCACATTTCACAGGAATCAAGTGTGATATGTGATGTGAAGGAAGAAGAGAAAATCAAACGTGAACTGCCAAAAGATGCTGTTTGAATGTCTGCCTGAATTAAAGTCAGAAGCAGGGTATAAACAAATGTTATTTATCCATAAGAAGACAACAGATTGTCACTTTATTTATTTATACCGTGTACTTTCGTCTTCACCAGTGCTCAGCGAGCCTCAGCTTATGAAACATTTATTTACCTGTGGCAGGTAGATAAATTGGCAGCTTAATAAGCACACGTACAGGGCTTTCAACAAGGGGATGGTGTACTTTCTGAGGGAACATCATGATTGCCTCCCCAGTGGCAAGGCTGGATACAGTAAGCGTGAGGCTGAGGAAGATGCAGAACGAAGCTTTCCATGTGCAAAATTGGCAGTCTTCTGGCAGTCTCTAAATTTGAGATGCCCCCTTGCCCTGTGTGTTGTGTGCTGCCCCTGCTATTTCTGTGGAAGTGTAGATTGATGAGAGGAACACAACTAGGTAAGGGTGGACCATTTACTCCCTTACCGACATCCCAGTACACATAGGTGTCCATGTCTGGTCTCAAATAGGTGGTTCAAAAGCACCTTTTCCTCAGTGACTGAGCTTCCTCGTTGCTCACTTTTTGGGGCCTCCACACAAACTTTGAGAGCTCTCAGGAGGCCCATCCTTGGGTGAGTTCACATTACTACCTTAGAGTTGGCATCAGGTAGATTTGAAGGCTGTTCCGGTATTCCAAAGATGATGATGATGATGATGATGACGACAACAACAACAACAACGACAACAACAACAACGACAACAACAACAACAACTTTTATTTATACCCCGCCCTCCCCGGCCAGAGCCGGGCTCAGGGCAGCTAACACCAATAAAATCACAATAAAAACATAATGGGCCGGGGGGGGGGCAATTTAAAATACAGGTTAAAATGCAATTTAAAATGCAGCCTCATTTTAAAAGTAGCTGATAGATCAAGACCATAAGGGCAGGGCAACATAAGTGTCAGACTGAGTCCAAACCAAAGGCCAGGCGGAACAGCTCTGTCTTGCAGGCCCTGCAGAAAGATGTCAAGCCCCGCAGGGCCCTAGTCTCTTGTGACAGAGTGTTCCACCAAGTCGGGGCCAGTACTGAAAAGGCCCTGGCCCTATTTGAGACTAATCTAATCACCTTGCGACCTGGGACCTCCAAAATGTTGTCATTTGTGGACCTTAAGGTCCTCTGCAGGGCATACTAAGAGAGGCGGTCCCGTAGGTACGTGGGCCACATAGGGCTTTCAAGGTCAAAACCAGTGCCTTAAACCTGACCCTGTACTCCACTGGGAGCCAGTGCAGCTGGTATAGCACCGGGTGAATGTGATCCTGCGGCGAGGACCTCGTAAGGAGTCTTGCTGAGGCATTCTGCACCTGCTGGAGTTTCTGGGTCAGCTTAAAGGGCAGCCCCGTGTAGAGCGAGTTACAATAATCAAGCCTGGAGGTGACCGTCGCGTGGATCACTGTGGGCAGATCAGGGCGAGGAAGATAAGGGACCAGCTGCTCAAGACGTGCTTAATCTGTGTAGTCTGAGATTCCTCCGCTAATCTGAACACCCAGGCCCTCTTATTTGAACCCCATCCCTGCATAGGGACAAGGTGTGGCTTTTGCCCTCTGCAAACCAGCTTCTGTACACATGCTGCACAATGCAAGGAAGTCAACTGTGTATACAATAGAAGTGATGGAATATGTAGTGGTTTTTATCTGGTTGTTGTTGTTTTTTTAAGCACTCAAGTATGAAGAGCAGGGCTAGAGTGAAAAATGTGGTTCGGTATTTGCCTGCTCAGGATGCCACTGAATGTGTTTGATGATATGAAGTTCTCTTCCACAAAAGCTTCTGCCATGAGAAAAGCTTCTGCCATGAGAAAAGTTTTACAGTGGTACCTCGGGTTACATACGCTTCAGGTTACATACACTTCAGGTTACAGACTCCGCTAACCCAGAAATAGTACCTCAGGTTAAGAACTTTGCTTCAGGATGAGAACAGAAATCCTGCTTCGGTGGCGCAGCAGCAGCAGGAGGCCCCATTAGCTAAAGTGGTGCTTCAGGTTAAGAACAGTTTCAGGTTAAGAATGGACCTCCGAGGTACCATTGTAGTTCTTTCAGCTACAATGGGATATATTTTTAGTGCTGCATAGGGCTTCTTACACAATGCTGTGTTTGAAACCACTCCTTTCTCAACTTCCTTCATTCGTCTTTTTTTAAAAAAAAGTTTTTTAAGGATAGGCAGAGGTCAACCACATCTGCAGAAGTCTGATACTTCATATGAGAGGTGAGGAGCCTCAATGCTGGGAGTGTGGAATGCATGGTCCTGAGTGCAAGTTGTGCTGTTTGCACGAAGGATGGGACCAGGGCACTTTATTTGGAAAAGAACCCAAACAAACATTAGGCATGAGAAAAGCTCACCAGAAAAGCTGACCCAGGTAACTCTGGGCCTGAGCTTTGTGTGGGACCTGGAGCTGCTCCAGATCCCAGAGAATTGGAAGAAGTTATGTACTGAAGTTCTCACCCTGGGCCAGCAGGGGGATACTGTAGATAGTTTTCATTCAGGCCCACATATGCAAATAAGGGATTGAAAGTGACGTTCAGTGATTGGATAGTTACAGAAAATGGTTACTGTTGCGTTCTAGTGGAGCTCTATATAAGCAGGCTGGCTGAACCCTTCAGTTCAGTTCAGTTCTGTTCTGGCCTGTGAATAAACAAGAGCTGTTTGAATAATCGCTGTGTCGTCTGATATGTTCACCCACAACTTAACAGAAGATATATAAAATTTGGACCGGTCCCCCCAGCATTACGTGCAGGACCCTCTCCCCAGACTGCACCCCTCATGGGACTTGCTCTGCGCCCTTGCCTGCCTGTCATGTGCCACTGAACTGTGACAATGTTGCATGTTTAGCCTGGAGAAGAGGAGGTTAAGGGGTGATATGATAGCCATGTTCAAATATATAAAAGGATGTCACATAGAGGAGGGAGAAAGGTTGTTTTCTGCTGCTCCAGAGAAGCGGACACGGAGCAATGGCTCCAAACTACAAGAAAGAAGATTCCACCTAAACATTAGGAAGAACTTCCTGACAGTAAGAGCTGTTCGACAGTGGAATTTGCTGCCAAGGAGTGTGGTGGAGTCTCCTTCTTTGGAGGTCTTTAAGCAGAGGTTTGACAACCATATGTCAGGAGTGCTCTGATGGTGTTTCCTGCTTGGCAGGGGGTTGGACTCGATGGCCCTCTTCCAACACTATGATTCTATGATTCTATGATTCTATGCTTCCTTGCTGGATGGCAGGATGGTGTATGTGGAGCGCATTTTTTGCATGGCTTAAATTTAGTCTACCGTGCAAAGCACAACATCAGCTTTATTATTATGCTTGCTTTTGCCTCTATCCCAACATTGCCTCTGGCCCCACTCACCAGCACAGGTTCCCTGTGGAAGGAAGCTCAAAGCTTGGGCTGAAAAGATACTCCACCAACTCTATAGACGAGACACCATCATCATGTTGTTCTCCGAATAAATTTGATGCCTGTTTCTGTGGCAGCAGATGTGGGGGAGGGGGTGGGGCTTGTAAATGTGATATTTTAAACCAGAACAATTCATTCTCAGGCATATGAGGGAGGGGACGTTGAGGAAAATTTGGAGCAATTTACATGGTCAGATTTGTTTTTGGAAATCTGATTTGCGTTTCTGCCCAAGTGTTTATCTTTATTGGCATTGATGTCATTTTAACAAAATTAGCAGCGTGCTCCCATCCTTCATGGCGAGGCAATTTCTTTCATCTTTATAACCCTGAAAAATTATATCCTGATAATAGAGTGTAAATAACACCAGAGTGAAAGCAATTTCAAAGCCTTATTTTGCTGCAGATATCGTCTTGTGGGCTTTCTTTATTTGCCTCTGTGCTTCACTCCTATAAAGGTAAAGGGACCCCTGACCATTAGGTCCAGTCGTTACCGACTCTGGGGTTGCGGCGCTCATCTCGCTTTATTGGCCAAGGGAGTTGGCATACAGCTTCCCGGTCATGTGGCCAGCATGACTAAGCTGCTTCTGGGGAACCAGAGCAGCGCATGGAAAAGCCGTTTTCTTTCCCGCCGGAGCGGTACCTATTTATCTACTTGCACTTTGACGTGCTTTCGAACTGCTAGGTTGGCAGAAGCAGGGACCAAGCAACGGGAGCTCACCCCGTCGCGGGGATTTGAACCGCCGACCTTCTGATTGGCAAGTCCTAGGCTCTGTGGTTTGAGGACAGGAGTGCCTGGCGTTCTCTGGTCCATGGGGTCACGAAGAGTCGGACGCGACTAAACGACTAAACAACAACAAAGGCTCTGTGGTTTAACCCACAGCTCCACCTGCGTCCCCCTTCACTCCTATAGGTGACCCATAAATATGCATGCTCCCTTGGGAAATGTTTAAATGCTCCAAGTTTGGTACTTTAACACCAGGCCAAAATTATGTAAGAATGCAGCCCTACCCACCACAAAACATTCAATAAGGTGTAGATGAACTCCCTAACAGGGCAGTGCTATTGCTCAGCCTTCACACTGGCACTGCACTGCGCAGCTCAGCTCTCATAGGGCACCTACTTCCATCATGCTATGAATGAGAGCCAAGCTACGCAATCAACAACCTCATGTAATTTTATAACATTCATTTTCTTCAGAGTTTCTTTTTTTCTTTTAAATATAATTTTTATTAACAGGCCAATCAAATCACATTAATTCCAAATCACATTAAATCCAAATTATACAGCCGGATTTTTAAATTTTTTTGGGGGGGTACCCATACTTCAAGTTCCGAAAGGGGTCAAAACATCACTCTTGCTGCTGCCTTGATCAAACAGTTCTATCCAGTTCTGTCCAGATAGTGTTTTTGTTATTTTCTTCATCTTCTTGTTGTTATCATATATTCCTTTCTTTGTGATCTCTGATAATCTTCACAAGCGGGTGAAAGACAAACATCTCCTGTGTGGGTTTTACACTCTCAAAAAATCATATCACATAAAGGACAGACGCCATTTCCACACCTCCGTTAAGAACATTCCCACTGTCTGTCCGTTGATTCACAGGCTTGCGGATCTATATCTCAGAGGGCTCTGCCAGGTCAAGATAGCGTTCCGATAACCATACATTCACATTCCAATGACCCTGGTCCTCCTCCCTCTCGTCCACTTTAAGCAAGCCTGTCTTCACGAAACTCCATTTTTTAACTGCGTCATAAAACTTCCCTTTCATTTCCCGGTATTTCCATCAGTCCTCTCTTCAATCAATAATTCACTCCCACACAGTTCTTAGTCTCTTGCTTGTGATTAATAATAGCAACGATTCTTCTCTCTATCTGAAGGGGAGGATTATTGGTACTCACATAAGGCAAAAAAAAAAAGTTTTTTCCTCCCCTCCCTTTCCGTTTCACTCCAACATACCAGTCTCTTGATGTTGATTCTTGACTTGATTTATTTTCACGCCCGTCGCTCCACTCACAGAGATCCCATTAATCAGCAGTCTTTTTACTCCCGATCTTCACTTGATGTATGTGCATTAGCTTCTTTCCAATTATATATTTCCAATTAAATATTTTGAGCTAATGCGAACCAGTGCGCTAATTGGAGACAGCGTCAGGAAGAGCCGACTTCACCGAGGGCTTCGTGCCAAGTGTCCACACCCCCTTCTTTCGAATCTGGGGGTGCATTATGGACACCGGAGGCAAGGCAGTCCCTTGGGGGGGCAAGGAAGGCTGCATACTTCCCATAGCAGCCTCTTAATTACCTCGTGTGGGTCGGAGAGATGTTATTGTTGGCCATCTTCCAACGTGCCCCCTGGTGGCCCCCCCATTTTCTTCAGAGTTTCTATCCCACCCTTCATGTGGAAAAGTTCCCAGGATGACATAGAAATCTTTTTTTAAAAAAACAACAACTAGTCTTTGCTCTCAGGCTTATAATCAAAAACACATGACCCAATAAGAAAAGGGGATGGCAAGGAAGAAGGAAATGAGCAAAGTCAAGTACCAAACACTTAATGTTTCAAAGTTCCTTATACTCACCACACTGAATGGAAACAATCTGATCACAGTTCAAGAAACAGATCTCAGCTTCTCCTGGGGAATAACTAGGTGGCCCAAACTTCCTGGAAGTGTCTGGGAGACACTCCAGGGTTGTCATATTTCAAAAAGTGAGCTTTTTTGGGGGCAAAGTTGTTCAGCTTTTTTTTTTGCAAGAGAGCCAGTGTGGTGTAGTGGTTAAGAGTGGTAGACTCGTAATCTGGTGAACTGGATTCGCGTCTCCGCTCCTCCACATGCAGCTGCTGGGTGACCTTGGGCCAGTCACACTTCTTTGAAGTCTCTCAGCCCCACTCACCTCACAGAGTGTTTGTTGTGGGGGAGGAAGGGAAAGGAGAATGTTAGCTGCTTTGAGACTCCGTTGGGTAGTGATAAAGCGGGATATCAAATCCAAACTCCTCTTCTTCTTCTACTACTTAGAAAAAAGAAGGCAATTCACCAAAATCTACACTTCCAACATGGGTTGCCATATGTCCGGATTTTCCCGGACCTTTTTAATGATTCCGCCCAGACAAAGTTTTCAACGTTTGGCAACCATATCACTTACGATTGCAAAGTAGAGTCCATATTTGTATTGTCACTCTGACTTGCTGCTATTTTTATATCTGCATGGATTTGGGGTGGTGGTTGTTCTTAAAGACACGTTTGAAATATGTGACCACCTCACTTGCAATAATACAGTCCAACAAAAATGGCATCATGCAACTGCTCTGATCATTTATTTTGTCTCTTAGTAGAACTGCATCAGTTCTGGGTAGATGCTACTCTATGAACCAATATTGATGGACCTAAGAATGTTGAATGAGAAGTAAACTGTGTAAGTCCAGGCATCCTACATCTTCCAGTGGAGATATGTGAAAGCATCTGTACATCTGTATCCTGTGCAGTTTTGTTTCTGGGGCAAAGAGAAAGTTCACGGAGTGGTTGAGTGTTAATTCAGAGCATTAGGAAAATAACCCCTCCCTCTGCTATGGTCCCAATCCAGAACCCTATTTGTTGCTGCTGAAATGGAAAGAGGCAAAACTGAACATAGTTTGCCCTCGAGTTTAGAGGGACCTGCTCCCAGTGAAGATGATCACAGTATCTGTATTCTATTATATATAATAACTTGTACATAAAGATTTTAGTAGGATATTCTTTCAGGAATTTTCTCCTGCATTTCTGGGGATTTAAATAGCAAAACAGCCAGCCCTAAACATTCCAAGGTGACACCTGAGCAGCTGTTTATCTCCCTTCGGATATGGACAAATATAGCAGAACCACTTGGGTTTATCTGAAATTTCCAGTTATTTGACTTGCATTCATTATGTGCCACTGAGGTAAATAGCACATTTCTCCAAATATTTGGGAATTTCCCATTTAGTCCATATACATTGTGTATTAGAACTGGTGAAATATATCAAGTTGGCAGACCAGAAATCTGTAAAACAACTAAATGGTTGTTTTACAGATTTTTAAAAGACAAGGGAGGACAGGGGACAGACTTCCAGTCTTCTTGAAGCTCAAATGATAGTTGATCTCTCTCTGTGAGCTATTTCCTTTCAAAGCTTCCTTGGATGAGTTCTTTGACACCAAGACTGATAAGCCAAATGAATTAAGTTGCACATGGTAGCCCACCTAAGAACTCTGTTTTCATGGCTTGCCAGGGTGTCAGGCTTCAGGGTATCAGTTTCCTCCCATGAGGAGATCAAACGAAAGGAATTCATACCAGTTAGTTTCTTTAATAAACACAGTAAAGAACAAAAGAAAGCGCCAACCCAGAATGGCGGTGCTCCTAATTAAGGCTTACACCCCCTCCATCCACTCATATACGTCACTCCTACGTCTTGTAACCTGAGCTTCTACCCTCCACACTTTCTGTTCTGAGACTTTCTGAGCTCTTCTCGACCTTGGACTGAGCAGAGGAATGCTGTCCAGAGACTGTGAATCTGTTACTTCTCTCTCTTCCAGTGTTTCTTCTCCTAGCTGTTCCCCATCCAGCATTTCCCAGCTTCTGCCTTCTGAACTATGCCCTTCTGTGAACCACTGTTCCAAATCTCTACTGACCTCCTGCTCCTGGGAAGATTCAGGATCGGGGGAGGGGGTGGCTCCCACCATTCCTCCTCAGTGCAGCCTTCCTCAGCACGGTCCCTGACACGGAGATTATGGAAATGGGAGTGTCAAACCTCTGACAGACATTGAAGGCAGTATGCCTACAAACCCTCCAACAATTCTCGGATGGAAATAGGGGCATTTCTCACCCCCTGCAACGGACCATCCACGACCCCCTCCATTTTTTGTCCCCCACCCCTGCAGAACATTTCTTACCAGAACAGTGAGTGCCACAAGATGTAGCATACACGCCCCCCCACCGCCCGGAGAAAAACCCTTTATCCTGATTTTATTTTATTCTTTGGTAGATTTACAAGAAGAATAACACATGCCAATAAATAAATTTTCAAAAGTGACGAGATTAGATGTGGACGCACAAAGCATTTTTTAAATTAAAAAAACAAAACTAAAAAAAAACGAGGACTGCTGAGGGTGTGTGTGTTGCGTCCTGTTGGTGTTGTGGTGGTAGCTCTGCCGGGTGGGGTGGGGAACCAAAAATGGGGGTTCGAGGAGGGTCAATGGGGGGAGGGTAGTGAGAAATGTCCTTATTTTCATTTGAGGAATGTTGGAGGGTATGTAACACAGCTGACCAGCTGTGTAAAGGAGTCACAACTTGTGCCGTCCTGTTTCAGAAAGCTCTGTATTGAAGCCCAGTGCAAATTTGCATTGATTTAGAAGTTGTGAGGGAGATCAGCTGATATGGACAGGGTGTCAGGATCTCTAACAAGTGTGCCTACTGATAAGGATAAAAATCTTACAGCTGTCATAGAAAACAGCTCTGCTCCTTTCTGTTTTCTCTCTCTTTCTCTCTGGCATCCCTCCCTCACGAAGCGGTGGCCCTGAGGTCTCAACTCCAGAAACGAAAAACTTCAAAATAGATCCATCAGTGCAGAAACACTCTCTGTAGGGTGCTTGGAGGGGGGAAGGAAAAGCAGCAGGAAAGGTTAATTTGCAGCTATTCTCTCTATAAATTATGGTATTAGACCAAAGACCAGCAGTAGAATTTTCTCGCCGTGCAAGGTGGGCAGGTCAAGATCTTTGGGCATAACAATCTTTCTGAGCATTGTTGCTATAATTGAAAGGGCATGCACTGCACAACAAGCTGGTAAACTTTATTATAAATCACTGTTTATGTGGCTTCAAACGGACTTTAAATATCTCCCGCTGTCTGTCCTTCCTCTTCTGTGAGGTGGCGTAAATCTAACCCACAAGGTGGCTTGTAACTTTTTAACCTCCTCTACATTTGCCATCCCAGACACGCTGCATATTTGCTTTGTGGTTGAATTTTATGACCTCGCAGCGGAAGGAACCCTATGTATTGTCAATTGTGAGACAAACGGGCAGCTTCCCTTGTCACACCTTCTCGTGCAATCAGACATAATGACTGCTAATCAGCAAATAAGTAAATACAGTTCCCTCCACCCTCAGCGCGCGCGCGCACACACACACACACACCCCGGCGCAGCATAACGGGCAACGCCATCTGAATTGGTTTTTTCTCAAGCTATTGTTTTCTAATACCCACCCCCCATTTTGTGACACAACCATAATGGGTCCCCAAGGAACACTGATGCTTCAAGAATTACAACGTTGTCTCTCCAAGACTGGTTTGTGACACACACGCCAGATGGTTTTCAACTAAATTGCTGTCAAACTCAAAGCATGCTTATGAATTTATCCTTTGCTTTCAGAAGGGAGCAGCGAAAGAGGTTTCTGGAGATTGAGGCGCCGCTCGGGTGCCATGCCACGTTGATTTGTGTTTTTTTGTTTGTTTGTTTGTTTATATTTGGTGGCAAAAGCGACAGCTTGCAGAACCTGACAGCTCCCGTTTAATAGCGACATCGAACTCTATTTCTTACGGAACTCTCCAGGTCCTTGTTGCAGGTGACAGGTTGCCTAAGGCCTTGACGGCACCCACCTGTTCAAAGTCCGGTGAGGACAGAAGCAGTAATAATGATGCTGAATGGAGGGATCAGCAGAATAGGGGTTAAAAGTGGCCAGTTGAAAAGGAACACTGTAGAGAAGGCCTATTACCCCAGGAGCTACTAAAACTCAAGCAGATTAGATGCCCAAACATACCAATTAAGAAAGAAGAATGAAGAAATGAAAGCCAGCTATCGTTCATCTGGGGCGAATTTTGCAAAACCTACCCTGCTAGGCTTCCCTTCTTTGAAACTTTTCACGGCAGTTTCCTGGGGTCTCTTCCAACAATTTATACTGGTGTAAAATGCACCCAGCTGGTTCGGTTGGGTTTGAATGAGCACTGCTACATAGATATTGCATGTGCATCCAGCTCACAAGAGGAAGCCCGTTTCCATGAGCAGATCCTTTGCTGGCTTGGGACAAATATACTTGCTGTAGAAGAAGAAGAAGAAGAAGAAGAAGAAGAAGAAGAAGAAGAAGAAGAAGAAGAAGAAGAGTTTGGATTTGATATCCCGCCTTTCACTCCCTTTAAGGAGTCTCAAAGCGGCTAACAATCTCCTCTTCCCTTCCTCCCCCACAACAAACACTCTGTGAGGTGAGTGGGGCTGAGAGACTTCAAATAAGTGTGACTAGCCCAAGGTCACCCAGCAGCTGCATGTGGAGGAGTGAACCCGGTTCCCCAGATTACGAGACTACCGCTCTTAACCACTACACCACACTGGCTCTCACTGGCACTGCTGTAGCTATGAAAGGAAGGTCGCTCACACATTACACTGGCGTCAGGTACAAACTGTCTCCATGCATGTGCAACTGTTTGTGTAAAAGGGTATACGCGCCTTTCTCTGTACACCGGTACATAGAAGGCGCACATGCTGATTGCAGCATGCGTATATTAGGATTCTTGCTCCGTGTCTGCAGACATGGGATTGTTGTCTATCACATGACGGTGTATGTTTTCATTCCACAGTGCAGGAAGTGATGGAGACAGGATGTTTGTGTTACAGTGTTCTGTGAAGTGGGACTGTTGTCCTTTGTTCTTTCTCTCTTTGCTGTCTGATGAGAAAGAGGAAGGAGCTAAGTCAGAATGCTCCGAGTATATGATATGTAAATAAAGTAGATTAGCCAAAATGCTGTGCTACTGAGTTTGTTACGCAAACTGCGAACACTCTCCGGATCCTTAAGCGTCCTAATGCCTTTTGGCATCAATTGCTGTAATGTTCGGGCTGGAGAAAGCTTTTGAAGCCCCCAAATGATTGACCAGGAGGGAGATAACATGTGTCTCTGCCAGGGTCCTACACGTGAGTAGGATGATCCTAACAGCGTACACCCCTACAGTGATACATCTTAAGAGAAGTAGGTCCAGTTCTATGTGATCTTTGGTTCCCCATCAGCCTTGAAATCTTACCACCTCTTTAGTTGTGGGAATACAGTTGTACCTTGGTTCTCGAACAGAATCCAATCCAGAAGTCCCTTCGACTTCCGAAAACGTTCGAAAAACCAAGTTGCAGCTTCCAATTTGCTGCAGGAGCTTCCTGCACTCAATTAGAAGCCACGGAAGCAACGTCAGACATTTGGCTTCCAAAAAACGCTCACAAACTGGAACGTTCCAGGTTCCAAACTCATTTCCAGGTTTGCGGCCTTCGGGAGCCAAAATGTTTGAGTCGCAAGGAGTTCCAGAACCGAGGTATGACTGTAACAAAATAATAGAATTGTAGAGTTGGAAGGGACCTTTCAGAATCCTCAAGTCCAATCCCGTGTAATGCAGGAATTCTGCCCACAGCTGTCTCTGGGTGGGTGCCAGTGTGGTGTAGTGGTTAAGAGTGGTGGGCTCGTAATCTGGTGAACCGGGTTCGATTCCCTGCTCCTCCACATGCAGCTGCTGGGTGACCTTGGGCTAGTCACACTTCTGTGAAGTCTCTCAGCCTCACTAACCTCACAGAGAGTTTGTTGTGGGGAAGGAAGGGAAAGGAGAATGTTAGCCGCTTTGAGACTCCTTAGGGTAGTGATAAAGCGGAATATCAAATCCAAACTCTTCTTCTTCTTCTTCTCAAACCACCAGCCTTTTGGTTAACAGCTAGACACCCATTGTGCCACTGGGGCTTGTTAAAATAACCCATGCATAATGGACACACATGGAGGGGGGGGGGAGGAGACACTTTGATATACTTGGCAGAGGGGACACAGAATGTTTGTGAGTCACCTTAGGGGCTGGTTTTGTAGCCAAAATCTGGATTAAAAATCAAAACACATTTTATTTTTCATTTGTATTCAAAAATGGTGACCAGTGAACTGAACTGAGCTTTCCATTAGGACTCCAAGTTTACAAACTGGACCTTGGGTAAATTAAGCTCCAGATTCCGAGCAGCTCGGTCATTGCTATAAGTGAGACTTGATCCAATATAAAAAGCCATGCATGCGTGCCAACAACAGCAAAAGACATACAGAAGAGCAGAAACAGTGCCAAAGGGTTAAATAGCTTCTTTTTAGACGTTACCAAGGAGTTCCATTTAGGAAATCATAATTGCATTCCATTTTTTCCTGCATGTCAAAATGTAACTACTGGTACTCTATCTTCTCGCAGAAATCACAGTTTATAAGCCATTTTTCATCAGGCCGGTATGAATGGTAGCTGATCACTGCAAATGACTTTGCCATTAGGACCATAGGTTTGGTATTTTTCTTTCCTTTCCTTCCCTCCCCGCCCTCCTAGCCCTGAATCTGCTTTGGAAAGCAACATATAGAACCCTGTTATGAATCGATAAGTGATTAAGCCCAACTTTTCTTGGATGCATGCCTTTGCAAAGGGCTCAGGCCATTGGCTCCTCCGCTAACTTGAATAATTTTCACCAATGAAGGAGGCATTTATCAGGACGATAAGCATACACCACAAGGTGTCCTTGAGTGAACTGAAGTGCGCTTTGGAAATAAATAGATGGCTTTTTAAAAAAAGAAAGAAAGGAAAGGAAAAAAAAGAACCGACCGGAATGTTGAAAGATTAAGGATCATTGGTATTAATGAGAGCAGAACACTTTCTTTTCAAAGAATATTTGCTTATGCAGAGAAGATTCAAGCATTTGTGTAAAAAAAAGAGCTGAAACTACTCACTTGTTTTGGGGAAGGTGAACGTTTTCATTGGTGTCCAAAACACCTAGTTGTTTTTCAAGCCCCTTTTGCAATAAAATAAAAAAACCCCCCATTATCTCACTTGTGCTCTCTTTGAAATTGCCCACATTTGCCCTCAGTGATAGTAAGCAGCCAGATCTGATTGTTCATGTAAGTCTTGCAATATCACCCTGCTTACCATGTGATGATATCTGATTGGATGGGATCATCCATAGAAATACCCTGGAAGGAGGAAAAAATTGACATTCGGGAGCGTGCTTCTGTTTGCTGTTTGGTTGTATGCTGCAGAAGTCCAAGCAAGAGGCTACCAAAGTTAAGGCAGCAAGGCAGCATTTTGCCACATTTATGCTCGCCATTGAAACATCTCCCAATCCCCTTGCGACTTTCTCTAGCTGCTGTTGCTAGAGAAATAAAGCTGGTTTGATGGCACTTTGGACTTTGTGACAAGGATGCCTTGGTAGTCCATCTCCTTGACCAAATGACTTTGCTGTGACATAGACACACTGCAAAAAGAGTTCTTATTCAACCCAACAGCAGCAATGCATGGGGATTTGAGAAGAGGGGCAGGTCCTGAATCTCAGTGCTTGGGGAAGATAGTGATTTGTGGAGGACCAGGCCTTTGACGGGGTTACCAGGTTTCCTGAGACTCAGCAGAGGCAGCCTGGGAGTTAAGGCATGGCGTCTAATGGCCCAGGGGTGTGCCTAGTGCAATGAGGTACCGTAGATTGCGATAAGCCGCTTATCAGCTGATCCGCTAAAAGCCGCTAAACCGCTAATGGCGCTAATCCGCTAAGCTGTCAATGGGCTTGCTTCGCAAGACGAAAAAACCGCTATACGAAGAGCCTCACGGAACGGATTAATTTCGTCTTGCGAGGCACCACTGTAAACTGAAACCATACGCTTGTTCCTGCATTTAAAATTAAACTTGATTATTTGTTAATGTTAACAACTGTCTGGACTCCGTGTGTCCCTGTGAGAAGTGGGGTGGCGGCAGCGAAGAAAGCAATCACAGTGGTGGCACAGGGTCAATAGACCGTCAAACGTCCGGGGGCCCTGTGTGATCTCCTCACCTTAGTACAGGTGGCCACCATTTTGTGCATATCTGGTGTGACTGCTGAAACGTGGGTCCTTTGGGACCAGGAGGGCAGAACAGGGGCCTAACAGGAGCGGTGCATAACAGTGCGGTCTTATGTGTGCTCCACTGATGTGCATGGGACCCAGGAATGGAAAACCTGTGCAACAGGATTGCTGCCTGTACTTCAGATTTGACCCCAGCACCTGAAAACTAGCCATTAGTCCAGTTAACCCCCCTCTCAGCATCCTTAGTTCCTGTCCACAAATATCCTTCCACTTTGTTCTTCAAAAGTTAAAACCAGGATTTTCACAGACCAAAAAAACCCCCCATTTTAAAACACCAGCCCTTGTTTACTTCTATCTCCCCCCCCCAAAAAAAAAATCCAAGGCAGCAATGAGGCTAAATCAGGGAATGGTGATGAGTACATTATGTGGTGCTTTGTTCCCTCCCTTAATCTTTCCAAACTGTGTCAGACTTTGCTCAATGGGAAAATCATTTCTCTTGTGGAAGGCATCTTTGGACAAGTTTATTTTAGTGCCATATGTTTGAAACAAACCCTAACGAGTGGGAGAGGGAAAGAGGCAGATGGGCAGAGTGAGAACTAATGTAAAAATAAATAAATAAAAATCTCTGGGTCTGTAGCATCAGGACACTGCTGCTACGGCATTTGCCCGTGAGTTATAGGAAACCTTGCCTCTTAAGTGGCGTTGGGGAGAAATCTGCTGGAAGTCATCTGATGGGGAAGTAGGGTAATCTAGGCTCTGTGTAACATGCGAGACAGATGCTAGATACCCTGGAGTAAAATGACTTTACCGTGGGGCAAAATGCCGCAGAAGCATAATTGCCCTGTTCCATCTATGGCTGTGTGCAAAAACATATGAAAGACTAGCAGTCTGATACAGCGGATGAGAATTCAGAGGTGTCTGGAGCTGCTTGCCACTGCCCTAGGTAATGAACTGCATCTAGGGCTGGGCGATATCTGGTTTTCAACATTGCGATATATCACCAGTTAAACATCGCGATATACTGATAGATCCCAGTCTTGGTCTGCTTATAAGTTACTGATCCAGCAATGAAAAGAAACTACACATACACACACGTCTGTTTTCAGTCATGGGTCACCCATCCTGGATTGGTATGACACACTGCAGTGGCTCTGTAGAGAAAAAGCAAAATAAATATCAAAGACGTATGCTGGCAAGACTTCCACGACCAATATTTGCAGCATGTGTTTTGCACAAAGCAAGGGGGGGGGGGTGAAGAACAAAGTTGACAATATTGATCTGAAGTAACACTCCTATGATAAAATGCTTGGGCAAAACATACGGGGATCGTGCTCATTTAGAAAGAAACTGGAAATAAGTCTTGCATATTTGAGGGGATGCAGTTGCTGCTTTGAGGATACTTTTCAGGAGAAATGAGCTGTTTCTCAGGATATATATATATATATATATATATATATATATATATTGTAAAGGTTAAGTGAGTCAGCTCGGTTCTGACTGCACATTGGTGAAACTGAATAGTGGCAAAGCGTTTTAATCTCCATTGCCTCTAAGTATTGAATGTGGTGCTTATCAAAGGTGCCACAGGGTGACATTTTCCATTTATCTAGACATTCTCATATATTTGTTAAAAGGTGACAGCTTCTGCTTGCGAACTGACCTTTTGGCATTAGAGCGTAGGAGAGGGGGAACGAGGGGTTGTGCCTCTGGGGAGGGAAAGCACCCCAAAAATGCTCCAGCCAGCGCTCCTGGAAACCCAAGTGTTGCCTGCACAGTAACAAACTGTTGGGCATGCTTAGCCCCTGTTTTAAGTACACCCTGAACCAAAATTTTACCCAGTTGTAAGAGGAAGTGCCAAGGCTTTGACTTCCTATTCACATCTGCTTTCCTGGAAATGTCACAGGGTATGTCTGTTCCTGTTTCTCTTTCTGTTTCTCCTCCACCAGGGCCAGGTCTTTTTCAGTGACGGCTCCGAGCTGCGAGCTGGTGGAATAATAATAAAGGTAAAGGGACCCCTGACCAGTAGGTCCAGTTGTGACCGACTCTGGGGTTGCGGCGCTCATCTTGCTTTATTCGCCAAGGGAGCCGGCGTACAGCTTCCAGGTCATGTGGCCAGCATGACTAAGCTGCTTCTGGTGAACCAGAGCAGCGCATGGAAACACCATTTACCTTCCTGCTGGAGCGGTACCTATTTATCTACTTGCACTTTGATGTGCTTTCGAACTGCTAGGTTGGCAGGAGCTGGGACTGAGCAACGGCAGCTCACCCCGTTGTGGGGATTCGAACTGCCGACCTTCTGATAATAATTAATAATAATTTATTATTTATACCCCGCCCATCTGGCTGGGTTTCCCCAGCCACTCTGGGCAGCTTTCAACAGAATATTAAAATACACTAGTCTATTAAACATTAAAAGCTTCCCTAAAGAGGGCTGCCTTCAGATGTCTTCTAAAAGTCTGGTAGTTGTTTATTTCCTTGCCATCTGATGGGAGGGCGTTCCACAGGGCGGGTGCCACTACTGAGAAGGCCCTCTGCCTGGTTCTCTGCAACTTGGCTTCTCGCAGTGAGGGAACTGCCAAAAGGCCTTCGGAGCTGGACCTCAATGTCAGGGTAGAATGATGGGGGTGGAGATGCTCCTTCAGGTATACTGGGCCAAGGCCATTTAGGGCTTTAAAGGTCAGCACCAACACTTTGAATTGTGCTCGGAAATGTACTGGGAGCCAATGCAGATCTCTCAGGACCGGTGTTATGTGGTCCCGGCGGCTGCTCCCAGTCACCGGTCTAGCTGCCGCATTCTGGATTAGTTGTAGTTTCTGGCTCACCTTCAAAGGTAGCCCCACATAGAACACATTGCAGTAGTCCAAGCGAGAGATATCTAGAGCATGCACCACTCTGGCGAGACAGTCCATGGGCAGATAGGGTCTCATCCTGCATACTAGATGGAGCTGTTAGACAGCTGCCCTGGACACAGAATTGACCTACGTCTCCATGGAATGCTCTGTCCCATGAGACTAGGACCCTGCAGGACTTGATCTCCTTCCGCAGGGCCTGTAAGACAGAGCTGTTCTGCCTGGCCTTCAATTTGAATTAACCTGATCCTCTATTGCCTTTTCGCTTTCCTCTTCTATGAAGAAACCCTTTCTGGCACCCCACATTTAAATTCTTCCCTGGTCTCCTTGCTGGCCCTAGTAGGACCAACTTGGCCAGTTAGCCCTGGTGATCATTTGATTCTACTGACTTTTTTTTCTTTTTCTTTCCCCCCCAAAATGACCCCTGAATTTTTGAATTTTATTGATATTGATGTTGCATTTTATGCTGTTTTCAACTCACATTTTAATCAATGTTTTGTATTTGCTGTTAGCTGCCCTGAGCCCAGTTTTTAAACTGGGAAGGGCGGGGTATAAATAAAAATTTATTATTATTATTATTATTATTGTTTCCCCTCCTGTGCCTTACCATGTGAAAGTGCGCTGTGACCTATTCAGCTGTGCACACACACTGGCCATCGCATTGCAGTTCTAACAGCAGCGACGAGACAGTTTGGACAATTCACAATATTGCTTTATAAGTCTCTGGCTTATTTGCAAGGCTTCTTTCTGGTTTCATCTTTTTGGACAGGTCTGTGCAGTTTATGGTCTCTGAGTAGAAGGGCAAAGTTTGCACAACACAGCAGCCTTTTTCTCTCCCATCTATTCATTTAAGAACATCTTGTTCTCTCTCCTATCTCCATGTGAGAGAAATGTAATTAATGTATTAAAAATGGAAATACATTAAGATAAGATAAGAAGTCTTGATGTACTCTAGGCCAGAACACTTGCGGAAGGGATGGGGTCCTCTGGTAATTAAGCAATCCACTAATAACCTGATCATAATTATAGTGGCTTCACTAATTGCTCTATTCTTATTGCAAATGTTTTTAAGCTCTTTAATTTCAGAACTTTGCTCCTATTTGGTGTGCTGTGACATGAATTTAAAAGACCCTCTTGAAAGAATCAAAACGTGCCCATTCTCCTCCTTGCTTTTTTTTTTTCTTCAGAGCAGGAGCTGATTGGATAGTAATAATAGAGACTATCTGCTTTTTATTACTTTAGATTGTTATGAATTTGTGGACGCTAGGTTCAGAAAGGGTTAGTATTTAATCAAGGCTCAGAATGTTCAGCTGAGTGCTAGACCACTCTAATCCTCATTACAGGTAGGTAGCATCTTAAAATGCAGAGACATCAACTTGCCAACAAAGGTGTGTATAGTTAAAGCCATGGTTTTCCCAGTAGTGATGTATGGAAATGAGAGCTGGACCATAAAGAAGGCTGATCGCCGAAGAATTGATGCTTTTGAATTATGGTGCTGGAGGAGACTCTTGAGAGTCCCATGGACTGCAAGAAGATCAATCTATCCATTCTTAAGGAAATCAGCCCTAAGTGCTCATTGAAAGGACAGATCCTGAAGCTGAGGCTCCAATACTTTAGCCACCTCATGAGAAGAGAAGACTCCCTGGAAAAGACCCTGATGTTAGGAAAGATGGAGGGCACAAGGAGAAGGGGACGACAGAGGACGAGATGGTTGGATAGTGTTCTCAAAGCTACCAGCATGAGTTTGACCAAACTGCGGGAGGCAGTGGAAGACAGGAGTGCCTGGCGTGCTCTGGTCCATGGGGTCACGAAGAGTCGGACACGACTAAATGACTAAACAACAACAACAAGCTGTGTTGGTCTGCCATAATCAAAACAAAATAAAAAAAATCCTTCCAGTAGCACCTTAGAGACCAACTAAGTTTGTTCTTGGTATGAGCTTTCGTGTGCCTGCACACTTCTTCAGATACACTGAAACAGAAGTCACCAGACCCTTATATATAGTGAGAAGGTGGGGAGGGGTATTACTCAGAAGGGTGGTGGGAATGTGTGATTGGCTGATAGATGTGGTAAACCTGTTGACGACTGTTAACGACTGCAATTGGTCTTATAGGAAAAAGCAAGAGGTGAGATGGCTAAAAATAGCTTTATCATGTATAATGAGATAAGAATCCAATGTCTCTATTCAGACCAGTTCTTTCCATGGTTTTAAGTTTGGTAATAAGTTGCAATTCAGCAACTTCTCTTTCCAGTCTATTTCTGAAATTCTTTTGTAATAAGACAACTACTTTGAGATCTTGTATAGAATGTCCTGGGAGATTGAAGTGCTCTCCTACTGGTTTCTTTGTCTTGTGATTCCTGATGTCAGGTTTATGTCCATTTATCCTTTAGCGTAGGGTTTGGCCACACCTATCAGCCAATCACCCATTCCCACCCCCCTTCTGAGTAATACCCCTCCCCACCCTCCCACTATATATAAGGGTCTGGTGACTTCTGTTTCAGTGTATCTGAAGAAGTGTGCATGCACGTGAAAGCTCATACCAAGAACAAACTTAGTTGGTCTCTAAGGTGCTGCTGGAAGGCACTCTAATCCTTGCATTCAGTAAGTGTTAAAAAATGATTAAGACAGATGAGCCATTCAGAGAACAAACAGCTCATGAGAGATGGCAAATGGCAGCACAGTTAGCAATAGCTGAGCAATGGAAGAACCAGACTGAAATATCCCTGAATAGGCTTGCCATATGTATGGGAAATTCCAATCATGTATGGGAATCAAACGCCTAAGATGGCATCTGGGGAATATTTCTTTTTTTTGGGGGGGGGGATCGTTTTTATTTGGTTTTACAAATATAAATTTATAACAATACCAAATGCACATCTGCATATAGAGATTTCTCCGAATCTTGAGACATCCCTTCTATGGGTCTTATTGTCAACATTGCCAACTGCATATTATTTCATAATCTATCTTTTGTATCTGTCCACATTGTCCAAAGTGTTTGTTACATTACAAGCGATATTAAAATCCTGCTAATGGTTCTATCTGCTTACTGTGGTTTCCTAAATAAATTATAATTTTTTTCCCATTCTTTCTTGAAGTTTTTGAATGTTAAGAGATGTCCAGAATTTCATAAACGTATGGCAACCTGGTTTTTGTTTTCTGCCCCCCCCCTGTTTTTCCCCATTTTTTTTTTGGGGGGGGGTTAATAGTTCCCCCCAGGGGAGTAATAAGTAACATGATTTAAGTCCGCTTAAGCTGGTTTTGTCTCTTTTTAAGTGGAATTTAAGTACTTACTTAAGTGACTCTCCATTTAGTGGTGCCCAGGTAACCTGCTACAGGAAGCAAATGTGTTTATTGACCTACCGTTTTTCAATCACTGCTGAAACAGCTGGAGACGGACAGTGACAACAACACCATTAAATTCCAGAAAACAATACATTGGCATTATTGACACAGGCATTAAATATCTTGATATGTGAAGCCAGAGGTTTCATAATATCACTACATTTGTTCAGGTTCTGCTGACACATGTTTCATCACGAAAAAATATTGAGGAATCTATTAAATTCATAACATGATCGGACAATGCAATATGTCATCTCATTGATGGAAACTTTGGTAATTTCTGCAGCGGCTTTTGAGACAGAAGGAGTGCGGAGAGGGAATAGGTTTCTGAAAGATGAGCGTGGAAAGAGGGCAGACGTGTGGTTTTAACAGTGGGACTGATGGACGCCTTTTGAAAAGAACTGGTGCTCTGGGCCTAGCTGTTGGTTCTAGCCTGTTGAGACTTCAATCAGGCTCCAAACTCTTAGCAAAGTCAGGTGAAAATTTAGACTGCATGCTTGCAGCCAGCCACTGCCTGAAGGAGAGAAGTACAGGGAGATAATTATAACAAAATAATTTTTTTATTTGTACCCCGCCCTCCCCAGCCTGAGCCAGGCTCAGAGCGGCTAACATCAGATGAGTCTCACCAGTAAGGAAGCCACTTTGCATCAATTGCCCAGAGCAAAACTTATACCTAATGGAAACAAAATACAGTGGTACCTCGGGTTACATACGCTTCAGGTTACAGACTCCACTAACCCTCAAATAGTTCTTCAGGTTAACAACTTTGCTTCAGGATGAGAACAGAAATCGTGCTGCCGTGGCGTGGCAGCAGCAGGAGGCCCCATTAGCTAAAGTGGTGCTTCAGGTTAAGAACAGTTTCAGGTTAAGAACGGACCTCCAGAACGAATTAAGTACTTAAACCGAGGTACCACTGTAAAAAAATTCCTTCCAATAGCACCTTAGAGACCAACTCAGTTTGTTATTGGTATGAGCTTTCGTGTGCATCAGTGTATCTGAAGAAGTGTGTATGCACACGAAAGCTCGTACCAATAACAAACTTAGTTGGTCTCTAAGGTGCTGCTGGAAGGATTTTTTTTATTTTGTTTCGACTATGGCAGACCAACACAGCTACCTACCTGTAATTATACCTAATGGGTTTGTGTTACAGGTGAGTATATTTCAGCTGGATGCCGATGATAAATTTATTGATGGTAGGAGCGCTTTGACAATGAAACCAATTGATAAGGGTTTGCCCCCAGCAGAGATCAGGCATGGTTCTGTCTCTCAGCTGCCTAGCCTGCTTCTAGCTTCTAGCTTTCTCAAACAACTCAGCTCTGGCTTTTAACTTTCTAACAGTTGAGGGATGGAACTCTCCCACCCATTTTACCTCTGGCACTTCCTTTATGACCCATGTTTAGGGGCCATTACCAAGAAATTTGTCTGGCTATGCCAGCAATTGGATAACGTTGGATCCAGGAATTAGAAGGAACTCAGGCATATAGCCTACCTCCCCCAACTCACAAGACAATATCGGGGTTCTATATTTCTTGTACTGAAGGGGGAGATTGGACCATGCAGCTTACAGTGCCCACTTCAACTTTCTGGAATTCAACATAGTGCTAAGTGGGGAATGCACGGGGGGTGGGGGGTGGTGGGGCATAGTCTGCTTGTGGAATGAGTTTTTTTCTACCCTCTCCTCTTCATGCCCCCTAAACCTGTTTTGTCTATCATCATCATCATTGTTATGTACTGAAGTTCTCACCCTGGGCCAGCAGGGGGATACTGTAGATAGTTTTCACTCAGGTCCACATATGCAAATAGGGGATTGAAAGTGACATTCAGTGATTGGGTAGTTACAGAAAGTTGCTACTGTAGCATTGTAGTGGAGCTCTATATAAGCAGGCTGGCTGAACCCTTCAGTTCAGTTCTGTTCTGGCCTGTGAATAAACAAGAGCTGTTTTGAAGAATCGCTATGTCGTCTGATATATTCACCCACAACTTAACAATCATCATTGGAATTATGCTATTCAGCTGAAAAGCCCAACACAATTGCTTCCATATAGCCCCCCCCCCCCCCGGCTCCAAACTTTAAATAAAGTGACACACAAAGGGAAATGAAGGAAGAGGAAAATTAAATCAAAATCAGACACCAATTCTTAAACAGTTGTTCTTATTATGAGTGCTACTAGCTACTACTTACAAGCCCCCTGGGCTCCTTGAGTAGGAAGGGTGAGATAGAAACTAATTTAACAGAAATGTATGGGATTAAATTGTTGGCTATTTTTCTGAGTCATGCAGAGTGAAGCAGCGGTTCACCCTCAAAGCCCTAGGGATGAAGTAGACTCCACGCTCAAGACTTTGAAGACAGCTCTTTACTTGCAGTATGGCAACTATTAACAAGCAGTGGCATTGATGCATATCAAGTCCCAAACAATACGGTTCTCTCCCTTGAGCCCAAGAGAGGGTTTTCTAGCTTCTTGTTTCCAAACCTCCTTCGGAGCAATGCATAAGTCAGGGGTCAGCAAACTTTTTCAGCAGGGGGCTGGTCCATTGTCCCTAAGCCCTTGTGGGGGGCGGATCCACCATCTCCCGAAAGGACCCCCCACCGCCGCCTCCACTCACGCCGCAGCTGCCAACTTCGCCTTGTCTTCGGCAGCATCACAGTCGTCCTCTGCCTCGGCCAGGGGTCCGTGGAGCGCAGAGCCCAAGCCGCTGGCCTGGGTGGCGGAGGCAACCTTCCCGCCGCCACCGCTTCCTCGCAATTGGCTCTTGGCCATATGCGGCCGCTTCAGCGGGAAGGAAGGGGCGTTGCCCAGAGGCATCCATGGTTTCGGATTGGCTGCAGGAGCTTCCTGCGGCCAATCTGAAGCCACACCAACGTCACGGAAGTCAGCCCCTGTGCGGCGAGGCCTCCGCCCTGTGCTGGTTTAGCATGGGGACTGACTGAGTGGGCGGCAGGGTCTGCAAGGTTCGCGGGGCGGATTAATGAGCCCGGTGGGCTGCATCCGGCCCCCGGGGCTTAATTTGCCGACCCCTGGCATAAGTTATCAGTCCATTGATTACCTGTTCTCAGAAGTTCCACACTCCCACCAGCCAACCTTCAACTCCCACCCCTTCTACGTAAGACACACACACACACACGCTATTAAAGGAAATTAACAAATTAACAAGGCAATGATGATTCAGCATTTCTGTGACCTTAATTGGCAAGACAAGTTTTTCTTGCAGCTGCTACATTACATTACCTTGGTTTTCTTCTCCCTGCTTCACTTTATTCTTTGTAAAATACATTTTCTAACAAATACAGCACAAATACTAACAGCTGGAACCATATTGTTGGATTTTCACTCACAGGCCACTTACTATCAATACATTTTAACATTTATGCATCAGGACAGAGGGACAAAGGAAGCAAGAGTCTCCTTCCCACTTATATTTATTTGGCTTGGGGCCTGTGCTGCACGTGCAGCTAAAAAAATGATAAAGACTTATGAGGTGGCATGGGGTGTGCTACCTCAGACTGCTAGTGTGAGATCATATTTTGAATCTTCTCATATATATACATGAGTGTGTGTGTGTATATGTGTGTGTGTACAGTATTCAGAAATCAAGCATTAACAGTGGGCAAGCTGGGGTAGAATTCTCCCTCATCTGCTAGGTTATTTAACAAATGCCACCCCATAACTGAGGTTATTTGGGTACCTTGCGTCAGAAGTAGATGAACACACCATCAAATGCTAAAATGCAAATTCAGCATAAAAACAAACCACAGAGATTAAACAAGTGAAATACCATCAAACTGTCGCAGTGCGGGCAGATCTTTCAAACTTCAAAGTGCCTGAAACTCAGAATTCCTCAAAAGGCCTCTAGAGTCCACAAAAGCTCCTTAAAAGTATTTTTTTAAAAAAACTTCTAGGGAGTTTTTGTTTTAATGTGGGAGATTATTCAAAAACGACACTCCCACCTGAAACACTATATAAACCACCCAGTTTACTATAAGGGCAGACTGAGCATTGTGTTCCGAACAGCTGCTGGAACGAAGGAGAGCCGATTATTATTTTTTTTTAAAAAAGTCTCATCATGAAGAAATGACATTTACAAAACAGAACCAGAATGTTCGCAATTATATTTCTGATAAAAAAAATAAATAATACATTGGGTTTCTGAAAAGCTCCGTCAAGCACAGTTCTGAAGGAGGGGGGTGGGTTGGCATGGCGCCGCGACGGAATTAAAGTCCCTTCTTCTGTATAAGCAGCAGGAGGGTTCCTGACAGAAATAAAGTGAGTGTATGTTATATAAGTAATTTATTTGTGCATCTTGGCATTGCAGCACTAATAGGCTGGCTGCCAGGTATTCTGGGCTGCAGTTTGTCATGTCTGACTCTTTTAGTCCTTTTCAAGCAATTGAAGAAATGGCCTTCTGCAGGCTGTCAGTGACAGATACAGGCTCACTCACATAGATAAAGCTCAATTAGCTCCCGGAGAAAGCATCTTTTAAAAATGCAATGAGCTGCGCCATGAAAGATAGGTAGACAAGTGTTACACGGAACAAAATAAAAAATGTTAACGCGGGTGAGCGAGCTTAGTTGGGAGCCTACTCCCATTGCTTCCGTCTCTTTCACGTAGCGCACCCCGACATTATTTCAAAAACTCAGCGTGATTCACTTTTAAGGAGCTCCTAAATAAGAGTGTTTTTTGTTTTAGTCATTTTCAAGGACTTTCTTCTGTGTCTGCCTCGCTATGGAATAATCCTGTAATGCATTCTTGGATACTATGTCTGCCTTCTCCAGTCACAGAACAATTGCAATTTTCTACGATTTGTTTCCTAGAGAAGGGGAGAACTAAGGACTGGAATCTTGCAGTGTGGTGTCGGTTTTTAAGAAAATCTTTTGTTTGTTGCTCTTCCAAAAGGTACAAAGCAGTGAATGTTCACCAACTTTGATTTTATAGCCTGTCCTATACAGCGAATTAACATTTGCTTTATTTCATCTGTCTTTGCAATCAACCAGTGAACATTGTCTTTTTCAGAAGGGTTAAACAATGGAGACGTAGACAAGTGGACTCCCCCAAGACTGTCCCATGACTTTATTTATGATATAACATGTTGTCTGCTGTATTTCTTTCTATCTCTGTTGATTTTTAAAAATATAATATTTATTAAATTTTGTTTTGCAATTTAAAATACTCACTTTACATCCTTAAAGTATCAGTGACTTCCCTTCTTCTCTTTCCATGCTTCATTTTACATATCATAAATCCCTGCATATTTTACAAAAACTAAACCATTCAGTATTCCATTATTGCATTCATTAAAACTTATTTACACTGTTGAATTTATCTTAATGCTGCCAGCGTTTTCAGCTGTACACAATTATTTCTCATATATTCAATAAACTTTTTCCAATCTTCTTCAAATGTATGTTCTTCTTGTTCTCTTATTCTATATGTTAAGTCTGCGAGTTGTGCGTATTCCATCAGTTTAAGTTGCCATTCTTATTTGGTTGGGACCTCGCTCATTTTCCATTTTTGGGCTAACAAAACAAGGGCCGCAGTAGTGGCATACATAAATAGTCTTTTTTGACACCTGGGAATTTCAGTCTGAATTATCCCCAACAGAAAGGACTCTGGTTTTTTTGGGGAAAACGTGGGTGGTGCTGTGGTCTAAACCACAGAGCCTAGGGCTTGCCAATCAGAAGGTTGGCGGTTCGAATCCCTGCAATGGGGTGAGCTCCCATTGCTTCTGCCAGAAGCGCCTCAGTCATGCTGGCCACATGACCCAGAAGCTGTCTGCAGACAAATGCCAGCTCCCTCGGCCTATAGAGCGAGATGAGAGCACAACCCGAGAGTCGTCCGCTTTACTGCCCGAGGGAGCCGGCGTACAGTCATGTGGCCAACATGACTAAGCTGCTTCTGGCGAACCAAAGCAGCTCAAGGAAACGCCATTTACCTTCCTGCTGGGGTGGTACCTATTTATCTACTTGCACTTTGACATGCTTTCGAACTGCTAGGTTGGCAGGAGCAGGGACCGGGCAACAGGGATTCAGTAGTACGCACGAAATGCTAAGTGGACTAAACAACCTTTGAGGATTCTTCCAATTCTTTGATCAAATGGTGAGACAAATGGTCTGGATGCAAGTCGTTCTTCTCCTTAAAATACCTTGTTACCTGACACCCATAACCTATGTGTGTTTACTGGGCAGACGGTCTTACTGAGCTCTGTAGGTTTACTCCCATGTAACTTTGGAGAGCCTTAAGTTATAGAGATATTATGGTTGAGTATGGGAGGTTGCACCCTGGAGCATTGATTAAATGCCGACAGTATGCACATTTCTGTCAGGAAGGATGTTGGAGGAGGATGTCACCATAAAAACGAGCATTATAGATCTTCACTGCTTTCTGATATATGTTTATTGTACAGCCTGATACAGGATAAATGATTCACATTTTATGTTATACCGGAATTTGAACTTCTGTAAATCTGATTTGGCTTGCAAGAACAGAGCTCCACCTAATAAAAATTCCCCCTTCATAAACGGTTAGCTGAATTAATGCATAAGGCCTGTTTAAAAGATTAATGGCATATATTGATGGAAAAATCAAATCTAGGTGTTTTATTTTCCCAGATTGTCGAGGACTTGACATTTCATTTGCTAGTCTTTTCAATATAGCCCCTTACAACTCACTTTATAAAGCAAAAAGAGTAGCGATTCATATTTATATTCCACATCATTTGGGGCATATCAACAGTCATATAGAGTTGAAAACAAACGCTGAAAATATTAAAATTCCTTATGTTATGCACCTATCCTAAACTTGAATTTCTTTTCTTTTTCTTTTAGTGGGGGGATGAATCCACTGTTAAGATGGTACGATTCTCATAAATCAGTTTTGAAGCGGCAAATTATTTATACTGAAATTAGTCATAGGAGCAAAGATAGTGTTGGAGATGCATTAGAAATGGGGAGATTATATATTCCAAGAGTTGTGGAATGTTTAAGGGGAATCTTGTAAATTTCCAGAAGCAATGGGTATTGTCAGCAGAAGGAATATACCAGAAGAATCTGCAATTAGGTTGGGTCCTTTTATATGTCCACATAGAACTAAGGATGTGATTCACCTAACAAACTCCTTCAGTGGAATTTTTCTCTTGGAATAATCCTTACACCATCCCTGTAAAGTCATTACAAACCAGTTGCATGGCAAGACTCTCAAGCTGACCCCCCCATTAGGATAAATAAATTCACACAGACACGGATATTTTGTTTAAGGTTTTGGGCAAAAATTTGGCCACAACTTTATTGATTACAGGAATGAGCGTGGTATTGGCAAGACTATATCTGACTTCTGCCCCCTTTGCAGGAAGTCTGTAAGGGTAAACCACACAAAGGGAAATTGCTTTGGAGGAACCCGCCTGCATCTCCCCTGGTGCTCCCAGAGGCCTGGCATGGACCTCACCCTTCAAGTGGACTTCGGACAGGAACCAGGCCCTGGATTCCTTTAACAGAATACCCTTGAAACTGGAGGAGCAGGTGATGGCCGGCCTCCCCTCCCCCATTCACCATAAGCCAATGCCTAACTGCCAAACCTTACAGAGTTGTAACGATTGCTAAGAGGTAGGCAAAAACCAAGTGGCCCGTGCCAATTTCCCAAATGGAAAAAATTCCTACCTGGCCCCCGACTCAAGCCGGGCAACCAAACAAAGTCCAAAGCAAGGCCAAAGGATCTAAATTAAAGAGAGGGTGGGCGGGTGTTCAGCAGCACGAAGCAGGAGCCAAGCACACGCCAAACTGCCGCTTTCCCCCACTATCACCCAATGACATGATTGGGCAATAGCCCTGGGTGATTGTGGTGCCACCAAGGCGTGAGGGCGATAGCTCCACCCACGTCAGGGTGGGGGGAACCAGGTTGAGAGCCTACCTGCAACCAGGACCATCTATTAAGATGATCCCATTTCTCAACAATTGCTGGTATGATGAGTTCAAGTCCTCTTTGTCACATGGTGTCAGGGACTGACTGGATGAGGAAGGGTGGTGGAAGCTGCCTACCCAAGAGCCCCCCAGGGAAGGCACAGGAGAAGATGAGTTAGATACCGAATTCTGGTGGTGGGACACTGGCCACGCCTCAGAGGAGGTGACAAGTTGGGAGGTACTCGAAGCAGGAATCTTGAGGGATCACGAAGAGACAGAAGCAGGCAGGGGGCCCAGCACAGGGCTGGGTGATGGGATTTCTAGTTTAGATGCAGGCTCTGACAGAGATGACAGAGGGGAGGCAGACCCTACATCTCACACATAGCTCCATCAAGACAGCTTCTCTTCTGATGGCTCTCCAGGCCCACTTGCTTCTAGAACATAAAGAATGTAATAATAATAATAATAATAATAATAATAATAATAATACAGTGGTACCTTGGGTTAAGAACTTAATTCGTTCTGGAGGTCTGTTCTTAACCTGAAACTGTTCTTAACCTGAGGTACCACTTTAGCTAATGGGGCCTCCCACTGCCGTCATGCAATTTCTGTTCTCATCCTGAAGCAAAGTTATTAACCCTAGGTACTATTTCTGGGTTAGCAGAGTCTGTAACCTGAAGCGTCTGTAACCTGAAGCGTCTTTAACCCGAGGTACCACTGTAATAATAATAGGGTCTGGACAATGCTTCATCCCCAAAGGAGTCAGTTTTTATGCGCCCAGTCAGTTCAAACTGTGCAATATTAACTGTGCTCTTCCTCCCAGCCCCATGACACATGGTGCATTTCTAGCATTAGATATTAACTAATATCAATGATGCTGATTGCAATGTTTTATTTATTTATTTTACATAGCTGTACCCAAAGCTGCTCCAGAAGTAAAGAAATCAATTTTTCAGATATTAGTATTGCACAGTTTGAACTGACTGGGTGCACAAAAACTGTCTCCTTTTGGAATGGAGCATTGTCGAGACCCAAAACTTTACTTGCTGAACGTTCTTTAAAACATCAAAGATACATCTAGATAATTCCGTACGATATCTTGTGCAAGCCCAGCACAGGTTCATCTTCTTGTTCTGGTTTAGTCGTTTAGTCATGTCTGACTCTTTGTGACGCCAGGCACTCCTGTCTTCCACTGCCTCCCGCGGTTTGGTCAAACTCATGATGGTAGCTTTGAGAACACTGTCCAACCATCTCGACCTCTGTCGTCCCCTTCTGCTTGTGCCCTCCATATTTCCCAGCATCAGGGTCTTCCAGGGAGTCTTCTCTTCTCATGAGGTGGCCAAAGTATTGGAGCCTCAGCTTCACAATCTGTCCTTCCAGTGAGCACTCAGGGCTGATTTCCTTCAGAATGGATAGGTTTGATCTTCTTGCAGTCCATGGGACTCTCAAGAGTCTCCTCCAGCACCATAATTCTTCTTAGAAATTCTTCTTAGAAATAAAACTTACAGTCAGAGTGGGCAAGCATAGCTCTGTCTCTCACAGGTTAAATTGGCCTGCATTTCTACCCCTTAGGCCAGGCTTCCTCAACCTCGGCCCTCCAGATGTTTTGAGACTACAGTTCCCATCATCCCTGACCACTGGTCCTGCTAGCTAGGGATCATGGGAGTTATAGGCCAAAAACAGCTGGAGGGCCAAGGCTGAGGAAGCCTGTCTTAGGCTATGCAGATCCTGAGAACAAGGACTAAAGGCAACTCCCTTTCAAAATGGAGATTTGCAACCAAATACCTTTGCCACTTGATCCAAGGTTAAACACTCACATGTTAGCTGCTAGAGAACAACAATGCTTAATTCTTAACCCATCTAGTCAGCCCAGATATCTCGCCTTGCTTAGTATACTTCAGTGGAATTTCCCAGTGATAAAACTTTCAGCAATGCACATGGCCATTCCCATGTCAGTGTCAATTAAATAATTATACTGAACAAGCAATACAAAGACATATAAAGCATCACTGCAGTAAACCACCCAGTACCAATTCATTTCAAAATCTTAAGCGCCACTTCTGAAAGCACAAAGCTCTTTCTACCAATTATGCGGCTAATGATGTCCAATGAAATGGAGTGTTAGCAGCACTGACACAGGAAACATGCTGAGCATTTCTCAAACCCGTTAATATGGTTGTTATTGTGCCTCTTATGAGGATGCTCTTAATGGGGAAGCCAGACAGGCTTTCCACCTGGTATACGTAAGCGGTATAAACTTTCCAGAGCAGACCACAGTGGACCTTACAGGTAGTCCAAATAGCCCCCCCTCCCAATACTTTTTTAATAAAATAAAATATTTTTTAATAAAAATATTTATAGACTGCCCCTCGTACAATATATTAGAGCAGTATACAACAAAATGTACAAGTTGAAACAGCATAAAACATCTCCCACCATTCAATTTCACTGCCTCAATAAAGATAAAAGGTAAAGGTACCCCTGCCCGTACGGGCCAGTCTTGACAGACTCTGGGGTTGTGCACCCATCTCACTCAAGAGGCCGGGGGCCAGCGCTGTCCGGAGACACTTCCGGGTCACGTGGCCAGCGTGACAAAGCTGCATCTGGCGAGCCAGCGCAGCACACGGAAACGCCGTTTACCTTCCCACCAGTAAGTGGTCCCTATTTATCTACTTGCACCCGGGGGTGCTTTCGAACTGCTAGGTTGGCAGGCGCTGGGACCGAGCAGCGGGAGCGCACCCCGCCGCGGGGATTCGAACCGCCGACCTTTCGATCGGCAAGCCCTAGGCGCTGAGGCTTTTACCCACAGCGCCACCCGCGTCCCTCAATAAAGATGGGAGCCTAATAATGTAAAGAGGTTTAAGGTGTTTTAACCCTTAGTCACCCCCTGACACTTGGCAGGTCTGAGATTCTTTCTATATGGTAGAATTTGCTAATATCACAAGGTCTCTGGGACTAAAGAAAAAAAGAAAGTTGGAAACAAAGCAGGATTTTTATTAATACATACCTGATGAGACTTAAAGCTTCACGATTAATCTGATAAAGCACAACACTTGGTCTCAGTCTAAATCAAAAGGAATTAAGAACTTTACTTATTACTTTCACTTTAAGAATGTTACTAAATAAACTGATTTATGCTAGAATGGCTGTTATGCGAAACACTTCCAGCCCCTTTCTAGAAACTTTTCCTCCCCTAAATGGAAATAATCTGCTTTTCCCTGCCTAGCAAGCCCCTAACCAACCAGCTAATCCCCTAGCTAAACCAAATCCAAGTCCTATCTGGCAGTTAAATATGACAGGTTCTTTCTTTCAACTCTCAGTTCCCTCCTGACTGGATGACACTCCACTCAATCCTGATTGGCTGCTGAGTCTCCAGGAGGATGACTCAAGATCTGTCTGTCACACCAGGGCTCTCATTTTATGAAAGAGATAGAAAAACGTCCACCAACTTTCTCTACTAATCCCCCTCCTTACCTTTCCCCCAAAACTATTTTACCCCTTTCCCTTTTTCTAAATTAAATAGCACTGGATGTTGTAACCTTACCTTCTAGAAGAGCCCCAGATCATTTGGGTTGACTTCTCTTGTACCTTTCCCAACACTACAATACAGTCATACCTCATGTTATGTTTGCTTTATGTTACATTCTTTCAGGTTACGTTCCGTGGTGACCTGGAAGTACCGGAAAGGGTTACTT
This sequence comes from Podarcis cretensis, assembly GCF_951804945.1. NCBI lineage: Eukaryota > Metazoa > Chordata > Lepidosauria > Squamata > Lacertidae > Podarcis > Podarcis cretensis. The sequence continues at coordinate 24,589,509 of NC_137187.1, forward strand.
CCGGGTTTTGCCGCTCGAGCATGCGCAGAAGTGCTGATCATGCTTTGTGCATGTGCACAAGCACCAAATCGCGCCGTGCACCTGTGCAGATACGGCGCTTCAGGTTGTGCTCTTTTCATGTTGCGAACGGGCCTCCGGAACAGATCCCGTTCGCAACCAGAGGTACCACTGTACAATCTTTGAGGTTAAATACTTGAATACAGTATTTGAAGGGTGGTCATACCATGGAAAGGGACGCGGGTGGGGCTGTGGGTTAAACCACAGAGCCTAGGACTTGTCAATCAGAAGGTCAGCAGTTCGAATCCCTGTGATGGGGTGAGCTCCTGTTGCTTGGTCCCAGCTCCTGCCAACCTAGCAGTTCGAAAGCACGAAGCGCAAGTAGATAAATAGGTACCGCTCCGGCGGGAAGGTAAACGGCGTTTCTGTGCGCTGCTCTGGTTCGCCAGAAGCGGCTTAGTCATGCTGGCCACATGACCCGAAAGTTGTACGCCGGCTCCCTCGGCCAATAAAGCGAGATGAGCACCGCAACCCAGAGTCGGTCACGACTGGACCTAATGGCCAGGGGTCCATTTACCTTTACCTTTACATACCGTGGAAGCAGTTGATTGGTATTGACCATGGGGTTGGCAAACTAAGGTCCGCTGGCCAGATCAGGCCCAATTGCCCTCTGGATCCAGCCCGCGGACGGTCCTGGAATTGCTGCTTGGATCAATGTGATCGTTCGGGCTGTGCCATTTTTTTTTCAATTTTCCCCCTGGGCGCCATTCCCCCCCCCCCCCACGGCGGCTTCTCCTCCCTCCTCCCTCCTGGCTTCTCCCTGCCCTGAGAAGGAAGGGAGCTGGGCTTTGATTGGTGCCAGCCAATCTGAAGCCTTGCCGCCTGCACGCTGAGACTTGCCCACCAGCCTCTCCATCCATGGCTGCGCTGTGGGCATTGTGATGGGTGCATCGCGGGGCTTTGGCTGGAGCTTGGCACACCTGCTGGCCCCGCAACTGGCGCCCATGAAAGCTGGCCCAGAAGGGAGAGGTGCTACCACCAGGGCCAGCTCCTAACCGCAGGCAGAGTGGGGGAGGAGGTAGGAAAGCAGGGGGAGGGGAGGGGTTTGGGGAGAAAAGGGGAGAGAAGCCTCCCTCCGCTGCGTGCGTGTGTGCGCAGTCCAGCCCGCCACAAGGTCTGAGGGGTGGTGAATCAGCCCCCTCCTAAAAAAGTTTGCTGACTCCTGGTATTGACCATAGCCTCAGAAAAGCCTATGCAAGCTCACTCCCTTCAGCATCATCCTAGCTGAGGAGGAGTGGGGGAAAACAAGACTGAAATAAAATGTCCCCAAACAGCATATTCTTGCTGAGTTCCAGGCCAGGTTGAATTTTAATAGGTGAGTTATAAGGCCCTACTCGGAGGGGTTTATGTCCCAAAACTGCTGACACAATTTAAACTACTGCAATGCAAATGGCGGCACTCTCATAAAAGAAGCGAACAAAGTTTCAATATGTTGTCTACAAGCCTCGAGAACATTGAAGATGATTTATGGCCAAGTGGACTAAAAATTTAAATGCTCTTTTCCAGCAAAGGTACATTTTTCAATACAACGGCTGCAATGCATAGATGATTCTGTATTCTGCCACTATACACGCTGTGACAATATAAGCCTTTTGTGATAGGGTAACATTTGCAATCCAAGATTAAAATCTCGGAAACTTGTCAACAAAAACAGATGATAATGCGAGTGAAACTGCAGCTATCAAATACTAGTGCCTTGCAAGTAATTTCTGTAATGGTCACCAACTGGCAATTTTCTCTCCCCCCCTGCTCACCTTCTAAATACAAAGGAGGTGGTTCGGAGGTCATTTTAATATTTTGGGTAAGTGTTGTGGAAACCTTGGTGATGTCTGAAGCTGAAGGCACAAGTAAGCTATGAAGTACAATGCAAGTTGCCGCGATATTGACCATCACACCTTGTTGACCCTCATTACAACTGAAGACCTTATCTCATCTTGATGAACAGACTGCAATACGCCTATTAAATACGTATCAGGTATGATTCTGTGAAACACTGTCAATTCAAAGGTCAGATGTTTTCAGCTATCTATATTTCAAACAAATTCTAGGAAACTGCCTTTTTTATTTGCTCAAATCAAATATCGAAGACCTTTCCCTGCAGCCAATGACATACCCTTAATCATAGCAGATAACAGGTAAAACTCCTGCAGCGTGAAATCTGACTGCATTTCATTGCATTGGTCAGTGTCAAGAGAAGTATGCACAGCCACTACAGAGTGGTCTGCATACGGACCATCATAATAAAAGCTTTGAGATGTTGAAGGAAAGTTGGCATAAGATTTTCAGAGGATGGAGTGATGTCCCTAAGCAGGATTAATCTAAGGGCTCTGCAGGGTGCACTGATCCTGTCCTTTGAAGTATAGCAATATATTGGCTGCCGGGTGTGAAGCCAGGTTTAAATACTACGCCACAAGCCCCCTTCAGGCCTTATCTTGCGAAGGGGGACCATGTGGGATGTGAAACACAGAGCAGTCAAATACAACATTCCTAGAGTGGACATAAAAGGGGATGTCTGGACCAGCCAGTCAGAACTTCCTGTTTCCTCCTGGGCTGGGGCAGACTTCCTCTGCATGTGACCTGAGGTGGGTGTGACCTTACCTGGGCAGGTAACATAATAGCTCAGGGGAGGCAGACATCTCTCTCTCTCTGACTCCATGCCTCAAAGAAGCAACATCTGCTAAGCGTGAGATGCTCTCTTGGCTTCCAGTCAAGAGACGACAAAGGAACTATCTTCTTATGGGATAGATTCCAGGTGTATATATTTTGTAACCTGAGTCTGCCTTCTGGGATCCTTCTGTGAACAGAATGTGAGTAAACTATTTTATATGTTTTTATACAACTGTGTCGTGTCTATCTTTTTATGAGGGAATAAAGGGGAATTACCAAGGAAACTTATTTTTAGAGGCTTATACAGGCCTGGCAAAGATGCTATGCGTTGTACAAGTTTAAAAAGGGGGATGTTACCCTGCTAAATTGTAGAACTTGTTAACACAAGTTGGGAAGCATATGATTTAACAATATACCCTCTCCTGACTGCTAGTTGTTGTGACGTGGGGTTTGTGATTTCAGCTCTCTTGACATAATATGCTGGAGACAGCTCTCTAGTAACACTTCTTTATTAAAGCAACAAGACTGAGACCTGAGGAGGGGAGAGCTACATTTATAGGGACAGGGAACTAGCTAGAAAGGATACATTTTGGAGGGAACAGTATCAGGCAATCACAGTCCTGCCTTTTGGAGGAAACCAATAAGACAGAGGATCCAAATACAGCAGCTTAAATGAACCAATAGTAGCTGTACCCTCTGGAACCAAAAGGCAGTTACTTTACCCTAATGCAATTACAGACAATAATAATACAGATATAAAATCCTTTGACTCAATACACAACACTAGTGTGTGGTTCCTTTTGTGAGGACCCACCACCCGTTTAAGGATAAATAAGACACAAGGACACATGTATTTTAGGTTAATGGGCTAAATAAGGCCACAACTTTATTGGTTACAGCATGTGAGTGGTATTGGCTTAGGCACTGGATCAAACAAACTATACATGACTCAACCCTGACAGCGGGAAGTCATTTGGAGGGCTAACGACCAGTGGGAGGAGCTTGTTGATGCAAATACAACTGGAAGCTTCCCCCTGACGTCACCGGGGGTTGTGCCATGGCCCTAGCCACCAGCAGGGCATCAGACAGGATCCATGACCGCCGGATCCCTTTAACAGAATACCCCAAAAAAGTGAAGGGTATGTGATGTCCCCAACTTGCCCTCCAACACACCACACATATTCCAATGCCTAACCAAATTCCAGAATCACAATGTGGGTGCAGCGCTGCTGCAGCTGCATAAGTGCGGCTAAACCCTGCCCCCAAGCTGAGCCAATTGGCTGGCAATGGGGGTGCAGCGCAGCAGCCGAATGGCTGAGGCAGGGGGCTGAAAATGCCCCCCTGCCGACATGGGAACTGGCTCCCGCTCACAACCCTTCCCCTCTGGAAGGAGGAGAGGACTTGCTGGATATGTGGTGGACAGCCCGTTCTAGACAGGGTTGCTGTCCCCCTGGAGGACCAGGTCTAAGCTTCAGGGTTCTCCTAGATCCACTGCTGTCCCTGGTGGCACAGGGGACCTCATTAGTGCAGGATACTTTCTACCAGCTTCAGCTGGTGACTGAGCTATGCTCGCATTTGGAGAGGGGTAACTTGACTCTATGCTCAAGTAAACTAGGATCTCTTAACCTCTAAATTAGATTACTGCTATACACTAAGACGCGGGTGGCGCTGTGGGTTAAACCACAGAGCCTAGGGACTGCCGATCAGAAGGTTGTCGGTTCAAATCCCCGTGATGGGGTGAGCTCCCATTGCTTGGTCCCTGCTCCTGCCAACCTAACAGATCAAAAGTACAAGTAGATAAATAGGTACCGCCCCGGCGGGAAGGTAAATGGCATTTCTGTGCGCTGCTCTGGTTCGCCAGAAGCGGCTTAGTCATGCTGGCCACATGACCCGGAAGCTGTACGCCGGCTCCCTCGGCCAATAAAGCGAGATGAGCGCCGCAACCCCAGAGTCGGCCATGACTGGACCTAATGGTCAGGGGTCCCTTTACCTTTACCTATACACTAAGAAGGCTGTAACCGCAGTAGTGCAGAATGTGCCAGACCACTAATGGGAGTATGGGTGTAGTCAGGATTTATTTTTGGGGGTGGGGGTGGGAAGCAGAACTGAGTTATCTGCAACACAACTGGTCAGTTAGTTAAGCATTTTTACTTAACATTTTTCCTCCCACGAATGGGAGAAAAGCAGTCTGAGTCCATAACACCCATTCTGGCACTGCCTGCCTGCACATTTCCAAGCCTAAGTCAAATGGCTGGTTTTTAAGTGAAAAGCCCTATGTGGCTCAGGGCTCCTGTGTCAAACTGAACGCCTCTTTGCACTTAACTGTACCAAGATTCTGCATTCATCATCTGAAGCAATTCTCCAGCTGCCCCCTCTAATAATAATAATAATAATAATAATAATAATAATAATAATAATAAATAATAATAATAATTTATATCTCGCCCTCCCCAGCTGAAGCCGGGCTCAGAGCAGCTAACAACAATAAAAGTAACACAGTTTACATAAAATCACAATCAATTAATTGAAATGCATTCTAAAATCAATTCATTCTGAGAGAGGTCAGACCGTGGGGACAAGAGAGGAGGCCTTTTCTGTTGTAGCACCCATCCCAGACACTGATATTAACATCCTTTTGATGCCAGGTTAAGATGTACCCCTCTGCCAAGCATTTGAGGGAATATGGTTATCATGTTGATTGCAATATCTGTGTTATTTTGCTGTGCATGTATGTGTGTTGTGCTGTTGTCAAATTTGAAGGGTTTTAAAAAATTAGTGTGTATACAAGTTGCCTAGTATGTGTGTGTGCTTTTGCCATATGGGTGATAATTTGTACATTTACTTACTATTTATATTTAGATTTATGTAATGGCAGACCTGTTAGTGCCCATAATCCAAGACTGCCTGCACTATTTTGTTTTTGATATGGAAGGTTATGCTTTCCATTATTAATGGCTTACCGACCGTATCTGAGCTGTTTCCTAGTGAAATGTGTTCTTCCTTAAAACAAATGTAAAGTGTTATTTGCAGGCGTTGTTGACATGCGTAAGGCATCAAGTGCTCCAGGGACACTGTAAATTATTTGCAAGGTCTTTTTACACGACCGTGTGCCGGTTTGAGCATTTTATAAATATATTTATTAACTCTCTGTGGCTCATTTATAGCTTAGCTTGGAATAAAATGTCATCCTTGCTTGAAATATTTTGGCCCTCAATGCCCATAATGCCATATTAGCAGGATGACACAGCATGCCATATAACGGAAGATGGTAAAACTTGTCATTTATAAGTCCTTCCCAGGTATCTCAGCTAATATGTGCATATATAAAGTTAACAGGGATAGGTTTGTTCAATCAGTTGGTAAAAGATCTTGTTTTTTGCTCGATTTATCAGCTCCTTCTTTTCTTTCTTTCTTTTTCTTTTTTTAAAAAAATATTTCACTGTTTACAAGCGAAGTTACAATGGAGCTGACCGCCAAAAATTAAAGCCTTCAAAAAATGAGGATCAAACTCATGCGCAACAGCAGTTTTGACCATTTAGGTGGCACTGTAGGAGTTGCATGTTTCCTGGGCTGGCCCAAGACATTTCGCCGCCTGAGGTGGAGAACAAAATGGCCTTCTCTTCCCCTTCCACCTATAAAAGCCTTGTGATGAGATAGCATTCTCCAGCAGATCAGAGGCAGCAGGCTTGTTTAGAGGGCAAGAATAGGCTCTGTGCATGCACAATGCTGTCATCTAACAAGAATGAATAGTGCAGGAGGAACAGCCAGGGGCTCCTGCCATTGCCCTCCCACAATTACTGCCTGAAGAGGTTGCCTCCTCCTACCTAATGGTAGGGCCAGCCCTGTATGGACTTCTTTTGGAAAGGGCACTGGGTGAATGACCATTCGTATTAGTATACTCACATTGATTTCACAATGTTTAATGTTTTATTATGTTTTTCTATACTCTGGAAGCAGCCCAGAGTACCTCAGGTGACCCAAACAGATGGGTGGGGTATGAATAAAGGTAAAGGGACCCCTGACCATTAGGTCCAGTTGCAGATGACTCTGGGCTTGCGGCGCTCATCTTGTTTTACTGGCCGAGGGAGCTGGCGTACAGCTTCTGGGTCATGTGGCCAGCATGACTAAGCCGCTTCTGGCGAACCAGAGCAGTGCACGGAAACGCCATATACCTTCCCGCCGGAGCGGTACCTATTTATCTACTTGCACTTTGATGTGCTTTCGAACTGCTAGGTTGGCAGGAGCTGGAACCGAGCAACGGGAGCTCACCCCGTCACGGGGATTCAAACCGCCGACCTTCTGATCGGCAAGCCCTAGAGCCCTGTGGTTTAGACCACAGCGCTACCCACATCCCAGGTATGAATAGTAAAACTATTATTACGGAATGTGACGTCCCTGATTTCATCGGAGAAATGTTGTAAGGTATGCAGTGGGTCCTAATAAAGCCGATACCCTATTTTGGATTTTGCTGGGAGTGTTTCCTTCCTCCCCTGCAGTCCAACATGGCTGCATTTATATTATTTTATTTTATGTACAAGATATGTGCACAAGAGGACTTTGAAACTCGATTCTTCCCACGCTTAGTTCAATTCTATTCAGCTCGGCAACTGGTTTGATATCTTGTCACAAAGTCTCTCAATTTAATTCTAACCCTTTGGTACATACCATTTAGTTGTCAGTAAAAGAGTCTAGCGGTGACATTCCACCCCCCACTCAGAAAGAGGTCAGCTTAGGTCATTTATTTTCTGATCCTCTGAGCTTGGAGGAATAAAATTCGTTGGTTTAATCTAATCCTTACAAAGGCTATATTGCAGGTGTCTTGCTGTTTTTCATAGCCTTTGCTGCTCAGCAAAGGTCATGCAGATATTTGGTTAGCAAGAACTGGCTTTTTAAAAAAAATCCACATAAAGAAGAACAGTAAATATTTGGAGAGGAGGGAAACTAAACGAAAGAAAGTTGTGAAGTGATGCACAGCAATGGCAGTGTGGGCTTGTATTCAAGTTTCAAATGCAGGAGGAATGTGAGGATGGAATTAAAAAGGCATTTTTCTTCTTCTTGCATAACTCCTCCTCCTCCTCCTCTTCTCTGGGGAAATGCCACATATGAAAAAACATGGTATTTAATACCTTGTGGACATCTGAAGTTGCCTTGTTTGAAGTCAAACTTTTTGCCCCTTTGGTCCAGAACTGTCTGGTGGCCCTTGTGTAGAGTTGTGTGCAATTGGCCGCTCATATGAGTGTAAAAAGACCCTGCAGTATGAGGCCCATGGCTCATCTAGTCCAGAATCCTGTTCTCACAGTAGCCAACCAGATGCCTGTGAGGAGCCCACAAGCAGGTCCCGGGCGCAAGAGCAACAGCAACTGGTATTCAGAAGAAGCAGAGCCTTCTTCATGAATTTGTCTAGTCCTCTTTTAAAGCTGTTCAAATTGGTGGCCATCTGTCTTCTGTGGGAACGAGTTCCATAACTCAACTATGCAATGTGTGAAATTCTCCCGCTTATATGTTGGCAAATAAAATTGGATGGTGCGGAGAGGCCTATTCATGGTACTTGTTAGAAACCTAATTTTGAGTAGTGATAGACTCTTTTGCTACTGCTGCCGCCATTATAAGGCTTGTACAGTCATACCTCATGTTACGTCCGCTTCATGTTATGTTCTTTCAGGTTACGTCCCACGGCAACCCAGAAGTACTGGAAGGGTTACTTCCGGGTTTTGCCACTCGCACATGCGCAGACGCACAAAATGACGTCACACGCATGTGCAAAAGTGGCAAATCACAACGCCACTGCGGGTTGCGTTCCTTTCATGTTGCGAACAGGCCTCTGGAACGGATCCTGTTTGCGACCAAAGGTACCACTGTATGCTAATAGGATTGGTGCCCATCCCTATTTTTATTTATTTTTTCTATTTGCATGGAATATTTTGGAAGTGGTGTTTTCCCCCATCTGTAGTCTGTCGTGGTTGCTCAGTCCACCACTCTGTTCCCACGGCCATCTTTGAAAGGGCTAATGCTGGTGATTTTAGGGGCACTTGCTTCCAGGAGTCCCTTATTTCCATCCTGCCTCAGCTGCAAAGGCCAAAAGCCCACAGACCTCACTGCAAAACAGACCCTGATGCATCAGTAGAATGTCAGCAGATGTTCTTTGAAAAGCTGTAGTTCTAGTTAGCAATCACAGGTGAAGCATTCCTCTGAGATATAGCCGAGAGAGGCAGGATTGACAGAGTGTTTTAATTCACTTCTTACTAACAACTCACAGAGACTAGCGAGTTGTCAGAAGACATCAGTGTAGGTTTAGGGATGGCTTTTTGAAGTTTCTCACCCCCCTTTCCCCTCCTCTGAAATAACAAATAACGAGTTGCTTTCTTTTGATAGCTCTTTTATAGATTTTTGCAGCAGATGGATCAAAAATCTTAATGAAGATGTTTGCATACGATGAAGGCCGTGTGTGCATTTCTGTTGCGGCTCCCCCAGTATGCAAATTGGTTCCACACAGGAACATGAAAAGTAAATTTAGTGACATCTTAGGGTTCTTTGTTTTTTAATGACCAATAATGTTCGCCGTTAATGCTTTTGTTACCATCTTTGTATTCCGCAATAGGTGGCACAGGAAGATAATCGGTGTTTTCTGAAGGCAATTAAAGAGTTTATATCCAACTTGCTCTGCCTATTAAAAAGGATCTATTCTGCAGGGGAGCCCATTAGCATTCAGGCAGTGTGAGGCATGTGGAAATAGACTATTCAAGAGGCCTGTACATCTTTCAGAAAGTTCATTGCAAAATAGTGCAGGAAGATATATTCCCCGGCTATTGTTAGAGGGGAAGTGAGTTATTCTATCCTCAGAAGTTTTTTTTTAATAATGTCAATAGGAAAGCAGTTGTTTAAAATATTAGATGTAAAGCTTCAGTTCTTAGGGAAACTAGGTGTCGCTCCTGACATAACCAGAGAGATCAGGGTTTAGGCAAAGGTTTTATTGTCTGCCTTGATGCAGCTTTAAAACACATAACAATGGCTCTTTTTTAAATGGCAAGTTTCAGCTGAGAGAGCTTGATCCCATGAGTTGCTGAATCTGCAACTCTCATCCAACCATTGGTTTGGATTTAAAAGCTGCAGTCAACCTGAGGCCACAAAGGACAGCAGTGCTCTTGCACTGAACCCAAGTCCGCCTTGCAGGGAGGGCAAGGATGCAGCGATATTCCCACCCAGGCCTCACACTTTGGGGTTCCCACACCTAGAGTCACTCCTGCATTGGTAACCCTTGTTCTAGATTCCAGAAGGCACTCGAGGAACACAGATGGTTGCACCACTGTATTTATCATGACCCATACCCTCCAACATTCCTCAGATGAAAATAGGGACTGACCCTCCTCGATCCCCCCATCGAAAGAATGGGACACAGCTCACACGCTCTCCACCATCCTGAGAAAACCCTTTGATCCCGATTTTATTTTATCTTATTCTTTGGTAGATTTACACACCAAAAGAAGCACACACACCAATGAATACATTTTAGGAAAGGGCAAGATTAGACTCGAATGCACAAAGCATTCTTTTTAAATGAAAACCATCAAGATTGCTTGTGGTCTGCTCTGCTCCCACTTCCTCCCCCCTCCCAGCGCAACCCTGCCCTGTTCCTGCCCCTCAGAGTCATGCGAGGCTGGGTGTTAGGAGTCCAGGTTCCCAGCTTGATAACACAGTAAGCGTTGATAGTTAAAAGGAGGATTTATTGCAAAAACAACAGATAACTTTGGACATCTCGAACAAAGCCTCTGGCATCATTACTCAATGTTATGTACTGAAGTTCTCACCCTGGGCCAGCAGGGGGATACTGTAGATAGTTTTCACTCAGGTCCACATATGTAAATAAGGGATTGAAAGTGACATTCAGTGATTGGATACAGAAAATGGTTACTGTTGTGTTCTAGTGGTGCTCTATATAAGCAGGCTGGCTGAACCCTTTAGTTCTGTTCTGTTCTGGCCTGTGAATAAACAAGAGCTGTTTGAAGAATCGCTGTGTCGTCTTAACACTCAAGATGACCCTTCTGAAGATTCCTTCCGGCATCACAAGAAGCTATTGAACTTATGACTCTTACATCTCTTGTTTTGCTTCCTGTCTAACAACCCTCCCATTCGCCGACTCTTAGGACTTAGGGGGTCAGCTCCACCTTCTTCCTGGTCTGAGAGACTGCCTCTTCACTTCTTCGCGATGCTTCCGGTGAGCTTTGGCTGTGTTCTAGCTGGCACTTCATTACTGCCTTATCAGCTTGCTTGTCAAGGTCAGGAAGAGCCGTAGTCTGCAGCTGCCAGCTCTCCCCTGCCTGTCTAACATCTAAGTCTCCCTGTTCCTGGCTGCTTTCTGAAATTGGCTGCATGCCTTCTCTTGGAGGTGACTCATTCCTGACACTGGGCCTCAGCGGTGGAAACCTCTCTTCCTCCCCAGCACCTGCTACAAGCTGACCAAGGGAGGAATCCAGCAGTAGTGGCTGTGGAGAGGTCATGAAGAGGCAACAGGATGTTCACTATCAGCCGCCATGGCCACCACAGCCGCTCAGGACAAATGCTGGCTCCTCCTCCTCCTTGAGCTCAGCGTGGCAGCACTGGCGGGAGAAATAGGGACATTCCAGGATCTAGTCAGAAGGCAGGATGACCTTCATAATTCCTGGGCTGTCTCTGAAAAACCTGGACACCTGAAGGGTATGATGACCTTCAGTAGAAACTTGTGTGAAAAATGGTGCATCGTCAGACATTGCCTTCATGGCAAATCTTCCTGTTCCTCCTTCACCTTTAAAAATATTTGTCTTTTAAGCATTGCCTTGGATGCAAACAACAGTGGCAAATGCATGATTACTGCACTCCTCTGATTTTAATTACAACAAGTCCTACATGCTTGGGTGGGCATTGCAAAAGGGGAGTATTAACCGAACGGCAGAAGCTCCTAGTTTTAAGGTTGCAGGCGAGAGACACTGATGGATGAGATTCTGCAGAAGATTAAGATGGTGGGGAACTGAAGTCCTTCCCAGCCAAACTCTTATTGGATAGCAGAGATTTTCCAGGAGAACCCCCCAGTTCAGGTTTAATTCTGACCTGCAGTAGGTAGATAAAGATGAATGCGAATTTTAAATTATATTTAATCTTCATTAAAGTAATTACCTCTCTTAATGAAGAATTTGCTGGGTGGTGGTTGTGCAATGAAGTATAAAATCCTAAGTGAATAAAATCAATTTCATTTTTTTTCAGGCTGTTTTCGCCGTACATTAATAAACAAGACAGAGAGGGTGTGTTTGCTTGGAGAGTGTGGGAAGAGATCACAGCTGATCTTAGGCTAATATTGCTTGAGCAGCGAGAGCTTTGTCCATATTACCTGCTTTTTTTATCTTTGATGTAAGGCACTTACCTGGTCTCCCCCCACAACCTCCTTTTGGTCCTCCTCTTCCCCCCTAGGTGTTCCAATCAAGGCACATTGTGGTGATATTTCACACCTAAATGAATGGACTAATGAAATGGCATTTTATATGGTTGGACATATTTCATTCCGATGCTCTGGATTATTAATCACAAGAATATGAATTAGGCTCAGGCATGCTTATGTTTTGTAATATGTATGAAAATTGCTTATTTATTTCCATGCTGTTGCAATGAAAAGAAACAGACCGATTCTAAATGGCAATGTACTGTAGTGTGAAGCAATTAACTGAATTATGTGTGCCCTTCAGTTGGGATCATTTTTTATTAACTGTACAAACTCATAGAGACAGGACAAAAAGGAAAAAGGAAAAAAAAAAAAAAGAATTGGAGGGCTCAGAGTGGGTTAACACCAAAAAATCTTCCAGAGCTCAAAATGATAAGGAGTGAAATCGCCCAGGGTGTAGCAGGCAAAGCATGCTAGAATTCTGCCATGCTGGAATACAGTGGTACCTCGGGTTACATACGCTTCAGGTTACATACATTTCAGGTTACAGACTCCGCTAACCCAGAAATAGTACTTCGGGTTAAGAACTTTGCTTCAGGATGAGAACAGAAATTGTGCAGCGGCGGCACGGCGGCAGCAGCAGGAGGCCCCATTAGCTAAAGTGGTGCTTCAGGTTAAGAACAGTTCAGGTTAAGAATGGACCTCTGGAATGAATTAAGTTCTTAACCTGAGGTACCACTGTACTGGTGAGTGTAAATGCTTTTGTGCCCTGTGTGCTCTAGATTAGAGATGGGGAAGCATGCTGGCTTGAGTTGATGAAAGTTGGAGCCCAAGAACATCTGGAGGGCCACAGGTTCCCCATTCCCATTTAGATCCACTAAATCTTCCAACCACATATGGTGGTCTACCTGAAGCTCGCTAAATCTTCTGCCTGCCTACCTGGTACACAAAAACAGGAATGAGCAAGAATCTAGCAAGTTGCAATCAGGGGGGTGTGGTGAAATTGTTTGTAGGGGAACAGTTGGGGCCAGAGGTGCCAGCTTGCAAGGGCGATTGGGCGACAATGCATGTGTGATGTTATGAAGTCCTGAAGTTGCACTCATGAGCATCACAACTCCCTTCCAAAGCTGGGTAGAAGCTTCCTGGGCTTTGGGAATGAGGTGTCAGGGCTCTGACAGGATGCTGAAGTCCTCTTGCCTCCTTCCCAAAGCCTGTCTGGCTTTGGAAAGGTGGTGGAAGGGTTTCTGGACATATCAGAGCATCGCTTCCCTCCCTAAGCCAGGCAGTAGCTTAATGGCTTTTGGGGAGAATGCTCCAGGGGAACAATTAGGGGACTAGCCTAGTACCCCTAGTCTACTGACTGCTTGCCACTGGTTGCAATGCATTGATATTGGGGCTATATTAAGCCACAAGCTGTGCAGAGGAGTCAAGGAAGCATGGCATTGGTGGAGAAATCACAAGAACTTCTAACAAGCATTAGATTATAATTCATGCTTCACAGCACGTCTCTTTAACAATCTTCAGTTCCCAATGAGCAATGCTATGTTGTTGACATAGCTTGGTGAGTCACACCAAGTGCAAGCCTACTTTACAGAGGAAAAAAAAAACTGTTTAAGGCAGGGGTGAGGAACTGATGGCCTTCTAGATGTTGCTTGACTCCAAGTCCCATCAGCCTCAGCCTGTGCAGCAAATGATCAGGAATGATGGAATCTGTAGTTCAACAACCTTCAGAGGGCCACCGGTTTCTTGGTATTTGGCCAAGATGACACCCTTAGTCCTGATTGGCAAACACAGATTGTGGTAAAAGTGTTAGGTTGTTGGGGCCTCTGTGCACCTGGATAATGTGAAATCTGATCAGAGCGCAATTATTAATCTTGTCTTATTTCTTGCATTTATGCACCACGTGTTCCTCCAAGGATCTCAAGGTGGCATATGTGGTTCTCCCCTCTCCATTTTATCTCCACAACAACCTTGTGAGGTAGGATATGGTGAGGGAGAGTGTGGCGTTTGCCTCCTAGGTGGGTCATAAGGAAAGGGTGTGATGTGATTGGCCAATGGGAACCCAAGGGGAGGAGTTAGAGTTAAGGATGGAGTTGTGTGGAGGTCAGTTGAGAGTTGGAGAAGGAAGAGGGAGGATAAGTATGTGGGTTGGTCAAGTTGTGTTGTGAGAGAGTGAGAGAAACTGATAGGAGGAGTCAGATAGACAGTTGGGATAATTAGTTAGCAGTGATTAGGAATGGTATAAGATGGTATAGAAACTAAGATTAAGAAACTGACAAGACAGATTATCTGAAACCATAAACTTGTTAAGGCTTATAAAAATAAACTTGATTATTTGTTAATGTTAACAACTGTCTGGACTCCGTGTGTACCCGAGAGAAACGGGTTGGTGGCAGCGAAGAGGCAATCACAGTGGTGGCACAGGGATCAATAGACCGTCAAACATCCGGGGACCCTGTGTGATCGCCACAGAGAGCGACTGGCCCAAGGTCATGACTGCACGGGGTTTTGAACCCTGGTTTCCCAGTTCCTAGTTCAATACTAGCTGTTGCACATCCAGGGGAAAGTTTGCCAACTCATGACCACTTATGCACAGCTGGAAAAGAGGAAACACCTCATTGAAAAGCAAGGACAGAAAATGACGCAAATCTACACAATATTTGCATATACTAATTGACACATGCATGCAAATGTACGAACAATTACTCTGATTTAACTAGAAATAACAGTTCATCTCACCATGGTGGGCAAGACCTTGTTCAGGTTACATGTGTGCCTTCTCAGTCTATTTGCGTATATCTGTGGTCTGTCCATGTGTTAAATATTGATGGACAGCTTCAAGACCCTTTGCTCACCCTCCTAATCATCCATTTTCTTTAAGCTGGATTTCCATCGGACAGCCCTTCAGATAGAGGACAGCCTTTGCAAAGGATGACATGAACCTACTCTAATGAAGTTTAGCAGTGGTTCATCTTGACAGACAGGCATCCCAGCTCAGTGTTCTGCATCGAAAACAAGTTCAAGAGTTAGGGTATATTTCTTTTAATTAAACATTGCCAGGTGTGCCATGCAAAAGATAAATATCTGTATTTATACCACAGATTTAAACTGACTTATTGCTCATTTTTTTCTCCCTAGGAAATCATGGGAACTCTAGTTATGTGCAGTGAAGGAATGGCAACAGAATTCTTAGGACCTTCACCAACAGTCCTAACCTTAGGCAGAATGAGATAGATTTGGGGTAGTGGGTGGGGTGGGGGCAGCGGTGAAATGTTGAAGGACAGAGCTGGGAGAGACGCGCAAACCTACCCTGCAGCCCCTAAGCTAGCTTGCTGCCTTCACGTCAGTGTGTTAGAGGGCAATATTCCATCATTGGTATTGAAGTAAGGTATAGCCAGTGGCAACCTGCCACCAAACTGCCGCACAACGTTGCCCTGCCACTGCTGCAATCTCCCTTACCTGGGTTGTGTGGCAGTGCCCATGATCAGAATTCCTGATCTATGATTGAAGTCATGGGATTGTTGTCTATCACATGACTGCATATGTTTTGGACTCCACAGAGTGGGAAGTGACGAAGGCAGGATGTTTGTGTTACTGTGTTCCATGAAGTGAGACTATTGTCCTTTGTTCTTTTTCTCTTTGCTGTCTGATGCTAGAGAGAGAGGGAGCCATGTTGCAGTGCTCCATGTGTGTTTATATGTAAATAAAGTAGATTAGCCAAAATGCTGAGTTGCTGAGGTGTGTTATGCAACTGCGCAAACTCTGTGGATCCCTAAGTGTGCCGGTGTCAGTTGGCATCGGTCGCTGTGATGTTCGGGCTGAAGAAGGCTTATGAAGCTACCGAACGATGGACCAGGAGGGAGGGAACATGCCAGTCAGGCATGTGTCTCTGCCAGGGTCCTACTCGAGTGTAGCCTGAACTCCTGACAGGCACTGTCTCCTGGGCTTCTGCTGCCTGAGATGGCTGCTTCACCTTGCATCATGGGTGGGCTGGCCCCGGGGACAACTGTCAGTCTGGCTGGATCTTGAATGTGAAATGGGGGTAGGTGCCATCTTGTCGTTTGACCCAGGCAGCAAAACGTCTTAGGCCAGCCTCACTCACAAAAACTACACAGGGTGTGTGTTTGTGCGACAGTTTTCCCATAAGCAGTTTCTGTGACTTAAAGCTGCTATTAGCAATCGAGTAAAGTCGGGGAATCCTGCCAACCTAGCAGTTCGAAAGCACGTCAGAGTGCAAGTAGATAAATAGGTACCGCTCTGGCAGGAAGGTAAACGGTGTTTCTGTGTGCTGATCTGGTTCGCCAAAAGTGGCTTAGTCATGCTGGACCCATGACCCAGAAGCTGTACGCCGGCTGCCTCAGCCAATAAAGCGAGATGAGCACTGCAACCCCAGAGTCGGTCACAACTGGACCTAATGGTCAGGGGTCCCTTCACCTTCAAGGTGGGAGAAAGAAAGGAAACAGTGTAGTATTAATAGCAGATTTGAGGGGGATGTTAAGTCTGGGAAACAGCATGAGAGAATGGATTCCTTGGTTTGACTTATTACTATTGTTCCTTATGTGTTTTTGCTGGTCAACTGTATTCCCCCCCCCTTCTGTCTGTCTGTCTATCTCTCTCTCTCTCACACACACACACACTTGATGTGTTCTGTAGTTTTTGATATTAAACGCTGGTACTGAAATGAATTGATATTGCATCTGTTTTGGTGACTAATATTGTGTACTTTGCACCAAATTTCAAATGTTATCATGGCATTGTGATTGGTGTTAGTTCAGTGACTGATGCTTGCTTATCTTGCAAAGAATTTGTAATGTTGTCATCATGCTGTTATGAAATGAACAGAATTGATAGTAGATGGCTCTTACAGTATTTTTATATGCTGCTCTTCTTGTCTTAATGAATTACTGAGATATAGATATCACACACACACACACACACACACACACACACACACACACACACACAGTGACCCGGTAGTTACTTCCAACTAAAGAAAAAGCCATCAGGTGAGTCTATCACAAATTTCCCACATTGCATCTAGTTGGATTTTAAACTAATGCACATTTGTAATGTAAATATGGTCTAATGCTGTTGATTTCCCAGGCACCAGAGGCGATGTCAACCAACATCTCAGTCAAATACTGAGCTAAAAGAAAAGCTCTGCCTGCAAATCCCAGTGTTTGCTTTTCCATTTGTTATGAAAGCAAAGGGTCCAATAAAATATTGAAAGTGTGTCTATTACATTCTGCTTGGGTTTTCTTTTGAACATTTACAAAGTTTTTTTCCCCCTGTTCAGAGAGAGAAAATCAGCTTCTGGAAATGTTCGAAGTGATTTCTGGCTTTCTCATTTTGCTCTGGGATGGAAAGAGTGAAATGGCCTGTGCCTCTTAAACTGTCCCAGATTTTCAGACATCTCCTTGAGAGCACTTCAGAAAATTATCTATATGTGGGTAGAAAGAGTAATAAGAATGGCATAATGGAAAGCAGTGCTTGTGCAATACAACTAGTTCTCTATGTTGAGCAGTCTGCCAACATTTTCCATATTAAGAGAACAAAATAAAACTGTAACCTTGATTAGTTATTAATTTTTTCAACTCAGTGCTAGCTTCTTAAATTAGGGATCTGTATCCCTGGTAGTGATGGTATTTTCTGCAAATCTTGTTGCTGAGCTTATCTACACAGATTTTTTTGTAATTCCCCTTTCGCTTCTTGAGCTCAACAAGAAGCATTTTTTTTTTTTTACAAATTCTGCTAAAATTACGAGCTATTCTCAAACATTGTGCACATTATTATATGTTTCACTAAATGCATACTATACTCAAATTATATGCATATACCCAACAGGTTTCCTAAAGTAGACGGCACATAAACAGATGCATACAACAATGCATATAACGATATAAAAATACTTATAGGTTAATTCTTGGTTTTTTATTTATTGCATTTATATCTTCTTGTTTTCTCCAAGGAACTAAAGATATAAGAGTAACCCGGTCCTGATTTCACCCTCACAAGAACCCTGTAAGAATAGGTAAAAATGAAAGGCAGTGACTGGTAGTTCATGGCCAAGTACAGTTCCTAATTCAACACTCTAACCACTATACCACACTGACTCTTAATTAATACTTCTAACATTATGTTTGCAGAAATATAGTTCTCCATGGGCCTCAACTCTTCTATGCTTATTATATAAATAACGCACATTTTCTTTGCATATCATTTTGTGCATAATTAGTTGGACTTTATTTTAAAACAAACAAACCAACGTTGTGTCAGTGGCTCATTTGTAAGTGGGAGCTTGATGCATGAGCAGTCTTGATTGGGTCAGAATCACCCAATTCTACATTTAAATCCATTTAAAACAGATTCCCCCTCCATCCCTAATCTTTGGTGCTTCACCAGGGTTCCCTGTTAAAGGGGTTGTTTGAGAGGAGGTTTTGTTCTCCAGAGCCAGCCCATCCGCCCCCACTGGATAACCCTGATGTTCCCTAGATCCCTGGCGGGGGACTGGGAGGGATAAACGCCCAGTGCCTGAGCCAAGGTCTACCCACATCTGAAACATAATAAAGTTGTGGCCAATTTTAATCCCATAAGCACGTTGTCTTGAGTTGTTATTCCACACGGGGCTGCCCAAGGTTTGGGGGACTCCGCCTGTCCCCGCAAATAGATTTAGACATCTAGGGTCAAAGAAGGTGTTGCCATATTACTTCAACAAGTTATGAATGGAGTTTAGGATCCAAAGTTAGAATGAATTTGGGGGAAGAAGTGGGCTGAGACAGAGCAAGCCATACCGTTGGGTAGACTGAGTGGGTCACTGAATGGGTTACACTCACCAGTGCGGAACGAGGGAAGAGCAGCCTAGTTGCAGTAGAAACCTGAGCTCAGAGAACAAGGAGAAGGAAGGGGGGAGTTCAAGGGAGAAGACACAGACTGACAGTTTAAGCTCGGACTCAGAGGGAGGGCCACTGGAAATAGCCCATCCTGTGACGCACAAGCGCGCAAGAATTAATGAGAGGCGTGAACAGGAAAGAAAGTGAAGGGGGGCTTTAAATGTGGGAAGAGGAAGGGGTGCAACTCAGACTCTGGAAGCAGACCCTGAGCGACTGAGCTCCAGAGTGATTTGTGTGTTTTGAGCAATAAACCTGAGTTAATGCCACGTGACCCGGAAGTGTCTCCGGACAGCGCTGGCCCCTGGCCTCTTAAGTGAGATGGGCGCACAACTCCAGAGTCTGTCAAGACTGGCCCGTACGGGCAGGGGTACCTTTACCTTTACCTTTACCTCAGGATAAGAACTTAATTAAGAATGGAGGTCCATTCTTAACCTGAAACTGTTCTTAACCTGAAGTACCACTTTAGCTAATGGGGCTTCCCGCTGCTGCCGCGCCATTGCCGCGTGATTTCTGTTCTCATCCTGAAGCAAAGTTCTTAACCCGAGGTACTATTTCTGGGTTAGCGGAGTCTGTAACCTGAAGCATTTGTAACCTGAAGCGCCTGTAACCTGAGGTACCACTGTACAGCCAGAGTTATCTTGCTTCTGTGGGAGAGACCCAACCATTACAGGTGGTGGTTGTTGGGTTTTTTTGTCTCTTTCCCCCCTCTTTCTCCCAAAATATCACCCTGGCTTTAAGCCTACAGAATGCTGCTACTTCAGTCTATTGATTCGTTCTGCATAAAGGATCTTAGTTCAATGGAACAGGCGACAAGGAATTGTGAAGGAACTCACTCAGGTGACACAGCTTCAATCTCACCCCACCCAAAAAAATCCACACCCTATGGCAAGTTACCCTTTGCCTAGAGCTACTTGGAGGTAACTCCCTGTTCTGCTGGAAGTTATTCCCACATTCATCTGAAGTTCTGGAGATACGTTCTTCTTTGCCTCCTCCTTTTCGAAGCCTGGCTCTGTTTGGAAGCCATCATGTCTTTTCTTTGATTTATCCCTATAGATAAATCTATAAATCAGCAGCAAATATGAAAAGAAAACACAACGAAAAAGCATGGATCTAACCTCTTGCAAGCAGGCAGGGGATTAATGGGAAGCTTTATGCCTGGCAAGAGGTACATTTCTACAATGAAATCCGTCTCAGGTTGTGGGATCCCAGGTGGCCAAAAGAGAGCAATTCATTTCTGCCGGGGCAAAGTGAGGTCAAGAATCATGGGGCAGAAATGTGACTTGGATAGAGTGAGCAACTTAGTGGGCATAGAAGAACAGCTAGGAGAGGACTCAAAGTATTACAGGGAGGTAGAAAGGCATCTCTCTCCCTCCCCCCCCCCCCCCGTGTATACACAGAAAAATTAAGTGGAAAGCTATAGATGCTGTTTTCTTTGAAGGCTGGTAGCCTCACCATGTGCCAGAACTCACCATGAACACCTCCCTTGTTCTCTTATAATGGCAATAGTGCCCACCTGAGATGTGCCAGAACTCAGTTCTGGTGACTTCTGGCTGAAAAAAAATCCCAGGCTAGTGGCTGCAGTGGTGTAAACTACTATAAATTTACCTTTCTGAGTCACAGAAGCACCTGCATTGCATGCAGAAAATTCTAGTTGCAATCTTTGATGTCTCTGGGTAATGTCCTGGGAATGTCCTGTCTGAAACCATGCAGAGCTAATAATAATAATAATAATAATAATAATAATAATAATAATAATAATTTTATTATTTATACCCTGCCCATCTGGTTGGGTTTCCCCAGCCACTCTGGGCAGCTTACAGCATATGTAAAACATACTAGGCAGTACAGTGGTGCCCCGCAAGACGAACGCCTCGCAAGACGGAAAACCCGCTAGACGAAAGGGTTTTCCGTTTTGGAGGCGCTTTGCAAAACGAATTTCCCTATGGGCTTGCTTCGCAAGATGAAAATGTCTTGCGAGTTCCTGCGGGGGTTTTCCCCCTTTCCCCCCCTTTTCCTAAGCCCTAAGCCGCTTATCAGCTGATCTGCTAAAAGCCGCTAAACCGCTAATAGCACTAATCCGCTAAGCTGTCAATGGGCTTGCTTCGCAAGACGAAAAAACCACTATACGAAGAGCCTCACGGAACGGATTAATTTCATCTTGCGAGGCACCACTCTACTGAGTAGCTGCATATGTTTCCTGTAGAACACTACAATGACTCACCCATGGAAAGAAAAAAAGGCATTGTGAGCCTTTATGGAATGCATTGTCGCAGTGTGTGTTTTCTTGAATTGCCCAAATTGCCAATGAGTCCATGACAAGTGGTGAGACTTGTCTCACGATGCTCATTGTCAGATCACCAGGAGCCTGGGTTTATCATGCGCTGCCCATATCGTTGACTCACCACTCACAAATTCAATTGAGGGAGATGGGAAAATGTCAGTACAGGATGACAGTCTAGGTTTGGTTTTTCGTGATTCAGCTTTCGGGAGAGAATAGAGTTGCAAAGATAGTTGTTTTTATAATACACACTTTCTCCCCTGAAATTTGGCAGGGTAGAAAAAGATTGTATCTGAGAAGAGCCTGTCCAAACCCATGATTTGCAGTTGGCTGAACCTGACATATATGGAATTTTCTTTCTGTACCAAAAAGATTTCGAATTTGACACCAAAGAAGTTTCAAATCTGACACACTAAAGCTTTTCAGTGGGCAGATTTGGGCAAGTGGGAGCTCAAAGCTTGTTTTCATTGAGGTTCCCTCTGTAAGGAGTTCAGCCTACACTCGAGTAGGACCCTGGCAGAGACACATGCCCAACTGGCATGTTCTCTCCCTCCTGGTCTTTCATTCGGGAGCTTCAAAAGCTTTCTTCAGCCCGAACATCACAGCGACCGATGCCAACAGACACCGGCACACTTAGGGATCCGCAGAGTATGCGCAGTTGCATAACAGACCTCAGCAACTCAGCATTTTGGCTAATCTACTTTATTTATATATAAACACACGCGGAGCACTGAAACATGGCTCCCTCTCTCTCTAGCATCAGACAGCTCTCTAGCATCAGACAGCAAAGAGAAAAAGAACAAAGAACAATAGTCCCACTTCACGGTACATAGTAACACAAATATCCTGTCTCCGTCACTTCCCACTCTGTGGAGTCAAAACATATACCGTCATGTGAAAGACAACAATCCTATGACTGCAATCATAGATCAGGAATTCTAACACCCTACACCTTACTGTGCAAGAGAAAAAGCAGATAAAACTAGGTTCCAAAACAAATGCACCCATGTGGACTTGGATATGTGCTAATGCTCCAGTTTAACGCAGGTGGTTGCACATCTGAAACAACTGGCTAAAGTTTGGTCAAAAAGCAACCCTAACACTTATTGATGCCCAAGACCGAAAATCCAAATCTCCTGCCTGATATAGCTGTCTTACTGTCTTTTGGTAGGCCTTGCATGGACAAGATGTCTGGAGTACTGAAACTGACCTGGAAAATGTTCAGAGAAGAATGGTAAATTAAATTGTTGGACTATGCTGAAATGGCAAAATTGACTGGAAAGCTCAGGAACCAAGAGGATCAAAACCCCAATAAGGAATGGGGGAAAATTATAATTGCGTGGACAGGCGGAGTCCCCAGATCCCGAGCGGTCCACCCGTCATGTGGAATAACGACTCAAGACAACGTGCTATGGGATTAAATTGGCCACAACTTTATTAAATTTCAAATGTGGGTAGACTTTGGCTCAGGCATTGGGTGTTCTCCCTCCCCAGTCCCCAGCCAGGGACCTAGGGAGCATTAGGGTTATCCAGTGTTTGTGTGGGGGATGGGCCGGCTCTGGAGAACATATGTTGAAGCAGAGATAGCCACCCCTGTTACACCGCCGCCGTAGGGGAGAGCAAGAGCAATGACGACCTTTCGGCGTACGGTCAAAGCCTCCCTTCAGAAACCCCTTTAACGGGGAACCCTGGTATCACCGCTGCAAAGAGGAAGATGGACAAAAGGATTCCGCCCAAGGCCTGATACCGCCAAAGTTGTGATGTTTTGCTATGGGAAAGGCGAAACCTGCCAATGCAGGGAAATTCCTTTCCGGCCCCTTGACAGCGACCTTAACGTAGCAGCGCCCGCATACCTGTGAAGAAAAGTTAACCTGCAAAAGCTATGAAGAAAAGTTAACCTGCAAAATAATGCATTAACTGAGGGTGGGTAGGGTGGGAGAAGCTCTGGAGCCAAGTGAGGATTCCCAGGTAAGATCCTTCCTCTATTGTGTGGGCAGGTAATCCCTCCCCTACCTGGCCTGATCTCCTTGGCAACGCTTCCCCCAGGTGGGATTGGACAGCTGACTGGGGTAGGCAGAGACCTCCAGGTATCCCACCTGAGGGAAGGCAAAGCCAAGCCTATGCTGATGGAGCCGCTCCAGATCCAGGGGCTGCGCGTCCACGCAAAGGTCGCCCCCCGTTTTATGCGGGGAGCGGTCATTTATCTTGGAGACCACTGAATGAAGTAGAATACATTAGAAAACATTACCTGGATTGCAATAACACTTGTAATGTAACGAGAGCTATAGACACAATGGAGTTATAAAAAACATGGATTATTGAAAAAGATGCAGTAGGAAAGGGGTAACAACAGAACCCATGGAAGGGAAAGTTGGAAGCCCAGAGATTCAGAGGAATCTTCTAATTGTAGATGTGTTGTGGTATTACTATTATTTTATATTTGTAAAACCAAATAAAAATTATTATTTTTTTAAAAAAGGGAAAAGTTGCTTGATATTTCCCACAATTACATTACATGAGATCGGCATACTTACAAGGAAAGGGATGGTCTTCTTCAACCGTTCTTGCACAGCATCCTACAGGTCAGGGATGAGGAAGCTGTTGCCATCCGGTTGTTACTGGACCACAGTTACCAGCACCATTGACCATGCAGGTTGGGGATTATGGGAATTGGAGTTTTGGCCCACCTTGAAAGCTATGGAGGTCAATGAAACTCTGCCCCGGTATTGGCAAGGGTCTGGGGCAGGGGTAAGCATACCTTTTCAGCAGGGGGCTGGTCCACTGTACCTCAGACCTTGTGCGGGACCGGACTATATTTTGATAAAAAACAATGAACGAATTCCTATGCCCCACAAATAACCCAGAGATGCATTTTAAATAAAAGGACACATTCTAATCATGTAAAAACACCAGAGGCCCCACAAATAACCCAGAGATGCATTTTAAATAAAAGGGCACATTCTACTCATGTAAAAACACGCTGATTCCTGGACCGTCCGTGGGCCAGATTTAGAAGGTGATTGGGCCAGATCCGGCCTCCGGGCCTTAGTTTGCCTACCCATGGTCTGGGGGGAGGGATTGCATGGAATGCTACAGCAAACTGCATAAAGTTATTGGTCACAGTCTAACATGGACTCAAGATCATTGAAATCAGTGGACATAAACATGCTTAACACAGTGTGGAATGGAGGCCCATGCAGAGAGTTTTAGGAAAGAATGCATAAAAAATCTGGGCAAGTCTCCAAAATTAGATTGTAATGACAGTGACAGCCACCACTTTCTATCAGAAAGTTGCAAAGTACAGTCGTACCTTGGATCCCGAACGCCCTGGAACTCGGACGCTTTGGCTCCCGAATGCCGCAAAACTGGAAGTGATTGCTCCAGTTTGCAAATGTTATTTTGGAACCCAAACATCTGATGGGGCTTCCGCAGCTTCTGATTGGCTGCAGGAGCTTACTGCAGCCCATCAGAAGCCGTGATTTGGTTTTCAAACGTTTTGGAAGTCAAACGCACTTCCGGAATGGATTCTGTTCAACTTCCAAGGTACAACTGTATTGTTAAAGAACAGATGTTTCCCAGTATCTTACCATGGTCTGCTGTGATATTAATGGTAACCAAGCTGATGTTTTGAATTAGGTTTCGCAAGCCAGCTCCAGACCATGTTTGCATATTTTGTTTGCCAGCTAACCATGGCTAGCATTGTCAAAGGTGTAGAAAGTTCAGGATCCCTAAGCTAGTCCTGAAAACAGAAAGTGGGAGAGAATAATGCTGGGAGCAGAGGGAGTGTGATGCAGGGCTCTGGAACTTGTAACCATGGTTGAATATATTGAACAAATTTTTTTTCACAATCTTTTTAATCATGGTTAAAAGACTGCAAAAAAAAAAAAAAAATGTTGTTTGCACCAAGCCTAGCTTGAAGTTCAAAAGTTGATATTCGTGATTTCCTGTGGGGTCATCCATAGGGAACCAACACATTCCTATTCAAGACAATCTTCTAAAAGGCACATATTCTTAAAAGCACATTGGGATTCAAGTCCTCCGTCTACATGAAAGAAAACTTTCTATTGCTGGAGAATTGTTTTAATTAGAGCTCTTTTAAGTTTTGATTAAGTTTACCATTGCCAAGGGCTTTTGTTCCAGAATTTAAACGAGACCTTTTCTATGTTGTTCTGTTGTGTCAAATAAAATCTGTCAGGTCCCTAGGCATTTTCCATGGTTAAGACTTTTTTCCTTTTTCTTTTTTTATCACTGATGCATTTCCTTGAAGGGAGAAGTTGTTATACAAAAACTGCCCCTTCCCAAAGGTTTACCAAAGATAACATTCCTTGAAGGTCCTATTTCTTTTCCTGCCAAATCATTGTGGATTCCTGAGTTAGAAGTTCTGGTTTCTTACAAAGTATAGGTGTGCACACTCTGTGGAGTAAATATATTGCTAAACTGTTTTCATATTTCAACATAATTTGTCAGCAGAACGTTGAATGACATGTTAGAAATACTAGAAGGTATTTATAGTGTGCTTTTAAAAATGCCTGTATTGTTATAAAAGTCATTTAAATCTCCATTAGTTCATGAAGAATTTTACCATTTGCAAATGTTTTAAGTTCTTTTTGAATTGCTGCAGAAAGGATAAGGATTCATGTAAGACATGGAGCAACTGTAATGACGGATTGATTGATTGTAGCTGATAAAACATACCATGCCATAACTAAATGCACTAATTTATTCCTATTTAAAATAAAGCTGAAGTTCCTATCATGAAGAATATATAAAGATGTTATCCAACATAATAACATAAAGGAAAACATGGCATTAAAAAGGAAATGCAAGGCATGGAAAATTCTGGTCTTTCTTGGGAAATATAACCAAATAGGACAAATAGACTATTTTGTATGTGGACTTTTCATTCTGTCTTAAGGACTTTGGTGGCTTATTATAATGTATGCTGCCAATGTATAACAATGCATATACAATTTAATTATATTCATAGAAGGCCAACACTCAGATTGATTTGAATACAAGCAAAGTGAATGGACAACTTTAAAATAAATGTAAAGCTTCATAAAGCTGAGCATCACCAGCTTAAGAAAAATGTTGGCGAACTTTCTAGAAGCAGGCAGTTCCTTGGAGGAAAAAAACACAGTATTTACATTATAAAACTTACATGTCTGTGAGCATGAGAGAAAAAGAGATCAAGACAGACAATGCAGTCTTTGTGGAAAGGTCTTCCACAGCAAATTGGTTTGAGAGAGAGAAAAATTCTTACTGAAGAATGCATTTCTATGCTTTCAAATTAAGGTTACAATATAATCTCTTTGCACCGTTCTCCCCCCTCCCCACCCCCTAGCATTGAATGTGAACAATAGGAAGTGTGAAACTAAAATAATAGCTGGCAAGTTTCAAAGATGGGATAGCCAAACACATAGGAAGCCTAACCCTCTTCAGATGTTCTGCCTGATTGTCTGAGGGCAAAAAGTGTCCAGGGGCTGGGCGAGGAGGAATGAGGGTTCAAATGCTTGCTCTTCCTCTCCTAGATTTTGCAGGTTTAGCAGAAAATTCTGGAGTGGGGTGGGACTTTTAAGGGCACTTAGCTAAATGTGGTTAGAAGCCTTTCTGCAGCCAGGAAGCTTCTGTTCATCTGATTGTGGCTAGAAGTCCCTTGAGACATTGTTGCTCAATGAGACGAAGTTGTGGTGGAGTGTTTGTATGCAGCACATCTGGGAACATTGCGGGCAAGGCACTGTGTGTGCCTTTTATAATAATAATAATAAGCTGCCCTTCAGACTGGGTTTCCCCCAGCCACTCTGGGCGGCTTTCAACAGAACATTAAAAACAGACTAAAACATCAAACATTAAAAACTTCCCTAAACAGGGTTGCCTTCAGATGTCTTCTAAAAGTCAGATGGTTGTTTATTTCCTTGACATCTGATGGGAGGGCGTTCCACAGGGCGGGCGCCACCACCGAGAAGGCCCTCTGCCTGGTTCCTTGTAACATTGCTTCTCGCAGTCAGGGAACTGCGAGAAGGCCTTCAAAGCTGGACCTCAGTGTCTAGGCAGAATGATGGGGGTGGAGACACTCCTTCAGGTATACAGAGTCAAGGCCATTTAGGGCTTTCAAGGTCAGCACCAACACTTTGAATTGTGCTCGGAAACGTACTGGGAGCCAATGGAGGTCTTTCAGGACTGGTGTTATATGGACTCGGCGGCCACTCCCAGGCACCAGTGTAGCTGCTTTATTCTGAATTAGCTGTAGTTTCCGGGTTACCTTCAAAGGTAGCCCCATATAGAGTGCATTGGCTCCCAAGCACTCTCCCCTCTCCGGGTCATAGGTTCAGGCCGAGTGTTTAAACAGGGCTTCAGAAGAAATGCAAACAGGCACAATATTCTGGGAATACTTTACATCCACGCACATCTCGCCATGGTTTCCTTCTTTGAAAAAGAGCTATGATGAGCCTTGGGCCCATGCCCAATGGCTTGCCATTGCTCTTTTTCAGCCACGGGAAGAAACTTGAAAGCTTCCTCTTCTAAACTGAAACTTGCCATGCGTCCTCCAAATGAAAGGAACTGTGGTTTGTTTAAACTCCCTTCAGTGAGAACAATCCGAGGCCGTGTGGAATTTTCCTGCCTCCAGCAGGTGATTGCTGCTGCCAAAGTTGCACCAGGACCTGTGAAATGGGGCCATGAGACACAATTCAAAATGGAGCTTCATGCACCTGAAACGCTGGCCTTTGTTCCACTTGCAATTTCTATCCAGAAGCTTTTGGAGAGGAAAGGAAGATGGAAGATGGATGGAAGATGGAGGATGCCTTATCCCAGCTCAGACTGTTGATACACCTAGTTCAAATTTGTCTGACTGAGAACAGCTGTTTAGGTGTTCAGGTAGCCTTACCTGGTTATATCTGAAGATTCCAGGGGACGAATCTGGGACCTTCTGCGTGCAAGGAATCTGCTGTACCACCAAGTCACAGACCTTTCCCTAAATTAAGGTGGATATCCATATTTACTTATTTATGGATGATTGTTGTGACCAATTACTGTTAAAGAAGAGCAGTGATTCATTTTCTGCTTTAACCCCCCCCAAAAAAAACACACCCCACACCACATTACAGGAAGAAATTGGGAGATGCCTTTCAATTTTCTTTTGAAAATGGTTTAATGGAAAATGGCTTTTATGTGGTTATCAATTAAACTGTGGCTAAAAGTCAATTAAGTAATAATTGCAGAATAAACTAATGGATTTATCTTGGGTAAATTTGAAATCATGTTGGAAAGCGTAGCCTTTATTACTACAGCATCGATGTATTAGAATTAATATATCTGTATAATGGTGTTCATTAAATATAAACTTTTAGTTGCTAGGATGAATGTTTCATATGGCTGTACAAAATATAGGCTGTAAAATAGAGACTGTCATTTGGAGTTAATGCAAATATTGTTCTCCGTTGTTGTTTTTCAAAAGTTGGTTTGATTGGCTTTGTCTGCTGTATTTAAAACCTCCGCACAAAAGATGCAAATGAAATGTTTGTAGAGCAGAATTATGTAGCAGAAATTTTAGCTGCTAAACCACCAGTGTTATTATTTGGCTTCACTTCCATAAATGGTGAAAACTCACTCCCATATACAGACTTCTGGGACGTGATTATGAGTCAAAAAACTTTTTCAGCAGAGGGCAGTCCACTGTCCCTCAGACCTTGTGGGGGGCCGGACTATATTTTGGAGAAAAAAATGAACGAATTCCTATGCCTCACAAATAAGGCTGATGTTCAGTGGTCTCTGGGTAAAAAGGTAAAGGTAAAGGTACTCCTGCCCGTACGGGCCAGTCGTGTCCGACTCTAGGGTTGTGCACCCAGCGCTGTCCGGAGACACTTCTGGGTCACGTGACCAGCGTGACGAAGCTGCTCTGGCGAGCCAGCACCAGCGCAGCACACGGAAACGCCGTTTACCTTCCTGCTATAAAGCGGTACCTATTTATCTACTTGCACTTAGGGGCGCTTTCGAACTGCTAGGTGGGCAGGAGCTGGGACCGAAAGACGGGGGCCGGACTATATTCTGGAGAAAAAAATGAACGAATTCCTATGCCTCACAAATAACCCAGAGATGCATTTTAAATAAAAGGACACATTCTACTCATGTAAAAACACACTGATTCCCAGACTGTCCGTGGGCCGGATTTAGAAGGCGATTGGGCCACACCTGGCCCCCGGGTCTTAGTTTTCCTACCCATGCGTTAACCACTTATACTTCCAGCTGGGCACAAAATGGGGTGCAAGGGTGTGTGTGGAATATATCTGGAAACAATGGTTCCTCTGGGACACCCCTATTCATGCAAATTGTAATGGTTAGATTCCTCAATAATTCCACAATGAATTTGTGTGAAGTGATGCTTTGGTATAACCCAGTATGTGCAAGTGTTGCCTTCTGAAAATAACAATCACATTAATTACACTCAGCATTCTGGTGCATTCAAAATTATTTCTGGGACTTGATAATGTAACAGAAGTGTCACTAGAACACCGGCTCATATCTTGACACGAGGCTGCAGTGGGTCCTTTTAGGATCTCCGAAAAGCAACTGGCAATTTTGCAGAATTGCTTATGAATTAAAAATGATGTGCACGCATGTAGACACAGGCAGTTGCTTGATCTGAAGAACCAGCTCGGAGATCCATTTCATACAGGTCTCTAGAGTTTTGATCTTCTCTGAATTTGATATGGATGCCATACAACTCCCATGGTTTTCCTCTTCAGTGGGTACCCTCTCTGTGCATGTATGGCAGCATCTAAGGCCAACGTTCCGCCAAATATGCACCTTTTCATATGCAATCTTGCCTAGTGTATATATATACAGTAGTACCTCCGGTTACGTAACCCTCTGGTTCCGTAAACTTCAGGATGTGAAAGCTGCAAACTGGGAAGTATTTGACCGGGTTTTGCCATGTGAGCATGCACAGAAGCGGTCCTCAGGTTGCGGAAACCTCAGGATCCAGGCAGACCTCTGGAATGGATCCTGTCCACAATTGGAATTACCACTGTATATATTTGTAAGCAATTTTCCCCAATATAATGCCTTTTTGCATGCTATTTTCACCAGTCCCTGTAGTTTTACGCACATTTCTGCCCATAATCTGGAGAAGTTCAGTTTTCGAAGGAGAGAAATTGTTTTGGGAAGTGCGGAAGTGAACGAAATTGAATTTCTTCCGCACCCTTAATCAGCGCACACAGGTGCATTGAGGCGGAGCCAGCATGCACAGACTGAAATCCCTTACACAAGTTGGGAATGCACTGTTACAGAAGAGTGCCTGAGCAATGCTCTAGAGAAAGAAGTGCAAGAAGCTCCAATACAGGCAAAACACATAGGCCACATAGACAACTGGGAAACACTGGCCTGCGAGCGCTCCAGTTGGAGAACAGCGTTTTCCAAAGGTGTCATGGGCTTTGAAGACACTTGAACTCAGGATGAAAGGGAGAAACGTGCTAAGAGGAAGGCACGCTTGGCAAACCCTCACCATGATAAACTCCTACCTGGAAACCGATGTTCCCACTGTGGAAGGATGTGTGGATCCAGAATTGGCCTCCACAGTCACTTATGGACTCACTGTTAATACCATGTTCATGGAAGACAATTTTACTCGGCTATGTGTGATCGCCAAAGAGGAAGACATTGAAAACACTATGATACCACTTTAAACAGTCATGGCTTCTCCCCTCCAAATAATTGTGGGAGCTGTCATTTGTTATAGGTACTGAGAGTTGCTAGGAGGCCCCTGTTCCCCTCACAGAGCTACAATTTTTAGTGTTCTTTGTGAAGAGGGATTGAGATTTAAACCACTCTGGGAATTGTAGTTCTGGGAGGGGAAATAAGTGTTTCCTAACAGCTCTTAGCACCCTTAACTACAGATTCTGGGATTCTTTGGCAGAAGCCATGACTGTTTAAAGCAGTAACGTGGCACTTTCAGTGTGTGAGCGTGGCCTTAGAAAAAGGTTCACAGAGAGAAAGAGAGTTAAGCATCCAGGAGAAATAAAATTCTGAAAGGATGGATCTTACCAATAGTTCTCCGTTTCAATGATCCATCAAGTTAACCTTCTTGCCTTTCAAGAACCTTTCCTCAGCTATAGCATTGCTAAGTGGGGATTTTTTAAGCGCCAGTTCCCACAAATCATCCTGGCTGGTTACTTGGCTAAGTTGGAAGAAGCTTGACAGCTCTGACGAAATACTTCTGTGAACAAAATTCATTGGGGAAGGAGTTGAAACCATCTGTCCAAATGTAATCAATGTCTGTCAGGGAGCCATAGTCCCCCCTTCCTTTCCTTTTTTTTGCAGTTGTCATTTGGATTCCTAGAGTGTAGGGGCGGGGGGGGGGGGGGTGCCTACAGCTTTTCCACAGCAGTAACAGTGATATTTTTTTTTTAAAAAAAAGCCTCCCAAAATACAGTGGTACCTCAGGTTACAGATGCTCTAGGTTACAGACGCTTTAGGTTACAAGTTCTGCTAACCAGGAACTGGTTGCTCAAGGTTGCTGGTGCACGATTTCCATTCTTATCCTTTTGGAACAAATCATTCTCCAGACCCATAACAATATTATTCAAACTTTTACTAGCAGAACTCTTTAAAATAAAACAGAATACATCAAATGATACGTCCAGAACATCCATGCAATGTCATGTGCTGTCCTGCACAGGCTTAGCACCTTACAAAATATAAAACAATCCAAACAGACTTAAAAGCAAAGGCCTCTCTGTCTCCCTCCGCAGTCTGCATTCCAGCCTTCAGGCTGTTTACTCTCCCTTGAGGAGAGCTTCATTTTACATCCTCACTCCATGGAGTTTGGGAGAAAAGACTCAAAGGCAACTCCCTTCAGAATGGAGATTTGCAACCCAACACCTCTCATGTGATCTAAGGTTACAACACTCACATGTTAGTTATCAAGGAAACAACAACCAGTTAATTGATCATTAACTTAGCAAGAGTTCAAAGTGTTCTACTTGGCTTTAATATAGTCCCGTGGGGGAAACCCCACGTTAAACCTCCTGCAATCTACCTTTAGCCATTTTTCATTTCTGTGACAATTAAACCAATGCATTGCACACATGCCAACAGTGTAGGGAGCGGCAGAGAAAATACACAATGCGTGCAGCATTGTTTTCTGCTTCTTTGCCTGCTGCCTGCTGTTTTGATCTGGCCTGCCTCGTATGCCTGTGAGTTGCATGCAGAGAAGAATGTCCCCAGCATGGTGAAAAAATTCCTTCCAGTGCCCAAAGAAAAGATGACTGTCATTCTCATCTGCTAAGAAACGCCTGGAAGAAAAGCAGAGGAAACTTTCAGACATGGTTAAGTCTGCGCTGTGTCTGTAAGTGAGAAGGGAAACTCTGGAGCAGAACAAATGGAGCTTCCCAGCATGTCAGGCCAGCAGGCGGCTCCTGGATATGTTCTCCTTTTTGCCGGGAATAAAAGCTTTCCTAGGTGGAGATCGAGCAATTCTAAATATTTCATGCCTCCTTTTCACACATGTGCACACATGACAGCAGAGAAATTTCCATCCAAGTGTTTGGGTGACCCTTCCTTTGCCTGGGTAATGAAATTCCGATTCATCTCACTGGGAATGCTCTGCTGTATTTGGCAGCGCATATTTAGAAATTATTTTGAGGTTGGCTGTGGTTACTGCAATTAAAGCTGCCTCAAGAGTAGGCAGACATTGCAGGCTTAATGCTGGTTTCATGCCACCTTAACTGTCATGTCAGCTTCACCCAAGGAATCCTGAGCATTGGAGTTTGCCGAGGGGTTGAGAATCTCCCGTTATTATTTATTATACAGATTTAGAAGCTGCTTCACAGGCAAATGCTGTTGAAGATGTGTACAATAAGATAAAACAAAACCATTCCTACAATTGCACAGACCTGCTCCTTGCTGGCAAGGCCCATTTCCACCTGGCCTGGGGGCGGAGCCCAGACTCACCTTGAAAGGCTCAAAGAGGCTCCTGGGAGGCCGGAGGGACATTGCTGGAACAACTCTTGGGTTGGGGCAACTGGCTAAAATATTTTACAGTGTTTCAAACAGTTTTAATTTTGGTTCATCTGTTTTGTTTTTGTTAGGTTGGTGTTGGTTAAATGTTTAGTTGGGGTTGGCAGTTATTTTAATTTGGGTATAACTGTAAAGAGATTATTATTATTAGTTTCTATTGATTTGTTGGTTTATTTATAGTGAGTATCAGTGCTTTTTTCTCGGGGTATGATGGCGTACGCGTACCCCTAAACATTTTGTGTTGCCCCGACCGACCAACAGACCAACATGTCAGCAGTAGCAATGTGGACAGGAGCTCTGTCCTCCCCGCTGGCGCCCCGGGTCGCAGTGGAGGCGCTGGCGCTGCTGCTGCTCCTCCTCCTCCAGTGTGGTGTAGTGGTTAAGAGCGGTGGACTCGTAATTTGGTGAAGTGGGTTCGCTTCCCCACTAATCCACATGCAGCTGCTGGGTGACCTTGGGCTAGTTACACTTCTCTGAAGTCTCTCAGCCCCACTCACCTCACAGAGAGTTTGTTGTGGGGGAGAAAGGGAAAGGAGAATGTTAGCCACGTTGAGACTCCTTAGGGTAGTGATAAAGCGAAATATCCAATCCAAACTCTTCTTCTCCTCCTCCTGGGCTAGAGCCAGCTGGTGAGCGCTCGCTCCTCCTTGCTCAAACTGACTCCAGCACTGTGGATCTTCCTGTTCTCTCAGTGCCTTGAGTTCCTCGTCTGGGTTTTTTTCTGAGCGCTTGGGGTCAAAAGAAAGTAGCTTCAAACAACTGTTGCTGAGACATTTCTTTCCAAATCTGCTAGACCAGACATGTTCAACCAGTCGACTGTGATCGACAGGTAGACCGGCGGGGTGTTCCCGGTCTATTGCGGGGTTAAAAAAAGGTGATTGCCTAGGTTGATCACGCCTAGCCCTGCCCCCAGAGGTATGTCTCATTGCTGCCGCTGCTGCTGTGAAAGCTGTTTTTCCCTGAAGCTGCATCAGAGTTGGAGAAGGAGGGAATGCGGCGGAGTGTTGGCTGAGTGATTTTATGCAACACCCCTGAAAAAACTCAACAACTCCAGGTACTCCCCCTCCCCAAAGCTCCACAAGTCTGGGCAATCCTCCCCAAAACAGCTTGACAAAACAGCAATGACAATGGTTAGCTCACTGCCAGTTTTATTATACAGTCATACCTCGGGTTACAGACACTTCAGGTGCGTTTTTTTTGGGTTATGGACATGCCGAAACCTGGAAGGACTGGAACGGGTTACTTCTGGGTTTCGGTGGTGACGCATGCGCAGAAGCGCTAAATTGCACTTTGTGCATGTGCAGAAGTGCCGAATCGCAACCCATGCATGCGCAGACGTGGTGCTGTGGGTTGTGAACGCTGTGGATTGTGAACATGCCTCCCGCATGGATCATGTTCGCAACCTGAGTGTCCACTGTACTGGAAGTAGATCACAGTCTCTAGAGAGTTGGATGTGCCTGTGCTAGACAGAGCCAGACCGAGGATGATGACAAGTGGGTGTCTCCCCCCCCCCATGTAAATCCTGGATATGCCCATAGCCACAGGATCTAGTTGGCCACTGGGAGAACAGGGTGCTGGAGTAGATGGGCCACTGGTCTGATCCAGTAGGTTTTCCCTATGTTCTTATGCCATTACAGTCGTACCTTGGTCCTTGAACAGAATGTGTTGCGGGAGTCTGTTTGACTCCTAAAACTGTTTGAAAATCAAAGCATGGCTTCCGATTTTCCATCCGGAAGCCACGGAAGTCATGCCGGATGTTCAGCTTCTGAAAATCGTTCAAAGACCGGAACACTCACTTCCGGTTTTTGATCGTTTGGGAGCTGAAACATACGTGTTCCAAGGTGTTTGGCAACCAAGGTACGACTGTATATTCTTTTGGGATTTGTCATAACAAAGAGTTAAGTTTTTAATTAAAGCCCAATGTGGCATAGGAATTTGATATTTCACAACACTCCAGGAAGTAGGTGTGTGCATTTAGTGTTTCATGACAATCAACTTTTTTCTCTTAATCAATATCCCTGTTCTGTAATTAGGTGCAAAAGAGAATGACACTTAATAGAAAGGTCAAGTGTTCCCACCATAACATACTTCGAAGCTGAGAAGCTAGTTTTCAGAAATAACCCAAACAAGGTACTTAGCAGTCTGGCAGTACTCTGGCTTTATTGGACAGCGCATCTTCATTGCAGGAACAAAACTTGATCAATGAGCTCTCGAATGAGAGTCTGTTGAAAAACATCCGGTAGGCGTACTTGGCTTCCCCTCCATAATTTGAACAGCCCTGAGCTTAATGGCCTTAACTCCTGGACTACAAACAGCAAGGCAGAATGATGGGAGTGTGTGGTTTGTGTTGGATCTTTCATTCCTCTGTGATATATGGATGTTGGCTCTTTAGCAGGGATACTTTATTTTGGCTGAACCCCCCTAACGTTCTCCATTACCAGCAAAGCAACATCCATCATGGCCGTGGAGTACAACTGTTCCATCATGTGGTCCAGCTTATTTCCGGACACCGTTTTAGTGTTCCATTCCACAGGACTTAAAAAAACAAAACAAGCTGATGTTGAAGCCATCACAAGCTGTTTCACGACTGCTGTCTTAGTGCAGCAAAAAACACTCTCATATTTCCGTATTTTGCAGAGCGGTGGAGCAGCACCACATCTAAGGTGAGCCTTCGATCTCACTGTCAGGATAGAGAAAGTTGTCACCATTGCAGAGGCAGGATCTGAGGTGATGTGAAGTGGGAACTGGAAGCTACGTCCACCACACCTGCAATTCTCTGAATTTTCTTGGCCACTCTTGGGTTGGTGTCCATGGGCTCTAGTGCCAGTGTCAATATGGCTGGAATTGCGTGGTTGTGGAAAGAAGGACAACTTTCATTGTGCCTGACCATTGGTCATGCTGGCTGGCGCTGCTGGGAGTTGTACTCTGCCAAATCTGGAGGATACCACATTGGCTACCCTTGCCCTGTGTGCTTATGCATTCAGAACATCTCTTTCTGTGGCCCAACCAACTAGCTGAACGTACTGAGTAAAGGTAAAGGTAAAGGTACCCCTGACAGTTAAGTCCAGTCGCGAATGACTGGGGTTGTGGCACTCAACTCGCTTTACTGGCCGTGGGAGCCAACATTTGTCTACAGACAGTTTTTCCGGGTCATCTGGTGAACCAGAGCAGTGCATGGAAACGCGATTTACCTTCCCACTGGAGCGGTACCTATTTATCTACTTGCACTTTGACGTGCTTTCGAACTGCTAGGTTGGCAGGAGCAGGGACTGAGCAATGGGGTGGGTGTTCAGCAACGCGAAGCAGGAACAAAGCACATGTCGTGCTGCTGCTTTTATACTTTCCCCCACTATCACCCTTTGACATGATTGGGCAATAGCCCTGGGTGATTGTAGTGCCACCCCGGTGTGAGGGTGATAGCTCCACCCATGCCAGGGTGGGGGGAACCAGGTTGAGAGCCTGCCCGCAACCAAGACCATCTATTAAGATGATCCCATTTGCGTGTCGAGGTCCCCCAAGCAACCCCTAAATAATTCACAATTCACACATAATTTTTGTTTAAGGTTTTTGGCATAATTTTGGCCACAACTTTATTAAAATACATAAATGTGAATGGTTGCTTAGGCATTGGTTCTGACTATCTGTCCCCCACCCCAGGACAGAACTGACTTCTGGATTCCAGTGAAAGCCAGTAAGGGAAACGAATATTGGGGGGAGCATGGAGCTGGACATCAGACCCTCATCTTTCCTCGCATGCTCCCAGGGGCTTGCATGGCCCAAGTTCCATTCAGGGACTTGGATGAAAGAATGGCAAGCCCCTGGATTCCTTTAATGGAATTCCCTTGCAGTAGCAGCATTGGAGGGGCAGGCACCACCAATCCTTACCCCTCCACCAACCAATTTTTTAACCAATGCCTAACCGCAACCTTACAAGTTGTGACGATTTGCTACGCAGTAGGCAAAAGCCAAATGGCACCAGCCAATCAGCCAAATGGACAAAATTCCTACCAGGCCCCTGTCCCGAAAGCAGATGACCCCATGACAGGCATAGCAAGGTCAACGCAATAGCCCCAGATTAGGGAGCGTGGGCGGGCAAGCCAATGCACCCAGCAAAAGAGCCCAGTCAGTGCTGCATGATTTTATAAGCTTTGGTCTGTCCCCCTAAATGGCAACACCAAAATTTGCCCAGTAACCCAACTGCCCAATCACTGTGGATGGTCATCCATACTAACCCGCCCAGCAACAGAGGGGTGGCCCGTCAGACCCCACCACAACACGTGCTCTCTATGAAGGAGAACACGCTTTCTCACACATGAGAAGGGGTACCAAGGAGGGGAGTCCTTGACTCTTCTTGTCACCCTTTGTAATCTTTCTGTCCTCCTTCCCAGCAAACAACCTCTGTGGGTACCAACTAATTTCTCTTACCACACAATTTTGGGAAGATGATGGTTGGCTGGGAGGTTGCTTAGAGAAGGAGTTGTGCGTGCCGTTGCATTTCTGCAGCAGAAACCATGTTATTTGGGCAGAAGTGAAGGGAGGGGGAGGGTAAGAAAATTAGGCTGAAAACATATCGAGACCATGCTGTGTGTTTACTGAGAAGAGGATGACTGAAGCAAGAGGATGGCAAGCAAATTGGTCCCCTTTTAAAATGTTGTTGAATTTTACTTTTGTAAGTAAAACAACGGCACTTTAAATTTTCTGCCTCACTTCATTTTCATTTTCTAGTACTTTGTAACTGGTCCTCCTTCACTCTTCCTCATTCCCTACTGTGTAGCAGAACTAATCAGTACTGAAGCAGACTTCACCAATTAATTGAAGAAAACACTTGTCTTCTTTTCTGACTGCGCACAAAACCCCAGGACCTATTTTATCAGTTTATACAGGTTTGCTGCCTGACTGCATCTTCAAGAAACAAAAAACAAACAAAACAAAAATGCCTAAAAACTTTTATTCAGCTCCAAATGTAAAAGGAAGCTTTATTGTAAAATATTTATTCTAATGCATATTAGTATTTTGTGACTTTCTTCTTCTTCCTCGCATTTTCTCTCACTTTTAGCTTCATTCTTCAGCCGGCTCTTAAATTTATTCTCCCAAACCCCTGGCATTTTATTGCCGTAATCACAGTGAGGCCAAGCCGTTTAACTTGGCAAAACTTCATCTGAGAAAACTACAGATCCTTTTCTTTAGGGAAGACTTTTCTCCCTCTCTCTCACAGAATTTAATGAGAACATAATTTAGCTCTCTTTGATGGCATGGTGGCAACTGCTTTTTAAATAGTTTACATTTTTGTTTGGTTAGAAAGGCCATGTTAGAAGCTTAGAAAAGCTTCAGGGAGAGAGTCAAAAATGCTGCCACCAACCTGTAACATGGCCTGACTTCAACTTCTGTTGGGAACATACAAAACTTTTTTATCGGCAATGGAGAGGACTAGGGAGTCAGTGTTAAGTATAATGATTTAATTCACACAGAAATGAAAAATGTATTAATGCATTAATGAAAACGGAAAATGGCTAAATGTGTTTTGCTAGCACTGTGGTTTTCCCACAATGAGCACTTACACTTTACATTGTGGGTGCCCTTTGCGGGATCGTGCGTGGAGCTTACTGGCAAACATGGGCTGGCTTGCCTCTCAGTGTTAATTTCTGGAGGTTCATGCCCAGCCTCAGAAATCAAGTTTCTTGCTGGGAGGTAACTATCAATGATGGGCAGTGAGAAACGCCTTTTTAATTCTCTATTTGAAAATAATCAAAGTGTGTGTGTGTGTGTGTGTGTGTGTGTGTGTGTGTGTGTGTCGGGGTAAATTTCAGTGACATTCCTGTGAGTTGGGTACAGGGTTTGGGTGTTCTTGAAGTAGAAATGCATTGCTCAGACTATCCCCATGGTGAGTTTGAGGAGAAAAATGGAGGTAATTTCACACCAGAGTGAGAGAGTACACTAAGACAACAATCTTACCCAGAAGCAAGAACATTTAGTGCTTCTCTGAATTTTCTACCTTAATAGCACGTTCTGTGAAGGAACTTAGGGAAATGGATTTGCCAATAACTAGCAGTATCGAATTTCCTCTGCTTTTTTTTTATCTTGCAATGAAAGAAAAGACATAGCAAAAGAAAAGAAAAAACCTGAAACCCAACAACAGCCATGAACCATTATCACACTTCCACAGGATTGCTAGTTAACAAAACAGACACTTGACATCTTTGTGCCTCTTGATTCTCTCCTGTTGTGCTTATTTGGGACATTGGCCAACCTTTCCTTAACAGCTGGTAATTTGTAGATAGGACCTTAGGCAAGGTCAGTCCTCTCCTTAGGTAAAGTGAGGCAAGCACTTTAGATAATAGATGCTGGGGGGCAGCAGTGGCAAACTTCTTAGCTGTTCCTCCTGAGCCCCCTGGCCACTCTCCTCTTTGGAAGACTGGAGCTGTGTGTGCTAGTGTCCCATCATATGGTACAAAATACCAGTGTACTGGAAGAAGCAAAGATCAACAGTGCTGAAGTAATGATTCTTCAACATCAACTTCGTTGGACTGGACATGTTGTGTGGATGCCTGATGATCATCTTCCAAAGCAACTACTCTATTCCCAACTTAAAAATGCTGGTGGTCAACAAAAGAGGTTTAAAGACTGTCTCAAGGCAAATCTAAAAAAAATGTAGTATAAACACAGACAACTTGGAAACACTGGCCTGCGAGCACTCCAGTTGGCGAACAGCCTTTTCCAAAGGTGTCATGGGCATTGAAGACACTCAAACTCAGGATGCGAGGGAGAAACGTGCTAAGAGGAAGGCACGCTTGGCAAATCCACATTGTGATCAACTCCTGCCCGAAAACCAATGTCCCCTCTGTGGAAGGATGTGTGGATCCAGAATTGGCCTCCACAATCACTTGCAGACTCATTGTTGAAACTGTGTTTATGGAAGACAATCTTACTTGGCTATGAGTGATCACCAAAGAAGAGAAGAAGAAGAAGAAGAAGAAGAAGAAGAAGAAGAAGAAGAAGAAGAAGGAGGAGGAGGAGGAGGAGGAGGAGGAGGAGGTACAAAATGGACATCAATGCCTTCTTACATCCCTAGGATTCAGCATCAATCAACTTTGGGTGCACCTTCAAAGGAGATTTTGCAACCACCAACCAGTCTGTTGGGAGCAACCGTTGTGGCTTCAAAGTGCAAGCTCTGAATGAAGCAATTCCCCCTCTGCAGGTGTCTGCAGAGAGAGACAAAAAGCTCTGTTTGGAGCAGCTGCTTTGAATCTGAAGCACTCGTTCCAAAAGGAGCATTTCCCTGACCTACAGAGAAAGAAATGCTTAGTTTGAAGTGAGTGGCTTGGGGGGGAAGCGAGCATCCTTGGGACACTCCCTAATGCAACCTTCCCTGCCAGTACTGAGAGGAAGCCCTGTTTGCAAATTAACAACCACCAGTTCATCTTAAGCTCCAGGGTGCTCCTTCGCCATTGTGTCTGTAG
Organism: Podarcis cretensis; assembly: GCF_951804945.1. Classification (NCBI taxonomy): domain Eukaryota; kingdom Metazoa; phylum Chordata; class Lepidosauria; order Squamata; family Lacertidae; genus Podarcis; species Podarcis cretensis. The sequence continues at coordinate 24,630,219 of NC_137187.1, forward strand.
CTGTCTCATGCCTGACATCACATATGATGTCAAGTGTGGGGCAGGTGGGCGTGGTTTCTGATGAATGGTCTTGGGGGCCGAAGTAGGATCTGTGGTGGACCTAATCAGGTCTGCTGCTGGCCAGAGAGGTTTCCCCACCAATGGCATGGGCAATGCTGACCTAGATGCACTGATGATCTGACTCATTATACAGAAGTTTTCTGAGTTACTTCCCTCTTCTATTTTCCTTCCCATAATTTGAGATCCCATACTTTTTGTTAAGAGGTTTTATTAGCAGCCCAGGTCACAAATCAGAATATCTTTAACTATCTATATATCTATATATATTTTAATTAAATTTTTTGTTTTAAAATTTAGAATATTCATTTAAACTACCTTAAAATATCAATGACTTCCCCTTTTCTCTTTCCATGGTTCCTTTTGCCATTATTACATCCACCAAAACTTATTTACACTGTTGAATTTATCTTAATGCTGTCAAGTGTACATAATTTCCCCCATATATTCAATGAACATTTTCCAATTTACTTTAAACATATGTTCTTCTTGTTCTCTTATATGTTAGATCTGCAAGCTGTGCATATTCCATCGGTTTAAGTTGCTATTCTTCTTTAGTTGGGACCTCACTTGTTTTCTATTTTTGGGCTGACAAAACATGGGCCGCAGGAATGGCATGCATAAATAACCTTTTTTGACACCTGGGAATTTCAGTCTGAATTATCCTGGAATATCTTGAAATGCCTAAATATCTTCATATCTGGACAAAGGTGCAACTCTCCAAAAGGTCTGTTTTTCACAGCTTATGGGCCACAGAGCTTCACTGATCAGCGTGGGATGGCCATCCATGTAGATCTGCATCTTCAACATCAACTTCGTTGGACTGGTCATGTTCTGTGGATGCCTGATTATCATCTTCCAAAGCAACTACTCTTTTCCCAACTTAACAATGGGAAGCGTAATGCTGGTGGTCAACAAAAGAGGTTTAAAGACTCTCTCAAGGCAAATCTAAAAAAAAAAAAAAAAAGTGTTATAAACATTGGCAACTGGGAAATGCTGGTCTGTGAGCGTTCCAGTTGGAGAACAGCCTTTACCAAGGGTGTCATGGACTTTGAAGACACTCAAACTCAGGATGAAAGGGAGAGATGTGTTAAGAGGAAGGCACACTTGGCAAACTCTCACTGTGATCAGCTTCTACCTGGCAACCTATGTCCCCACTGTGGAAGGATGTGTGGATCCAGAATTGACCTCCACAGTCACTTACGGACTCACTCTTAAAACCGAAGACAATCTTACTTGGCTATGAGTGATCACCAAAGAAGAAGAAGAGCTTCACTGAGCAGCGTGGGAGGGCCAGCCACCTGCATCTTGCGATGGACCCATACATCCCATGATAGACCCTGTCATAACCCAGCCTTCCACAGGGAGGCTGGAAGGGATACACACCCAATGCCTAAGCCAAATCCTACCTGCATCTGGAATCAATAAAGTTGTGGTCAATTTCAAATTCAAGAACATTGTCCTTGCCCAGTTTGTTCACCTTCATAGGCTATGTCTTGCTCCCTAGGGAAAAGGACACTGTGAGTGGAACCACAATGCATTCAGAAACTTGGGTTTACTTGAATGCATTAGAGCAGGGATGGGAGTGGGGTGTTCATGACCCTCCAGATGTTGCCTGGACTGCAATTTCCATTATCTCTGACAACTGACCAAACTGGCTGTGGTTGACATCTGCAGGTGTCAGGAATGAGACAGCTCTCAGTGAAGGTTGGCAGCAGGCTGCAGAAAGCAGCCAGGAGCTTAGGAGTTAAGCAGGCTGAACAGCAGCCCGCTCCGTCTCCTCCACCCCTAGGAATGCCAGTTGCCCAGGGAATGACTGATAATGGGAACGGGGAACAGAGCCCAAGCTCTCTGGAAGAGCGAACAGGTGAGAAAATACACAGTGACAGTTTGTCAGGAAAGGATGAAGCTGGAGCTGAGCCAACCAGTCCCCGAAGTCGTTGTATGGGAGAGTTAGACAGGAAGCAAAATGAAAGGCGCAAAGGATGCCGGTTCAGTATATTCTGTAGAAACCGGAAGGAAAGTTCAGAAGGGTCATCATGATTGATGATGCCAGAGGCTCATTACAACCGTCTGGAGTTATATGTTTGTTTTGGCAATAAATCCTCTTTTTAAATTACCTACATGTACTGTGTTACCAAGCTAAGAACCTGGACTCCTGATAGCAGGGCTGTGGGTTTCCCATTTACTGCACGACTTGACTTGACTTATTGCAAGACTTGAGCATAGGGCGGGTTGGGGAAGTTCATAACTTGCTAAGCACTGTAGAAAGATGAAGCCCAAGTGGATTCTGCTTCTTCATTTGCTTCACAACGTATGCGTACAACTTGTGAAATTCATCTGTGGTGACGTTCCTTGCCTGGAACTGAGGGTTCTGCTAATCTGTGATTGTTGAACTGAAAAAAGAAAGAGAGAGAGAGAAAAAAAATGTGAGCCACTCACTGCTGCTTCTCGATTGGTCTATGGGAAATGATTGCTGGGTTTTGCCTGCAGCAAACATATATATAGTATATAGCATAAATGAGCATAAAGTGTAAATACAGATACTAGCAATGCTCCCTCCCTTTTCCCATCACAGGACACGGGGATCAGGTATGAACTCTTAAGGCTCATAATGCTTGCCTCAAAGAAGAATCAAGCGATAAGAGATGTTTAATTCTTTTCTGGTTTAGATTAAAATGCAAGCTGAAGAACTCTGTATACATGAAGGAAGCATGTCCACCCTCATAGTTCAGCCCAGACACTGAGGTCTAACTCCAAGGGCCTTCTGGCGGTTCTCTCATTGTGAAAAGTGAGGTTAGAGGGAACCAGGCAGAGGGCCTTCTTGGTAGTCATGTCTGCACTGTGGAACGCCCTCCCATCAGATGTCAAGGAAATAAACAACTATATCACTTTTAGAAGACATCTAAAGGTAGCCCTGTATAGGGAAGTTCTTAATGTTTGATATTTCACTGTGCTTAATATTTTAATTTGCTGGAAGCCACCCAATTTATGTTATTCTAAAGCAGCAATGCTGCAGCAAGCAAAGGCTCCAGCAGCTCAGTCAGCTGCTTGTGGGTGCAAAGCCAGACAGGATGTATGTGACTGTTGCCATGGAAACAAAGGGGCAGTCCATTCTGTACTGAGCACCGGATGTTAGCTCAGTGTGTGTGTCATATGACCTGTACAGGATGTACATGGGTGGAGTTTGGAGTTTCTCTCTGTTTTGTTGAAGAGAGCAGACATCTTTACCTGTATGACAGCTGAAGACAGGAATAAAAGCATGTAAGATACATTTCTGTCTGTGTCTGATTCCCCTCCCTGGGGATATGCAGGGAGCAGGGAGGAGGAGAAGCAGTTGGTGTGTTTTTCTCACAGCCTGAGGAAAATCGCCGGAACGGACCTCGTGTGTTTTTCCTGCCGGGAGTCGCCGGAGGGAGGTCAAAAGAATTCAGCCGGTGCCTGGAGAGATAGGCACATACCTCTGACCGAGCCTGAATTCTAAAAATGGTAGCAGAGCTGCTGGTTTCTACGATCCATGGAAGTCTGCAGAAATAGGAGCAGAGCTGCTATTTTCATCCCTCTCCATGGAGGCCTGAGATGGAGGCTGATTCTCTGCAGCTAGGAGCTGACCAGAAGAAGCTGAAAGCCAAGCTACGGAGCCCAGGTATGAGATTTTCGGGCTTAGAAGTGTGAATGCAGATGGATTAATTCTCTGCTTCATGGGAGCAACGTTTGGGAAAAACAGCTCCGAGAGAGAAGAGTCTGCATTCCAAACATTCCTGTGGTTTTTCCTGTCCAAGGAAAGGAATGTGGTTGCTTAGCAACGCAGGCCAGTTTCAAGATAAGGGCTGGAAGTCAGGCTGTGCCCAGAGAGGCGAAAACAGCTCGTGTTTTGACTAGGCCCTTACAAAGGAACTGTTGAAAGGGACTTTCCAAGCGGCCAGTGTTAGAGCTGCCAGGTGCACAGAGTGTAAACAAGCCAGCTATTGGATTTTAGAGGCTTGTGTTTGAGAGTCAATGCAAGGACTCAAAATGGATGCCAAGAAAGGGGGAGGCCTGCCTTCTCCACCCCTTTTGACCAGTGACAATTATGCATCTTGGTCTATTAAGATGAAGGCCCTGCTGCAGAATCAGAGACTGTTTGGGGTGATTGAGAACCCCATCCCTGCAGCACCAACGCGTGCTTGGGAGTCACAGGATGTGAAGGCCAGAACCGCTATAATTCTGTGCGTGTCAGACTCTCAGCTTATTCATATACAAGATTTACAGCACGCGAAAGATGTTTGGGACACGCTGAGAAGGACACATCAGAGAGATGCAGGTTCTTCAGCGTTGCTGTATTTTGAAAAGCTGACTAACCTGAGGCTTGCGCCTGATGGAGATGTTCAAGCGCACCTGACGGAAATGAAATTTCTGCGTCAGCAGATGGTGGAACACAATTTCCGTCTGCAGGAGGAAGTGTTTTGCTTCATGGTGATCAACAGCCTGAATCGGACTTACAAAACGGTTGCCAGTCAGCTGGGGTCTCTCCCAGCAGCTGATCTAACGTCGGACAGGGTCTTTGCCGTGGTTCTGAACGAACAGGACAGACTTGCCGCCCTGGAAGTGAAGGACAGGGGGAGACAAGAACGGAGTTCAGACACCCCCACTGCTGTAGCTACTGGAGGAGACGCTGTAGCTTTGAACGTTGTCCGATGTTTCAATTGTGGGCAGACTGGGCATCTTCAGCGGTACTGCAAGAAGCCACGTCAGAACAAAGGAGCCAAGGGAAGCTCCACGAAGTCTGAGGCGTCAGGCAGAAGTCATGCCAAGTCACAGGCGAAGCCTGCAAAGGCTTTGATGTCCCTAAAAGCCATACCACAAGTGGGGAATTCCTTCGTTTTAGACACGGGAGCGACGGTTCACATGACCCATTGTAGGGATTTGTTTTCGTCGTTTAAGAAGCAAAGCTTCGTTGTACAACAAGCCAACGGTCAAGAGCTGGAAGCCACCGGAGTTGGGACTGTGTATCTTAAAAGTCTGAACTTGACTATAAACAATGTTTATTTGGTTCCAGAATTGAAGTACAATCTGCTCAGCGTTTCGCAGATTGCCAAGAAGGGACTAAAACTGTCCTATGATGATCAACACTGCGAGATCTACAAATATGGAGAGTTGTATCTTTCTGCCAAAGAGAAAGATGGACTGTATTTGTTGACTTTTGATCAAAGTGATTACATGGAATGTAATTCTTGTGATTCTAACATGATTTCTTTTGCAGGTGTAGCCAAGAAGAACGCCAAGCAGGTCACCTCAAGGGTCGACAGGGCATTTCAGCGGGTGTATGCTGATGTGATTGGTCCTTTAGCACCATCTAGAGGCAATGCAAAGTATTACCTAATATGTGTTGATTCTTTTACAGGTTTTGTCTGGATTTATCTTTTGGAGAGACCGAAAGAAGCCTTAGAAAGGTTTAAAGAGTTTTGTGACAAGGTTAAAAATATGCATGATGCTGACATAGATTGTCTTTGCACAGATGAGAAGCCAATTTTTCTCTTACAGGATTTCCAGAGGTTCCTGAAGAAGAAAGGGATAAGACACAAAATTGCAGCTTCCGAAGAAGCTTGGAACAGATGTGTCTGTGTTAGAGTGAACAATGAATTGCAAAAGGGAATGCATGCGCAATTGCTTAGTTCACATCTGCCACATGAGTACTGGGCTGAGTCGCTAATGTCATATTGTTACACGTGGTTGAGAAAGGTTTCAAAAGACTTGGGATGTTCTCCTTTTGAGAAACTGTTCCACAGAAAACCTTCTGTTGCCCATTTCAAGGTTTTTGGGTCTCATGTGAGAACAGAAGCTCCAGGTGGAGTAAAGAATGCCAGAGGCATTTTTGTGGGTTATGAAAAGGGTCTCTACAGAGTAATTTTGTCTGAATCTGGTAAGGTGATTCTCACAAAATTTCTAGAGAGTGCTCCTGAACAGGAGAGAGTGATTGTTCACACATTTCCCACAGGAGATGATGATGATTCTGATGATGATGATGATGAGTTTGATCTTATTGAGTTCAGTAGTACTGATGATGACAGCGATAGCTCAGACAGCTCAGTTGTCACAGTCATTGAGAGGAAATCTCACGTAATGACTAGACCCTCAGAAGAGGAGGATGAACCACTGATTAAGCTTAGTACTGGTTCTTCAGAGAGTTCAGAGGCTGAACCAGAAAGCAAGGGAGAGCAGCACCTCTTACGTAGGTCTGAGAGAGCAACAAAGGGTGTACCACCCAAGAGGTATTCAAAAGAGTTTGCCAACCAAGCTATTGCATGTGTTGCTGTTGTGAACGACCAAGGTCAAATTGAAGCTGTGTCTGAGTCAGAGACAAAGGCACAACAGAGAGTTGCTAACCAAGGTAATGCAGATGCACTCATTCCTTGGAAGTCACACAACCAGAGAGGTACATTGGTAAAACCAGTGGCGGGTAGTTCCAAGGGTGGAGCTGAAACAACAGGGGAGTGTTATAAGTATAACAACTGTTTGTTTTCTTCTCTGGATGACGCTTTGCTCGCAGCACGCATTGATACTTTAGGGGGAGTATGTTATTCTAAAGCAGCAATGCTGCAGCAAGCAAAGGCTCCAGCAGCTCAGTCAGCTGCTTGTGGGTGCAAAGCCAGACAGGATGTATGTGACTGTTGCCATGGAAACAAAGGGGCAGTCCATTCTGTACTGAGCACCGGATGTTAGCTCAGTGTGTGTGTCATATGACCTGTACAGGATGTACATGGGTGGAGTTTGGAGTTTCTCTCTGTTTTGTTGAAGAGAGCAGACATCTTTACCTGTATGACAGCTGAAGACAGGAATAAAAGCATGTAAGATACATTTCTGTCTGTGTCTGATTCCCCTCCCTGGGGATATGCAGGGAGCAGGGAGGAGGAGAAGCAGTTGGTGTGTTTTTCTCACAGCCTGAGGAAAATCGCCGGAACGGACCTCGTGTGTTTTTCCTGCCGGGAGTCGCCGGAGGGAGGTCAAAAGAATTCAGCCGGTGCCTGGAGAGATAGGCACATACCTCTGACCGAGCCTGAATTCCAACAATTTATTGGAACACAGTCAGAAGGATGGCATATTAGGGTTGCCATATTTCAAAAAGATTTTGCCTTTTTGCCTTGCCTAAGATCCAGGACAATTTTTCCCCGGGTGCCAGATGGCATAAAAATAATAATAATGATAGTTACTCCTTACTCACTCTCCTTCCCATCTCTGGTGCCTCAAGCACTGTGTAGAAACATCACAACCCACCTAAGGCTTCAGTGGTCCTTGCGAAATGAAACTTTTGCAAGGGCTACCATTGTTTTTTTTAAATTTATTTGTCCCAAGAGCCACTGCATTTACTTCCTGTTATTCATTTTGTCAGTGACATGCATCTAGACTCTGAGGCAGCTTGTGTTAGATCAGCTCCTGAAAATGAACGTGGAATTTAGATGATTGAACATAGGTTCAGTCTCAGGTAAGATTTTATTGGGCCATTGACGAGAGAGAGAGAGAGAGGGGGGGGGGAACTGCAAATATCTGAACAGCTGTTCTCTAAGAACAGGGGAAATGGAAAAAGAAATATATCTTTATTTTGAAGCTCTGAAGATGCCACTGGATTTGAATCTGTATATTTGCAGAGCAGAGACAGCAGAAATTAGGCTACACCCCAGCAATGAAAAGTCATGTGCAGGATGTGGGGTGTGTGTGTGTGCATACAAGCAAGAGGCAGTTCAAGGACACATTCCAGAGGCAAAAACACTCAAAGAGGGTGTGTATTGCAGGGCCAATGAGGGGTGTGGCTTGGGAGGAGGCATGGCCTAAGGATGGTCCTAAGGGATATCTGGATGGCCTCATTCAGTTGGTTCCTCACCTCTGTTACACCCCTGTTACCTGTTTGGTCTTGCTTTTCAGAAGGGTTGTCAGACCAAAGTCTTCTTCGGCCCTTTTAAATATTGTAGATACAGCATTGTATTATTTAGACAAGTTATATAAAGCCGCATGCCTGCTATTAATCTATTTACATCCTCCCTCTCTGATAAGACATACAGCTGAAGCACTGTAAATAGATTACCTTGCCAATGTGACACTTAAAGCCAATTTAGCTCCTGTTATAAATGCACTTTGTTTAATATTTTAGCATGGTGCTCTTTGGGAGGAAAGTCAGATGCTTTTGCTGAAGGCTAATGGATATGGGACTTTTTTTCCCCAACAGAGGGCAGTGTTTATTTGCTAAATAGCTGGAGGTATCCACCATCTCCAGGAGTTTTTCTTTTTCTTTTCCCTTTCCTGGAGGTGAAGAACAGAAACAGGACACTCCGGAACAGTTCTCCCATCACTGATTTCTCTGTCATTGCTGTAGCTCTGAGCATAAATGTCTTCTTTTTATGGGGATTTTCAAAGATGTGAATGCAAGGGGGACCAGCACATTAGGATGTAGATGCACTGTGCTCTCCCTGGAAAGTAAGAAGATCCAATATTGATATTCTCCTCCGCACCTCCTTCCTGCATCCCTGCAGATGATAGGTTATGATCATTATCCATGAAAGTATCTCTGTGTCCTTTAGTCAATGCACACAGTAAGCAGTTTCTGTGTTGTACTTTACTTTTGCCATTTCACAATTCGGTTTAGAGGCCTTGTTTCGGCTCACACGCTGTCTCTCCTTTTTTAGCCTAACACCACCAATTAAGTTAACAATGTGATTACTAATCATGTCCTGAGTGTGTATGTTTATTTAATTTGGATTAAATAAAATTCAAAACAGCCTCCGCAAAAAAAAAAAAAGAACAACAGACATAGCATTGAATTTATAGTGTCATTTTACATAATCTAAAAACATTAATGGTCAACGTAGGTTCTCCACAGACACGTCTGCAAAATTGGTGGGAGAAGTTTGCTATCTAGTTCCTTTGCATTTTGAAAAGAAGGGGGACCAGGATTCATCAAACGCGTCTCTCTTTAAAAGACCTTTTTGATCGCCCTGAAATAGTCACGTCCCAGATATTGTTGAACTATACTTCAAGGTGTAGCTCAGTCTGGGACTTCCAAAAAATGCGCTATCCCAAACATGCAGCTGCCAGTAGGAAGAAAATTAGGACTTTATGTTGAATAGTAAGATCAGAATCTACGTTTAATGAGAGTAGTGCTAAAGCTGGATTTAGAGAGAGAAGTCGTTTAACCATTTTGGAAATGGTATCTGTGGAGGTGATGCTCCGCTTGTGCTGAGGCAAACCTTGCACCAGGCATGCAACAGTGTGCCAAGGAGCGTTGTGCCCACGCTCCCTGATCTTTTGCCTTCTTGGCTAGCAAACTGGGTTTTCCCCCTGACTGTTTGCCCTCTCACAGATTTGGTTACTAGACATAATGCTTGGCTGGAGCATGACCAGGGATGCAGATGTAATCAAGTATCGGGGAAAACATTTTAGGGAAACACCTGCTAACACGTGTATTTGCTAATGCTGGAAATGTGCTTAGATGGAAATATGTCATGTTCAGAGTGGTTTCACTACTGTTTCGAATTGTTGACTTCTGCTAATAAAAGGAGCCTCTATAGAGCTAGTCGGCAGCTTGCCCCTGCACAGCTCATTGCATCCAACCTCCTGTTGTCCTCATTATTACTACAGGTATCAAAGACTCTTGTAAAATCATCCACATATTCTGGACATTCCCACCAAGCATGGAAATATGTCCCAGTATTTCCCCATCCCCTCCAACAGAGAGTGGACAAAGATTTGTTGATTTTTGCTAAGAAAACCAGAGTCCAATGTTATCTGAACACAACCTTCCGAGAAGCTTCTTGAAGGTGAAATGGAATGGTTCTTAGAGGTGGGGTCCAAATTCTGTGCTGGACATTGCCATAACAGAGCATGGGAAAAAGAGGTTTCAGCCAGGGATAGCAAACTTTTTCTGCAGGGGGCCGGTCCACTGTATCTCAGACCTTGTGGGGGGGGGCAGACTCTATGCAGGGGGGAATGAATTCCTATGCCCCACAAATAACCCAGAGATGCATTTTAAATAAAAGGACACATTCTACTCATGTAAAAACACACTGATTCCCTGACCGTCAGTGCGTTGGATTTAGGTGATTGGGCCAGATCCGGCCCCCGGGCCTTAGTTTGCCTACCCATGGTTTAAGCCAGCCTTTCTCAACCTGTGGGTCCCCAGATGTTGTTGAACTACAGTGTGGTGTAGTGGTTAAGAGCAGTGGACTCATAATCTGGTGAACCTGGTTCAATTCCCTGCTCCTCCACATGCAGCTGCTGGGTGACCTTGGGCCAGTCACACTTCTCTGAAGTCTCTCAGCCTCACTCACCTCACAGAGTGTTTGTTGTGGGGGAGGAAGGGAAAGGAGATTGGTAGCCGCTTTGAGACTCCTTAGGGTAGTGATAAAGCGGGATATCAAATCCAAACTCCTTTTCTTCTTCTCTCATCACTCTAGCTAGCAAGGCCAGAGCTCAGGGATGATGGGAGTTGTAGTCCAACAACATCTGGGGACCCACAGGTTGAGAACCGCTGGTTTAAGCCTTCCGTGCCTAGCTGCAGTCTTGGTAAAAATATTAATTAATTGCACAAATTAGTATGGCAGAGGGAGAGAAATGATGCCTCACTGGTGCCAATGAGTTTTCCTCCTGTGCCTTTCTGCACTTGCCATTTGTAGTGGTATAGTTGTTGCTTGATACAATGTCTTTAAGTGTGAATTTGTAGCTGATTGTCTGCAGCTTTGGTCACACATCATGAGGAGTTTGACTTTCCGCACCAATGTCAGGGGTCGTGCCTGAATTGAGGAAAGTTCTGTGGCTGCAGTCACATCCCTTACATACCTTCATGATCCTCCAGCCAGTAAATGTTGGAGTTGTGACCATACGCATGGGGGCAGTCCTTCCATGACTTGTTTTTAGTTATTTTTTAAAAAACCAGTGCCTCATATTGTGGAATTTTATCCACTTTCTCTATGTCACATATGATTGTACAGTCGTACCTTGGAAGTCAAATGGAATTCGTTCCGGAAGTCCATTCAACTTCCAAAATCTTCGGAAACCAAAGCATGGCTTCTGATTGGCTGCAGGAACCTCCTGCAGCCAATTGGAAGCCGCGGAAGCCCTATTGGACTTCAAAAATAGTTTGCAAACCGGAATAGTCACTTCCGGGTTTGCGGTGTTCAGGAGCCAACATTTTTGCCCTGCATGGTGTTCGGGACCCAAGGTACGACTGTATAAACTTCAGTCACCTCTTATTTGCCTCTTCCCTAAGCTAAAAAGTCCCATACACTGCCTAAGAACAAAAGAACTCCCATCATAACTGGTCACTGAACACACTGGGACTGATGGAAGTCAGAGTTCAACAGCATCTGGAGGCCCACAGGTTGGAGGACAGATATGCAGAAATATAATTTGACATGCCGAACTCAAATTTCCCCATTTCAAAGCACGCTCAAAGTATGCTCTCGCCACATTCCCTCAGCCCTCACATCAGCATGCTTTGTGCCAGCCACCAGGAAATTCAAGGTAAGACATTGAGCCTCCAAGGGTGGGTTTCTTGTAGATCACAGCACATTTCTTTCTTTCTTAAAATACAGCCTTGTGCCTGTTGAATGAGCACCTGAAAATCAGTATATATCCTAGATCAGCAACTTTAACGATGGGTCCAGATAATTCCCTGGGAGGGAAAGCTAGTTGCTCCTGCTTCTACAATGAGATATTGCTCTTTCTTGCTGGCCATTAAGTATAGAATGTTCCTTATTCTTCAGTTCTAAGTCCTTTGAGTCATGGGCTAGCAGCTCGTGTAAATTACTAGAGCACCCTTGCATTGAATGAATTTCTTTTGATTTTCACCTGCTAAGGATCAGCCAGCTGTTTTAACCCAGCTGTCATATTTTAAATGAGACGAGGCTGGAATATCTGAGTAGTTTGGAGAATATAACATCCCAGAAGATCTCCACGACGTTGTCCTCAGCTTATCATTTGACCTCAGCTTGCCATCTCAATGAGTGTCTTTCATGGAGATGCAAAAGGTACATTTGCATAACTAGCGAGAATGAGGTTAGCTACTGTATATTGTTGGAAGATCATGAAGATTCCTAAACTTAAAGTTCTATCTAGTGTGTGTGTGTGTGTGTGTGTGTGTGTGTGTGTGTGTGTTTTATTTCAGAGTTGCCATGAAATGAAAATTAAATCACCATTCAATGGGAATTTGAGGATTCCTCTTAAGATGAAACATCTACGTAGGGGTGAAAAATGTCAGCCCCACAGGGCCAAATGTGGCCTTCCAAGCTTCTCTATCTGACCCATAGGACTCTCCCCATACCGTTCCCCCTCCTCAGCCACATCCCGTCTCCCCACATCCTGCTCTGCACCATTCTATTGTGTCTTTTGCTTGGCTGGAATGTGCCCTTGAACTCTGACAATACATTTTGCTTGCCTGGATGGAGAATAGAGAGGGAATTGTGAGTGTGTGTAAAACCCAGACTACTGTACAAAGGTAAAATTTTAATTCATTGTCCCATCCACTTATGCCTCTGGCCATGATGCCCACCATTGACATGTGGCCCTGGAAAGTGGCCCTCGAATTGAAAAAGTTCCTGCATCCCGATCTAAGAAAATTCAAGGGAAGCAAAAATGAACAGTAAAATTCATGAGAGGGTGCCCAACAAACCTCTTATGTTAGCAATCTTTGGACCAAATTCAGATAATTGTTCTCCTGTGAACAAGTTTTCACAGGGAGCCAAGATTGTTTTGGAAAGGCTAAGGAAAGCATAGGTTGCATGCTCAATCTACATCTCCCCAGAACATATCTTATTTCCATTCTTGTGTCATTTTGTTACCTCTCCTGTGACCACCAGGAAGGCCCCTTCAGTTATTTCCACAATCATCATTAAAATCCAAGCTACCTATTTAATTCTACATGTGTGGCAAACCATAAATCCATTTCTATTAGAGGCAGCTTGTTGGTGGTTCAAAGGTACTCAGTTGACATCAAGTGGCAAGAGCATAATCTGACTTGTTAGTTATTGTGATGTTCCAATGAGCTATCTTTCAAAGCCATGTTTTCCAGGACACGTGTATAATTTGCTGGCAGTGAAGATGCCTTTGCTTATCTGCCACATTGCATTGCATTGTATCACATCACAAACCAGTACAGAAGCTCGGGTCTTAGCGCCAAGCAAATGCAACATGACAGAGCTTGTGAACATATTTTAAATGTTTCATCAATACATATGCCTCCTAAAAAAGGAATTATTCTATAGCAAAGCTTGGAGATAATTTCCTTTCCAAACATGCATGACATGTAATAGGAACAACCCACACTGAATTATGCACTTTGGACCACTATGGATAAAGCCAGTCTACCATTGAAATCAATGAGGCTTTAAAGGTACATAAGTTCAGCTGTACCGTAGCCCTGTCCAATTCCCATTGCCGAGCTAGCAAGGGTTAGGAGTCCCCAAGAAACTCTTGCCTGAGAGCACAGTCCACACAAGCCAAGCCAGTCCAGAGGTCAGGGAATCCAGATGATCACAGAGCCAAGAGTCCAGTTCAGAGGCCAGGGAATAGAGATGGTCACAAGGTACGGCCAATGATACATGCATTGTTTCCAGCATTTGACTGCTGCTGAGAGCTCTGTTGAAGAAGCCAAGAGTGAGTTGGTTCTCATCAGTGCCTTCTGCTCTGTGACCTTGAGGGCTGATCAACTGCACGTGGAGTCATTTCTCCTTCAGGCTGCTATTCAGCAGGAGAATGACAAGCTAGCTGGTCAGGCCTATCAGGGATAGGCAGTGTAGTGCACTCCAAGTGTTGTTGGGCTACAAACCCCTCATCCTTGACCATTGCCTATACTGGCTGGGGCTAATGTAGCATGCAATAGAGGGGGCTTCTGAATGGAAGATGTTGGCTGGCAGCCGGCAGCCATGTAAAAAAGCTGCTGTCCCCCTATAGTTCATTTATGAAACACCAGTGAACGAGGAATCTGCCATTAAAGGTTCAAGAGGAGAGGATGGCCCTTGCCTGGCACATAATAATAATAATAATAATAATAATAATAATAATAATAGATATTCTATACCCATCTGATTTGGTTGCCCCAGCCACTCTGGGTGGCTTCCAACAAATAAAACATCAAACTCAGTAAAACATCAAACATTAAAAACTTCTCTATAAAGGGCTGCCTTCAGTTGTCTCCTAAAAGTCATATGGTTGTTAATCTCCTTGATACCTCATGAGAGGGTGTTGCACAGGGTGGGTGCCATTACGGGGAAGGCCCTCTGCCTGGTTCCCTGTAACCTCACTTTCTGCAGTGAGGGTTACTACAGGACATGTAATAATGTTCTCAGGCAAGATATATGGTTCCACAATGTCCACATTTCCTCATCTTTATTTGATATAGGTTGTTTATTTTAAAGTTATGTTTTTATTGTGATATTTTTGTGTTGGATCAGATTGCGATCTTTGTTGTTGCTTCAGCTTGTGAACTGCCTTGTGTATAGTAATATAGAAAGGTGGTATATAAAATGAAAGGGGAGAAGATACTAGTGTTAGCTCTCCTCATAATCTAATTTTGTATCTTCTTCCCAAATTAAATCCCCACACTCACTCCATGTGAATTAATGTGAGGAAGTAACAGAGAGAGCACTAGGCTATGGTAGTAGCTACTGGGGAGGGTTGGTTTTTTTTTAGTGCTGGAAACATGGAAGATGAGGAAATGTGGACATTGTGGAACCATCTAGCGTAGCCTAGTGATGGATGTAAAGTCTTGGTGTATTACAACGTAGACAATCTAGGATGTCGCAATTTTCAGTGCCAAGAGGGCAGTATTTTGAGCCATGGCTATGGAACACAACATCTTATTCATTAGCCTTCTCTAATAAGAGTGGCATTCTTATTACATTAAATATTGTGCAATGCCATCAGGTTCCCAGCTGTATCAATCAAGGCAAGTAGCCTAGGGCACTGTAAGCCTCAGTTCACGAAGAGAGAGTCGAGCCTTTGATGCCACAGGCACAAAGCATACGATTCTCTGGAGTCCCTGTTTGCTTGATACATACACACACAGAAAAAGGTACCTGAGTAATGCAAAGCTAAATTGTATTTCCTAACAGAGGAAAATTCAAGCTGCATTGCTGCTAATTAGTCAAGTTCTGTATCAGGACTACTCCCAGTGCAAGGGAAGCGAACATTTCTCCATCTAGAAAGCTTCTCTGACTCTGAAAGGAACCCGCTAGTTTTTCAATGGGAAATGGGAAAGGAACCCATGTCCCACTGTTTGACATCAGTCGGTGCTAGAGAACAGCGTCATTCACTCAAGTGGATTGGCGGGTGGAGTCAGGAAAGTTAGGTTATGGAATACGCTACCTCAGGGAATGTTGATGGCCAGTGGCCCAGGTGGCTTTAAAAGGGGCTTAGAGAAATCCATGGGGAATATGTCTTATTGACGGCTCTTAGTCCTGCTAGCTAAATGGCATATCCAGGTTCGGGGTCGATGTGCTTCCAGATGCTGTTTGCCAGGGTGCAGTGGCTGAACTGGCCTCTGTGGGTACCAGGAAGGCAGACCAGAAAAAATGGAGGCTTATTCAGCTGTACACAGTTATTTCCCATATATTCAGTTTTCCAATCTTCTCTAAACGTATGTTCTTCTTGTTCTCTTATTCTATACGTTAAGTCCGCAAGCTGTACATATTCTGTCAACTTAAGTTGTCAGTCTTCTTTGGTTGGGACCTTGCTTGTTTTCCATTGAGCATTAAGATAAATTCAACAGTGTAAATAAGTTAGGATGGATGTAATAACGGAATACTGAATGGTATAGTTTCTGTAAAATATGCTGGGATTTGTGATATGGAAAGTGAACCACGGAAAGAGAAGAAGGGAATTCATTGATATCTTAAGGACGTAAAAATGAGTACTTTAAATTGTAAAACAGAACATTTAATAAAAATTATATATATATATATATATATATATATATATATATATATATATATATATAACATGGGAGGCTTATACTGAGTAAGGTTGTTGGTCCAGTTACCTCTGCATCAATTGGCAGAAGTTCTTAAGGGCTTCATTTTGCATCAGTACAGATAGCAGCAGAACCTGGAAATGCTGGCAGATGAGGCTGGGATCCTTTGCATGCAAAACCTTGGATACTTCGTATTTGCATACCCAGTGGGCACAAGGCCACTCCTGAGTGTGTGTGTCCAGCACTTAACCAGAAGTTCATTTCTGCTTCTTGCTAGACTAGTTATTGCCAAGGAAGGAAACCTCTAATACAGTGGTACCTCGGGTTAAGAACTTAATTCATTCTGGAGGTCCGTTCTTAACCTGAAACTATTCTTAACCTGAGGTACCACTTTAGCTAATGGCGCCTCCCGCTGCCACTGCGCCGCTGCTGCGCGATTTCTGTTCTCATCCTGAAGCAAAGTTCTTAACACGAGGTACTATTTCTAGGTTAGCAGAGTCTTTAACCTGAAGCATCTGTACCCCAAGGTACCACTGTATACCAATAGAGTCTTGGGACATTGCTCTATCAGAAAGCCCAACATACCATTGGCGACTAATCAAAGGTATCTCCAAAAAAGATATATTTGACACAATTTGGTCTTTCTTTTTTCTCTTTTGTTGAAGAAGGACAGGATATTGTACGCTTCAGGTTACAGACACTTCAGGTTACAGACTCTGTTAACCCAGAAATAGTACCTCAGGTTAAGAACTTTGCTTCAGGATGAGAATAGAAATCGTGCGGTGGCGGTGTGGTAGCAGCAGGAGGCCCCATTAGCTAAGGTGGTACCTCAGGTTAAAAACAGTTTCAGGTTAAGAATGGACCTCCAGAACAAATTAAGTTCTTAACCCAAGGTACCATGGTAATGCCATCATCATCACAGAGGTGTCTGTGGAGGGGATGTATTACGTAATTGAAACCATCTAGCCAACCAGATTGGTAGTTGGGTTCCTGTTGAGGATATTTGGCGAGCCAACAAGACAGTGATTGAGGACTGGAGTGATCATTCTGTGATATTATGGCAGTGGACAAAGCTGTATTGTAACTTTTGAATAAATGGGCGGTGGGGTGGGGAGAGGGAATTTCTGCTGCTTGAGTTCTCCTCAAAACATTTCTATTGACTTGGGAGTGAGCCCCGTGATGCCAGGTATGCAGAAGCCGATTGCGTTGTTATAGGAATTTTAAGGTCTTAGATATATAAAATAAAAGTTCATAAATGCACAGGGCAAACACATGCATAAGTATATAAACCACGTGTCTGAAATAGTACAGGAGAACAATCCTGAAGATATTTTGACTCTCCCAAATTCACCTCAAATATTTCTCTGCAAGGAGGAAGGAAATGGGAAAAGCTTTCCAATTGTCTTTGGAATGTAGGGGCTCACACTTCCCTGTAAATACAGTCTGGCAAGGATCTGTTAAGCTGAGCAAACTATCAATATGCGTAAGAGATTCAGGAACTAAGTATTTACCATCTCAAAGGAATGACCAGGCTACCCAGAAAAGGCAATCAGATAAGGCATTATCAGGTATCCTAGCAGACAGGAGAGAAGCAATACACTCAAATTTCTGCTGGGAACCACCTCTTTCTGTGATGTTCTATGATATTTTGGGGGGTAGTCTTGAGCTACAGGGGAGGCAATTTCAGAAGTCTATATAAGAGCTTGCACACCAATGTTCTGGGTTCCTTTCCTCCCTCCCTGCATGGGGGACCCTGTTGCAACAGTTTAATAAAGATCATGCTTCCTAGCTTCCTAGCTTCTCAATATTCTCTGGTTGGCCTCTGTTATTTTCTCCTACTGATGGAGAACCCACTTAAGGACTCTATACAGGCTCTTAGATACCCCATAAGGGAAAGGGAGCAGGGTTTTTTTCCTTACAACAGTGTTTTCCCAGCAGTGAATGTATTTCGCTCTTGCACAACCAGATGACAACAATGACAATATTGCTATTGATGACCAAGATGATTCCTCCACAAGTTCCAGAGCTAAGCCCTGGCACAGTCAACAGGTTGTAAGGTGAAGCCCTTTCTCAAACTGCAGCCCACTCCAAGCCCAGTGAGGCTTCTGTTTAACAAATGTCTCCTGGCAAGGTTGTAGCATATCCGCCCACTTGTAATAAAGCTTTTCTGGGTCATTTTCTCTGTGCCTTTATTGAATCTGACCAACGACAAGCTGGAAGGAGCAGCGAGCGCAATTAGGAGCAGCAAGGATAAGGCTGCAGAAGGAGTTGAGTGGCACGGCTGCTTTTACAAATATATTTGGGATTCAGAGTGTATAAGTTAGTGAAGATTCTTTGGTCTAACCATCCATCACAGTCACAGTGGAGTAATGCAAGTTTTAATTTATTTTTAACCTTCTCCTTGCCCTCTGCATATTACTGCTCAGCTGCAGATTTTCTTTCTCATTCCACTTTGAGAGGCTCTCGTAACCGAGTCTATAAAACAGGCTAAATAAGACTATAGATAATATATTTGCATGCACAAATGACATAAAACCTTAAGGTCTGTGAGCAACTGAGTTAATGTGTTGCCTTAACCAATAACACCTCCCCCTCCCCACAGTGGTAGCATAAAACTAGGGCTGCAATCTTTAATCAGTTGATTGATTTGCAAAAGCTTTAGCTGGTTCATCAGTGGGGCCAGTTTTAGTCAGGGAGAAGACTTCTATCTTGGTTTTTTTTAAAAGCCACTTGAAGTTTCATTGCATCACTGGACCAGGGGACAAAAATATACTAATGATGTCATTTTCTCTGTGTGGTACCTTTTGCTTACTAAATGGTAATTTTTTCCTCTTGTGCTTCGTTTAACATGTCAACTTTGTTGAGATTTCTCAATAGCTGTATTTACAGAACCGTAAAACCCAACCCTTTGTTTCAAGCTGTGATAGGAGGAGGGGGGTTGGGACTACGTGGAAGTAACCCTCCACAGGAGCCTTTCTAGCCTCTCTGAGCCCTCCCTGCAAAGTGGTGCCAGCATCAATCCACTGGGGCACAGCTTTCTCTTCTGCATAGGTGAGCAGAAATCCCACTGATTGGGTTCCTTGCCATCAGTCAGTGCACAGCTCTGAAATGCAGCATTCTGAGGGCTGGGAGGGACTAAATTGATCCCTGGTTCATGCGCTGGCCCCACTGCCATCATGTGATGGCATCAGGTTCTATCTGGACCTGACTGTTCTGCCTGCTACCTCTACCCTCCACCCTGGCCAGCATGCTTGGCAGAGCTGTGAATTCAGCTGAGGCCCCATCATTCCATTAAATCCACCAAACAGTGGCCAGGATTAGGATTGTACCCATAGTTCCATTTATAGTGCAATCCAATAAAGGTCTATCCAGAAGTATCACTGAGTTCAAGGAAGCTCGCTTCCATATAAGTGACTATAAGATTGCAGTCCTAGTACAGTTTTAGTCTACCATTCTTCTAAAAGTCTCAAGGTGATGGTTAACTTTATATCAACCCTGTAAGAGAGCTAAGAGAAAGAAAATGGCCCAATGCCAAACTTGACGTGTGTGTTTTATATGTAGTAGATCTGACGTAGTAAATCAGCTCCATACTAGATCACTACACGCGAGTCCAATTCTCCTTCCACTTAAACATCAACAGCATTAGATGCAAGTCCAAATGTTTGACCTTTAATGCTCTGGCTGCTGTTCATGCAGCCAGGCCAGTGGGAAGCAAGAAATGGTGACCTCTCTGCCCACACAGGTCCCAGAAAGACAGGGGTGTGTCCTTTCGGAAGTTGATGGACTATATCCCCCATCATCCTTGAGCGTTGGCCATGCTGGCCAAGGCTGATGGGAGCTGGATCTCCACAACACCCAGAGGACCACAACTTCCCCACCCTTAGGTGTGGTGGTGGGCTTGGAGACTTGAGCCTTGCTCAGCCATGAAGTTCACAGTGGGCCAAACTAAACATAGACTTAATAGCTGCAAGCAATTATACATCTTGCTTACAAGGGCAGCTGTGAAGGCACAACATGGGGATGGGAAGCTAGTTTCTTCAGTTTCCTCACTTATGCCAGTATGGAGCAGAGGCGCCAGCTTCTCCAGAGGATCAGGGGAGCCCGGCATAAAGTTGTGCAACACCCTCTGAATACTGAGGGGACCTGGTCCCTTCAAAAAATATTCAGGGGGGCAAAACAGCCTTGGTCCCTAGGAGTTGGCGCCTATGGTATGGAGATCAGCCTTCTCCCATGGCGCATGCCTAGGAGCCAATGGGGACTCCCCTCCCCCAAGGTTCTTAGCTGTCTCTGTGTTTATGTGCAACTCCATTCTTATCTTATCCCTTCCCATGCACTACTTTCACAGACAGGATCAGTTGCCTCTGCAATTATATCTCTGGAAAAGCAAGACACATAGATGCCTGCAACATATCAACTACACATTCTAGTTTGGTTCTCTGGGAGCTTCATGGCTGAGGAAGTATAGAGGCTCCCTGCCAGGTTGTAAGAAATTCTTGATGATGTCAGTACTATGCTGGACACGGGTGGCGCTGTGGTCTAAACCACTGAGCCTCTTAGGCTTGCCAATCGGAAGGTCGGTGGTTCGAATCCCCGGGACAGAGTGAGCTCCTGCTGCTCTGTCCCAGCTCCTGCCAACCTAGCAGTTTGAAAGCACACCAGTGCAAGTAGATAAATAGGTACTGCTGTGGCGGGGAGGTAAACAGCATTTCCGTGTGCTCTGATTTCCATCACAGTGTTCCATTGCGCCAGAAGCAGTTTAATCATGCTGGCCACATGGAAAGTTATCTGCAGACAAACACCGGCTCCTTCGACCTGAAAGCGAGATGAGTGCCGCAACCCCATAGTCGCCTTTGCCTGGAGTTAACCATCCAGGGGTCCTTTACCTTTTTACCTATGCTGGAATCTGTGTGAGACAGGCCTGGGAGGAGATGCAGATGGGGCTTCTTTTCTTAACTATTTTGGATAAATAGGAATTTCTCAGCTATAGGGCCAAAAGCCACCTTTCTGCACCCCTATTAACAGGAGCCCTGCCTGCCTTTTTCATCTGGTGGCTCAATATAATGCAGCCTCTTCTAGCACAAATGTAGAGCCAACTGTTAGAAGAGTCTTCTGGTGAATATAGGTCAACTGCACAAAAAGATGTGGATAGGTGTGAGCAGCTGTCCTTGAAAAATTGGTGAAAGTACTGCTGTACCCAACTGGGTAGCAGATGGCAGGAGAGAGAGGGGGGAAGTTTTGTCAAGATTGGCCTGGTTTTCTGACTTGAGAAAACACCTTCTCAAGCAGTTGGCAAGATGCTGGTATTTTCTGCTAAAAGAAAATCTGAAGGCTCCTCCTCCCCCTTTCCTGAAAAACAGATAACTGATATCACCATAAGCAAAGAACAGTAATAAATGCAACAAGAACTTCTCCGAAGAATGATTTCAACCAAACCCACATGTAGGTAATTGAATGACAATGTTATGTTTATTAAATATGCATATATTTCTACTTCAGGAAGTTGAGCTAGTTCAGGATGTTTGGTCTCTAGATGGAGCTGTAGCACCTCAATAATATTCATGAAGATAAATTTTGTTAGTATTGATTCCCTCTCCCCAACCCCATCCGCTCCCAGTTTCTCCATTCAAGTCTCTTTACAACTATGCATTAGCTCATGTTTCATAGCTGTAGACAATATTTGATTTTCTCCTTTTAGATTTTCTTTTGTCCTTCCCTTTTCTGGGCAACCGTACACCCTAAGAACATTAGTTAATACAACTACCTAGCTTGTGTGTGTGTGTGTGTGTGTGTGTGTGTGTGTGTGAGAGAGAGAGAGAGAGAGAGAGAGAGAGGGACACACACACACACACACACACACACACACATTCATCCAAGTAAATCCCAGGATGATTACAATAGCAACAGAAACAAAATACAATAAAAGCAGGTGGAAGCTTCATGGTTGATTGGCAGATAGGAAGACAAAATATTGAATACTCCAAGGACAGAAGGTAGGCAGGGATGGAGAAGGGTTATAGCTCAATGGTTGGTCATCTGTTTTACAAAGGTTTCCGACCCCAAATTTTTTAACATCAGCAACAAGAAAGTGACTTTCTCCTCACCCAAATTAGACTACTGAACAACAGAGAGCTAACTAGGAGTGGATTTTTTGTTTAATGACTGGGAGCTTAGTTCTGGAACCGAAAGCAAATTCCTAGGTTCAGTCTGTGCTTAGAATGGGCCAGTTCCTTGATGCTATCTGTATGTCTTTTGCCACCAGCCTCTAGGTGGGGTTGGGGTTCTAGCACAGATGCTAAATAGACCCAGCAAGCCTGCAATCTGCTCGGTTCTTCCACCCCTGAGGTGCTGCTCTCAGCTGCCCCAGTCCAAATCCCTGCAGGAAAACAGCAAAGAAGAAGTTTGATGCTCGACTGATAGGCAAGAGAATGAAACAGAAAACCGTTCCCCCCGGGAAGATAGCTAAGAACCAATAAAGCAGACTGAAAAGACACACAAGCCCTTTAAAATATCAGAGTAAAAAAGAAAGTCTTCACCTGGACCTTTAATCATTATAATGCCAATTGTGAGGGTAATCCAAAGTTAGGAGGCTACCACAGAAAAGGCCCTCCTCTCCAAGGTCTCTGTACCTTGGCCTCTCTTCCATTGCAGTCTGCGGCTAGGCTTGCTGCTGCAGGGGTCATCTGGATCTATTTATTCTGCATCCACCTTTTTCAAGGGCACTTCCTTGTTGGTTGAATGAATGAATGAATCTTTATTTGCATCAGCCATAGCAATGAAACACCAGTACGATATACAAAGAATAGAAATAAAAAAGTCAATTGTATAAAATACATTTTAGGGTTTTGAATCAATCGTCAAATAGTGGATCTTATTCCGATTGCTCCAGCTAAAAACCTTGCAGCCTTTGCTGTCACCTGCTCATCTTCATCTGCCAAGAGAAAGGACACTGTGGCAGTGGCTGGGTGACCAGGAATGGACAATAAAAGAGGGGTGATAATCTCATTCCTCAAGGGACATAAGCGTTTTTCATGTGGAATCTGTTGGAATCATCCCTTAAGTACAGCTGAGGGCAAGACATTCAATCTTGCGAGAGTAAAAGCTCTTCTATATTTTAGAATTGCTATGTGATACAGATAGGATGCCAGAGAGTTGAAAGGGAAAGGTGGAAAATAGTCATACCATGGGCAAAATTTCCTTATTGTGGCCAAGTTGTTCTGACGCTCAGTATCATTTAGGCGCTGACAAATTAGACTGTTTGCTTTACTAAAACCCAAAGTGAGTAGCTGTTGTGGTGATAAATCACAAGAGTGAAGTTTTTGATAGACAGTTTTAGTCCAGGCGCTCTTGTGACAATCTTACAGCACTAGGGATATTAGACCAGGGGGATTTGAGTTTAGGCAAAGCCAATAGTTAAGTGTCCTATGCCAGATCCTTCTTGGTTGTGGCATGTGGCATGCTATGGTTTTGTGGCCTGTGTTTTCTGGCTCCATGTGGAAGCAACGAAACAAAGAGGTTACAGAACGGTGGTGATTTTTTCCCCTCCCCATCTCTTTCGATCCCTTCTCACAGCTTGGCACCAGGCAGTCATGTAACGACAAGAGAGCATCAGATTGGCTGCACCGTACCACAAGTGTCAAGCTCCCCAGTGAGCACCAATCATGTGCTGTGTTGCGATGCTGGGAAAACAGCAGTACCCCAGCAACATCACCACATGAGGCACTATTACCCTCTCAGGCCTAAATATTATTCCGGACATCTCTTAACGGGCTTGGCTTGTGTGATCATTGCTAACTGGTTATAACAAACCTAGGGAAGTCCTGAACTCTCCTTTGAGGGTCTGTGTTTAATCGCAGCTTTGATACCAATTTCCGCTCCCAATTTTGAACATTTGGTAAATCTTAAAACTTGAATCAGGAAGCAAGCTTGCAACAGTGTTTTAAGTTCTGTGGATGAAGGCGATGCTCTGACGTCTCCCCATTTTGCTCCCACAGGCATTATATAGCTTAATATACTAATGTTTGGAAAGACTGAAATGGAAGGAGCTGTAAAGAAGAGAAGTCCTGTAGTAAGGGATGTTGACATTTGTTGGCTAAAGAGAAATGAGGTTTCTGTGACAGCCCATTTATTAGCCGTCCGTTCGGAAGTGTAATAATCACCTGTAAAGGAATGTCGAGATTCAGTTCACGAGCGCTGCCTGAAGAAAAAAAGATGGCAAAGTAAAAAGATCCATCAAATAACTTTCATTCATTTCTGCAATCATGTCTTTATGCCCAGACTCTTTGGCTGATTCCGATCAGGGGTTTAAGCACAGAGGAAAAAATCGATACGTCCAACTTTTTCTTTCTCATTTGTATATTCTGTTTGTCCTCCCTATTTTCCATGACCTTAGAGAAGCTTTGGGATGATGATCTACGACTGTTCCCCGACGCTTCTCTAAACCAACTTATAGCACAACCCTAACCTTTGCTACTCAGAATCAAGTCTTATGGAATTCAGTGGGGCTTACTCTCAGCTAAACGGGGTTTGGATTGCAGCTATAATTGCTTTTTTTTTTTTGCCACGTGGCCATTTTAAAAGTGTTTGCATGAAACTTCAAGAGAGAAATAAAAGGAAGGGGAGGGAGAGAAAAGATGGATCCAAACTCAAAACATGTTGCGAAAATGGGAAGAAATGAAAACTGGAAAAATGAGAGGAACTGAAACCCACAGATGCCTGCATGCCTAACAGCTGCAGTAGAAGAAATTAGAATGAAACAGCACAGAACAATGCAAATTCTTAGCAAGGGGGTTATTCTTTGGTAATGAGATCAGTTTCACCTACGACTGGGAAAGAAATTCCGTTCAGTTCCTATTTAAGAGCAAGCCTACCTAATTTCCTGAAACAACACATGAATCGAAACATAGCCATCCTTCAGAATTCACACCTCTCTGAATTTTGCAATGCACTTTTCCGCATGCTGTGTGCATATATTGGTGATTTACTTTTTAAAAAAAGTATTTGGGAAAATGGCTTGTAATAATGTGTATATTAGCCAATTGCACACATTAATGTTTATGTTAGGATAAATTCACAGCAGCCACGAAATTAAAAGACGCCAGCTTCTTTGGAGAAAAGCAATGACAAACCTAGACAGCATCTTAAAAAGTAGAGACATCACCTTGCCAACAAAGGTCCATATAGTAAAAGCTATGCTTTTCCCAGTAGTGATGTATGGAAGTGAAAGCTGGACCATAAAGAAGGCTGATCGCCGAAGAATTGATGCTTTTGAATTCTGGTGCTGGAGGAGACTCTTGAGAGTCCCATGGACTGCAAGAAGATCAAACCTATCCATTCTTAAGGAAATCAGCCCTGAGTGCTCACTGGAAGGACAGATCCTGAAGCTGAGGCTCCAAGACTTTGGCCACCTCATGAAAAGAGAAGACTCCCTGGAAAAGACCCTGATGTTGGGAAAGATGGAGGGCACAAGGAGAAGGGGACGACAGAGGACGAGATGGTTGGACAGTGTTCTCGAAGCCACTAACATGAGTTTGACCAAACTGTGGGAGGCAGTGGAAGACAGGAGTGCCTGCCGTGCTTTGGTCCATGGGGTCACGAAGAGCTGGACACGACTAAACGACTAAACAACAACAACAACAAAAAATTCACCCCAAAAAGCCGATGGAATGTTTAGATGAGGATTTTATTTTTATTTTTATTTTAAAAAATAACAAACTGATGTGGAAATGTGGAGAACTGACCTTATGGTTGGAAAAATGAGAAACTCAGAGAAGCCCAAATTGACAGATTCACTCCTCTTTACAGAATATTTGACACAGGTCTAAACCAAAGCATTTACGTCTGCCACATCTTACAGGCTAAAACATCGGTGCATTACATTTGCCCAGGCCCCAGACATTTTCTTGTAGCTATCCTGAAATTGGAATGACCTGTGTGTAGCATTTCTCAAGAATGTCAGAAAACCTATCATGATGGTCATTATGAGGATGTGTTTTAAAGCATAGTAGGGGTAATAAAATGGCTCATTTGATTATTATCTTATGCAGTTACAATCTCAGCAGATTGCTTTTTCCTTATCTCCTTGGAAAACTTTCAGTATCGCCAGTCCAGTATGTTCTGCTGGTTCTTAATGAACTCTCTAATGATATCGCAGGTTTAATAAAACCCATCTAAGTCTCCATCTACATTTCCCTTTATTGTTGCTGATAAGAAAGTGTCCCAGGCCACTGTAAAGTTCACTTAATGAGGCAGAAAGTTTAGGAAGATCTAACATATTCTCAGCATCAGGGTTTTGAATTAGTTTTCCCTCTTGTCAGACCATGCAAGCTTAATGTGGGGAGTAAACAAATTGGGTGGTTGGAAGAGAAAACTGAGAGTCAATTTTTATCAGCATGGCAAATAAAGTCTTGATACTAAATCCCCAGGCCTGTTTGTGGGGGGACGTTTGTACCAGGTTTCTTCCTCCCCATAGAAACAAAGGTACCAATCCACCAGAGCATAGCTGTCAACTTTTCCCTTTTCTTGTGAGGAATCCTATTCGGAATAAGGGAATTTCCCTTTAAAAAAGGGAAACTTTGTTGACAGCTATGCACTAGAGATCAGACCCTGGGTTGGGGGTATATGTGTGTGTGCACACACAACCTAAATGTCATAAATTACTGTATCCATTTACATACCCTCCAACATTCCTCAGATGAAAATGGGGACATTTCTCATTCCCCCTTAACCAACCCTCCTTGACCCACCCATTTTTTGTCCCCTGCCCCACCCCACCACACAGAGCATTTCCTATCAGAAGAAGGGTGAGCGCCATCACCAACAGCACACAGCACACAGGCCCTCCTCCACCTCGAGAAAACCCCTTAATCCTGATTTTATTTTATTCTTTGGTAGATTTGCGAAAATAAAAACATACACCCGGCGCTCCCCCCCCAAAAAAAAATGTTTAGGGGTACTTTCATTTTCCTACTCATATTGAAATACTGCCCCTCAATGAGGCCAAACTTAGATTCACAAAATGTTTAGGGGTACCCCTGCATCCCCCAGAAAAAAACATTTCACACACCAATAAATAACTTTTAGAAAGTTGGCATGATTAGATGCAGGTGCACCAAGCAATTTTTTTAAAATAATCAAGAGTCCCTGCTCTCCACTCCCCATTTCTTCCCACCCTGGGTAAGTCCATAGCGAAGTATTTGCTATTACACTCAAATACTTCCCACTCAAATATTTTGATTGCTTTTGCAACCCAGTTCCACTTCATACTGATGACAGATGGAGGGGTGTGTGTGTTATTGGCTTGTCTGTTTATTCGTTCTAGTTTTTACCATGCATTTTGTGCTTTTGTATTGTATTTTTATGTTGTGAAGGGTGGATGAAGGTAGTATACGTATTAATTAATTAATTACAGTAATAATAATTTAGTTGTCTGCTGAAAACTTTCCTGTTTCGGGTGGGCCTAATCCATACACATGAAATGGTTACATCAATTTTTATACTTGTTTTAAGTGTTTTATTGTGTTCAGTCGTTTGCTTGTTTTTAAATATGTTTTTAACAGTTTAAAAATGCTTAAAATATTATTTTTCCATTTTATTTTATTATCGCACTGATGTATTCGTTGCCCTAGGCAATTTTGGGAGGAAGGCTGGGATGAAAAGAAAAGAAAAGAAAAGAAAAGAGTAAACAAAGGTGTTTCTGTCTCCATAACCATCTAATGACTGTTATCCTTGTTTAAAACTTTCTGCTTCTTGGTTGTCAAGGAGCAAAACCCGGGCAAATTAACCTGCACTCTGAGGAAGTCCACTTTTAAAATATATTCATTTTGCTCTGAGCTTATAAGCCCAAAGAAGAGTTCTGTGCATCTCAAAAGCTCATTACCAGCGTTGCTTGGTCCTGTCAAAGGAATTGTCTCAGTTGTTGTGTGTTGCTCATTATGTGGGGCCAATGAGGCATCTAACACCCTGACAAACCAAACGCAATTTTCCAAAGGCAAAACACCACCCCTCCCTCCCTCCCTCCCTCCCTCCCTCCCTCTACCCCAACAGAGCAATCAGGTTGTCCTTGTTAATGTCCTAGCTATGGGGCATGTAGACTACTGAGCTGGTATTCTTCTTCCTCTGGCCTGCACCCTGGACAGGCAGGTTTTATGCTGCTTCATTAACAAATAAAATCACACTTTCCCCTTGACAAGGAAGCGAGGCATTACATCCCGATGTTTGCAGTGTAGAGAGCAATGAACAACATGTTTCAAAATCTTAATGGGAGCAATGCCATATTTCCTGGGATCATTAATTCCTTATCTGGCCTGTACATGCCGGTTAACCAGGCCCTTTTGTTTACTTCATATTCATCAATCCCGGTCTCTCTTGTGCTCTCACTATGCAGATTAAAAAATGCCCAGTGTATTAAAATTCAGAGAAAACCACAATTTTTTTTATTAAAAAGTTAAGAAATTGCAAACAAGCACAGCACTTTGCATTTTTCGTGTGTGTGTGTGTATTGTTGAGTCTCAAATTCTGACAGGTGTTTTGTGAATACAAACTTCAGGCCGCAATTGCCAAGGCAGAAGTATCTTTCTTCTCTTGGCTTGCAGAACCATTCTCTTCTGTTAACACTTCATACCATTTTTTTTTTTTGGGGGGGAGATTGCAGTGGATGTCATGGTGTACCCATAATGCACCACATTATCAGAGAGAGAGGAGCCTGAATTAGTGGCTACCACACTGTATAATAAGAGATTCTTAGGACTGTTGATCAGGGGGTCAGCAAACTTTTTCAGCAAGGGGCCTGTCCACTGTCCCTCAGACCTTGTGGGGGGCCGGACTATATTTTGAAGGGGGGAAAAAAGAACGAATTCCTATGCCCTACAAATAACCCAAAGATGCATTTTAAATAAAAGCACACATTCTACTCATGTAAAAACACGCTGATTCCGGGAACGTCTGCAGGTCGGACTTAGAAGGTGATTGGGCCAGATCCGGCCCCCCGGCCTTAGTTTGCCTACCCATGGATTAGAACATCACAGAGTCTGGGGTGGTCCATTACATTTTGGTGCCTGAGGCAGAGGGCAAGATGGTGTGTTCCCTCTCCCCTTATCCACCTCTAATCCATATAAAGAAACTCACTGGACAGACATTTTTATTTATTTATTTATTTTTAATAATTTTTTATTGCATTTTTCACAAAAAAGAACAAAAAAGCAAATTTTCACAAACATTACAAAAGAAAAAGAAAACATAGACAAAAAAAGAAGAGAAAAAAAGGAGATTTTAACATAAAAAAACTCACTTTCCAATTATAACCTTCAAAACCTTATTTTCCTTACTTCCACCCGCCTCCCGATCTTGTATTCTATGTAATAATTAGTTCAGCAAGCTCAATCTTTGTTCATTTTGATTCTTGATCCCTCCCTTTGTGCTCTTATTTAACTCAGTCACTAGAACCCCTTCTTTTCCTTTTCAATGTCCTCAACATTCAAAAATTTTACAATGTTTTTGTAGATAGACTTTAAACTTCTTCCAGTCCTCTTCCACCTGCTCTTCTCCTTGATCTCGAATTCTGCCGGTCATTTCAGCCAGTTCCATATAGTCTATTACTTGCATCTACCATTCTTCCAGGGTGCTGGACGGACATTTTTTTTAAAAAAAAAATTTCATATTTATTAAGATTTTTGAATACAAATGCATAAATAAAAGTTACTTATATCATAACATAGTTTCGTCTCTTCTTTGGACTCCCTCTCATCTCCCGCTCCCACTTACATCGTTACAGAATGTTTTTTCCAAGCAAATTACCCACTTGTTTACAATATTTATCACCGCTCATTTAGATAAAATCTAACAATTCTCCAAAATAAATTTATATTTTCCTTATTTCTCACTTATCATCAAAATCAAATCTAATTCGGTGGTAGGCAATTATTTATGATCTAGCATCCTTCTTAGCATTCAACCAAATTACAGTTTTTCTGTAAATAAGTCTTAAATTTCCCCCAGTCCTCCTCAACCCTCTCTTCTCCCAGGTCTCGGATCCTGCCAGTCATCTCGGCCAGTTGCATATAGTCTATCAGCTGCATCTGCCACTCTTCCAGTGTGGGTAGATCTTGAGTTTTCCAATTCTTAGCGATGAGTATCCTTGCTGCCGTTGTTGCATACATAAAAAATGTTCGGTCCTTCTTTAACACCTTCTGGCCGACAATACCCAGAAGGAAGGCCTCTGGTTTCTTAGTAAAGGTATACCTAAATACCTTCTTCAGCTCATTATATATCATTTCCCAGAAGGCCTTCACTTTAGGGCAGGTCCACCAGAGGTGAAAGAATGTTCCTTCATGTTCTTTACATTTCCAACATTTATTATCAGACAAATGGTATATTTTGGCAAGTTTAACTGGGGTCATGTACCACCTGTATATCATTTTCATTACATTTTCCTTCAGAGCATTACATGCAGTGAAGTTCAACCCGGTGGTCCACAACCTTTCCCAGTCCTCAAACATAATATTATACCCAATGTCCTGAGCCCACTTTATCATAACCGATTTAACCATTTCATCTTGTGTATTCCATTTTAACAGCAAGTTATACATTCTTGACAATACTTTAGTCTTTGGCTCTAGCAATTCTGTTTCCAACTTTGATTTCTCCACCTGGAACCCTACCTTTTTATCATTTTTAAAGACTTCTTTAATCTGAGCGTAATGTAACCAGTCTCGCACTTTATCCTTCATGGACGGACATTTTAAACTTGCTTCAACAGTGGTGACTAGCAGGCCCACCAAGTGTCCTTATTTTCCAGAGACAGTCCCAGATTTATAGAAGCCATCCTGGTTTCTGATTTGATCCTGGAATGTCCCTCTTTTTCTTAGGATGTCCCTATTTTCATCAGAGAAATGTTGTAGAGTATGATAGGATGTCCTTATTTTCTTTGGATAAATGTTGGAGGGCATGGAGTTATGTGCCCCTGAACCAAGGTGATAAGTAACTACAACTTTTAGAAGACATATGAAGGCAGCCCTGCACGGGGAAGTTTTTTTTTTAATGTTTCATGTTTCATTATGTTTTTATATATGCTGTAAGCTGCCCAAAGTGGCTGGGGCAACCCAGTAAGATGGGCGGGATACAAATAATAAAACTATTATTATTATTATTATTATTATTATTATTACGAATAGGATGTCCCTATTTTCATCGGAGAAATATTGGACTGTCAGGGACTGGGACTGGTGGAGACCGCCTCCCTAGCCTGACCCTTCCAGAGAAGAAGGAAGGAGACAGTTCAGAATTACAACAGGGGTTTGAGGGAGGTCGCAGCTCAGAGGCAGATGAGTGGAAAAGCTGGGAAATAATGGGAGAGGAGGAGGAGGAAGAGGAAGAGGAAGAGGAAGAGGAAGAGGAGGAGGAGGAGGAGGAGGAGGAGGAGGAGAAGAAGAAGAAGAAGAAGAAGAAGAAGAAGAAGAAGAAGAAGGGAGAAACACCAGGGGAGAGAGAGCTGATGGACTCAGTGTCTTTAGAAAGCATTACAGACCACCCCCTTCCAAAGCATGATGGGCCTTGAAAGTAGGAGAGCAAAGAGCTCAAAGGCAAAAGGCACTTTTCAGCACCCATAGTAATAACTCATGAGAAAGTGAGAGGGACAGAAGGGGTGGTGTTTCACTCAGAGCAACGCTATTACTCCAGAAGGCTGCATTTCTAAGCCTCTCTCTGTGAATATTGAATAAATAGCATTGGTAAGAACTTTCCTTGTCTTATCCATTCCTGGCAACCTATCATGAGGGGTTGGATCCTCTGACGCCTGACATGGACGGTTTGGACTGGCTATTATCCTCCACTGTACCTCAGGGCAGAACCTCTAGCCAGTCCCTGACACTATTAGCGTTCCAGATGCTGTCAGACTCAAACTCCCATGATCCCCAGCTAGCATGGCCAACGGTTAGGGATGATGGAAATTGTAGTCATATGGCATTCAGAAGGCAGAAAATTTGCCATCCATGTCTATCTACTATACCACACTGATTCTGTTTTGAGATATTACAATTGGACAATACCAACAAATTCCCTGCAATGTCCTCTCACCCCTCTCTGCCCATACTGGATCCAGATAGCAATATACTTTGTCCCATAGTCAAAGAGGAAATAGCAAAGGTTTCGGTGGATGGTTCTCAAAACTTCTTTTTTCCAAAGCGAAGCAAGTTGTTTTCAACACGTCCTATAAAAAGGCATATGCTAATGTGCATGAAGCTCAATATAAGGATTTATCTTGAGGCACAGTTTATCTGGATAATAAAAATGAGCCAATATAGGGAGCTTGTTCTATACAGTTTTTTTTTGGAAGAAAGAAGGGAGGGGAAAAAAGAAAGAGAGAAAAAGAAAGCAAGGGAGGCCAAAAGAAAGACAAATTAAGTTTGAAAGTAGTCCCTCTGCCACCAATCTGCATTACTATGGTACGAGTGAGGATTCACATTGGATATTCATTGCATTCAATAAAGAAAATCAATATGCCAGAAGGGGGAAAATACACATTTCATTGGAGACTGAATTTTCTAAATGATATTTCCGATCTCGTCAAGCTTCTTGTTTGCAACGAGGGGAGGCGTTTGACATCGGGAGTAATAGCTCCTGTTATTGACCTCTGGTATCAAATGAGTTGAGCACTGAAACTTATTGAATCATTAGGAGAATGTTCTCTGAAAACATGATGTGAGACTAGATAGTGCATTCAGCATCTCCCAGACATCTCCATGTGTTTAGGAAAGAAAGGGCACCCTTGGCTAAACAGAAAGGAAGGCAAGCATAACCCTGACTCCAACCATAAGAATTCCACTGAAATTTTATCTCCCCATTGATAATGCTCAAATGCAATTTCTTTCCTCATTAATTGATGGGGAATGGTTAAGAAAAAGCAAATTTTGGCACAGCTGCAATGGATGTTTCTGCAATGGGAGTTTTCAAGTTCCCTTCACATCAAATGCTCCAAGACTGCCAAGGGGTTGTTTTTTTGGGGGACTTTGGATCCTATTTAATCCAAGGCAAGGGCCATTCCTCTTTTCAGACCCTGTTGGATCCATTCTTGGTGCCCATGGCAGCCATTTTGTCCTGACACTTTTGTCAAGACCTGAGTCCCTGACACCTCAGTTTTATCCCCACCCCACTAGAAAACACACTGATCACAGTAATGGTCCATTCATACCCGTCAACATATCTCCGATGAAAATAGGGACATCCTATTCAATATTATTATTATTCCCCACCCATCTGATTGGGTTGCCCCAGGGTGGCTTCCAACACACACACATATAACAACAAAACATTAAACATTAAAAAAAAATCATGAATCAAGGCTGCCTTCAGATGTCTTCAATAGTTGCTTACCTCCTTGGCTCGGGGGGCCATTGCTGTAAGGGTCTCTTCTCTTTCCTTTAGACCCTTTGTCAAGTTCGTTGAGGAAGCTATTCACATTGAGAGAAACTGCTCTGTCTGGCAACACCAGGTCTCTGGAGGTGCAGCAGCCAGGGCCTTCCACAGACATGAAAGGTGAAGCAGAAAGAGCTGGAGTACAGAGCAGCTATATCTATAGACATCTGGAGTAGAGCCTTGGACGGCAGGATTTTATCAAGAGACTCAGCAGAGCTAGAGGGTATACTGTAAGGCCAGAAGGTATTTTGTGATACCTTAATCCGGCCTCTCATACAGCAAACTTTTATATCTATCTATCTGAAATGTGCCTAAGGCTTTCCTAGCACACACGGTACAGATTGCAGAACAACCCTTTGATTTTGAAACCACAGCGTACACAATGCACCTGCGATATCCCT
Source organism: Podarcis cretensis (assembly GCF_951804945.1). NCBI lineage: Eukaryota > Metazoa > Chordata > Lepidosauria > Squamata > Lacertidae > Podarcis > Podarcis cretensis. The sequence continues at coordinate 24,664,017 of NC_137187.1, forward strand.
TTGAGCAGGAGCGCCACGGTCCTGCTATAGTTACCATGTATGCCTATCTTGAGAACCGCTTCGCTGTCAGTCATTACTATACTTGTAAAACCATAGATGGGTAGAAGCTACGATGGTTGTGACAGCTCAGGGCAGAGGCGCCAAGCTGTCCCCAAGATTGAGGGGGCCTGGCATGTGTCACACACATGTGTGATGTCACATGTGTCTCCCGAAACAAGCTTCCATGATGCCACTTCCTCTGGAGGAAGCGTCACATCTGTGTGCTGCACCCTGGACCCCCTCAACATTGAGGGGGCTGGGCACTCTTCAAACAAATATTGAGGGGGGTCAAAGACACCTCGACCCCCTAGAGTTGGGATGCCTGGCTAGAGGTACGGTTGGTGAAAAAGAAAAGAAGAGCAAGTGTGGTTGTAGTGGTTAGAGTGTCGGACTAGGATCTTGGAGCCTGAGGTTCAAATTCCTGCTCAGCCACAAAGCTCATGGGTGTCAGGGGCTGAGGAGAAATGGTGGGCAGAAAATCCTGGCTTTTCCATAGCAGAAGGAAACTTCAACATACTAACTCTTAGAATTAGCTGTCTGCTTGCAATCTGTTTGACCCAAGCTTGGATGATGTAGAAATTCATTAATTTCCAATTAAAGAAATAGAGGGAGCATATTCAGAACCAAGCGCAAAATATGGTCTGAAGCTCAGCATCAAAAAACAAAGATCATGGCCACTAGTCCCATCACCTCCTGGCAAATAGAAGGGGAAGAAATGGAGGCAGTGAGAGATTTTACTTTCTTAGGCTCCATGATCACTGCAGATGGTGACAGCAACCACGAAATTAAAAGACGCCTGCTTCTTTGGAGAAAAGCAATGACAAACCTAGACAGCATCTTAAAAAGCAGGGACATCACCTTTCCGACAAAGGTCTGTATAGTTAAAGCTTTGGTTTTCCCAGTAGTGATGTATGGAAGTGAGAGCTGGACCATAAAGAAGGTTGATCGCCAAAGAATGGATGCTTTTGAATTCTGGTGCTGGAGGAGACTCTTGAGAGTCCCATGGACTGCAAGAAGATCAAACCTATCCATTCTGAAAGAAATCAGCCCTGGGTGCTCACTGGAAGGACAGATCCTGAAGCTAAGACTCCAATACTTTGGCCACCTCATGAGAAGAGAAGACTCCCTGGAAAAGACCCTGATTTTGGGAAAGATGGAGGGCACAAGGAGAAGGGGACGACAGAGGATGAGATGGTTGGACAGTGTTCTTGAAGCTACCAGCATGAGTTTGACCAAACTGCGGGAGGCAGTGGAAGACAGGAGTGCCTGGTGTGCTCTGGTCCATGGGGTCACGAAGAGTTGGACACGATTAAATGACTAAACAACAACAAATTCTGAATTCCTATGAAAACCACAATCATAAAGGTTAAACCAACAAGGAAAGAATCATGTAAAGCTAACTTTTTCAACAGAGCAGTAAAATTTGAAGAGGGCACATCACCTAGAAAAAGAAAATAAAAAATGTTATGAGGAGCATAGAACCAGAAAGCAACCTTTTATTTGAAGACTTTGGTGATTAATGAAAATGTAAGATTGGAACCTTGCCTGCTCATGGTGGTGGGTGCCCGAATGGCAGGTTGTAGAGCGGGACTATTGAGGACACAACAGTGATGGCTGGACCTGTGAACTCAGCTCCACTCCCCTCTAATGCAGTTTTAAAGGAGAATACTGCCCCAAAGGGCTTTAAAAGCACCTGTTTTTCATGAATATGGTTTGACCTACAATTTTCAAGGGAATCAATACCAGAAATCATAATCCAGATTTCTAAAAGGGAGGAGGTTGGGGGAGTTGAACATACCCTTTGACAACCGTTTGCATGAAAACGATTGAATCTTATTAAGAAAATTGTTGGCCTGGGCCATTTGTCTTCTTTCTCCAGCAAACCTGGCATAAATATTTAATTTAATTTATGGTCCTTTTTTCTTTTTAAAGCGTCTCCATAAAACTGAATGGTACCTGTCCACCATGGGGGGTGGGAAAGGATGTTTTTATATCGCTGTGTGCTGTTCTCTGTGAAACTTCTAAATATGAGAGCCAGCTGCTCTGGATAGACTGGAATGTTAACTCACTCTGGAGCTTCTTGCTCTCCCTATTACAAGAGATGGAAAGGAGAACGAGGATTATAGATGCCCCACATCAGCAGGGACTATTTTGGCTATGGAAATAGCATCTTTCCTCTACCTTGCCTCGTCTATGTCGTAAAGCTTCTCATCATTGAAAAGTTGGATTGAATTCTTTCGAGGGAGCATTGCCAAGAATGTATTCAAACTTAGCTTCTTGAAGGTATCTGGGTGACTACAGAAACCTGCTAAATAATGTTTTGCCTGATACCATTGTCCTGGCTCTCCTGGTGACCATTTCAGTTCAGTTTGTCACTCATTGTCACAGATCCAAATATCATGCCTTTTGGGGGGACAGTTCTGGTTTTCCAAACTTGACTATTAGTAAAACACTGGGCTTGTTTATACATCCTTTAGTTCCACTCCCTCCCCCCTGGGAAAACCAATCTTTATTGTTCAGTTGGAGTAAACAGCAATTCAAGTTTTCTCCAGGTTGCTGTTTTGTGGAATTTGGCACTAAAAAGTAGGTTTTCCCTGGGCAAAGAGTGGAGGAAGCAGAAAACTGCACAAGAAAGCTGTGCTTTCTAGGCATGGAACAAGTAGAAGTGTAGACAAGTCCACTGCCTCTGTCCTCCACCTTTTGAAGAGGTATTGGGGTGGGTGAGTGCTATTAAACATGTTGTTTGCTCTAGTGAAACTATTAGGTTTTCATGCACGCAGAAGGAAGGAAAGAAAATTTATTTTAGAAATAATAATTTATTGATTTTTTATGGGTTGGCAACTTGATGAATAACCTCAGGTTACATACGCTTCAGGTTATAGACACCACTAACCCAGAAATAGTGCCTCAGGTTAAGAACTTTGCTTCAGGATGAGAACAGAAATCATGTTCCAGTGGTGTGGCGGCAGCAGGAGGCCCCATTAGTTAAAGTGGTGCTTCAGGTTAAGAACATTTTCAGGTTAAGAACGGACCTCTGGAATGAATTAAGTACTTAACGCGAGGTACCACTGTATTGGAAATGTTAAAACACTGCAAAAATTGGCAAGTGGACAGCTGATGCTTAAGGACAACATGTTGAAAAATAACCAAAAATATTGTAATATAAGGTTAATTACAGGGAATGGAATGTGAATCAGAAATAACTGGGAAAACAGTGCAGCAACAAGAGGAAATTATGGACACATTGAGAACGGAGTGTGGGAAGCCAATTTTTGGAAAAATTGTATTAAAATGGTTTTAATTTATGATTGATTCATTAAAATTTGGAAAATCAATAAAAACCATATGGCAATAAATAAGTAAACAAACAAACAAAAACAAACAAACAAACACACAAACATGTCGTTTGCATGCATGCATGTGTGCTAGAGTTGCCCTGTGTCTCTAATGTAGGGGTATGTGTGTTTGTCATCTTTTTGCTCTCGGTTTCTCTTTTTTTTCCAGTATTAAGTTTAATTCTCCACATTTCCAAACCAGTTTGTGATTTTTTAAAAAATGAAAGAGAAAATTCAGCATCATCTTAGTGTGAAATTCTCTTTGAATGCAATTTTGCCAAGTGTACAAATTTTTGCAAGGCAATTTCCACTTATATAATGCATTTTTGTATGCTACTTTCACAAATATGTGCATTGCTTTATGCACACTCTGCCCTAGCTGTTGAACTACCTGGCTGGACAATCACACTACAAAATTCAGGAAAGCGTATATTTCAAAGGATGGCTGTGTTTCGGGTCACATATTGTTTCAGAAAGTATGAATTTGGTAGGTTTGCCTATAAATGTGAACGGAATCAAATGATTCTCCCATCCCTAATATTGGCCCACCCTTCTGCCTGTACTTGTGCATGTATATGTTTATCTGTTTACCAAAGCAGTCTAAAAGACGAAATGGTTTTCCCACCATAATTCTTGGGAAGAAACCTCCATGTGCCATTTCTTTTTTCCACCATTAATTTACGTTAGCAAAGAGTTAATCTAAATGGCAGCGCACCATCAATACACAAAATTCCTCCGATGATAATTTCAGTGTGCATAATGCACACAGGGTGATTCAAAACACATTTTTAGGATGTTTCGGACAATAAATTCCCTCAGCTAGATCAATGGCTCTGCTGTACCAATGCTTATTTTCAATTTAAAATGAGTTAGCTTGAAGAAGGATTTTATAGTCTGAAACGTCTTCTTTTTTTAATTTCTGCGTGCATATTTTAATAACAAGTTGTTGTCTGCTGCCTTGCTGTACAGCTTATTTTGCATGGCTGAATCAAGGAAAGCTTATTATTGTGCTGTATGCATACCTGTATGTGTGTGTAATATATATTTCCTTTCTTCTGTCTCGCTCTCCAACTCCATTGCTGATGCATTCTCACAGAGTTAGAAGGAATCTTAAAACTCTTATTTAAATCTGGCGGAATGCAAAAAGAACAAACCAGTTCTGCTTTCACACTGATCATATTGGTCTCAAGTATGTATGTTTTGTACTTAGAGGCAAGCCGTGGTCTGGTTATGCCACACTCAAGGATAAGAGTCTTATATTGAAAAACTTAGTTGGAATTCAAGCATTTCTGCTTAGCTTTTAGGGGTTTTCTCCCCTCTCCTCCCCCATGCATAAATTCCAGGGATCTTTTGGCCTTCCATGACAGATTTGGGGGAAGCATGGGAGGGAGAATTGGGGGCAAGCCCCATTGAACTAATGGGAATTCTTGAATTGGTTTGCATTTGCCAAGTGGGGTAGTAAACGGCCTCGCCCTGTATACCCGAAGGAGCATCTCCACCCCCATTGTTCAGCCCAGACACTAAGGTCCTTCTGGCAGTTCCCTCACTGTGAGAAGTGAAGTTATAGGGAACTAAGCAGAGGGCCTTCTTAGCAGTGGCACCTGCCCTGTGGAACAACATTTCCTCAGACGTCAAGGATATATAACAATGCAACTTCTGGAAGACACCTGAAGGCAGCCTTGTATAGGGAAGTTTTGACGTTTGATTATGTTTTTATGTGTGTTGGAAGTCACCCAGAGTGGCTGGGGCAACCCAGCCAGATGGGCAGGGTATAAATATTATTATACAAGCTCTACCTCTCTTTTAAATCAGAACCAGTGAAGGCGGTGAAGGTCCTGTGTGAGTGCCTGGAGGCGGTTGGAGGATGGATGGCGGATAACAGATTGAGGTTGAATCCTGACAAGACAGAAGTACTGTTTTGGGGGGACAGGGGGGCGGGCTGGTGTGGAGGACTCCCTGGTCCTGAATGGGGTAACTGTGACCCTGAAGGACCAGGTGCGCAGCCTGGGAGTCATTTTGGACTCACAGCTGTCCATGGAGGCACAGGTCAATTCTGTAGCCAGGGTGGCTGTCTACCAGCTCCACCTGGTACACCTGTCTACGGACTGTCGCCAGAGTGGTGCATGCTCTAGTTATCTCCTGCTTGGACTACTGCAATGTGATCTACATGGGGCTACCTTTGCAGGTGACTCAGAAACTGCAATTAATCCAGAATGCAGCAGCTAGACTTGTGACTGGGAGTGGCTGCCAGAACCACATAACACCAGTCCTGAGAGATCTGCATCGGCTCCTAGTACGTTTCCAAGCACAATTCAAAGTGTTGGTGCTGACCTTTAAAGCCCTAAAAGGCCTCGGCCCAGTATACCTGAAGGAGCGTCTCCACCCCCATCATTCAGCCTGGACACTGAGGTCCAGCGGCGAGGGCCTTCTGGTGGTTCCCTCATTGCGAGAAGTGAGGTTACAGGGAACCAGACAGAGGGCCTTCTCGGTAGTGGTGCCCGCCCTGTGGAACACCCTCCCTTCAGATGTGAAGGAAATAAGCACCTATCCCATCTTTAAAAGACATCTGAAGGCAGCCCTGTTTAGGGAATTTTTTAATATTTAATGCTGTATTGTTTTTAACACTTGATTGGGAGCCGTCCAGAGTGGCTGGGGAAACTCAGCCAGATGGGCGGGGTATAAATAAATCATCATCATCATCATCATCAACATCATCTGGCCCTTAAGGTTTAAACAGCATTATAAAAACAAATGATCTCCTTCAATATATTGAAAATGCCATCTCTCTTCCAATACAACATGTTGACGACACTTTAATTCTGTATGTTAACTGTACTCCACAATGATGTGATGCTTCTATGTTGATACACTGCATTTCAGGATTCTGTCCCTTGCAGCTCAGGCTGTATGGATCTAACGTCTGCTACCACCTTCCAGCATCAGCCCACAGTTCTCATCTCCATAAGTCTACCCTCAAGGGTCAATAGGTTATGCAGTTATGGTCCTCCAAGTTTGCTGAACTCTCATCAGCCCCAGATAGGTTGGGAGTTGTAGTTCAACAACATCTGACAGGCTGAAGGTTCCCTCTTCCTGGGTCTGAGGAAGATCTATAGAACCTGGTAGTCTAAGAATGGAAATATCTGTACCACCCTTCAACAACAACAACAACAATGATCACAGTGAGGTTTACCGTGAAACAAGACAGCATACAATAAAATGCACGATAAACATGAATGTGAAAAATAATTCTCATAGAATAAAGCAGCATTATTTACGATGGTCTCTGCCATTTAAACACTTTGAAACTGCCTTGATTGTATTTTGAACAGGCAGAAAAGATATCCAAGAAATAAGGGAAGTAAGTATTCTTTGAGGGGAAACTTGGTTTTGTTGCTCTGTAAATGTACGCAAAGGACCTGAGAAAAGGAGAACACTGCTAGGCAGATTTTCAGAGTTTGTATTCCTCCCTCCTTTCTTCCAATAAGAAAACAAGACAACACTTTTCAATAAATCCCCCCCCCCTCTTTCTGATTGTATCTGCACGGAAGCTGCAGGAGTCATGAATATTTCACATTAGGAGATAACCCCCTCCCTCTCCCCTTTTAAAGATCTCTTTGCAACCATTGCATGCCAGTTGCTTAGAGAAGCTTCCCTTTCTTCTGAAGTTTCTTTATGTTCCTGTGATCGAAGAGAATTAAGTTATCAGGAGGACCAATCATCCTATTGAAAAGGGCTCAGGGAAGGTAACGCTCAAGATAGACACGCAAATCTGGCTGCCACGGGAATCTTCAGAGAATTCGCACAACGGTGGCGGGGAGGAAGAAAGAGAGCAGCCCCTTCATATTTTCAGTTGCCTGCCTGCCTCACCTTGTCTCCTTTTACATAACTGCTGCCTTTTGAGGTGTGTGCAAAGCACAACAAATGGAGGCAAGGCAGCAGGAAAAAGAAAAGAAAAGAAAAAACCCGATCAGCCACATCTAAATATGTTGCAAAGCGCTCAAAAATAACATCACAGCTGAGTGGGTGACCTTCACAGGGTTTCAAACAGTAGCAAAGCACTTGCAAGGTGAGACCCCCCCCCCTCCACAGTACTTTCCCGCCCCCTCCCCTGCTTTCCTTTCTCTCTCTCTCTCTCTTTCTGGCAATCACACAGCTTTGCCTACCTGGATCTAATCTGTTGCAAGCAGTAAAAAACGGCAAGGAGAGGAAGTCATTATTTTTGCATGAAGAATATAATGGCAACCATAAAACAGAGGGGGGCTGAGCCTGAAGGGGACCATCTGGGAATTACCCAATGGGGACAGCTAATCTGCTGAATCTTATTAGCATCCTTTATGTGGCAGTTGTGGCCTGACGGGTAGCGTCGTGTGTTTGCTCCTTCTGCCTCAATGAATTCCCCCTCCCTTAGATATTAAAAATACCTTTACACACACACACACACACACACACACACACACACACACAGGACTTTTGGCAAAGGTAGAGAGCATTTACCATGCAGTGTTTGTAACCGTCAGAGGATAGGCATGATATTTCCAAAACATCGTCCTATTACAGTCATACTTTGGTTCTCGAATGCCTTGGTACACGTACGTTTTGGCTCCCGAACGCCGAAAACCCAGAAGGAAGTGTTCCGGTTTTTGAATGTTCTTTGGAAGCCAAACGTCCGACTGGGCTTCTGTGGCTTTTGATTAAGTGCAGGAAGCTGATTAAGTGCAGGAAGCTGATTCTGTGGTTTCTGATTAAGTGCAGCCAATCGGAAGCTGCGCCTTGATTTTCGAACAGTTTTGGACTCCCAGAATGGATTAAGTTTGACAACCAAGGTACCATTGTACTTTGTAAGAATGAAGGGACTGGAGTGTAAGCCTATCTAAAAGCCAAACACCCCATAACCCAGAAGATCTTACTTTGTCAATGTATCTGTTTATCTATTTGTAGCTGTTCCGTCAGGCTGCAGCAGAGAGGGAGGGAGAGAAGGGCCACAGGGTCACACCTTTGGCACAACTGAGAGGCCAGCAAACTTGGCTCCTCCTCTCTTCGTGGAGCTGTTTCCATCTCAGCTGGTCGTTAGAAGAACTTGTATCTGAGGAAAGTTATGTTAGTCATCCAGAGCTTAATGGTTTCCTCCTCCCTCCCAAATCCAGTTTCCTCTTGTGCCATGTCTTTTAGATAGGAAGTCTGAGGGCGGGGACTATCATTTTAAAAATTAATCTGTCCTGGGAGCCTTTTGAGGAGCGGATTGGAGTGGCACAGCTAAAAGGCAGAGTATTTTAAAAAATACATTTAAATGGTGTGTGTGGAAATCCTCTCTACAGCAAGGCAGGGGCTCTGCACTCCTGCATGCTCTGTGCAGACATGGCTTGTTGGTCTTGGTGTCTGCTGTTTATAGCTGCCAAGCCACTGTTACAGCTTTCCTGTAATGATAATAATGTTGTCATTTAGTCGTTTAGTCGTGTCCGACTCTTCGGGACCCCATGGACCAGAGCACGCCAGGCACTAATAATAATAATAATAGTAATAATAATAGTAATAATAATAATAATAATAATAATAATAATAATAATAATAACAACAACAGCCACTGATGATTGGCTTCTAGGGGCACCCTAGAGAAGGTGCGTGGGAAGAACACTGAGTAACATTTGTTCTGTATGTTCCAGAGCCAAAGAAACAAAAACATGCTTCTGTTTCAAGAGAATGATATGCAAGTTCTGTTGCATACAACTCAAGTCGCTCCAAAATAAGATATCGGAGCACTCCAAATCATTTGCCCAGGAGATCTAGCTGAAAGGCAACACGTGAATGTTGCAACAAACCTCTAATAATTATTATTGTTTAATTATAAGATTATTATATAATTGTAGAAGGTTGTTTGATCTTCAGAGGTAGGGTGGCTGTGAGGGGATGTGGCTGTGGCTATAATGAAGGGCCTACCATTGTTCTACTGTGCCCTATATCAGTACTGTAATCTTTATTGTCATTGTCCCATACAGAACAACGAAATTGAAAAATCTACATAAGACATTCAAAAACCAACAAGCCTGCTATCCCAGCTATCCGAAGCTGGTTAGCCCCCTAAAAACTCTGATACCCCATTTTTAAATACAATACACCCCCATAGAGACTCATTACACTGCGTTTAAAACCAAAATCGCATTTGGGTAGAAACTGTTTCTCAGGCGGCTAGTCCTAGTCTTTATGACCCTGTGCCTTCTTCCAGAAGGCAGAAGCTGAAAGAGATCATTTCCAGGGTGTGCACTATCCTGCGCTATCTCTGCAGCTTTCTTATGGCACCTGGAAGCATAGATTTGATCCAAGGTGGGAAGAGTGCACCGAATTATTCTCTCTGCAGTCTTTACAACCCTGGACAGCATTGTTTTTCCCCTGACCGTGCAGCTCCCAAACCACACACACAGACCATAAGTTAATACACTTTTTACAGTACAATGGTAAAATGCCATCAACAGGTCCTTTGAGATATGCAGGAAACCTTTGGCACCCCAGATGTTGCTGAAGTACAATTCCTATCATCTCTGGCCTTCGGCTATGCTTGTTTGGGTCAGATGGGAGTTGTGGTTCAGCAACCTCTGGAGGGCCCAAGAGAACCTCTGAACCTGCCCTACATGATCTGCGTGCTGTAGAATATATATCCCAGAATCCTCTGCAAGGTGCAGTAGTTTCATGGCAGACCATTAAGGCTTCATTGGCTGAAGGAGGTGGCAAAGGCTAGGTGGTTTGAAAACCACCGCAGGAGGAAAACAGGGACATCTTATTCCATTTGTTGTTGTTTAGTCGTTTAGTCGTGTCCAACTCTTCATGACCCCATGGACCAGAGCACGCCAGGCACTCCTGTCTTCCACTGCCTCCCACAGTTTAGTCAATTCATGCTGGTAGCTTCGAGAACACTATCCAACCATCTTGTCCTCTGTCGTCCCCTTCTCCTTGTGTCCTCCATCTTTCCCAACATCAAGGTTATTCCATACCCTCCAACATTTCTGTGAGGTAAATATGGACCCCATAAGACAGGCATGTCGAAAGTCAGTTTCAGGGGCCTAATCCGGCCTGCTGGTCGGTTTAATCCAGCCCCTGTGGCAGTCTATCTCCTGGGGTAAAATCCTAAAAAAAGCTCAATAACTTCAATCCTAAACAACTTTGGTCAGCCTTCACACATGTTCACTTCATCAAATCTGGCCCTCTTTGAAAATAGTTTGGGCACCCTTGCCCTAGGGGAAAGTGGGACATTCCAGGATCAAATCAGGAACCGGGATGGCTTCTATAAATCCAGGACTGATCCTGGAAAACAGGGACACTTGGAAGGTCTGAGAGAAGCTAGATCAGAAAAGTCCACAGACAGGATCTTGACATCCTGTGCCATCTCTCCTACTGTTTCTCAAAGAGCAAGGCTATATGGAGGTGAATATAAAACCTGTGATCTACCGAGGTGCTTTGCATGTCAGATTTTGGCAGTGAGAATGAGTCATTTTTATGAATGTGCCTTTACTGTAATATTACTGAAGTAATATAACAATATATTTTCAGAATAAACATGATTTAACGCGGAATTCTAAAACCACGGTATCTTCCCTCAAACCTGCCCAGAGCTGTCACTCTCTTCCCTGCTGAGGCTTTGTCATGGGCAGTCGTAAACTTTGCGAGATGACATTTCATTGTGCAGGGGTTATGTGCGCCAACTATTTATTTATGTATTTTATTAACATTTTATGATAGGAGCCACAAGGTTGCAAATAAACTTGACTTCATAACATGCATGGCTCCCATTAGCAATAAATTATGGGGTGACACTGATGACTCACCGTGTGCTTGCAGAAAAGGAGACGGCAGCCCTCCCACTCGAATTTTTGGTTTCGCAGAGTAAAATGAAATTATATCAAGGGAGGCTAGAACACAAAGGGGCAGGCTGGAGCCAAATAATGCAAGTATGACTGAGACCCTTGTCACCACACAACATGGAAATGCCAGACTCTCTTAAGGTTTTTGTACAGTCTGCTATATGATGGACACACTGGAAGATCATTGGATGAGGGGAATTTTTGGATTGTGTTTGTTTATATTATGTATTTTCTGTCCCGTCCCCCCCTATTATGTTGTGAACTGCCCTGAGATCTATGGGTGTAGATTGGTATATAAATTTAATAAATAAAACATAAATAAATAAAAATGCTTCGCTAGATTGACATACCTTGGTCTCAGCCTACTTCAGGAACATATAGACAGTATGCGGCCTAGGACCCATGTACCTATGGGACCGCCTCTTCTGGTATGCCCCACGGAGGACCTTAAGGTCCACAAATGACAACACTTTGGAGGTCCCAAGTCGCAAGGTGGTTAGATTGGTCTCAACTAGGGCCAGGGCCTTTTCAGTTCTAGCCCCGACTTGGTGGACGCTCTGTCACAAGAGACCAGGGCCCTATGGGACTTGACATCTTTCCGCAGGGCCTGCAAGACAGAGCTGTTCCGCCTGGCCTTTGGTTTGGATTCAGTCTGACCCTTATTTTTCCCTCCCCTTATGGTTTTGATCTATGGGCTACTTTTAAAATGAGGCTGCATTTTAAATTGCATTTTAACCTGTATTTTAAATGGTTTTTCCCCCCTATTATGTTTTTATTGTAATTTTACTGGTGTTAGCCGCCCTGAGCCCAGCTCTGGCCGGGGAGGGCAGGGTATAAATAAAATTTATTATTATTATTATTATTATTATTATTATTATTATTATTATTATCTGCAGCTGCTTGGGGCATCAACCAAGAGGTGCTGGAAATAATTGTTTTATTTATTTATTTATTTATTTATTTATTTATTTATTTATTTATTTATTTATTTTTACTGTTATTGGGTATGTCAGGGGACTGTCATCGGAACAGGGGAGGCAAGCAGGGGGGCCGTTGGGATACAGAGAGCCTCCAAAACTCCTGAGGAGCAGCGACTCTTCCAGCAGTGGGGAAAGCCACACCTCCAGTGGAGAAGAGAGGGAAGGGGCCAGTCAAGCAGGGAAGGGGCTCAAGGATGCTGCGGAGAGCCCCAGCGCCCCACCTGGCCAGGCTGGCAGGAAAGAGCTTGAGGATGATGCTGAGAGCCACAGCGCTTCCCCGAGCCAGGCTGGCCAAGAAGGACGCACGCCCCTTCCATTGCCCAGCCTGCACAGAGGGGTGAAACGTATGGAGGGGAGGCGGAGGCTTGGGGTGCCTAAGTTCTTATGTTTGCACAATAAAACCTGTAAAGGACAGGTCGGAGTCCTGCCTGGTTACTCACGAGCAACCACCATCAGCATCTGAAAGGGTAAAGGTAAAGGGACCACTGACCATTAGGTCCAGTCGTGGCCGACTCTGGGGTTGCGGCGCTCATCTCGCTTTATTAGCCGAGGGAGCTAGCGTACAGCTTCGGGTCATGTGGTGAGCATGACTAAGCCACTTCTGGTGAACTAGAACAGCGCACAGAAACACTGTTTACCTTCCCACCAGAGCAGTTCCTATTTATCTACTTGCACTTTGACGTGCTTTTGAACTGCTAGGTTGGCAGGAGCAGGGACTGAACAACGGGAGCTCACCCCGTCGCGGGGATTCAAACCGCCGACTTTCTGATTGGCAAGTCCTAGGCTGTGTGGTTTAACCCACAGCGCCACCCGTATCATCTGAAAGGGTAGCATTCAACTAAACTCATGGGAATGTAGAATGATTTCCACATGCCCAATGGAGACTCTCTCCTGCCCCTTCCACAGATGGGAAGCCACAACTCAAAAGGCCTTCTCTTTTGCCCTCCCTCTCATCCAGATATCTGGAGCAACGTTGTCTGGGGCAGATGTGTTTAAGGATGGATGAATCAACAACCTTTGACTAGCCCGTGCCACTTTTGGCCAAGGTTCACCCATAATTCGATTCCCAGATCAACCTGCACATAAACGAAATATCATTGAAGCACACATTTCAATGCATATTTTTTTTCTGCGAATCGAATGATGTGAAGTTATAGGAAACCATTACAATACAGAAGCCAAACAAGCTTGGATATGGTTAGTGTTTGGATGGTTTGAAACCATATTGGTTTCCACGATGTAAAAATAATCAGGATACCAATGTAAGCAAGCGAGCAAGCCAACAAATATAGCATGAGCCAGCTTTTCTGGGATGTGTTTGTGTGTGACTGAAACCAGTTTTCCCTGATTTTGATTCGAGGCTCTCCTCTTTCACTGCTGTTAAATTGGCAGTGCCAGTATGCTTGCCTCAGCACCCCGATACATTTATTTGCTCAACCTGTACATTAGCTAATAAATGGTCTTTTGAACTCCTGCTGGCTCCGAGCTGCTTTTGAATGTAATGAGCGGCCGTGGCTACGCGGAAGATACTTTTCCGTGCCAATTCGCAAAACCGCAATGGAAGCAAATCGTTACCTACTTAGAATAGCAATAGGGGAAAAAATTATCTTGTGATTAATGCTGCCCTGTTAGCTTAAAGAGCTAACAGTAGTAGAGGAATGTGACCCGTCACTCATTCGACAAAAGGGGGACAGCAAAATGCTGAATCCGTTCCGAGAACATCACCAAATGGTACATTAAAATTATTTGAATATACTTTTTGTCTTTTTTGGGGGGGCTATGGTTTTTTTCTTCCCACTCCTACAGGTTCTTTAAAGGCTGATGTGTTTGCAGTCAATACTAGAACGTTTCTGCTTTCTGCTCTGCTAACTGCAGATTGCATTCTGTCAACATATTCTCTAGCTGAAGGCATAACAGAATGCTAATTGTGGAACATCTCCCCCCCCCCCCATCTTGCTTTCATGGTGTCTTTTTCTAGCTTGGCTCTCTTAGAGAAGTTTCCATTGTTGCACTGACCAGCCATAAAATGTTTTGATCTTGCGAGGCTCAGTGGCTTAAAACGCTAAGATACTGCTAGCATCTGTCATGGGATTATGTACACCAGTGGGACTTGCCACCAGGTACCCCTTGGTTCAGGCCAAAAAGGTAGGAAGGGAAGAAGCAGTGAGTACAGAGAGGGAGAGAGGCAGGTAGGTGGATGGATGGAGGGACAGGTGTATGGTGGATGGACAGATGGACAGATGGATCAACAGAAGGGGAGGAGGAGGGGAGATGGAGCGGAGCAGAGCAGACTGGTCCTGGACCCGATGGCCAAGGTGGAAGTAACTGGTGGAACATGACAGGTGACCAAAAACAACCTTTTTGAGTTTCTGGTCCATGGTCTCTCCTGGCTTAGGAGATGTGGATACATGGGATGTGGTGTGTTTGCCAAGACAGCTCCTTGCTAAGGGTGCAATGGAGCCAAGGTGTGCCTTTGGCCAGAGGAAAGGCAGTGGCAGCAAGATGCATTCTCCTTCGTTCCATCAAATCAAATGTGATCAAACACACCTTTACTCTGTTTGCCTGAAATTTGGCAGGCTTCATTCACAGAAGGAACTAGTATGCCAGGAAATTTTAATTCAATTTTATACAAATATGAAACATTATCGGTGGCTGATTTCCTCGTTATAATCAATGAGGAAGTCCTATGAGGCTTGTTATAAGAATAAACCATTAATAATACAAATTATAAATAAATATGCAACACTTAATTTGTCATTCTTTGCAACACTGCTCAGTGTTGCAACACAACAACCGACAAACACAGTGATTCCAGTGTAGAGCCTCACTTTCTCACTTGAGTTCAAATCTCTGAACAAGACGGGAGTTGGCTCCTTGCTATATGCCTACACAGCCTTGCTTGTCTTCATTTTAAACCAAAACACGAACACTTTTTTGGGGGGTTGGGGAGAAATCAGCCTCCAACTAATCTGTTGCATTGGCTGAATGCCGTGTGTGTGTGTGTGTGTGTGTGTGTGTGCGTAATATTAGCATAGCAAAGCAATTGCTTCTCCTAGTCTCTCCACTCTGCTGCTTTGATGCTTTTAAAGCTGAATTGGCTTGCTAGTTCACATAGGTTTTGCAGGTTGTCCAGTGGCTCTGCCAAGTCTGCAAAGCACTACAAAGAATGGAAAAAGAGAGGAGGGGAGTTCATTGTGCCAATCATCTTGTAATCATTCAGCATTCGCATCAGCCTGTGAAGCATAGATGCCAATGAATCAAGCTCTTCCATCATGTTCTTTGGCTGAGCTAGGCAGAAATGGTTATTGCGATGGTATTGCTGTTGGAAGAACTTCCCCTGGAATGTTTTCGTTTTCTGGTCTCTCCCCACTGTCCTGTTCCTCAGTGTTGCAAAGGGGAAACACACATCTGATATAGGTAGCACTAGATAGAAACATGTGGGGGGAAATATGGAAAGCCCAATATACAAGAATGATATAAATGTATTATCAAAACAAAAAAAATTCCTTCCAGTAGCACCTTAAAGACCAACTAAGTTAGTTCTTGGTATGAGCTTTCGTGTGCATGCACACTTCTTCAGATACACATGCACACGAAAGCTCATACCAAGAACTAACTTAGTTGGTCTTTAAGGTGCTACTGGAAGGAATTTTTTTTGTTTTGACTATGGCAGACCAACACGGCTACCTATCTGTAACTATAAATGTATTATGTAAAGGAATTCACTGGATCCCTGGTCAGACCTCCATTTTTTATGGAGTTCACATGGTAGATTGAGAGTGAACAAAGAAGCCTACTGGAAAGCTCAGTAGGTTAGAGTGTGGTGCTGGTAACACCAAGTTTGCAGGTTCGATCCCCTTACGGTACAGCTGCATATTCCTGCATTGCAGAGAGCTGGACTAGATGATCCTCAGGGTTTCTTCTATGACTTCTTCACCAGAGGTAAGAGAGTGTGGTCTAGTCAAATTTGGCAGCAACAGTTTACTCTTTGGTCTTAACCCCTTCATGCATTAACTAGAGGTACAAATGCTAGTTATTGGGGAATGCAATTTATCCCACAAACCCCTTCTCAGGCCAGTATAACAATTGTATGCAGAATTTAAAAAACCACCCAGAATCCTATCTTGACTCAATTGTTCTCAAAACTTTCTCCTGGTAGAGGCTTGGTGAGAATGTCCGCAGTCATCTCTTTGGTTTGACAATACTCCAGTTCGACAAGTCCATCTTATTCAAGTCCATCTTATAGTTGTATTGCACCCCCAATGTGTTTGGTTTTCACATGAAACTTCTTGCTTTGAGACAATTTTGAACAGCTTTGGATGTCCTCCATCAATTGGACAGGTTTCTCCCCAAAATTGTAGCTCTGTGAAGGGGTAAGCTACAATTCCCAGTGTGTGTATGTGTATATGTGTGTATGTATATGTAGTTCAGAGACCTCGTTTGAAGCTGCTGACTACACTTCTCCTTTAAGAACTTTTTTTCTTGGTGTTTAGCCCTTTGAACATGACAAAGGGAGCTACTGCCACTTTCCCACAATCTCTCTCTCTCTGTTACTCTGGCTATTGGTTGCTGCACTCCCTTCTCTTCCTGCTGATTAGTTTCCTTCATTTCTGTTATGTTTTCCCCCTTGGCTTTGTGGATTAGTCCTGAATGGATGGTACACCCCCCCCTTCTCTCTCAAGAAAAGACCGGGAGGGGAAGAAAATGGAACACTACAAAGTCCAGATAGGAGTGAAAGTTACGGCAGTTCAGTATAGAGCCACACTGTGTAGCAGAAGTTGAGTAGCGATAACGGAGAATAATGATGCCATTTTAGAAATGTAGGCAATGGATTAAATTACCATCTCTGTGTTGCTTGCATATGTACCTGCAGTAACTAGAGTGCCATTTTCCAACCATGAATAAAATTCACATAGTTTAACCTTTGGGAGAGGGGGAAAAACACCTCCGCAAAAATGAACTCATCCCTTTCCCATCCTCTATATCCCTATTATCTTTGTTCATTTCCTGCAGGGTAGGAATATCATGGCAAGCGACTTAGCTATGTTAACCAACCAGTACACTAATAGGTTTCCATTGATTCTTTTGCACAATTAGCAGTGCTTTTATTGGGTGGCTTTCTGGCTAATTCTGTATTTATGGCAATATTAACAATACTCATCTCTTTGTGAAGACTCTGTCCCAGACAGAGATTTTAGGATGTAATCCTAGCCATGTCTGCTCAGATGTCCCATGGAATTCAGTGGGACTCACCCCCAGGTTAGGACTATAGCCTTCGTTATCCTCCTGGAACATAAAAATAATGGTGTTGTCAAACACCTGTAAGATCACAAAACAAGGTTGTAAAACTGCAATTTGCTCAGAGGGTCACTAAATGTGCAGCTCATCTGCACTTACTGAAATAGACATGTACCCTTTCATCATATGCAGTGATGGTATGTTTTCATAATTTTCCTATGCAGAAATTTTATCTTTATAGGACGCCTTAGTGCAAGAGTAGCCTGTGCAAGTCCAAATGATTCCCATCAGCCTGATGATGATGATGATGATGATGATGATAAATAATTTATTTATACCCCACCCATCTCGCTGGGTTTCCCCAGCCACTCTGGGCGGTTTCTAGCAAAACATTAAAATACAATAATTCATCAAATATTAAAAGCTTCCCTAAACAGGGCTGCCTTCAGTTGTCTTCTAAAAGTCAGATAGTTGTTTATTTCTTTGACATCTGCTGGGAGGGCATTCCACAGGGCGGGTGCCACTACCAAGAAGGCCCTCTGCCTGGTTCCCTGTAACCTCACTTCTCACAGGGAGGGAACCGCCAGAAGGCCCTCAGCACTGGACCTCAGTGTCCGGGTAGAACGATGGGGGGTGGAGACGCTCCTTCAGATATACTGGACCGAGGCCGTTGATATAGGATTGTAGATATAGGATTGAACCACATATCCAGTCATCTTTTGTACCATCTTTTCCTTTGCCTCAAGGTAGCAATAGTCCTTGGCCAGTACTGGGGCAATCTGCTGCAAAAACCCCAGCCACAGTAACGAAGATGCCAAATCTCATGCCAAATGAGTTCATTTAACCCGGGTTGGTAGGAGTCTGAAAGTATCAATGTTATCCCTGTTGTTGAGTTTTCTATCTAAAGGGCTAATCTAATACTGTTGTAGGAGGAAAATATTGGGGAGGGGGACAAATTCAGATCACTTTGATTCTGGCAGTTAAGATATATGTTGTAACCTTTCACCTTGAAACTTACTCTGTTTTTCTTTAGGCCGTCTCTTTACCTTTTGACATAATGTTTTTGAAGACAACAACCAACAAGATTAAAAGGGGCCTCCCTGGTATCTTATTATCTTTAGCTTTCAAACAGGATTAAGGTAGGAGGAAATATGGCTTAGATAAGAAAGACTGTAAAAAGGATGCTAGTTAATTAACAGAAAGGATCAGGAATGGTAAGGAAGAAGAAAGGAGAATTTCTGAACTTCGAAAAGGTTAAAGTTCCAAACAGAGACATTGAATTTCAAAAGCAAAGGAAGTAAAATATTATTCATATCCTGACACTTAAACAATCCATTGCTCTCATTGATGAAAATGTTGTCCAGGTAAATTCCTCAACAGTTATCTCAGGAGAGATAAGCCAGCTTTTTGAATGCCCTACCAGACTCACATCAGCATAGAAGAAACTTGGTCAAATTCATGTTTTCCCTTTCCAAGCCCCACTCACACTTTTAAATGATTTCTCTTCCATTTTTTTTACACCCTCCTAGAGTGCCCAGCATGGCCCAGGATTCTTTAGAAACCAAAAAAAGTGGGTTGTTTTTTTTTAGATGGAACCGTCACACGAACAATCTGGTAAAGTGACAACAAAGTCACGTTTCTCGGTAGTGGCACCCACCCTGTGGAACGCCCTCCCGCCACATGTCAAAGAGAACAACAACTACCAGACTTTTAGAAGACATCTGAAGGCAGCCCTGTTTAGGGAAGCTTTTAATGTTTGATGCATTACTGTATTTTAATATTTTGTTGGAAGCCGCCCAGAGTGGCTGGGGAAGCCCAGCCAGATGGGCAGGGTATAAATAATAAATTATTTATTAGTAGTAGTAGTAACAGGACAGCATCCTCCACACCTGAAGACAGGTTGGTTTAGGAGGAGGTGGAGGGCAAGGCAGGCAATATCTCTCTCTCTCTCTCTCTCTCTCTCTCTCTCTCTCTCTCTCCCTGTCTTCCAACACTTCATTGCTACATTCAACCCCCAGCATCCCCTTCCTGAAGTCTCTACCTTATTCTCAGTGCTTTTTTCTTCTTTCTAAAAAAATGTTTAGGGGTACTCTCATTTTTGGAATGCGGGTGGCGCTGTGGGTTAAACTACAGAGCCTAGGGCTTGCCAATCAGAAGGTCGGCGGTTCGAATCCCCGCAACGCGGTGAGCTCCCATTGCTCGGTCCCTGCTCCTGCCAACCTAGCAGTTCAAAAGCATGCCAGCGCAAGTAGATAAATAGGTACCGCTCCGGCGGGAAGGTAAACGGTGTTTCTGTGTGCTGCTCTGGTTCGCCAGAAGCGGCTTAGTCATGCTGGTCACATGACCCGGAAGGTTTCCGCAGGCTCCCTCGGCCAGTAAAATGAGATGAGTGCCGCAACCCTGGAGGCGTCCACGACTGGACCTAATGGTCAGGGGTCCCTTAACCTTTACTCTCGTTTTGACTCCAGACAATCACCATTTTATAGTTCAAATCAAGAAAAAAGCAAATCAAGAATGCAGTACCGTATTGGCCCAAATATAAACCGCAGCCGCAAATAAGCTGCACCCTAAAAATTGAAGGAAGGAAACAACAACACAATACCAGGGCTGCTTCCTCGGGTGGAGCTGCGCTGCTTTTCTGGTGGTCTCCCCCCCTTCCCACTTCTTTCCAGCGGCTTGGTGAAGGCTTGGGAGAGGTGGGTGGGCTGCACACCATTGCCTTGCACTGCTCTGAGGAGGGGGGAGAGCTGAGCCGATTTGCCCCGCACTCCTGGCTGCTCTCCGGGGGGCTGTGGGAATGAGGGGGGGAAGACCGCTGGCAAAGCGGCGCAGCTCCCTCCCCTCCCAGATCAGCTGTGGGAGTGCAGGGCAAAGGCATGCAGCCTGTCCGCCGCTCCAAAGCCCTCCTCAGGCTGCCAGCAAAGTGGCGTGACTCCCCTCTTCCACCCTTTGCTCTGATGGCTTGGGGGAGGCTTTGGAGCGGCCTCGCTCCTGGGCTGCTTCCTGGGGGAGGAGCTGCACTGCTGTGTCGGCAGTGTACGGTCCTAAATATAAGCCAGCTTAAATTTTGGCCTGTATGGTAAATGGACAAAAGTACAAAGAACATGCATTACCTCGTATTACACAGCTGACAGCTCAGAGGTGGTAACAACAAAACTGACCAATCACCGCGCTAGATTTGAACTCCTACTTCACACATTAAACGCTCATGTCCGCCCAAGACTTAGGAAACACTGTGACAGGAAATGAGGCCGCCATCGGGGGTAGCAACGGAACTGACGATTCACCAGGATAGAGAAGAAACTCATTTATGATTATTTTTAAAAAAATGAGTTTCTTCTCCCACTAGATTCACAAAATATTTAGGGGTATGCATACCCCTGAGTCCCTCCAGGGAAAAAACCCACTGCTTATTCTTTTCTAATGGTGCAACCACTTCTGCCCATCTTTTGATTAACCTCTCTGAAATGCCTCCATTTCAGTTTCTAGCCACTTAGCTCCAGTCTTCTTCTCCACCACCACTCACCCACCAGTCTCTAAACCCATTCACACGGCCTTCCTTACACAAATCTTAATGCTAGTGGAGGAACCAGAATGGAGGACAGGTCCCTTGACCACCCATAAAGGTTCCCCACACAATGAGCAAAGTAGCTGAGCAAACTAGGTCACATTAAGCTTCCACTGAGAGCCAGTGTGGTGTAGTGGTTAAAAGCAGTAGACTCGTAATCTGGTGAACCAGGTTCACTTCTCCGCTCCTGCACATGCAGCTGGATGGGTGACCTTGGGCTAGTCACACTTCTCTGAAGTCTCTCAGCCCCACTTACTTCATAGAGTGTTTGTTGAGGGGGAAGAAGGGAAAGGAGAATGTTAGTCGCTTTCAGACTCCTTCGAGTAGTGATAAAGCGGGATATCAAATCCAAACTCTTCTTCTTCGATTGATCAGCAGACTTTTTGCTGAGTCACTTGATACTTCTGGAGGCCACCTGCTCATATGCTTTCAGTCACTTTTGTTTGCTTGTGAAAAAAATCCAAAGTTGTTTACATTAAAATGACACAAACACTAATCCAAGTTTAAAACTATGTTGCGACCCAGTGCTATATTGAAGAAGGGAAAATACAACATCCTAAAACTGTTGTAATGTAACTGTTGTGATGTAACAAAAGCTATTCAGGTTTCCCTACTCTACCCTATTTTCACTTCCTACAGCCAACAACTCACTAGAAAAAACATTCAATATAAAAATGTATTGACAATGGAAGATAGTGATGTAGGCGATTTGGAAAATCTCCCTAGGCAGTGAATTCCACAAAGTGGATGCTATGCTAGAAATGATCTATGGGAAAAGGTGTTACCTCAAGAAACCAGGTACTAGGCCAATTTTAGTGTACGTGAAACTGTCTGAACACGTCCAAAGTGTTACAGAAATGCTAAATATTATTAGATTGCATAAAAGTATCAAAACTGTATGTGAGCGGAGAACATAAAGAACACCGTTGTCCTAGACCTGACAACCCGCATCTATATAAAAAAAGCTGGGCTCCACGTGAAATATAATTTCAAAGATGAACAGCTTTGATTCAAGCCTGTAGAAGATGGTCAGAAAATCTTTAAAGGTCATCTCTGTTGAGATTTTTCGAAGAAGGATGTGACTGCCTCAAAGTCACTTGTAGTAAATCATGGGAAGGGGAACTATTACAGACTTCATATCTTTCCCCTTACATGTGTGTACAGAGGGCTGTAGGTATGCAGTGCACAAATGTGTAGTTTGTTCTATATTGGGTCCTAGAAAGCTTGGCTTCCCACTCATTGATACCACAAAGTATGGTGATAATGGTAGCTATATGGTCAAGCAGCACTAATGCTTACTTCTGGAACCACAGCACCTAATCCTGTAGGAACCTGTAGGAATCTGACTCCCCTTCTTCAGGGATTGAGAGTGGGGATTCAGAATAAGAGGGGAATTGTCCTTAGAGATGTACATAATGAACCAGAGACACAGGCACAAAGGGAACCCATTGTGCCTGTGGTTCTCTCGAAGGTTGCATTGCCCTTCTCTGAATCTTAGGATTCGATTTCAGAAGTCTGATTGCAACCACAATCTCACCCATTCTTTGGGACTCAACAACTGCTAAAGCAGGATGAGTGCCTTTCAATGAAGAGTGCTCCTCCTACAGAAGGGGAGCTGCAGCTCCTATTGAAGGCTCGGTCTGAGTATGACCACTGAGCCTAGGGCTTGCCGATCAGAAGGTCAGCAGTTTGAATCCCCGCAACGGGGTGAGCTCCCATTGCTCGGTCCCTGCTCCTGCCAATCTAGCAGTTCGAAAGCCTATCAAAGTGCAAGTAGATAAATAGATACCACTCCAGTGGGAAGGTAAACGGCGTTTCCGTGCGCTGCTCTGGTTCGCCAAAAGCAACCTAGTCATGCTGGCCACATAACCCTCGGCCAGTAAAGCGAGATGAGTGCCGCAACCCCAGAGTCATCCGCGACTGGACCTAACGGTCAGGGGTCCCTTTCCCTTTCCCTTATGAATGTTGCAGCCCTGCATGGAGCTGTCTATAGTGCTAGTAAAACCTCTCCTTGCCTGGCACTACTGAACAAAACCACAGACGCTTCTTCAGCAGCTCAAAGCTCCTTCAACCTCGATGGGATGTAAATGTGCAAAACTGGGTGCTGCAGGCTGGTCATAAAATACAAGCATGAGTTATCCCAGTACTTTGCTAGGACCATATGAAAATGATCTGCGGATTTCTTCTTTTGTGCTTATTCTCTCTCTTAGAACTGTGTGGCATGTTTCACTTACCCAGAAAGTGGAAAGCAGCTTGGATCTGCCTGTTTAGAACCAAAAAGTCATCTCCTTTGCAGGCAAATAAAGAGGGCAGAGGCATTTGCTTGAAGTTAATCCATCTTGGACATTTGCATAAAAGAACCCTGGGTTAATAATGTCTCAAGAAAAGAGGAGTCACAATTAACTATGTAGTAATTCAGGCATAGTGTGTTGGTCCCGAGGGTTAACCGTGCAGTGAGGTCCGACTCCAGTCTGAGGTCGAGGTTGAGAGTATGGTATGGAGGCTGTCCGTCAAAGCTGAAGCGGGGTCCAAGGCAGGGAGTCGGGTGAGGTCAGGAATTCTGGCAGAAGAGCAGGACAAGGTGCAGGCAGGAACAGGCTACCAACAATGTTGCTCCCACAACCTGGGACTGGGGCTGGCTGGCTTTTATCTGCCCCGAGGCATAGGGCAGCCCCGGTCCACAGGTGACTCGCCTCTCCTGGCCTGGAGGCGAGCACTCCTCCTGTGAGAACTTAGTTCCCTCCGCCTCTCTGCCCTGAGCCTCTGCAGCTCAGGAGAGGCTGGAGGGTTTCTGGACCAGAGGCATGTCAGCTTCCTCTTGACGGGGCTGAGAGTGGAGCACCTGCAGGCAATGGGTCCTCCATCACCTCAGGAGCCAGAACAGACTCAGCTGGTGCCTGCACCTGAGGATCCAGCACAGGTGAGGACCCTTCAGGCTCAAGCCCCAGCCCTGGCTCAGCTGGTTCTGGAGGCGGGGACTCCTGTGCAGGCTGGGATTCCTCAGGTTCAGCCTCCAAGTCCAAATCCCAGGCCATCACTCACAGTGAATTAACTGTGCTCTGCCCTCTTAAATAGAGCATGCCTTTAGACTGCCTCCTCCATCAAATATGGACCAAAGCAAGAGGCTTGTGCACAGCAGGCTGCAGTGGTGAAGGAGAGGAGCAGGTTCAGGGGGCTCTTGTCAATGGGACCATACTGGAGTGTGGGCCACCAGCAGGAGCCCAGCCATCCCATCCCTTAATGCTGTCCCTGATTGTAACCTAGCAATTGGGAAGAGGAGTGGGTAATTCCAGTCTTTCCAACTTATCCTCTAGGGAGGGGATCCTTGAGGGTTCAAAATAGACAGGACCTGGCTACTTGCTTGGTAAGTGTAATGTGTAGCTCAGCCTTTACTACAATTATACTGGTTTTGTTATTAGGATAAACAGGAGTCTTTTGTGCTGTTGCTCTCTATCACCTATCTATTTTCACATGAATTATTATCATTACTATTGTTGTTGTTTAGTCGTTTAGTTGTGTCCAACTATTCGTGACCCCATGGACCAGAGCACGCCAGGCACTATGCCTGTTGTCTTTGTCCGTGGAGTTTTATTGGCAGGGAAAAAATCTGGAAGGCTCCACATTGGTTAAACTGGCTGCTAGACTGGTGACTGGGAACAGCCGCTGGGACTATATAACACTGGTCCCAAAAGATCTGCATTGTCTTCCAGTACATTTCCAAGCTTTACAAACAAGCTTTACAAGACATTGTGGAGGGGTCATTAAAAGACAGCCACCTCTTTAATGTAACACGTAGTTTTTTGGTAAGTAGGCAAGAAGAGGGTAAGGAAGGAATGCTGGAAATTAAGTATCTTGGGGTATAGGATTCCAGCCCACACCACCTTCCACAACGAGAACAACCACATTAAATTCAAAACAATGCATGTTTACTCTTTATCGCAGCGTCGATCTTCCAGTCTTTCATTTTTGATGACTTGTTTGGAACAAGAGACAAAACCTCAGAGAGTGAGATCTGATCTTTAATTTGCCCAAACAACATTAAACATGCAAGAAGAACATCACCAGTGTCTGTCCAAACAGAATTGATGTCCTTAATGTAAGCGAAGGGATGATCACGTAGAATTCATTCCTTCTCACACTTAGAAAGATACATCCTCATACTTCAGCCTTCTCATTTATTTGTCTCTTGACAGATTCCCAACTACCTGTTTTCAGTAAATGAAGGTCAATAGCAAAGAGCCTAGTATTAATGACGGGATGCTTTGAAAAATATTGCATTCCAGTGATTACTCAGAACTGCTACATACCATTCTGAACTGCGTCGTTCCTTTGTCTCCCCAAATTTACTTTTGTATCTGTCTGCGTGGCCTGATAATCTGCACATGGGTTTCTAGCAGCGCATAACAAACTGGTTCCTTAACTTATGGATGAGGCGCATAAACAGAGTGGCTCTATGTCCTGCATTAAAGAGGATAGTCCTCTCTTTGAAGGCACCCTCCATCTGAAAGGTTGTCTGGTCCATATCTGGATCAAAGATAACCATAAGAAGAGTATGTAGTTGCCCATCAGCATTTAGGACCTGGAAATTATTTCTAAATGTGCACCTGTACAAATAAAATTCCATATGACATTTTAATGCAAATCTTTGTCATAAATTGCTCTATTTTTGCTGATGTATTTCTTATTTTTTGGCACTGCTGCCTCTACCAATATCACCAGTGCTACTATTATTGTCACCTAGATTTCTTCAGTAAGCTAGGAGATGAACCCCTGTTGCTATTGTGTGCCTTTTTGCCAAATAAGCTAGCAGATGTATTCCTTACTACTAAATATATTACTATTTGAAATAAGGTAGCAATGGCACCACTCCTACTGAGGGCATTAGTAGTAATAGTAGTATGGAATAGGGCATTCCTATTTTCATCAGAGAAATGTTGGAGGGCATGCTATTATCATCACATTTATTTATTCATTTATTTACTCCACCAAATCAGGCTAACAAAAAGGCTCAGGCCAAGAAGTCCTAACCCCCCTGGTAAATTCTAGTTTAAATTCAATGCGTACTACATCCCATTGCATCTGTTTGACAGAGGACGGCTTTCATTATGGCAGAAGAAGAATAACAGTGGTCGTGAAGCTTACGCCGCAATTATTTTTCCTCGTGTACCATAAAATAAAGGACGTTCCATGCACTAACCGAACAGCAAACAGAGGCTTTCTAATTTCATTTCCTGCCAATACCTTAGAATTGTTGTAAAATATTAGTTGACACGTTGGCAGGCTCAGTGCTGTACTGATGCAGGGTGGGGAGAAGAAGAGAAGAGTTTGGATTTGATATCCCGCTTTATCACTACCTGAATGAGTCTCAAAGTGGCTAACACTCTCCTTTCCCTTCCTCCCCCACAACAAACACTCTGTGAGGTGAGTGGGGCTGAGAGACTTCAAAGAAGTGTGACTGGCCCAAGGTTACCCAGCAGCTGCATGTGGAGGAGCAGAGACGCGAACCTGGTTCACCAGATTACAAGTCTACCTCTCCTAACCACTACACCACACTGGGAGGAAGGCAGAACGAAGGCATCATCCACAGTTTTGAAGTTTCCTGCATTCTTGCTGCTATTCATGCATACACAGAGTCCTACTGAAATCAGTAAGACATGCATGCGAGGAAATGTGTCCAGGAAACTGAACAGATACAGTTTGCTTTGGGATGCTGTGCTGTTCATGAAGCGTTTGGAGAAGCATACACACACACACACACACACACACCCCCGTCTCCTCATAAAATTATTGGCAGCCAGTTGAGGAAGGAATTTGTTTGCTCTAATCCAGGGGTCAGCAAACTTTTTCAGCAGGTGGACGGTCCACTGATTCCTTCCTAGATTTTGAAATATAACAATGAATGGATTCCTAGGCCCTACAAATAACCCAGAGATGCGTTTTAAATAAAAGGACGCATTCTATTCATGTAAAAACACTCTGATTCCCTGATCGTCCGTGGGCGATTTGAAGGCGATTTGGCTGGATCTGGCCCCTGGGCCTTAGTTTGCCTACCTATGCTCTAACCCCATCCGAGACACCTGGACTGGCATACAAATTGGAACACAGATAAAAACAACAACAACAATTTCAGGACCAATGAAGACTTTATACCCTGGCCCTGATAAAAATGGCTGTCAAATCAGCCTTCTGTTTGCCATCTTCAGGCTTGGCAAATGGCAAAATGAGCTGCCTGGTAGAGTCTGTGGAGTTACATGCTTTTTGATGGAACACCCTTCCTTGCTTGTGGTGCCTCTGGACTTAAATGTTCTTTAAAGTACTCTGGTGACATACCTGAGGCATTTTGAGAGTAGCCAAAGCAGTTTGACAAAGCTGACGGCAATTATCAGGAGGGGTCCTCACATCGCTATGTTTTTACCACATTTTCCACAAAAGCAAATTTGAAATCGTCATTGGGACTCAATTTCAAGCTAAAATATTTGAGGAATTTAGAGTGTAGCCAGCATTTCAAAAGGATTCGGGATTTTTTGGGAGGTGGGTAGGCACACATTCATTCCTAGAACCTTGGCAGCAGCTGCTTCTTTGAGCTGAATCAGACTGACATAAACCTACTTGCATCGGCAGAAGAGAGGGCGATGAAGTTGCAGAGATGAAAGTCTACGCCACTGATAATAATATGATTTTCAGTGCTGGAAATACATATTTGTTTTAGAACTGGACTACTTGGACTACTGCAATGCTCTCTATGTGGGG
This sequence comes from Podarcis cretensis, assembly GCF_951804945.1. Lineage (NCBI taxonomy): Eukaryota > Metazoa > Chordata > Lepidosauria > Squamata > Lacertidae > Podarcis > Podarcis cretensis. The sequence continues at coordinate 24,691,777 of NC_137187.1, forward strand.
CTTCCTTTGAAGGTGACCTGGAAACTACAACTAATCCAGAATGCGGCAGCTTGACTGGTGACTGGGAGCGGCCGCCGAGACCACATAACACTGGTGTTGAAAGATCTACACTGGCTCCCAGTACATTTCAGAGCACAGTTCAAAGTGTTGGTGCTGAGATTTAAAGCCCTAAACAGCCTCGGTCCAGTATACCTGAAGAAGCGTCTCCACCCCCATCGTCCAGCTCCGAGGACCTTCTGGCGGCTCCCTCACTGTGAGAAGCCAAGTTACAGGGAACCAGGCAGAGGGCACCCGCCCTGTGGAACGCCCTCCCACCAGATGTCAAAGAGAAAAACAACTACCAGACTTTTAGAATACATCTGAAGACAGCCCTGTTTAGGGAAGCTTTTAATAGACTATTGTATTTTAATATTCTGTTGGAAGCCCCCCAGAGTGGCTGGGGAAACTATTATTATTATTATAGAACTGGACCAAATTATTCACTCTGCTCTTTTCTAGCATTTTTAGGGGGTTGGGCAGGAAGCCAAAACAGGGCAAGAAAGCAGGGTGGTGTTTAATTCTAGTAGTGCTCAGTTGGGGCAAGGCACCAGTAAGATAAGTCAGCACAAGGTTTAATGCTGATCCTTTTCTTCCTTCCTTACAGAAAAGCTTTCCTGTCACTTCAGGCATAGGACTGCTCTTCATTCCTATACACGACCCCAATGGGAGCACATCAATGTCATGCTAGAACCTTTCTATTTGAAATTTAGAAGAAAAGGAGGTTAAAAACATTCTGCCATCTTGTCTTAATTGTAAGCCCCACTGAAAATTACTAGAATATTTGGGACGTGGAATATTATGACCCTGGAGAGCAGAAATATAAAATGGACTAGTTGGAGAAGGTCGATTACAACAAGGAAAATTTCACACAGAATTACAAAAGCAAAAGTTGAACAGACCAGTGGCTGTTGAAACAGAAATAAAAATAAGGGACAGTAAAGTGAAGGATTAACATCGGAGTGGTTTGTTGAAGAATGCAGTGTGACATTAGTTGATCAGTACTCCGTGAACTTCAGAGTATGGGAAGCCACCCAAAAGATATATAATTTGGTATTTGTATTTGGCTTTTTATTTATTTATTGTAATTTGGAATGTTTTAATGTGGTCTTTATTGATTATTAAAATTGAAAACTTAAGGAATGTGTGTGTGTGTGTGTGTGTGTGTGTGTGTATAATTACTAGAATCCCACACATTCTCCTCAAACTTGACAAAAATGTCCCCCAACTTTCATGTTGTCCTTGTGGAGGTGTGTGTATGTTTGTGTGTGTTGCGTATAATGGACGGGAAAATCTGTCATGTATTTCTCAATTTGTTATCTTTCTCATCTTAAATCCAATTCTCCACATTTTTTTAAAAAAGCCCTCATGAAGATTCTTCACCCTTTAAGTGTTGATTTCTCAGAATTCACACATTTTTGTATGCAATTTTTGCACTTTTGCAAAGCATTTTTCCTCGGATGTTTATATAACCCTCCAATATAATGCATTTGTATGTTATTTTGACCAATATATGAATTTTGATGTAACTTTACCTTAGTCTGTGCATTTCTGTGAAAATTTCCTGGCCAGAACTGCATTGCAAATTTCAGAGAAGTGTGAATTTCAAAAAATAGATGTCTTTTTGGTTCATGTATTGTTTCGGAAAGCATGAGTTAGGAAGATTTGCCTTGAAATGTGAATTGAATCAAATGTTTTCCCCCTTCCCTTCTGTGTGCATGTGTGGTGGTGGTGTGTGTGTTTGTGAACATTTGGCACAGGACCAAACTATTTCTGTTTTCCAATTCCAGGATTCCCCCACTCCACCCTCTGAACCATGTTTTTATTTAATCTTATCTTCCCAGGCAGTGAGAGATTTTACTTTCTTGGGCTCCATGATCACTGCAAATGGTGACAGCAGTCACGAAATTAAAAGACGCCTGCTTCTTGGGAGAAAAGCAATGACAAACCTAGACAGCATCTTAAAAAGCAGAGACATCACCTTGCCAACAAAGGTCTGTATAGTTAAAGCTTTGGTTTTCCCAGTAGTGATGTATGGAAGTGAGAGCTGGACCATAAAGAAGGCTGATCGCCAAAGGATTGGTGCTTTTGAATTACGGTGCTGGAGGAGACTCTTGAGAGTCCCATGGACTGCAAGAAGATCAAACCTCTCCATTCTGAAGGAAATCAGCCCTGAGTGCTCACTGGAAGGACAGATCCTGAAGCTGAGGCTCCAATACTTTGGCCACCTCATGAGAAGAGAAGACTCCCTGGAAAAGACCCTGATGTTGGGAAAGATGGAGGGCACAAGGAGAAGGGGACTGCAGAGGACGAGATGGTTAGACAGTGTTCTCGAAGCTACCAGCATGAGTTTGACCAAACTGCGGGAGGCAGTGGAAGACAGGAGTGCCTGGCGTGCTCTGGTCCATGGGGTCACAAAGAGTTGGACACGACTAAATGACTAAACAACAACAACCGTCCCAGTAAGCTTTGGGAGCAACTAAAAAAAAATGCTCAGACATCACGACAATGGCACGAACAGCTCTGGCGGTGACAGCAATGAGTTAAAAGTAGAAGGAAAAGAGAGAGGACTCTGGCTCAAGAGGGAAATCCAGTAGCAATTCTCCACAGGCAGCAAATAATTTGTTTGAGTGCATAATTAATAGATTTGTCAGAAAGTACTTAGATTGTGAAATATTGCAAGTAGACCCCTTTCCAGATGGATTAAGATGAATGGGTCCTCCAGCAGCGTATGAAACCTCATTGCTCAATGGCTGGAGAATTTGCCGCATCTCTACATTTGTTTGAGTCTCTGCCTCTTTGCACTCCCCTTTCTCTTTCTCCTCTGGCTGCGGGGGAGGAAGACAGGACGGGGGATTGAATAAGAACACTTCTAATTCTAATCGTGAGTGGTGTCCTTTACCTAAAGGGCATCCAAGCAGGCAAGACTAAATCAGATACTCAATAGGCAACTTTCCCTGCAATTGAATATAAAAAGGGTGCGGGGGAAGGCATTAACATGGCTCAGAACAGTGAAATTAACTACTCCTTGCAGACCCAGGTTAGCTGATCACAGAGTCATGCATTAATCTGCATGAAGCAGTTTTTTATCTTCTCTAAAAATGGTTCCAGAGAAGCGAAACCCGATCAATATTTGAAGGTCTATATAAGAGAACATGCAAGGGAGTTCTGGGTCCTGAATAAAGGTGAACGGCAGACGTCGTGGGAATAACTGAACACCAGCTGCACTCTTCTGCTCCCCTTCCGCATGGGTTGGCCAACGTGTGGCCATCCATCCCATGCTACACCCTCACTGGCCCTGGCACATGTACACACACAGCTAGGCGCAAGAAAACACATGCAGCAGAGAGACTGGTTTATCCTCAATTTGTAATGGGAACTGATGGCAATTGTACCTTGCTCAGGATCCACAAAATGGTCACATTGGAGGGGGGAAATAAGACACTATGAGGGGAATAAACCAGTTGTTCAACTCCGTGTCTGTGTGTCCGACTTGCCACATTATTATTTATCCATTCATTTAAAACATTTGTGTTCTGCCTTTATATTATTATTTTTTAATTCGGCACTTAATTATGCTTTGAGGTCCCCCCCCCCTTACAATCAAGCAACTGTTCTTATTTTATCTGTAAGCTGTACTGAGTCCCTCTCAGGGGAGAAAGGTAGCGTATAAATAGATTAAGAAATAATAAAATAATGAGAATAATAATTCCACGATGCAAACAAACTGTACAGAGGCAGCACGCTCCTGATTACTGCACCAATTTCTGGGAGTTACAAGTAGAAGCCTTGTGCAGCGAATGTTCAGCCTGCAACTGAGGAAATGGGCTCCCGAAAAATTCTCCACTCTGTTTGCAGGTGGTGAAATGAGAGGGATTTTGAAGGATGTTCTCTAGTGGGGAAGGCAGAATTCTTGAGAAGTCTATAGGTAGGAGAAAGAACATTCTCTTCTGAGGAAGTTCAGTTCGCTTAATGCTGAGTGAAACTATATTAGTTTCTACTGGTGAATGAAGGAAACAATGTGTAAGGAAGAAGGATCAGAAGGAATCAGGGCCAAGCCCATAGCATCACTCGAAAAGAAAATTTAAACTACAATTTACAATAAAATACAATGGGTTGAAGGGACACGTGTGGCGCTGTGGGTTAAACCACAGAGCCTAGGACTTGCCGATCAGAAGGTCAGTGGTTCGAATCCCCGCGACGGGGTGAGCTCCCATTGCTCGGTCCCTGCTTCTGCCAACCTAGCAGTTCGAAAGCACACCAAAGTGCAAGTAGATAAATAGGTTCCGCTCCGGCAGGAAGATAAACAGCGTTTCCGTGCGCTGCTCTGGTGCGCCAGAAGCGGCTTAGTCATACTGACCACATGACCCGGAAGCTGTACGCCGGCTCCCTCAGCCAATAAAGCGAGATGAGCGCCGCAACCCCAGAGTCGGCCACGACTGGACCTAATGGTCAGGGGTCCCTTTACCTTTACCTTTACAATGGGTTGTATCCAGTGCAGCACTAGCAACTTCCAGTTGTGCAGTAGGACTGTCCCCATCTCTCCTCCCCTTGCGTGCCTCCAAATCTGCTCTTGAATTTGTCCCTCTGGAGCAGATTTTGAGGGTGCTTTCTCTCCTCCCTTAGCAAAATGCATATTTGTGCCCCGCAAATAGTGCACATCTTCCCCTTCAGCGTGTAAAAACCATGACCTCAGATCATCATTTCCTAAGCCTCCCCAGAAACACCGGTAAAGGTGAAAACATGGGATTCCAAATTCGACTGACAAATGGGAAATAGTAAGTCATCTTTGCAGAAATATTCCAAGTGCCTTTGAGCTCCTGTCGAGCTCAGATCTCCCGGCAGCACCAGCTTCCAGGTTACTAATTGCTGAACCTTCCCTAATCTCTTTGTTTTATGCAACCCGTGGCAAACAAATATTTTATGTGTCTTTAAGCATATTCAGCAAATGTGTCCGCTCTCGCTCAGTCACTTATTAAGTGGGGAATAACTGGCTAATTGCTTTTGATAAACCCACAAGCTGTATGTCTAGCCAAGGGATGAGCCAATTTCAACACAGCTTTTGAAAGCTTCAAGGATTTGACAAGGCTTCCAGGGCAAGGGGGGGGGGGGGAGGAAATCAATAAATGACCTACAGTATATTAAGCCCCTGCTGATAGAATGAGCCACTGTTTGTCTGATAACCACAAAAATTACAGTTATAGGAGCAAGTAATTTAGATGCAGATTAGTTGTCAGCTCTGCCCTTACTCAAGCTGCGGGAATGATGCCTGTGATTTAAAAAGAGCCTTGGGCTGCAGTGAGAAACATCACGCAGGATCTGTGCTTGCCACCAGAAACAATGGCCTCATGTCACCACCTTTCTCTCCCCAGTAATGTCTAGTAATATGAAAAATGTGCTGTGATGTGGCCTGACTTTCCTTTGCTTCTACAGGTGTCATCTAGGATGTAAGATACTGACAGAGCACATAGGTTGCACACAGAAGGTCTCAGGTTCAATGTCTGGTACCTTCAGGTAGGGCTGGAAATGACCCCTTTTTCAAACCCTGGAAACACAGAGCCACTCAGTGCAAACAGCTTTTTAATATATATAGGTAAAGGTAAAGGGACCCCTGACCATTAGGTCCAGTCGTGACCAACTCTTGGGTTGCGGCGCTCATCTCGCTTTACTGGACGAGGGAGCCGGCATACAGCTTCTGGGTCATGTGGCCAGCATGATTAAGCCGCTTCTGGTGAACCAGAGCAGCACACAGAAACTCCATTTACCTTCCCGCCAGAGTGGTACCTATTTGTCTACTTGCACTTTGACGTGCCTTCGAACTGCTAGGTTGGCAGGAGCAGGGACCAAGCAATGGGAGCTCACCCCGTTGTGGGGATTTGAACCGGTGACCTTCTGATTAGCAAGTCCTAGGCTCTGTGGTTTAACCCACAGCGCCGCCCGTGTCCCTTTTAATATATATACATATATATAATTTTAACAAGGGATGTGGGTCGTGCTGTGGTCTAAACCACTGAGCCTCTTGGGCTTGCCGATCAGAAGGTTGGCGGTTCGAATCTGCACAACAGAGTAAATAAGTTTTAATCAATGTAATAATGGGATACTGAATGGTTTCGTTTTTGTAATATATGCAGGGATTTATGATATACAAAATGAACCATGGAAAGAGAAGGGGGGAAGTCATTGATATTTTAAGGATGTTAAAAGGAGTAAAGTAAGGTAAAGGTAAAGGACTCCTTGATGGTTAAGTCCAGTCAAAGGCGACTATGGGGTTGCGGCACTCATCTTGCTTTCAGGCTGAGGGAGCCGGTGTTTGTCCACAGACAGCTTTCTGGGTCATGCAGGACTAAACTGCTTATGGTGCAATGGAACACTGTGACGGAAACCAGAGCACACGGAAACACCGTTTACCTTCCCGCTGCAGCGGTACCTATTTATCTACTTGCACTGATGTGCTTTCGAACTGCTAGGTGGCAGGAGCTGGGACAGAGCAACAAGAACTCACCCTGTCATGGAGATTTGAACCGCTGACCTTCTGATCGGCAAACTCAAGAGGCTCAGTGGTTTAGACCACAGTGCCACCCGCGTCCCTCGGGGTCTTCTAACAATGCACAGTACCCTTAACAAACGACAACATCCAGAATTCTTTGAGAGAAGCCATGGCTGCTTAAAGTGGTATGATAGCACTTTAATTGCATGGTATGAATGTAGCCAATGAAAAGTTGACATAGATTGCAGGGACTGATGGTGTGTTTTTACTGAGTTGAGTTGGATGAGGAGTTTCAGGGCCAATGTAGATTGTTGCTGTATGGCACTGCTGTATAATCTACAGATCCATCTCCTGCTTCCATGAAATTGCTCATATTACATCTTCCCCATCTTGAAAGGCAAACCCTTATTATTCAAAAGATCAGTCATTTTCTTTGATGATCCCCCCCTCCTTTGAGATCTGCATATGTACACATATCAAGGCAAAAATGATTGCTTCCTCCCTTTCCAATTTCATGATGAATAACAAGCATGAATTTGCCACTCAATAAAGAAAACAATAACAATATTCTACTGCATTTGTGTGGGGCCTTTCATCATGAAGGGGTTCAAGAGAGTTTCTGGGACAGAGAGAACAATTCATTTGCATACAGCTGGTTACCTCTGGATGGAAGCAAAGTACAGTGGTACCTCCAGTTGTGCACAGGATTCCGTTCCGGAGCTCTGGTCGGATCCTGAGGAATTCGCAACCGGAGGTGCTGCTTCTGCACATGCACACGGCGAGTAGAGCGCTTCTGTGCATGCGTGTGCGGCAAAACCCAGAAAAATACTTCTGTGTTTGCATCCTGAAGGATACACAACCAGAGGTGTGTGTATCCAGAGGTACCACTGTCTCCTAGTTTGGCATGATTCCCCAAAAAAGGGTATGGAAGAAGTATAATATACCGTGAGAAACTGAGAAATTTGCCTTGCTTGTTTGAAGGTGTCAGTGTGGGTGAGTGTTGGACTTAAGAGGCCTGAGTTCAAATCCCTGTTCAGCAGCAAACGTCACCATCAGTGCCCCTTCCCTGGAATTTTTGAAAGACCAGGTGAACACCCTCGGACTACTTGTGGAAATGACATTATCTGTTAAAATACAGGTGACCTCAGTGACTAAGGGTGGATCTGCACTCGTGGTTTATAACATTTAAGGAATAGTTATTTTAACGTAGATAGACACGTTACATTTTGCTTGTAAAATTAATAATGTGCTACTAAAGGGTGACACCAGAGGGTGCGGCCACCAGGAACCGGCAGTGAGGGAAACTGTGTTATGGAGGAAACAAGATAATGACCATTTTTATTTTACCAGTATGCTCTGCGACCTTAAAAAGGTCAGTGTAGATCCAGCCAAGGTCTGTCCTGCAGAAGGTGAGGCTGATCTCCCAGCTGTGACACTATTTGGCTATGGGAGATCTTGCAACCATGCACTAAACTATTTCAACACATATTTTACGCCTTCAAAGACTGTTCAGGAACTCCAGCTGGTGCAGAATGCTAAAATCTCTGTGTCAGCTACATTGGCTGCCTGTAAGCTTTGGGGCCCCAAGTGCTGGTCATGACCTTTAAAGCCCTTAACAGCTGAGGCCAAGTTGCTTGAAGGATGGCCTGTTCTCATACTAACCTACCAGAGACTTAAAATCAGTGACAGAGGCCCTGGTAGGGAATCCAGGAGGGAGGGAACCTGCCCCAAAGTCTGTGCGGGAAGATGCAGAGGTTGGGTCAACACTCCCTATAATTACAGCTCAAACCAGAAAGAGTTGAAGGGCATGGCAAATACATTCCCCCTTCTGTACTGTATGAGGGAACTAATCAGGATTGGGACAACTGTATATAAGGAGAGGGCTTAACCCTTCCCTTCCGTGGTACTGATTTGGTTTAATCCCTCTTCCTGCTATTTGGCATGCGAAAAAAAATTCAAGAGGTACCAACATGTCGTGAGCACCTAGTGCAATTTGTTCTGTGTCTGAAATAGGGACATCAGAGAATTTGGATGAAAACACAAACGGGAGTGGAAACTGCTAACATTTGCTAACATCCCATGTCTAGAACAAAAATCAATGCATCAGATTCAATTGGCAATCACTGTTGCTATTGCTTTCGGTCTGCCAACGACCCAAAATGGAATACACCCCCCACTCCATTCTGAATTGCATTTCCTTTCCAGTGACATGGGTGGGGTGGAATAATGCAATGCCGACATAATTTGTGTAATTAATTAATTACACAAATAACTTAAGTTGTATAAATTTAGAGGAATAGGGTAGCTTTTGGTGGAGGTTGAACTGCAGAGAAATGGAAACAGTGCTGCGTGTAATGCATGGAGGACGCAACAGAAAACAATGCTTTCTTGCAACCCTAGCCCAAAGCCATTATTGGGTGCGTCGCCCTACTCCAGGTCCACATCATAAGATGATAAGAAGAGCCCTGCTGGACCCGGCTAACTAGTCCAGCATCTTAACACAGTGGCCAACCAGATACCTACCAGATATCAGCCCCATCACTACCTGCCCTGGGTAGGATGAAGGGGAAAGTATAGCACAATGGCTTCAGGACATGAGATAAGTTATAGATCCACAGATCTATGGATCTACAGAGGGAGAGAACATCATTTAGGTCCACCTGAAGGGAAGAAAGGATGATCAAGCACATCACCCTCAACTGTTCTATTTCTGCTCCCTCATTTGACACACGATACAATCATGTTTAAGAAGCAGGGCATGTTCAGGGAAGGTGTAGGGTGTATATGTCTGGTTTGAGAACAGAATAACATTCCCTTTCCTCCAGAAGAGGAGCCATTCATTGCTAAAATTCTGGTCCATGTCATTTTGCCATCTAGCAAACCATCACTGTAGGTGGTGTTTTGATGTACCTAGTGAGCCTTACAGCCCTGAAGGATGATGGCTGCATTCTTGTTGCAATCAGATTTCTGGAAACTCGTGACCTTCACAGATGGTAAGAGAACATCCTCCCTGCTTAGTCCTTAACTTGGAAAGATCATGTTCTGCCTTTTAAAAATGTAATGAGATTTTTTCTTTCTTTCTGCGCAAAGACCAAATAAAGGGAAGGTAAACATTTTTTTTTTAAAAAAAGAAAATGCTGGAGGATTTTGCATACAACCCCCCTTTAAATAAATAAAAATAAATCCAAGAAGAGTTTGACCTTGCTAAATAGATCCACATGAAAATAATAATAATCATTTTGAATATATCTCTTCAAGCCTGACAAACCTGACAGGCTGTTTCCTCTGCATCCAAGCTTGACTCTTGCCAGTGCATTTAAGGAGATCTGGCAAGGGGGAAAAGAGGCATATAAACCACACGATTCATTTTTGTGCTAACCAGATGGTAGTTTGGTTTTTAGGGGGAAAAACTGATGCAGTTGTAGCTTTCTATTCTCTCTCTCTCTCTCTCTCTCTTTCTCTCTCTCCCTCTCTCTTCAGCACAGCCTACAAAAATAATTGTAAAGCAATACATATTGAGGTAACAAAAACAACAGCAACAACTTCACATATGCACATGTGTCTGAAACCCTCAAGAATCACTGCCAATCAGGGTAGATAATACTAAGCCTCATAGACCAGTGACCAGACTCAGTATAGAGCAAGGTCCAATGTCTTTTCTACTTAAAAAACAACAGCTGTGACCATTTGCCTCCTCACTGTAACCACAAATAGATCCTGTGCTAAAATGGCTATGAGACAAATCTTGTGTTTTTTTTCTACCCTAAAGTGTAGGGTTACAATTTGACCCTGAAAAGAATTAATTGGAAATCTCAAACTCCTTACGAGAACGCGGTTCCAGTTCTAGCTAATGGCATCTCAAGCCATATTTGCTTTGAAAATATGAAGAAAAACTGCAGCCTCAAAAAAAAAAAAAAAAAAAAAAAAAGAATTGGTCCCAGAGTTTTCATCTCTTCAGGTCTAGTGGTTACTCCTACTAGCAATTAAATTGCCTGTCAGGAGTAAAACATTACTTTAAAAACAAAGGAGATGGATTACTGATAGCTGCTTGCTGTTTACCCCACTTCCAAGTGCTGACATTTAAGCTGGTTCTATTCCCCGACTCGCTCTAGCATTTTTCAAAACAAAGCAACAGTAAAATGGATGGTCCTTCTGTTCAGCTCAGCAGCTGCTGCTTCCCTTGACATTGCAAAGTGACGGCGCTAGCAGGGCTTAAATTTTAAAGATTCAGGAGAAAAGCCTGGATGCATTTATTAGGCATTGTTTGTGTGTGTGGTTGCCTAGTGCTTGCCACAGGATCTTCCAGCTCCAGAAAGTATCAAACTTACCATACTTTTGTTTTTCATACTTAAAGACTCAGGTAAAGGTAAAGGGACCATTAGGTCCAGTCGTGGCCAGCTCTGGGGTTGCAGCGCTCATCTTGCTTTATTGGCCGAGGGAGCCTGTGTACAGCTTCCAGATCATGCGGCCAGCATGACTAAGCCGCTTCTGGCGAACCAGAGCGGTACCTATTTATCTACTTGCACTTTGACGTGCTTTCGAACTGCTAGGTTGGCAGGAGCAGGGACCGAGCACCGGGAGCTCTCCTGGTCGCGGGGATTTGAACCACTGACCTTCTGATCGGCAAGTCCTAGGCTCTGTGGTTTAACCCACTGGTTTCCAAATCAGCTCACACTTAGGGCTCCACAAGACTTCCTTTTGTATTTTCCAGGCACAGGCCTGAGCGTTTGTCGACCCACAGCTTTCCCTGGGAAAACTCACTGTTTGCCACTGAATTGGAACAAAAGGCACTCGGGTTTTCTGCAGATTGCAGTTTGTTCCAATTCAGTGGCAAGCAGTGGGTTGCCCCGTAGCAAAAGGTAACAACTTTGGCGGTATCAGGCCTTGGGTGGAATCCTTTAGTCTATCTTCCCTAAATTGGGGATGGGGCATGCAGTGGTGACCCCCCTACTCTTTGCAGCAGTGATACCAGGGTTCCCCGTTAAAGGGGTTGTTTTGAGGGGAGGCATAGAGGTTGTCATTGCTCTCCCCTGTGCCTGCGTCATAACGGGGGTGGGCTCTCTCTGCTTGAACATATGTTCTCCAGAGCCAGCCCCCCCCCCCAGACTGGATAACCCTGATGTTCCCCAGATCCCCGGTGGGGGACTGGGAGGGATAAACGCCCAGTGCCTGAGCCAAGGTCTACCCACTTCTGAAACATAACAAAGTTATGGCCAATTTTAATCCCATAGCACGTTGTCTTGAGTCATTATTTCATACGGGGGCCGCCCAGGGTTTGGGGGACTCCGCCTGTCCACACTATGGTTTATACTGCTTGGAGAGGTGTTTATCTGGAAGATTAGGGGCATTTCCAGCTGACCTCTTTATTCAGTATTCATTGTGATTGGTTTGCAGGGAGATTAGATGACAATGTTTCAAAGCAAGTGATATCACACAGCATTCTAGTGCATTTTCCAGTTACTTTCCTTACTGCAAAATAACACACGCACACCTCAGAAAAACCCCTGATTTTGGGGGAAAGTGGGTTTGTTGTACAAGACCTCCCAATCAACTCTCCTGCCTAGCAAAACTGAATAATATTTTATCAAACACTTTCTGCTAAGAACTTACGCAAACTTTAAGATTGGCACCAGAGAACTTGGATCTCTGGCCTGTCATTGGTTAGGACAAGTTTGGCAGGATCAGGGCTTTCTTGGTGGTAGTGCTGTGATGGTTGAACTCTCTTCCTAGAAAAATCCATCAAGTTTCTGCTCTAGACAAGTTTTGAAAACCTATTGTGGGTGTTGTAGCATAGGCAGGGGTTTGGACTAGAAGGCATTTGCTGTTCCAGCCAAGGGTTTGGAGTACCTTTTGGCCTGCCAAATGTTGCTGAACTACAACTCCCACCAGCCCCTGCAAAATGACCAAAGGCTAGGGATGATGGGAGTTGTAGTTCAGCAACTTCTGGAGGGCCAAAGGTTCCCCACATGTGGTATATAGCATTGCAGTCATGTGTGTGAAATATGAATCAAATAGATTCTCTCAGACATGATCCAGTCCTCTCAGCTGACTATACCAAGTGCTCTCTCTCTCTTCTCTCTCTCTCTCTCTCTCTCTCTCTCTCTCTCTCTCTCTCTGTGTGTGTGTGTGTGTGAGAGAGAGAGAGAGAGAGAGAGAGAGAGAGAGAGAGAGAGAGAGAAAGCGAGACTGTGGATTGCTATTTGCCTTCCATCAATATGATGTCCCTTCTGGAAAGTTTGCATTCCTGATGATAGATCATCACTGCTATGTAAGCTAGCTGCTATGTATATTTTTCACATGGAGAATACTTTCATATTAACCCACAAACCAACGTAGATTCTGGGGTAGTACACTATTCATAAGAGGATTGTACCATGCCAGGGAATGCTTGTCTGAGTCAGCCATGAATGTGAGAGAAAGGCAGTTCTAGAATAGTGTCTTTCAAAGGGTGTGGCGCCTGCACTGGTGTGGCAGGAGAGGGTGGCAAATGTGGCAGGAAGATTCAAGGGCAATCAATATTATATTCTGGGAATGATTCATGTTCGTACATAGATGCATTTTTATTTATTTATTTATTTACTTTCTGGATGTTCCATGTCCACATCATACAGTAGTTGCGTTCCATCTTATAAATCAAGCACCGTTATGAGTTGTCTCTTTTCGTTTCCCAATATATTCCTTATCAATAACAAATTTGATGTGGCGTGAGCACAGTTTTATTCTGAAAATGCGGTCCAGAGAGGGAAAAAAGTTTGAGAACTACTGTTCTAGAACGATAGCAAATCTTACTGATGGATACCCTTAGCAACGACCACATATCTTTGTTCCCAATCTGCATTAAAGGTTACATGAATATATAATACCAAAAAACAAACTCCCTGAATAATAAATATATTAAACACTGAAACAGCTCCTCAGGAGTTGTTTTCAGTCACTTGGGTAAATAATGCATGTTTTATAAATGGATCCTCCCCTACTTTCTCCTCCAGCATAGAAATTAAGTGTAGTTATTAAGCACCGAATGCTTCCTTTAAAATGACATTCAGGGAACAGACTCAATCCCAAATGCCAAGGAAGTTTCACAAGCAATTTTCACTTGCACATCAAAACCTTGCTGCCACCTTCCATGTTATGGAACTTGTAGTTTTTCAGTTCATGTGTCACGGAATCACAGAACTGGAAGGAGCCCCTACGTTCTCCTACAATCTGGGATGGCTGTCCTCATACACCGAGGGCACAGCTTCGGAAGGGACGCACATGGAGCGGTGAGGTTGTTAGGGGACTCTTGCCTAGCCAGCCAGATCAGCCAAATCAACCCTGGCGATCAATGGGGTGACAGATGTCGCAGCCAGATCGCCCTCACATCCAGAAGGAGCCACTCTGGTCAGGAAGAAGCAGAGCGCAAGGAGTTTTGATTAAAAAAAGAAAAACAAAAAATGCTTTGTGCACCCACATCTAATCTTGCCCCTTTCAAAAATTTATTTATTAGTGCGTGTTTTGCTTTTGTCAATCTATCGAAGTATAAAATAAAATAAAATCGGAATTAAGAGGCTTTCTCAGGACGGTGGAGGGTCTGGGTGCTGTGTCCTGCTGGTACAGTGGTTTTGTGACACTAACTCTTCCTCTGATAGGAAATGCTCTGCGTTGGGTGGGTGGGTGTGACAAAAATGGGGGGGGGTGTCGAGGAGGGTTAATTGTGGGGAGTGAGAAATGTCCCTATTTTCATCTGACAGATATTGGAAGGTATGTAGCAACCTCTGACCGTTAGCCATGCTTGCTGAGGCTAATGAGACTTGCAGTTCCACAACATCTAGGGTATCAAAGGCTCCCCACATTCATTGCCGGAGAATCATGATATATTCCTGTTGTATGTTGTGGCATAAGCTCTCATGGATCAGAGTCCATTACGTGAAATAGAGTAACAGGTAGCCATATGTGTACAAAGAGGGATTCTGAGCATCTTGGGCTTGTCGAACAGAAGGTCGGCGGTTCGAATCCCCGCGATGGAGTGAGCTCCCGTTGCTCGGTCCCAGCTCCTGCCAACCTAGCAGTTCGAAACCACAAGTAGATAAATAGGTATCCCTGCATTGGAAAGGTAAACAGCGTTTCCATGCGCTCTGGTTTCCGTTGCGGTGTTTCGTTGTGCCAGAAGCAGTTTAGTCCTGCTGGCCTCAGGACCCGGAAAGCTGTCTGTGGACAGATGCTGGCTCCCTCGGCCTGAAAAGCAAGCTGAGTGCAACACCCCCATAGTCGCCTTTGACTGGACTTAACCCCTTTGACTGGACTTAATCTGGCACTGGGCACCAAATTAGCATCCTGGAAATGCCGGCATTTTAAAATTAAATAGAGAGCCTGCCACCTTCATGGCTGTTGGGAATTGCTCAGACATTTATTTAGAAGCACATATATGCAAAGGTTCTGGGAGAAAAGTACCGGGAGAAAATACTCGCCTCTACATCCTCACAAAATCCATCCGACAAAATGGAAAAATTTCACAGCTGCAGCAGAAGCATACAGGTGTGAGTGCATTTTAATGTGCTCAAATCTTTAAATGATGTGTTTGGAACCAGGGTAGCATTAAGTGTTCTCCTCGAGTTCTAAATGGCACAGCAGACATCAGAGTTCTTGAGGAAACTGAGAGAAACGTTTGCCAACTTCCAAACTTGAAACAATTACCTTAGCTGAGAGGGAATTGCTTACGCTTGCTTCTCTCAGAAGGTTTCTCTCTCATTTTTTTTTTAAAGGGAGCACACAGGCAAGAAATCACTTCTTTCTGAGCCGTGGGAGCACTGTCTCTTTTTCTCAGCTCCCCCACGAGCATGGCAAGCAGGGGGCTGGGGCGGTTAAGCTCCAACTGTCAAAGAATCATAGCGATTTTGCCGAGCACAGCAGGGAGGCAGCAAGACTCCAAGCTGTTCTCAGTCAGGAGGGGAAGTGTTCTTTAGTCTCAGTTTTCCAACAGTTGCAGCAGGAAAGGGAAGTGAAGTGGATGCGCTGAGCTTGAATCTTCTCTCTCTCTCTCTCTCTCTCTCTCTCTCTCTCTCTCTCACACACACACACACACAGAGAGAGAGAGAGAGAGAGCATTTTGAGAACACAGGTTTCTATGACTAAGAAAACTACCTTCTTTGAAGAATGGCTTCTTTTTATGGTTCTTAGGTTAAGAAGAAGAAGAAGAGGAAGAGGAAGAGGAGGAGGAGGAGGAAGAAGAAGAAGGAGGAGGAGGAGGAGGAGGAGGAGGAGGACCATAAGGACCATTCACACAAAACAAGTCCTCTTTGTATCTCCGGAATGTGTGACTGACTCACATTTTCTGCCAGAGGGTGCTCAAAGTGACATTAATGGCTGCTGCTTCTATTTTTTCAAAGCAACTACGTATAGGTAGTCTTAATATATTTTAATATGTGGGAGTGGAGACGTGGAAGGAGCGTCCCCATCCCCATCCCTCAGCCAGGACACTGACGTCCTCCTCTCAGGGCCTTCTGATGGTTCCTTTACTTCAAGAAGGGTAGCTACAGGGAACCAGACAGAGGGCCTTCTTGGTAGTGGCACCCGCCCTGCAGAACGCCTTCCCTTCAGATGCCAAGGAGATAAAGAATTGCATAACTTTTAGAAGACATCTCAAGGCAGTCCTATATTGGGAAGTTTTTAATGTTTGACGTACTGTGTTTTAATAGGTACTGTAATATGTACTGTAAGCCACCCAGAGTGGCTGGGAAATAAAATCATCATCATCATCATCATCATCATCATCATCTAGGATGCCCCTATTTTCAGAGAAATGTTGGAGGGTATGAAGTGAGTTCTCATGATAGTTTGCCAATAACAGAGTTTCTTATGCTTCATTGTCCCCTGGCCCGTGACAGAGGTCTCAAACAGCCAAGCCTTCAGGTTAGAATGGTTACAATAATTTTTTGGAAATTATTGTGATTGTGTGGATCCCTTCTACTCTTCCTCTATGACTTTCTGCTTCAAATGACTACCTTATTGCAAGAAACTTGGCAAAAAGAGTGCTGTATGACTCAACTTTATTGTGAAAAGAGTGACTCAAATGTTTTATAGTCTGACAGAAGTTTCCGGCCAAGCTGAAATGTATGAATATACAAGGAGCTAATTTTTATTTATTTTTTTAATCCCGGCAACAACTTTGCATTGCAATACAAATACTTTAATGCTGAGACGATGAATAAGTAATGCTGCTGACGAATGCAAGAATGGTCAGTGGAGGTTATGGAGTTTTGGCTGTTAGGAGTTGAGTGTTAAGCGTTTGCTTTCAACTGCACACAGTGGTTATCTGTTACCCTCTCTCCTCCTTCTAAATGCCCCCCACCAATTGGCTTAGGGAATTCAGAGCAACCCCCATAACAGCACCCAAAGGGAGGAGAAGGGATATTTTTCCCCATCAGGAAAAGCATAAATGCTCGCAGTGCCACAGCAATCTGTTAGAACAATTTTGGATACTTCCCATAGTTGTGGGTTTAAGACGGCACCATATTCTTCAGATGCACTAACTCCCTTTGCATCAGATACAAATCATAATCAACTTCATTGGACTGGTCATGTTGTGCGGATGCCTGATTATCGTCTTCCAAAGCAACTACTCTCTATTCCCAACTTAAAAATCGAAAGCGTAATGCTGGTGGTCAACAAAAGAGGTTTAAAGCCTCTCTTAAGACAAATCTTTAAAAATATAGTATAAACAGAGACAACTGGGAAACACTGGCCTGCGAGCGCTCCTGTTGGAGAACAGCCTTTACCAAAGGTGTCATAGGCTTTGAAGACACTCGAACTCAGGACAAAAAGGGAGAAACGAGCTAAGAGGAAGGCACGCTTGGCAAACCCTCAGCATGATCAACTCCCGCCTGGAAACCAATGTCCCCACTGTGGAAGGACATGTGGATCCGGAATTGGCCTTGACAGTCGCTTACGTGTTTATGGAAGACAATCTTACTCGGCTACGAGTGACCGGCAAAGAAGGAGAAGAAGATTCACCCCAAAGAGCTGCAATTCTCTGAGTTGTTTAACAACCCATCACTCTTCTAACATGACGGTGTACAGGTATACTGGGAAATGATATATGAAGAGATGGGGGTGTCTTTTTTTCTTTTTCTTTTTTTAACCCCCCCCCCCCAAACCAGAGGCATTTCTTCTGGGAATGGTACAGAGGGAAGTACCCAGGAGTCAGGAAAAATTATTTATGTATGCCACTACAGCAGTTCAGATCTTGTTATCCCCAAAATGGCGGATGAGTGAGGTCCTTTAAAAGGATGGTTGGCAATTAAAAATGATAGAATATGCAGAGTTGGCAGGTCTAACAAGTAAAATAAGAGAGCAAGAAGATCTCTTGCTCTCTATAAAGAGGAGTGGAAAAGCTTTGTGGAGTATCTGGAGAATAATTATAAACAAGTGAAAACGCTAGCAGCATTAAGGTAAATTCAACAGTATAATATATATTAACGAATAAGGGGAGAAAGTGATCTAAATGGATATATAAGAATATGCAGGGATGGTGGGAAAATTAAAGAAACCTTGGAAGAAGGAAGTTGTTGAATGTTTTTATTAAAAGAAAGATATTAATGGTGGAGATGTTTATCTGAAGGTGAATGTGATTTTGGAAATGGTAATAATGAAAATTATAAATATATTTTTTAAAAAAGAAAGAAAGAGTAGCCAATAGGTACCAAGAGCAAAGTTTGAAGGGTGTCTCATCTCTGTGTCTCATCATATCAAATAATTACAAGTTGTGTTTTAATTAACCAGGCCCAAGCCCAGACTTTTCCAGTGAACAGAGGCATTTTATCAGAGTTATCTTATTCTTGTGGACTGCATAACAGTTCATCTTCAATATACTCTACCTTATGGGATGTTTCAGGGTACAGGTGATTAGATTTATTACAGTTTCCTCATTTTATAAGCTATTACCACTTTAGGCCCAGGAAAAAAAATGCATTTTAAACT
Source organism: Podarcis cretensis (assembly GCF_951804945.1). Lineage (NCBI taxonomy): Eukaryota > Metazoa > Chordata > Lepidosauria > Squamata > Lacertidae > Podarcis > Podarcis cretensis. Next base: position 24,710,258 of record NC_137187.1, read on the forward strand.
ATTTAGTTTATAGGCAGATAAATTATACATGTATTAACTCTATTTATTTCTTAATGTAAAACTAATGGAATAATTGAATTATTGATAAGACATTTCAATGTAATTACATAAATTTATGGCAGACAGAAACACTACTTGCGGCTATGGGGTGTGAATGAGTGAGCCTGTGTGTGGTATCTGGCAAACAAAGGGGAAGAGAAGGCAAATCTATTCTGAAAGGCTTTGCTTGCATCCAGATATAGTATGGATTACTGTGTAAAGGACAAAGGAGGCAAGGCAATTCTGTTTGTTTAATCTGAATGCAAGCTAATGTAGCTTTCTCCAGATTCACCAAGCAGCTGCAGCGTTCATAAAGTTTGGACATTTTCGCCAGAGGTGATGCACCTGTGGACCTCCAGAAATGTTGGACTTCAACTCCTATCAACCCTAGACAGCATCATCAGTGGCCAAGGAGGACAGTGGCCAGGGACAGCTACTTTAGGGGGACCACAGTTTCCCATACCCTGATTTACACAAACATTCTAAAAGGTCTGTGAAGATAGGACCCCTTTCCTTGTACCGAAATTCATCAGCCGGAAACGCATACAATTATGGTTGGGGCTGCAAATGTAGTAAAGCTTATGTTCAGATTATGAATTGTATCTGGTGCTTCTTCTTCTTTGACGATCACTCATAGCCAAGTAAGACTGTCTTCCATGAACACAGTTTTAATAATAATAGTAATAAATAATATTTTTTTATTTATATCCTGCCCTCCCCAGCCGAAGCTGGCAACCATTGGGCTAGAGTTCTGTGAAGATTGCCAAAGGAAGGAGTCAGGCTGTGCCCTGGCCAAAGGCTTGGTGGAACAGCTCTGTCTTGCAGGCCCTGCGGAAAGATGTCAAGTCCCGTAGGGCCCTAGTCTCTTGTAGCAGAGCGTTCCACCAGATCGGAGCCACAGCTGAAAAAGCCCTGGCTCTGGTTGAGGCCAGCCTAACCTCTTTGTGGCCTGGGACCTCCAAGATGTTTTTGTTTGAAGATCGTAAGTTCCTCTGTGGGACATACCAGGAGAGGCGGTCCTGTAGGTACGAGGGTCCTAGGCTGTAAGTGAGTCCGTAAGTGATGCAGCTCGAACTTTCCGCCTTGGTCCTTGATGTCCTAGCTTAGCCACTGCTGCCATGCCTGCTCCAAATTAGCTATGGGTCAAGTTAGTCTGATCACATGTCTAGGCGTCAGCTTCCCCAAAGAATCCATGTCCCACTGGAATCACCATTTGGGGATTGTAACCCATCCCATGTTGTTACTCACAGTCTCTCTCTCTCTCTCTCTCTCTCTCTCTCTCTCTCTCTCTCTCCCTCTCTCCTGCATCAACTTCCTACAGGGCTTCCAAAGGCAGTGGGTGGGGTAGCCGGAAACACCCCCCCCCCGTAAGGCAGTGTCACTATATAAGGGACATTGGAATAAGGGAAGACCTGGATAGAGATCATAGAATAATATATTGTAGAGTTGGAAGGGTCTATGAGAACCATCTACTCCAACCCCCTGCAATGCAGGAATCTTTCAACCAATGTGGGGCTCGAACACCTGACCTTGAGATTAAGAGTCTCATGCTCTACCGAATGAGCTATCCCTCAAGCAAAGGAGGGAAATAGCTCTACCAATCCCAGTGATGATCCCTCTGTTCTTCCCATGCTGTTTCCAGAGGAAGTTTTAGACAGCAAATATGGAGCAGATCAAAAAGTTTGACCAAACAAATACAGCTAATTTCCATCACAATGTGTCATTAAGTTCTTGAAACTATTGAGCATCATTATTCCAGAATCCAGACACCATGTATAGAATCTTTGAAGCCAAGGTGTGCACCTGAGACTCGGCTGACCTGGGTTCAGCCCCAGTCACTCACCAGGCCATTATAATTCCAAAAAAGAAAACATTATGGATTAGATGCTTCCAATTATTCCTCTGCTTGCTGGGTACATATCGTTGTTTTCATTCCTATGATTATGACAGGTCAGTAGCGACAGAACCCGGAGGAGCAGTCCTTCTGATAGGAGGACGGCTCTTGATTAAAAAGTTGCAGCCACATCATTTTCTGCAGAGAGCAAAGAGAAATAGAGAGAACTGGGCACGATTCCAGGATGGGAGGACTGGTTAAAAAGCCAGAGGTATCCAGAATATTTTCACAGTATAGCAGCATCCTTCCTCACATGTTCCTCCTCCCTAAGAATAAATTTTCATTTTTTTTAGACTGCTGTGCCAAAGAAATGAATAGCTGGCCTAATTTGACAGGTATCACAAAGTAAAGAGGCCCTGCATGTGCGGAGATCCAATGTATAATGCATGTTTGATTTGTTGCCCTTCTGCCCTCTTCTGTGTTGCCGGCTCACTTAATTTGCTTGGTTTGGTTCGTTTGGTGTGACATGCATGTGGGAAGAACTGTGCAAAAGGCAACTGAAGGGATTGTGGAGATGGATCTGACGGAGCAGAATGCAATGGCCATATTGTTGAGTGGAGCACCTGGGCATGCACATATCTCATCTGTGATGAGGGAACTGGTCTCTGGTTAGCTACCTGGCCATGTTAAGCCATGCCTTGTTTCTAATTTATAAAGCCCTAAACAACTTAATAGCAGATTACCTGAAGGACCACCTGCCCTCATATAGTCCTGTAAGGTAACATAGATCATCTGGGGGAAATTCTACTCATGGCATTTAAAGCCCCCCTTTGCTTCCTTTCCTGTTCACGCCTCTCATTGCGTCATGAGATGGGCTATTTTCAGTGGCCCTCCCTCTGAGACTGAGCTTAAACTGTCAGTCTGTGTCTTCCCCCTTGAACTCCCCCCTTCTTTCTCCTTGTTCTCGGAGCTTAGGCTTCTACTGCAACTAGGCTGCTCCTCCCTTGTTCCACATTCCTGCCTAATTACCTCCTCCTGCCCCCCCCCCATTGGGACGCAGCTTACAGTTCCTGGGCAACCGGCTGGGAGTCGCTGGCAGCAGCCTGACAATAGTTCAGCTGGTTAGAGTGTGGTGCTGATAATGCCAAGGTTGCAGGTTCAGTCCTCGTATTGGACAGCTGCATATTCTTGTATTGCAGGGAGTTGGACTAAGTGACACTCAGGGTGCCTACAATTCTATGATTCTGTCTTCTAAAGACATAGGGCCATATCCAACACTAGCACAGCAGACATCTGCTTGCACAATGCTTTTTTATCACCTCTCCCACACAGTCCCCACTCCCAACCAATGCACCCTCAAAATTGGTTGGAGGACTCTCCAGAGCAGATTTTGAGGGCATGCAGAGAGAGGAGAGGGAGAAAAAGCCCCATTGCATTAGTTGAACTTTATGCGCAGCATTATCCCCCCCCCCCAGGGTTTCCATGACCCATAAGATTAGACCCTACTCTCAATAGATTTTTGCTTTTATGATACTGTTCTGCTTTTATCTTCATGTTTTCGTACATCACTTAGAGATTTCGCAACATTAAGCAGTTCAAAAAAGCTTTTCAATAACTAAAATAAAAAATCTGGATTGGAGTCCATTTGCCTCCCTACAGTGGTACCTCAGGTTAAGAATTTAATTCGTTCTGGAGGTCCGTTCTTAACCTGAAACTGTTCTTAACTTGAGGTTCCAATTTAGCTAATGGGGCCTCCCACTGCCGCCGCACGATTTCTGTTCTCATCCTGAAGCAAAGTTCTTAACCCGAGGTACTATCTCTGGGTTAGTGGAGTCTGTAACCTGAAGTGTCTGTAACTTGAAGTGTGTGTAACCTGAAGCATCTGTAACCTAAGGTACCACTGTATCTTTGCCACTCCATTGGCGGATTACAAATACGTGAAGGGGCACTTCGGTTTTTTGGAGGGGCAGGGATGTAAACAGGATATAACTGCTGTTACAGTGAGGAGGCAAATGCTCACATGGTTATTATTTTGAAAGTAGAAAAACAAACAAACAGGAACATAAGGAAATTTATACTGGCTCAAACCACTGTTCCATCTAGCACAGTATTGCCCCCATAGACTGGCAGCACCTCTCAAGGGTTTCGGACTGGGGTTTCCCCAGCCCTAACTGGAGATGCCAGAGATTGTACCATGAAGCAGATGGTCTGCTACTGAGCTTTGGCCCTTCCTGATTACTTACTTACTTGTGAAGGATGCTAAGCTTTAACGTTTGGAATTTACTGGGAAAGTAACTATTGCAAATTTCGAAGTAGGTTGTGCCTGCGAATGCATCTCCCCACATTCTTTTTCTGCCTGACTTGGTGACTTCAGATCCCTGTAAAATAGTTATCTTTCTGTTAGTAGGAATTTCCAGTGGGGGCCCCCATTTTGTTCCAGTCTAAGAAATGTCTGTGCCAGTGCTGAGAACTGGACTGTGCGGAATAATGTTTTCGTAGCTAAGAATTACCAGTTGGTCAATGTTATTTTAGTCAATTAGCTATCATGCTTTTCGATTCCAGAAATGAATTAATTAACTGACTGAAATAAACAACACAGATGACCATTTAAAATATTAGCGTAGGCATTTTCTTAGTCAACACAGAAAAAAAATCACTTATTGTTGAAAAATTCGTCTAAAAGCATGTTCATCAAAGCAAGAAATTCGTACCATTTATGGCCATGACACTACCACTGAATGATACTTCATTTAAATTTGATTAAAAGATTCATTCCCCCCCCCCTTCAGGTAAGCTACCAATTGATCAGGGTAAGGCTTTCTTACATAAATCCATTGTCTCAATATTTAAACATCCATGGATTACCCATAGAGTGCTTGTATGCTATATTACAAGTTCTGCAAATATTGAAATACTGAACAGCTACCCAAGTCACAAATGCTGAAACACTATTTATGAATCAGTGAAATATAGATTGTGCATGAAACAAAGCAATTATTCTAACTCAACAGAAATGTAAGGGACAAAGAGCAAATCTAAATCTGAGTGTTATTTGAAATGAACCCTGTAGAATGGGGATTTGGGTTTGAAAAGTTCACAGTGACACAGTCCTGGTCCAATCTTGTAAAGAACCACATTTGCCCACACAAGAGGCACCCTCCCCCAGCATGCAAAGATCATCGCAGGGAGTGTCTGCCTTAGCACTTAGACATGATAGATGTTGAGAGACCTTTTGAGTAACAGTATCTTTGTTGCTGAAATATTCTCTGGGTTTCAATGCTCAACAGACCCCACTGAATGTTTTTTATGATGATCTGTAATATTTTAATTTTTAGAAGTGATGTGAATGTCTTAGCAGACTGCTGGCAATCCTCTTGCCATGCCCCCCCCCCGGTTATGTCTATAACACGGAACTTAATGGTTTTAATTATTGATAGCTTTTATGTTGATTTTGTTGTTATTTGAGTGGTCCTTTGGCTTCAAAAATTGGGTGAAAATCCTTAAGAGAGAGGAGAGGTCTGCAAAAGTACAGTGATACCTCAGGTTAAGTACTTAATTCGTTCCGGAGGTCCGTACTTAACCTGAAACTGTTCTTAACCTGAAGCACCATTTTAGCTGCACCATTTCCTGCTGCTGCCATGCCGCCGGAGCACGATTTCTGTTCTCATCCTGAAGCAAAGTTCTTAACCTGAAGCACTATTTCTGGGTTAGCGGAGTCTGTAACCTGAAGCGTATGTAACCTGAAGTGTATGTAACCTGATGTACCACTGTAGTGCTAGTGGAGCATGGATAATATAATAAGAAGAATATAAAGGTTAATATAGGTTGTCAGGTTTCAGTCTTTGTCATAGGGTGCTGACACAGAATAATATGGCACCATTGTTGTTGTTGTTGATATGAGACATGCCACTGAAGGGCTCTCTAGTGCTTCTTTTAACTCTGAAATCTGAACTGCATCGTTTTATATTTGAACAGGGTTGTTTTGTTTTCTCTCCGTCTCAGAGCCTTTGCGTGGAAATGCTGCTGCCTGGAAACGTTTTGCTCAGAGCAGCTTTAAGCTTTCCGAACTTGCCCACTACTTTAGAATTTTTCTTTATTAGGCTAACATTTCATGCACTTTCCAATAAAGGAAAATGAAAACAGTGACTTCTTTTTTTTATGGGAAATGCATTTCTGAAAGGCGTTCAATAGAAGCATCATTAGGCTAATCAATAACCCTAAAAAGAATAAAGATCCTGAGTTCAGATGTTCCTACTTTCCTGCTGCCTATTGCATTTTCGTAAGTAGTCTATTGATGAAACATGCTACTATTTGAGTTTTGAAAAGCAATTGTGGCTTGTTAGAAAATAAACTGTCCATATTTTCCATCATTCTCAGTTTCACTGAGCAGCTGGAGAAAATGCTGGCTTGCATATTTCTTGCCAATGTTTGCTCTCACATATTGAGATACAGCATCCGTTAGGTCATCTGGGACGTACCACTGTTAGTAAACAGTGCAATTGCAATCTAGCTTGCCCTTATGGGCACATAAATGGATCATGTAGAAATAATGGAGGGGCTTTTGACAGAGAGCAGCTCTCTGAGTACCCCAAATGTCCAAAGCTCGTCGATGTGGAGTATTGGTGTTTGCTTGTTCCACTTTCAGGGGGGGTAGATGAATGTACAGAAGTAAACGTGTATTTATCTGCTTTGAGATCTGTTGCCTCAGTCTAAAGCCTAGCTCCATGTTGTGCTCACTGTGCCATGTGCAATACACTGATCTATCTTCTTTCTTTATTTCCAGGTAAGAGGAGACAGGTAAGAGGAATGCGGGTTTAGTCCACAGAGCCTTGGGTTTGCCAATCAGAAGATCGGCGGTTCAAATCCCCGCCACGGGGTGAGCTCCCATTGTTCAGTCCCAGCTCCTGCCCACCTAGCAGTTTGAAAGCACGTCAAAGTGCAAGTAAGTTAATAGGTACCACTCTGGAGGGAAGGTAAACAGCATTTCTGTGCACTGCTCTGGTTTCGCCAGAGGCGGCTTAGTCATGCTGTCCACATGACCTGGAAAAACTATGTGCGGACAAATGCCAGCTCCCTCGGCCTATACAGCGAGATGAGCGCACAACCCCAGAGTTGTCTGTGCCTGGACCTAACGGTCAGGGGTACCTTTATCTTCACCTTTAAGAGGAGACAATATTATTTGAAAATGCAGTGCACAGGGCAGTGAGGTCTAATTGCTGTAATCGCAATGAAAATTTTGTGTTTGCATCCCCCACCCCAAGTGTGTTTAGACTTGGGGGGAGGGGGTTCCCATTAGTGCCATGCAGGGGGCGATCTTCACAGTGATCATGGTGCAGGATGGCCGCAAACCTCTTCTCCCTGGCTTGGAAGGGAAGATCTCTCAGGGTGGTAGGGTAGGAGAAGAAAAGGAAGCACCCAGGTGAGAACTGGGAGAGTCCATCCTCTTTTGTATGGGACAAGGTTGTTGTTGTTGTTTAGTTGTGTCTGACTCTTTGTGACCCCATGGACCAGAGCACGCCAGGCACTCCTGTCTTCCACTGCCTCCCACAGTTTGGTCAAACTCATGCTGGTAGCTTTGAGAACACTATCCAACCATCTTGTCCACTGTTGTTCGTTTCTCCTTGTGCCCTCAGTCTTTCCCAACATCGGGGTCTTTTCCAGGGAGTCTTCTCTTCTCATGAGGTGGCCAAAGTATTGGAGCCTCAACTTCAGTATTTGTCCCTCCAGTGAGCGCTCAGGGCTGATTTCCTTCAGAATGGATAGGTTTGATCTTCTTGCCATCCATGGGATTCTCAAGAGTCTCCTCCAGCACCATAATTCAAAAGCATCAATTCTTTGGCGATCAGCCTTCTTTATGGTCCAGCTCTCACTTCCATACATCACTACTGGGAAAACCATAGCTTTAACTATACGGACCTTTGTCGGCAAGGTGATGTCTCTGCTTTTTAAAGATGCTATCTAGGTTTGGGGACAAGATTAAGACCTACCTTTGAAAGAAGGCTCTGTTTTCTCTTTCTTTCCTCCCTTTTTTTTGTTCCCTTTTTATTTTTATTTAGATTAGTTTGGTTTTTATTGTATTGTACGTTTAAAGGTTTCAATTAAAAACATTTTTTTAAAAAACAAACAAACCTCCTGTCCTGTGCTCTGTATGCCTGATGAGCATCACTTCTCATGCCTGTAATTAAACAAAGATAAACAGCAACGATGTGATTGCCAGCAACACAATTAGCATCTCATGTAGTTAGAGCCTTGGAGGTAGGAAAATCAATAATGGAGCGTTGCCATTGACTTCAATGGGATGTAGATCACACCTTCTTTGAACCAGAATTTGGCTATGTGATTCTCTCCAGCACATGAAACCATTTAGAAATCCAACATGCTCTTTGCTTCCCTGATAATTCCTTATATATTTCATCTGAGAAGTAGCGTCCTTCAAGATTGTTTTGAATCACACTTTAAGTAAAATCCAATGGCAGTTTGGAGACATTTGCTAAACCTCCATCCAAAATTGTGCTCACCATCTCAAAAATATTTAAACTTCCCTCAAGAATCTCCATATTTTGTTTCCCTTTGGGGCAACTTTATCTAGTTTTGAAGACGTGAAAAAGTCCACATCTCTCAGTGATGTGATGAAAGACAAGGAGTGTAAACCAGGAACCTAATCATAACAATAACTTGTGTTTTTTTGGATTGAGAAACGGGGCTTAATCGAAAAACCATTGTGGGGTTTTTTTTGGGGGGGGATCTAGGTCTTCAGTTCTTTGATTTGACATTTCACTTATTTTTGTACAAAGCCTCGTCCTATCTCTGCATTCCCCATCCTTGTGCTCTTCAGGTGATTTGTTCTACAGCTTTCATCATCCCTGAACCTTGGCCACACTAGTTGGGGGTGGTGGAAGTTGTAGTTTAAAATATCTGGATGGGACCATGTTGAGAATGGCTGCCCTAGCTGATAATCCAAAGCTGGATTTGACCTTGAAAATAAATACAGAGATCAGGGGTTGGGAGCCTATGACCCTCCAGATGTTGTTGGACTTCCATCATTCCTGACCATTGACCATGATGGCTGGCACTAATGGGAAGAGGAGTCCAACAATATCAAGAGGGTTCCCCAACCATGATTGAGATAATTATATATCACATTTCAAGAGCCCTGCCTTATTCCCATGTTGCAGATGAAGGGCTGAAGCAACAGTGATTTGCCAGAACCCATCTAATGTGTTTGTGGCTCAGGTAAAATTAAAATCTGAGAACCTTCAGCTTATGTAAATAATACCACTTAATTAAGAACTTCCAGGTTCATTTCAGTGAGAGAAAATTGAGTACGTGAAGCATATCGAGGGGATATAATAGTCCTAATCTTTGACTGAATATTTCTGCCCAATAAAGATATAACAGAGAGGCCTATGTTTGTGGTTATATTATTACTCCCAGTCCTTTTCAGGGAGTGAGTCATAGAGACAGTAGCCTTTACGCATGGTCAGTGTTACCATCAGCAAAATTAATGATGTTGCTTGTGTCTCAAAAGATTTCATAGTCTCTCTTCCGCTGTCTACTGGAAAGCAATCAATATATGGCAGGATTATGTTTCTTTGGTACAGGATTTAGAAAACTCAAGTTATGTTCTGCTTTTATGCTTCACAACATGACCTCCCCCCCACTTCATTTCTCCTGTCTCTCAAAAACAGAACTCCAAGTATGTTCCAGGAGAGCAAACTCAAGTCACAAAACTGTCTTAAAATTATCAATCTGGCATGATACAAAAACAATGTGAAGCAGTGTATGGACCTTTGTCCTTCAACAGAGGTACAAATGGGGACAAATAAGATTCTCATTCAGGACTCTCATTTGATATCAACTTCCACCCTTCACTTCATTTTCATGGTACGCCAGACCTATATTTTTGTGTTCAGTAGCGCGAGGACCCTATGGACAAGCAGAAAGCTATCTCAGACACCTTGCTGAACTTGCAGATGCTGGGAGATGGCCTTGTCCCATCTTTCATCCTATCCACTTCTCAATGGATTATTTTGGGGTGTTACCCTTCTGATTCCTACCTCAAACGATTGTTTCTACTTCTACAAACCTTGGGATTCTACCTTGCCCGCTGACCCCACCTTCTTGACTGTGGACAGTCCTATTTCGACTGTGTAAGAATCCACATTCAAAAAATGAGTTCACTCTATAAGTATATAGGATTATGAAGTATATAGGTTAATGAGAACAAAGGCAGAGGAGCAGAGATAAGCAGAGATAAGCAGAGGGCCACGGAAGTGGGAGCAGAGGTATGAAGGAAGTCAGCAAAGGCAGAGAAGAGAGAAAGGTGAGAGGACAGAGTGGGAAGGCAAAGAGGAACTGGTAAGGAAGGGGTGAGGGGTGGTAAGAGAAATTACCTTAATAGGACTGCTGGTTTGGGGTGGAGGCATAGAAGGCAGAACTTCTATGTGATATTGTCCACTGATTCCTGTATAAGCTTGCTATTGGGGAGAGGAGTTCCACAATGAAAGAGACTGAGTGCTGGACTCACTAGGATCTCTGAAGGTATGAGATATCCTGGCATTCTGAGGATCCTTGGGACCTTGAGAGGAAGGTGTAGAATACTTCACAGCTTGATATTTCCAAAATGCCGAGATCAGGTGGAAATTGCTAGTGTGTGCCACTATAATGACATGTTGGACTAGAAGGGAAAATATGTGCATCAAGGCCTCACTCTTTAAAAAAAACACACCATTCATTCCATAGAGATTGATAAGACTACTCATGAAATGTGTCTAACTACATATCTGAAACATATATGCTCACCATATCATTTCTTTTTTCCTGCCTAATCTTGGATTTAAAAACCTTTATAGATGTTCACTTTCTGTGCTTCCCCACTACTTCTTACATGGAAATTACTTTTGTTTCACGGGTAGTTAATTATCTATATGCAAGTTGGCAGAGAGGCCCGCCTTCTTCAATAACAAAATATAAATACTTTCTGAGATTTTCCACCTCACAAACTTTTAAGATGAAGCCTGAGGCATTTCATAGTGGAAGCATAAAAAAGAAATACTTGTGTAAAAACCAGGAATTAAGGTTGAAAACCAACCCAGTTCCAGTGTTATTCCCATGCCCATCTTAAAACATTGCAACAAACTGAGCTTATACTAAAACACTCAACGATTCTTCATCTTAAAAACTAAATATGAATGTGATTAAGACTCTGGGACACACTTCCGACAACCTGTGGCTGCTAAAGTACATTCGACTCCCAGTCTCCAATCTCACTACTTTCCTTTTCAGGTACTTGGCTTTCCATATTGCATCATCATGTGCTGTCATCTTGTCAACAAAGCAGGACCTCCTTTGGTTAGCTGCCTATCAGGGGCCCATCTTCTCTAGCTCAATTTTCAGTGTTTTGCCTATGGGACACTAGGCTAGAGAACATACCACCTGGGTACCATTGCCCGTAGTCGTGGCCTGGCATTAGAGAAAGTAAAGTAACTCCTCCTTCTCATGGGAGAAACTCAAGAGACTGGTTTAAATCAATTGGACTGTGAGCTTCATGGAATGGGTTGAATGCCATCTAGACAGAAAGATCAGGTAATGTATTGTTATGTACAGGTTATGTACTGTTATGTACAGTAGTTTTTCAACTCATCTTTTTGTGTGCTTTTGGTGGTAGTTCTATGACTCTGCAACTGGGCTGAAGCAAATGGACACTTCCTTGGAGGTCCAACCTCAGACAAGAACTGTGTGGGAGACTACTGATGGAATGATTAGGTCTTGTGGTGGCCCAGTAAGCCACCAGACTTCAGGATATGTTAAGGAGGCATCCATGTACAGTACATTACAAAAACACATATTCCAAGAGTGGGTCTCAAGCAACCTGCAGTAAGTCAGATTTATACTATTATCCAACCTCTCTCTCTCTCTCTCTCTCTATATATATATTCTATGGAATTGATTGATTCGGTAATGGGTTTTAAAATTAGTAGTATTAGGCTGTTTTACAGTCTATTCAAAACCAAAGTCACAAAACTATCGTAAAAGTCATGCTAAGTTGGTTTTATGTTTCCTTAGAATTGCTAATTTAAATTAATATCATTCTTTCTCGATATAGTTAGACCCTAGGAAGGTCCCTGTAGTCCCTGAAGTGATATGTTGTTTACTCAGTGTAAGTTTGCTTTGCTATACAATCACAGTATTTGACTAGGCAGTGGTGTGGCGGCGGCAGGGGTGTGTGTGTGTCTTTTTCAAGCCAAAGGACCACATTCCATCCTGAGCAACCATCTGGGAGCTGGTTTCTACCAAGGCATTAAGCGATTGAGGCAAGTAAGTGTGACGTAGTAGTTCAGAATGTTGGACAAGGATCTGGGAGACCAGGGTTGAAAGCCCACGCATTCATGAAGATCATTGGGTGACCCTGAGCAAGATCACTGTCTCTTAGCCCAACCAATGTCACAGGGGGATAAAACAGGGAGAGAGAGAAAACCACACACACTACCTTCAGCTATGTGAGATCTTACAAAGCAAAGAGAAATGGCCACAATTCAAGACCACATCCCATCCAGGCCAAAGTCCCTGAAGAGGGCATGCAGCAGGACCTTTGAGGGTATGGGCTTGGATGAGAGGGTGTGGCCAGGGGGAAATTCCAAGGGTAGGCTAGAGAGACTTGGAGGGCTGGATTCAGCCCCCAGGCCTGAGGTTGGCTACCTCTGAACTAGACAATTGTTCTGAGTATCGTGTGTTCACAGATATCCTGATGGATGTTTACTCATACGTTCCACGGCGTTCAGTTTGGCTAAATCCCAGGCCTGTGTGCACGGGGAACCTCTGGCCCACCAGATGTTGTTGAACTACAACTCCCATCATCCCCAGCAATGTCTATGCCTGTTGGGGCTGATGGGAGTTGCTGTTCTGCAACATCTGGCGGGCCAAAGATTCCTTGCACCAGATCCAGCGGATTGCAACCTGTTGAAGTTGTGAACTGCTTATCTGAAAAGAACCTGTAGAGAGAGAAAAAACCACACATAAGATTTTTAAAACACAGCTCTGTCCATGCTGATTTTCACTAGATATGTAATTAAGGTTTTGCGACTCCGGAGGTCAAAGGGGCCAAGTTTTAAGCTCAAAAAGTTACAGAAAGCAGTTTGAATGCATCTACCCCCCCCCCCACAGCCTTTGGTAGGATCAAGTTGAAACAAGTGAGTACCAGGAACACTGTACAATCTTAGGAAGTACTTAAAATTTAATTAGCCTTTTAGAAATCGATATTAGTCTTTGTATATTCTCAGCCGTGGTTTGTGGTCCCTCCAGTCCTATACTACAGCTGTAATTTATTCCAAAACATCTCCTGCCCTCCCACATTTTAAGACAACACCCACATACAATATATTAGGCACAGAAATACACATCATTTTGAAAGGTATGCCTCTGGAAATTAAAGAGGTACTCCTTCCCTTCTGGTACTGTAATTTGTTGATTAGAAAACACCCATCATTAGGCATCTCTGTTCTGTTCTGTTTAACATATGCTGGAAACAGTCGCCTATGACTTTCTGTAAGAAGCACTCTTATAAATATAATATAGAAGTGGCTCTTAGGTTGTAATGAAGCTCCAAATCAAATAGACTCTACTATATCCCCAGAAAAAGTTGTCCCACCAGTTAATTGCCTTTGATTTTAAGATTCTACCTTCTTCTATTCTGAACTCATTAAGGGTGCATTAAGATCTGGAGATTTTTCTGTTAGTTTTCCTGGTTCTAATGCTAGCACTTCTGTCCTAGTTTCCAGTGTTCCTTTAACACGGTTACCTGTTGAGTTATGGACCTGTGGCTTTTTGACTGATATACTGCCATGTTGTGCTAATTTTTAAATGGTGGGGAAAAACTGTATGGTAAAGACTCTCCTCCCTGAAAGAGAGGGGAGTGGTTGTGGGCGGGAGCCCGAGCACCGCCCAGCAGGGGGGCATTTGCCCCCTGCCTCCAGCTCACCTGGCTGGTGCTCACGCCCCCTCCTGTGGCCATCCAACCAGGTGCCACGGAGGGGGTGTGTTCAGCAGCCTTTTGCTGCAGCACTAGCCACTCCCTGGCCTCATTCCTCATCGTCGTCCCGTGGCGAGTCACCCACCCTCCACTCCCTTTTAGTTAGGGCCTAGGTCATTGGCCTTGCTATGGACCTTAGGTTGGTTGCCCTGGTTGTCCGGGGGGCCTGGTAGGAGTTTTTCCATTTGGCATTAGGCTTTTTGGTTTTTTCGCCTACCTCGTAGCAATCGTCACAACTTTTGTGGTATTGGTGGGTAGGTTAGGCATTGGAATAATGTGTTGTGGTGTGTCGAAGTGCTAGGTGTGGCCATCGCCTATGCCTTCAATGTTTAGGGGTATTCCGTTAAAGGAATCTGGCGGTCGTGTATTCTGTCCGATGCCTGCTTGGCGGGAGGCCATGGCACGACCCTCGGTGACAGCAGGAGGTGAGCCTATAGTTGGATCAGCATCAACAGGCTCCACCTACTGGTGAATAAACCCACTTGTTTCGATCCAATGTCTAAGCCAATACCTTTTCATTGCTGTAATCAATAAAGTTGTGGCCTTTTCTAGCCCATTAACCTTATATCACGTGTCCTTGTGTCTTCATTTCACTTCGCGGGGTCGGGTCCTCGAACCACAACACACTGCCCTAAATTTCACCTACACAAAATTTGCACGATTATCCAAGTTAATGGGGTGGCACATTAATTAACATTAGTAAATTTAATGCAGACATGTGTCCTCTTTTGTCCTCTTCTTTATAATGCATTTTCTGGTATTTTTGTTTTGGTAATACACAGTGCTTCCCCCCCCCCTTGGGGTACGCAGGGGTATGCATACCCCTAAATATTTTGTGATTCTAAGTTTGACCTCATTGAGGGACAGTATTTCAATATGAGTAGGAAAATGAGAGTACCCCTAAACATTTTTTTTAGAATGTACCCCAGCTATCCTTTAAATAATATAATCCATGGGTAGGCAAACTAACGCCCAGGGGCTGGATCTGGCCCAATCACCTTCTAAATCTGGCCCGCAGATGGTCTGGGAATCAGCGTGTTTTTACATGAGTAGAATGTGTCCTTTTATTTAAAATGCATCTCTGGGTTATTTGTGGAGCATAGGAATTCATTCTTCTTCTTTCTTTTCCAAAATATAGTCTGGCCCCCATAAGGTCTGAGGGACAGTAGACCGGCCCCCTGCTGAAAAAGTTTGCTGACCCGCGATATAATATGTATACCGTCCAACATGTGTGGTGGCTCCATAACTCCACTAGACATTAGAAAAACTCTCCATGCTTAAACCTGACTGCTTCTGGTTTGGGGATAAACTGCCGCCATCTTCAAACTTCTTGCACTTGAATAGCCCCCCAGAGATCCATGGAACCATGGAGGATGAGTGTAAAAGGGAACAGATTTTATCTCTCATGGGCAGATACATTCAATTTTAAGGAAGACAATATGTCTATCTTAGTGTTAAAGTAAAGGCCATCAACATGCAGATCAACATACGTTTAAGTCTGCATTAACACAGTAGTGTTATTAGCACCTGAATACCCAGAGACCACTGAACATCAGCCTACAATTGCTTTTTTATGATTATTACAATGAAGATTTATTTTCTTTTAACTCTAACTATTCTCTTCAGAGGGCACTCTCTTTTAATGGGTGTCTGCAGAAGCCTCTGGCTCTTGACAAGCATATTTATTACTCTCAATATTAGGGTATTTCTCCATTTTCTGCTCATTTATGGCTTTCATAAAGTATCTGCCAGAATGCTGAAATCAGCTCCGGAAATAAACAAATGATTAGCACTCTCCCAAGATGGGAAGATCTTAGATACGGAGATATGGAAAGTTAAAACGACTTGTTTCAAGTATCAAACACTGCACAATCTAGTCAGAGTTGCCCTTTTGCCAACACTCGCAATCAGGTTGCTGCTGTGAAATTCCTGATTAATATTATCCTTTATTTTCAGCAGTGACTATAGCCCTCTTCAGCCATTCTCTTCTTGTATCAATTGAATACACAAGTGGGTGATGCAAGGATTGGGAGCGGGATAACTCTGGCACATCACTGTGGTTTATGCAGAGGGCCTTTTTGGTAGTGGCGCCCGCCCTGTGGAACGCCCTCCCACCAGATGTCAAGGAAATAAACAACTATCTGACTTTTAGAAGACATCTGAAGGCAGCCCTGTTTAGGGAAGTTTTTAATGTTTGGTGTTTTATTCTGTTTTTAATCTGTTGGGAGCCACCCAGAGTGGCTGGGGAGGCCTGGCCAGATGGGCGGAGTATAAGCAATAAATAATAAGAATAAGAATAAGAATAAGAATAATTAGATATGTGTGGGGTATCTCATCTGGTGTCTCCTTCCCTTCTGCCACCCTTGCCCAATGCATCCAACTGGATGGGATAATTCCTTGCCCCCTGGTAAATGGGGGGTTTTATGCTGCAGATTGCCATTCCTTTGTGAGCACCTGCTCTGTAGAAAAGGGGTAGCACCCTGCAGGATGAAACCCTCCTGCTCTCCTTCCATGGCTCTTCCATCTTCTCGCCAAAACGGCCTCCCCATTCAACAAATTGCTGAGTAGCCAGAAGTGTGTGGAGTGAAGAAGGAACATTTCATAAGCATGTAATTTTTGGAGGGTCTGTTCTCAGAACAACTGGTTATATGCAGGCATTCCCTGAATAGCGTAGCTCTTAGTGGTCAAACAGAATCAAATCTTGTTTACAATTTGCGTAACTTATGCCTGTCTTATGCACAACTTACACAGCTGTGGGGGAGCCCAGTGGTTCAAATGTGACCTAAAGCTTGTTGTGAGTAGAGAATGTTAAAAAGGTTCTGCAATATCATCTATCATTCTCTGAAGAAAACACGTTTTAAGAAAGACCTGCAACTAAGCCTTTGGAGAATGAAAATCATCAAAGATCCATATCTCTCCAAGTTTTAATCTCTCCAAGTTTACAATGTTGACCTTTATTTATTCCATTTAGGTAGCTTCTCATCTCACAATGTTTTGCCTCAAACTGCTTTATGTGACAGATTGAAAAAGTTATCTAAGCTTCACTTGGTGGAAGATGCGACCGCAAATATTTCAAATGTGACTAATCAGCAAAGATTGCTTCATGGTGTTGCATGATTTCTAATTTGTTGGCATTTATGCATAGAAAGAGCCCCATAAATATTCACACTAAAAATGAAATATTATTTTCTGTGTGTTTGGGTATTGTCAAACACCTTTCTTCTGACACCAAAGAAACAAATGTTATCTGGGGCCAAAATATCACCCCACCATACATTGGAATTCATTGGGGTAAAAAAATACAACCCCAAACCCATTGGGGCAGAGAGGCGGAGGGAACTAAGTTCTCACAGGAGGAGTGCTCACCTCCAGGCCAGGAGAGGCGAGTCACCTATGGACTGGGGCCGCCCTATGCTTCAGAGGAGATAAAGGCCAGCCCACCCAGTCCCAGGTTGTGGGAGCAACATCGTTGGTTACGTGTTCCTGCCGGCACCCTGTCCTGCTTTCTGCCAGAGTTCCTGACTCCCTGCCTTGGATCCTACTTCAGCCTCGGACTGGACACGGACCACGCCACACAGTAACACCCCCCCCCGGGACCAGCACACTGACAAAGAAAGAGACATTTCTCCAATAGAGGTTTCTATGAACAGAAGGAAGAGGGAGGTTCTTTTTGCATATTCCCACATTTCTCCTGTGGCCTTTGCCATGGACTCCCACACTGTTCCAAAGGGTTCCCCAGTCCTCTGAAATATACCATATTGGTCTGGATATAAGACTCACTTTCCCCCCTAATTCTGACCGTGAAAAATTAAAGTGTGGCTTATATACACTACCTTATGGTATGCAGCCAGGAGAGCGGAGCAAACAGCGCCAGGAGCGTGGCAAAGCGGCGACTGCCCTGTGCATAGTCCCCTGTTCTCTCCTCCAAGGTTGGGAAGGGAAAGAGCTAGGAAGGGGAAAGGCGCCAACAACTCAGCACAGCTCCTCCCACCCCAGTATGCAGCCAGGAGCATCGAGGAATGGAGAGGCTTATATTCGGGTATTTCCCCCCCTCACCCCTTCCAATTTTATTCGGGTGCAGCTTATATTCGGGCCAATACAGTATTAGGGAGGAATAGGGAGCCAGCACTCCCCCCCTCCATTCACAGAGGAATCCATTTGATTGATAACCAGAGGGACACATTTGGATTCAGATTCCATGGCCCCAAATCAGTAACACCCAGTTACAATAATAGCTCTCGGGAGAAGGAGATGGGTCTATTTCTGGGGCCTTTCCATGCTGAGCTACTGGCAGCAGAACCTGTATCTCACCCCCCTGAACTCCAAGGAGATACCTCTTCCACCAAATGAGTCTTCAGACTCCTCAGGAAAGACCCGATGAGATGTTTTCCAAAGTCCCTGCAGCTTGAATCCTGCTGCCTAGAAGAAGGCAACAACTTCATCTGCCAGATATAGCATTGGGGGGGGGGGGGTCCAGCGGTTTCATCTTGACTTCCTAGGCCAGGCTATAAATGTCTAGCTGCTCCAGGACACCACTGAGAGACCCCCCCCCCCACTTTTTTGCCTTAATTGCGGGACTTTGGTCCTGAGCCAGCATGGTGATCCTTGTCCATGGTCCTGCTCTTAGGAACATAGGAAGCTGCCTTATACCCAAATATATGGAAGTGATGATCACTGCAGATGGTGACAGCAGTCACAAAATTAAAAGACGCCTGCTTCTTGGGAGGAAAGCAATGACAAACCTAGACAGCATCTTAAAAAGCAGAGACATCACCTTGCCGACCAAGGTCCGTATAGTTAAAGCTTTGGTTTTCCAAGGAATGATGTATGGAAGTGAGAGCTGGACCATAAAGAAGGCTGATTGCCAAAGAATCAATGCTTTTGAATTATGGTGCTGGAGGAGACTCTTGAGAGTCCCATGGACTGCAAGAAGATCAAACCTATCCATTCTGAAGGAAATCAGCCCTGAGTGCCCACTGGAAGGACAGATCGTGAAGCTGAGGCTCCAAGACTTTGGCCACCTCATGAGAATAGAAGACTCCCTGGAAAAGACCTTGATGTTGGGAAAGATGGAGGGCACAAGGAGAAGGGGACTGCAGAGGACGAGATGGTTGGACAGTGTTCTTGAAGCTACTAGCATGAGTTTGACCAAACTACAGGAGGCAGTGGAAGACAGGAGTGCCTGGCGTGCTCTGGTTCATGGGGTCACAAAGAGTCGGACACAACTAAACGACTAAACAACAACAAATGGAAGTGATGTGATGGGGTGTGTGTGTGGCTGGGCCATAGTGCAAGTCCTTATTCTCCTCCTCACACAGCAGTAGTTGTGCAGGGTTTGTGTGCTAGATTATAGTGACTTGAAAATGTCACGTCACTACGTAGCCGATCAAATTTGATTCAATGCCTGCAACTCTGTGGGCAAACAAAGTGGACATAGAGCAAGGACAATTCTAGCAGAAGAGGCAAACACATTTGAAGTAATTATCAGAAAGGTTGTTGGAAGGGAATTGGTGCTATTCCTTGGGAGTAAATTGCTATTTTAATAGACTGAATTGCTTCATTCTCTTATAAAATGCTATACTGTAGGGGGGAGAGGGCTGGTAAATGAGGCAGCAATATTACATACCTTAAAATGAAAAGGGTTGGGGGGATAGATGAAGCATTCTTTGTAAAAAGAAGAATGCAGATTGTGCAGCTTGGGTAGGTAAGAATAATTCAAATTCCTTGGATCCAAAATTAGAGTATTGTAAAGTGTACATCCATCCTCTCCATTTGCCCAGTTGACAAGGCCTTATTTACATGTTTGCTACTTCTGTTAATTTCCCCCACTAGGAAATTAAATATATGATGTGGCAAGAAGTCAGCTAAAATCCTTGAAGCCTAGAAAGTCTTTCAGTGTGAGGTTCCTGTCAAAAAGTAACTTTGTATTTTATTTTATTTTCCGGACTGTAACTGGCTCATCAATTCATAATTAATTTCCTGTCACAATAACATTTGTGCCTAATTCCAGACTTCTTGCTGTGACGTTCCCTTGATTTGGGACTGAACCCATGCAGGCATGTTGCAGCGTGATGACAATATCTATCACAGAACCATATGTGGCATGACACAAGCGCAGTAGGAGGTTGCTGCTCCTTAGACCATAAAATACTCAACTTGCTTGTGCACCAGCAGAACTTTGCTTCAGAAAACAGTACAAGTTTCTCCTGTCTTCTGACTGTCGGCACTGCCTATATTTCCCTCTCCGAGAAAGGGAAAACTTTATAATTGCTGTCTTAAAACAAAAGTACTTTCAACCATTTATTTCTAAAAAGTTTTATGGGAATGTCAAATCAGTTCGGGCATTATTCAACTACATTTTTTTTTCTTTGCAGAGTAGACCCATTTAAATGATTGAACATGAACAGGTTCCTTACTTTCATTAGGTTTACTCTGAGTAAACCTTAGTTGAGGGACGCGGGTGGCACTGTGGTCTAAACCACTGAGCCTCTTGGGCTTGCCGATCAGAAGGTTGGCAGTTCGAATCCCCGCCATGGTGTGAGCTCCCATTGCTCTGTCCCAGCTCCTGCCAACCTAGCAGTTAGAAAGCACACCAGTGCAAGTAGATAAATAGGTACCGCTGCGGTGGGAAGGTAAATGGCATTTCCATGTGCTGCTCTGGTTTTGGTGTTCTGTTGCCAGAAGCGGCTTAGTCATGCTGGCCACATGACCTGGAAAAACTGTGGAGAAATGTCAGCTCCCTTGGCCTGTAAAGCAAGATGAGCGCCGCAACCCCAGAGTCGTCTGTGACTGGACTTAACTGTCAAGGGTCCTTTACCTTTACCTTTTTTTAAAAAACCTTAGTTGAATACCACCCTTTGTGATTCAAAGCATTTCTACTCCTAATTCCTTTGGAAACAATGGGCTCCCCAACCCTGCCCACTCAGCCTGGCCAGACTGGCTGAAATTGAAATCAAGCAGCGGGAATGCGGCTGGCCTGGGAATTCCCCAATTTGCCAGCTGTTGGTTCCAGGCATTGCTCCCTGGTGGGTGGGAGTTTGCCATGATGGACCACAACCCCACGACTGGGTAAGCAGCCATTTATACCCCACAGTACAATGGCACTTATTTCAAAGTAAATAAATAGGCACTGATCCAGAGAAAGTGCTAGACTACAACTCCCATCATTCCTGACCATGCTTCTTAGGACTTATAAGACTTGGAATCTAACAACATCTGGAGGACCAGATGAAGATGAAAGTGGCTTTAAGGCTGGATGGCCACCTGTTAGATGTTCTTTAGCTGTGATTTTCGCATTGTAAGAGGTTAAACCAGATGTTTCTATGAATCTATGACCACAGGGCCCTTCATAGAGACTATGACTGATTTGTGGGCAGCCAGCGGGTAGCATCTACTCCCAGGCTAAGATCAGCATTCTCAACTGCACTGTGAATTGACATTTCCTAAAAAGGTTTATTGTCCATCCCAATTTCACACTCTTTAAGCTCCCTCTTATCTACTGCATTTTAGGCTTCCTTAATAGCTGGACTATACAAGGGATAATTTTTCTACCCCCCTCCCCCGCAAGTGATTCTCATTTGTCATCAAGAGATAGATTATCTTTCCTGTTTTGAAGCTCAGTGTCTGTCAGATGTACTTTTGACATAGATTGATTGAATCAGGAAACCTTTTAGTTAATTGCAAGGCAATGTCATTTTGCATATGATTTTCACCACCCTGGCAATTGCAGCAATGAATTATAGGGAACACATCCTCAGAAGACAATTATGCAGGGCTCCTTTTCCCCCTGTTGGAGCTCACCAGAGCTCAGCTCCAGCACCTCTCAGGTGGGTGCCATTACCACTCTAAGAGAACAAGCGAGAAGTTCATGGTGAGCTCTGGCATCTCTATTGTGTGTCAAGGCCCCCAAGCCACCCCAAGTAGAATAAAAACACAAGGACACAGAATTTTAGGTTAAAAGTTAATGGGCAAAATTTAGGCCACAATTTTATTGGTTACAGAATGTGAGCGGTATTGGCTTAGGCACCAGCATCAACAGATTATATCTGACTCCTGCCCTCCTTGCAGGAAGTCTGGTAAGGGTAAACCTCCAGTAGAGGGAGCTCCACCAGTGTGGATCAAGTCAACCCCCCCCCCCAGGTTCCCACTGGGGTCGTGGCAAGGCCCTAGCTCTTCCCCGGGCTTCGGACGAGATCCACATCCCCAGATTTCTTTAACGGAATACCCTTAAGCATGAAGGGCCAGGTGATGGCCACACCTCCCTCCCCAATCGCTATTCACACCTGCAAACCCAATCTAGTGAGTCAACTTTCTCTGCTGTGGCAAAAACTGTAACATGTCCTACAGCCATTGGATGGAGTATTATTATCAGTGCTTTTTTTCTGGGGGGACGCAGGGGTACACATACCCATAACATTTTGTGAATCTTTGTACTTTTGTCCATTTACTGTATTTATTTTTCCCAATTTGAACTATAAAATGGTGATTTTCTTGAGTCAAAATGAGAGTACCCCTAAACTTTTTTCTTAGCAAAAAGCACTGACTATTATTATTATTATTATTATTATTATTATTATTATTATTATTCTTAAAGTGGCAGGTGAGACTAGAGATGTCTTGATCTGCCTCTCATGTAGGATGTTACATTAGAGCCAATGAATGGTGACGACCAAGAAATATCAGATTATATCTATCTATCTATCTATCTATCTATCTATCTATCTATCTATCTATCATCTATCTATCTATCACCTATCTATCATCTATCTCTATCTAAAGGTAAAGGTAAAGGTACCCCTGCCCGTACGGGCCAGTCTTGACAGACTCTGGGGTTGTGCGCCCATCTCACTTAAGAGGCCAGGGGCCAGTGCTGTCCGCAGACACTTCCGGGTCACGTGGCCAGCGTGACATCGCTGCTCTGGCGAGCCAGAGCCGCACATGGAAACGCCGTTTACCTTCCCGCTGGTAAGCGGTCCCTATTTATCTACTTGCACCCGGAGGTGCTTTCGAACTGCTAGGTTGGCAGGCGCTGGGACCGAGCAGCAGGAGCGCACCCCGCCGCAGGGATTCGAACCGCCAACCTTTCGATCGGCAAGTCCTAGGCGCTGAGGCTTTAACCCACAGCGCCACCTGTGTCCCCTATCTATCTATCTATCTATCACCTATCTATCATCTATCTCTATCTATCATCTATCTATTTATGTATCTTTTAAAACCATAGAAACGATTACAATAAAAACAGCACGGAATAAAACCTTTCATTAAAAGCTGTCACTACCCAAAGCCTGATGGAAGAAGAAAGTCGCCAGCTGAAGGACCACAAGGAGGAAGCCAGTCTAGCTTCTCTAGGGAAGGTGTTCCAAAGTCTAGGACCATCTACTATGAAGACCCTTATAGCCCTTATTAAGTTATTAAGCCACTGGGTTGGATTTATTCATCGTTCTGCACCTCTCAGAGAAGGGAAAGCCCATGAACTATTGCCCTCCCTGCCAGTATGTGAGGAGTGACACCAACCTGAGGTAGCCAAGATGCACTAGAATTTCCTAAGGCAGGCAGCCTGGATAGCTCAGTTGGTTAGAGCATGGTGCTGATGATGACAAGGTTGCAGGTTCGATACCCTCATGGGACAACTGCATATTCCTGCATTGCAGAGAGTTGGACTAGAGCTGGAGCTCGAAGTCCCTTCCAGCTCTGTGATTCTATGTATAAGAAGTGTGATGGAAAGCAGTAATGTGTATGTTCCTGTTGTGTATGTTCTTGTATGTTCTTTGTCTTTGGTTCCACCTGGTGTTGTGTGGCTTCTTCTTTTAGTTTATTTTGGGCGCTCATTTAGGAGTCCATTGCATTCTATTTATAAATTCATAGTTTAGACTGGAAATGTCAGTTAACCTGTGCACATTTCCTTCCCCCAATTTTCCACGCATGGTAATTAAATGCTGTCCATTACCTGCCTGTTATGTCTTTACATTTGCTCCTTTTTTCGGGGTAAGGTAGTTATTAGCTGTATTTATAGGTTGGGCTCAGTTTGACTCATCTCCTCCCCCTGTTCACTTCTCAGCCCTGTCAGATGAGAAGCAGTTGCCTTCTTAACAGACCTGGGAACAAACCTACACACGAGGCCTCTGTTAAATTAGTTAGGTGCAGGAAAGAGTGGTCTACTAGGATCATCAAGCAAGAGCCCCCTGATCTGAATGCTGGTGTCCTCTGTGATAAACCACAGTATTGCAGAATAGGGCATTACTACCATAGGAATATAGGCAGATGCCCTGGAGTGAGCTAAACGACTGGCCCATCTACCTTAAGATCCTCCAAGTGTCCATATTGTAGATCTGATTGGATCCGTGAATGACTTGCTTTCCCTTGTAGAACTGCTGGTGGCGGCTATCAGTGCAAACATTATTATTACTGTATTTTCCTGTATATTCCCCCCA
Source organism: Podarcis cretensis (assembly GCF_951804945.1). Lineage (NCBI taxonomy): Eukaryota > Metazoa > Chordata > Lepidosauria > Squamata > Lacertidae > Podarcis > Podarcis cretensis. Next base: position 24,734,589 of record NC_137187.1, read on the forward strand.
ATTTTTTTTTGCAAGTTTAAAATTGGGGGTCATCTTATACACAGAATGTTTAAAATATTTATTTCTTAAATTTGGGCTCCAAAAATAGGGGCCGTCTTATACATGGGGGAGTCTTATACACAGAAAAATATGGTACTTTTTTTTTGCAAACAGAGCCAGGAAATGTGTATGTATCACTCTTTACTTTTTCCTGTCTCTATGGATGTGCCTGCTCTTGGTACAAAGAGTTGCTTTGCGAGCAGAGCCAGGAAGTGTGGATGTGAGGATCACTCTTCACCTTTTCCTATCTCTGTGGTGCCAGCCTGGGCTCACCATTGACTGGGGGATCCAAGGCTAGACCTCTCTGAGTGGTTGGCCATGCCAGTGCCCAGTGGTTGGCCATGCCAGTGCCCTAAGGGGGTCTCTCTCTGTCTTCTGTTCCCCTTCCCCATACACTCTGCGTGCCTCAATGCCAGGTTCCCTCCCCTAGTGCATTATCCATTGATTGCAATTAAGCTGACCCTATTTTGCAATATTAGAAAGTTCTAAGAGCTTGCTAGTAAAGAGAATCTCCCCAAGCTCTCTCAGTCCTAATCAAAAGTCCTTTGTCTAAGGCCAATGGCAGTGAAGGATTGGATGAAGGCTGATAAACTATGGTTGTATCCCAACAAGATGGAGGTACATTGGATTACTAGTTTCTGGACAGTACTGGACTCTTCCTGAATGTCTGAATGTGCTCTTTGCAGTTAAAGTTGGCATGGAGGGGCAGTGGTGACACTGTCATGACCTTGTGTCACCAATGTTGCTGTGCCTTAAAGTAAAGGTAAAGGGACCCCTGACCATTAGGTCCAGTCGTGGCCGACTCTGGGGTTGTGGAGCTCATCTCGCTTTATTGGCCGAGGGAGCCGGCGTACAGCTTCTGGGTCGTGTGGCCAGCATGACTAAGCCGCTTTCTGTCGAACCAGAGCAGTGCACAGAAATGCCGTTTACCTTCCCAACGGAGCGGTACCTATTTATCTACTTGCACTTTGATGTGCTTTCGAACTGCTAGGTTGGCAGAAGCAGGGACCGAGCAACAGGAGCTCACCCCGTTGCGGGGATTCGAATCGCCGACCTTCCGATTGGCAAGTCCTAGACTCTGTGGTTTAACCCATAGCGCCACCCGTATGCCTTACCAGGAGGTAAAGAGGGAGGAGCAGGGAAACCTTTGTGGTAAAAACACACTAGCAGTAACACTGGATTGGTTCCGCTGATGTGTTTGCACTGCACCAACCTCTCTGCCACCTCAGTGTAATATTGTAACATATTACTGGTTCTCTATTTAAAATGCATTTTTTTAAAAAAACTATATTATATTATTTGTTGTGGCCTGCCATGGGATCACATGTGATGGGGTCCAGGATATCGGTCTTATAAAGATAGACTGATAGGCAGGCAGGCAGTATGTCACTTATAGAGAGCCCTTGTGAACTACACAGATTGGAAATAATTTCAGCCATGGAGTCATGATAGAAAAGAGAAATAAATCAATGAAGAAAAACTCTGCTTAAGGGGGCGGGAAGTGTTTGTGCCATGAACAAATTCAACAATGTGTGCTTTTTAAGGACTTAGTATTGGCTCAGAAGGATTTGTGGTTTGTGAAAGATCTCCAAGTTTTAGTCTCTCAAATGTTGGGGTGATTTTGCCTCTTCAGATAGAGTAATCTGTTTAGACATGGACACCTCGGTGTGGTAATGGTTTGTTTAGCCAGTGAAAACTAATCACTGAGACTGTGGATCACTGGTGTCTAGGGAATGGAGGCCAAATGTAGCTAATGTGGAAAACTGGTCTGGTGTAAATTTTGCCTAAATTATTAAAACCATCCATTCAGAGAATGCTCCCATCTATTTAGGATCTAAGCTAAGCTGGCAGGAGGTAAACTAAAAAGGGGTTAACTTTAATTGCAATGGGCCTTTGTAATGGCAGAGTACTAATTGGTCTTGATCAAATGGCCTACTTTTTCACCAAGACTAATTAGCGTGGTAATCAACATTAATGCTGACTTTGTCCTTTAAAATAACTTAGGCCTGGTTCTTTTCCTGGCTAATTAGTGCTACCATTTTTAGAACAAATACTAATTAATGATTGCCTATAAATATCTCACGGTGAGCAAGTTTACTGTAGTATGTAGTGCCCATAAGAACTTGACCACTTGAAGGTAAAATGGTCAAATAAATGAATTTAGGGTTAGGGTGAGGAAGGCAATTCCTTTCTTATGTTAGGTTGAGATTTATGCTGACGAGCATGAGAACAGGAGATGGAGAGAGTGTGCGGTTATGATGGGCTCCAGGTTGAGCTTTTCTTCTCTCCTTCTTCACCAATGATACATTGTTGTTGTTTAGTCATTTAGTCGTGTCCGACTCTTTGTGACCCCATGTACCAGAGCACGCCAGGCACTCCTGTCTTCCACTGCCTCCCGCAGTTTGGTCAAACTCATGCTGGTAGCTTCGAGAACACTGTCCAACCATCTCGTCCTCTGTCGTCCCCTTCTCCTTGTGCCCTCCATCTTTCCCAACATCAGGGTCTTTTCCAGGGAGTCTTCTCTTCTCATGAGGTGGCCAAAGTACTGGAGCCTCAGCTTCACGATCTGTCCTTCCAGTGAGCACTCAGGGCTGATTTCCTTCAGAATGGAGAGGTTTGATCTTCTTGCAGTCCATGGGATTCTCAAGAGTCTCCTCCAGCACCATAATTCAAAAGCATCAATTCTTCAGCGACCAGCCTTCTTTATGGTCCGGCTTTCACTTCCATACATCACTACTGGGAAAACCATAGCTTTAACTATATGGACCTTTTTTGGCAAGGTGATGTCTCTGCTTTTTAAGATGCTATCTAGGTTTGTCATTGCTTTCCTCCCAAGAAGTAGGCGTCTTTTAATTTCGTGGCTACTGTTACCATCTGCAGTGATCATAGAGCCCAAAAAAGTAAAATCTTTCACTGCCTCCATTTCTCCAATGATACATGTACTTGCTTCCAAATCTAAACGCTTTCCCCCATGTTTCGGGCAGGCTGTCTTGTTTTTCCCCTAAACAAACAAACAAACAAACAAACAAACAAACAAACAAATAAATAAATCCAAGCACCTCTTTCTTAAGGAAGGCAAATGGGGGGTCAAGAAATGTGTTACCTTGTCACAAGAACTGACCAATAAGAACTGTGCACATTCAGCCTCTCTTGGAATCTTAACAGAACTGGTTTCTCATAATTTTGTGGAAAAAGTTTGAGTTCTTCTCCTCAGAGTAGACCCGTTGAAATCTTTGGACCTAAATCAGCCATGTCTGTTAATTTCATATTATCGAATTGTAGAGATGGACCACAAGGTTCATCTGGTCCAACCCAATGCAATGCAAAAATTTTTTGCCCTACATGGGGCTCGAATCCACAAACCTGAGATTAAGAGTCTCATGTTCTACCAACTGAGCTATCCAGCCCTTTAATAGGTCTACATTAAGTATTACCCTTTAGATGTTCGGTAGGTGTAGTTCTACAGAATTTTTGTATTCACCCATGAAGTTCGTGTACTAGTGAAATCTGAATAAATTTCTTGTCATAGTTTCAGTGGGTTATGTTCCTATGATAATTAGTGATGGGCACTATGACTGCATTATAAATTTTGTACTGATTTTGTCACTATTATTCTCATTGTCGTGATTTAATGATTGTCAGCCAGTCTGAACATGTTTGTGATTGAAGAGCAAAGCCACAAATAACAGTAACAAATCAGCTCATCATGTCTATTCCTTAAGGGAGTATATTCCAGGACAACATTCAGAAATTCATGCATGGGTAGAAATGCTTTGAGCAATCACATCAAAACCATTAAAAGTACTCCTGATAACAAGAAATCAGTGGGTGGGCTCATTGTAGCATCACATGCTGGGGCATGTGCAGAGTGCCCATTCGACACACCAGCAGAGTGTGTCAATGGAACAGAAAAACACCGTACAGTTCTAGGTAGCGTCAGTCCTTTGCTGACAGTATAATGCATTTCCGCGGCTTTATAGGTTACATACAGTTGTAACCTTTCCAGCAGCTTTAGATTGTGCTGAGTCACTCTCACGTGTTTGCTGACTCATTCTCACATGCCTAACTGGTTGCAGGTGCAGGACAAGCACACCAAAATTTAACTCACATACCTAACTAAACCCTTTATTGCCCTTTTCCTCTGTGTGCATCAACCCTTCTACCCAAACATCACAGAGAGGCATCCCTGCTCAATAAGAACATAAGGATGAGGCCACCAGCCCATCTAGTCTTGCAACCTGTTCTCAGAGGAGCCAACCAGGTGCCTGTGTAAGGTAAGCAAGTACAGAATCCTTCAGAGAAAACTGACTGAGTCCTCTTCGTATTCTACTGCAGCCTTGCCCAACCTGGTGCCTTCCATATATTGTTGGACTACAGCTCCCATCATCCCTGACCATTTGGCCAGGCTGATTTGGGCTCCTGGGAGTTGTTGTTGTTGTTTATTAAATTTGCACACCGCCCTATATGAGACATGGGTGGCACTGTGTGTAAACCCCAGAGCCTAGGGCTTGCCTAGGGCAGTTCGAATCCCTGTGACGGGGTGAGCTCCCGTTGTTTGGTCCCAGCTCCTGCCCACCTAGCAGTTTGAAAGCACACCAAAGTGCAAGTAGATAAATAGGTACCACTCCGGTGGGAAGGTAAACGGTGTTTCTGTGCGCTGCTCTGGTTCACCAGAAGCGTCTTAGTCATGCTGGCCACATGACCCGGAAGCTGTCTGTGGACAAACGCAGGCTCCCTCGGCCTATAGAGCGAGATGAGCACGCAACCCCAGAGTCATCCGCGACTGGACCTAATGGCCAGGGGTACCTTTACCACCCTATACCTGCAGGCAGTGCTTTTCCCCCCTAAAAATATTTAGGGGTACTCTCATTCTCCTACTCATATTGAAATACTGCTCCTCAATGAGGCCAAACTTAGATTCACAAAATGTTTAGGGGTATGCGTACCCCTGCGCCTCCCCAGAAAAAAGCACTGCCCGCAGGTCTCAGGACAGTTACAACATAAAATCATGATACAAAAACACAAAATGCACAATAACAGCAAATAACCCAATAACCCCCACCTCCCCAACACATTTTAAAAGTTGTAGTCCAAAACAAACAGAGGGCACAAGGTTGAGGAAGGCCTTTCTGCTGAATGAACATCAATACGCACTTTGCCTACTGTTTTCTGGATTCTTTCTAGCTTAAAGTTAAAACAATTGTATTAATGCTTTTAAAGCACAAAGCACCGCTTCCCTCCAATGAACACATTTTGCTGAAGTCACCCATGGTGCGCCATGTAGTATCATGTCACTGCATGATGTATGAATGCATCAACAATTTTCTTTGGCGATCCAGTGGCTGTTATCGATTTGAGTAGCAGGCTATTGTTATTAGCTGTGTTGGGGACATAGGGAATCAGATTGTTCCTTACCGTTCATCAGAAATACATGAATGCTAACAGTGGGATTCCAAACAGCTGTATCTTTCAGAGTGGACCACCTTTTTGAATGGTCACAGCTCAAGGCAATCCATTTGCATGATACAAGGATTCACACATTTATCTCGTTCCCGAGTGTAGGCATTTCACACTGGCATTCCGCAGCAGGCGTTGCGTTACGGCGGGGAACCTTGACATCGGCTTAAATTCATTTTCTGCTTTTAACAATGCCCAGTCTTTCCGGAGGGAGCCATCTACAACTGGGATAAATTTATCAGCAATGTGATGCCGACAAAATGTGAAAAGGAACCTAGAGGTTCCTGCTGTCCTCAACTTTCCACAAGAAAAAGCTACATTTGATTCTTTTTGAAAGGAGCAGTCAAAGCAGTGTTCATTTATACGGGTCGCAACTTATTTCAGACCTTGCTTTCAGAAAACACAGGACTGAGTCCCACACATCACTATTTTGGGAAGCCCTTTGGGTAACACAGTAAAGTGTGGATTTGCAGCCCATTTATATCTTCACCAGCAAAGATGTTACTGGGAGCGCCAATCACTGCAAGGGGATAGTTTCCAAGACCGAAGCAGCTGGTTGAATTATATATGTTTTTGTAAGTGGCAGGGGTGGAAGAGGATTTTGTCTGGTTTGCATTTCAAAGCAAACTGACCTAATCTGTAGTTTCCTACCCTATGCATAGTTTAGAACACAGGTCCAATTTTTGCAGTTTAGTTTCAGTTAAAAAACAAACAAACCACTGTACAAAATGCATATTCATTGTGGGGAGTTATGTGTGCAAAATATATATTTTAAAGGAAAATATATACAAAAATGCATACAATTTAAGTGCAATTTTTGAGCATTATATAAAAACAAAAGCTTTGGAAAATAGGAGAGGACAGATGTCTTCTAAAAGTCAGATAGCTGTTTATTTCTGTGACAACTGATGGGAGGACGTTCCACAGGGTGGGCGCCACTACCGAAAAGGCCCTCTGCCTGGTTCCCTGTAACATCACTTCTCACAGGAAGGGAACTGCCAGAAGGCCCTCAGAGTTGGATCTCAGTGAACAATGAGGGTGGAGGTGCTCCTTTAAGAATACAGGGCCAAGGCCATTTAGGGCTTTAAAGGTCAGCACCAACACTTTGAGTTGTGCTCCGAAACATACTGGGAGCCAATGTACCTCCTTTAAGACTGCTGTTATATATGGTCCAGGTGGCTGCTCCCATTCACCAGTATGGCAGCTGAGTTCTGGATTAATTGTAGTTTCCGAATGACATAGCCTTGTTACCTAAGAGGTACTGTAGCACCCTGCTTGTGGTTAACACTTAGCTGGAATGAAATATTCAACGCAGCAATAGAGAAATTAAAATAATAATTTATTTGTCAGACAAATAAATATGAGGCACAGTGGTATATGGTTACCAAGCTCTGGCCTGGCCTCTTGCCATTCTGGCCAGCACTTATATTTCCTTAATCCAGCCCCCTTGCTCCTCCTGTGGCTGCCTCTGTCCAATCAGCCTGGTTGAAATTCCTATTGGCTATTTGCTAGAACCAATCACAAAAGATACACCCATTTCCTCTTGTCCTTTTATGGGAATCAAAAAGCTATATATTCTTCTATCTATAAATGACAAATAAGTAGTAATATATCTTACATGTGTCTCAACAAGGAATCTTAATTACCAGCTCACCTCTTGCCCTCCTTGCCCTATTGCCTTCCAAAACAGATGGTTAATCTTGAATTTTTATCTTAAACATATGTCAAGGATTTTGAGTTCACATCAACATTGAGAGATCTCCTTCATTTGAAGGTTTCTAAACAAAAGGCCTGACAACCATATATCAGGAGTGCTCGATGGCGTCTCCTGTCTGACAAGGGGGGCTGGTGGCTGATGGCCCCTGTGATCTCTTCCAACTATATGAAATAAGAATCTAGCATTTCTTAAATCCTTTGCATAATTATATTTAAGCTAATATATTTAATACATAAATAACCTTTTAAAAGGAAAAGAAATCTTAAAAGGATCTTAGTTTAAGAAAGAAACAGCTTTAGAAAAGACTTCCCAAAAATGTTCTCTTTCTTTCTGCCAGCTCTTCTTCTCTTGTTTCTCAGCCTCAAAAATAGAAAGAAAGAAAACCTATTTTCTCCAGCCAAGCCAGTTGTCTTTTTCACTGCTCTTGACCTTCTTAACCTTAGGAAGAAGATATGGCTCATTTTACTATTTATCCACCCTTAATTTGTAGGGTCAGTGTAACCTTGGCTGTCAGCCTGTAATTCCCTTTTTACGACTTTGAGAATTGTTTTCTGCTATAAATCAGGGGGGCCCCTTGTCTAGGAGAAAAACATTGCCAAGGTTCTTAGGCAGCTGGTCTTCTGCCTGGCATGAAACATTTGAAGATCTTTAAGCTCATTTTTAAAATACAAGCCCTGATTAAACATATAAGCTTTAATAAAAATGCAAGCTTATGATTAGATGCCTCAGTACAGTAATCGTCTTCCTGTAAAAAAAGGAAGCGCTGTGTTGGCATCTTTGTAAAATTACAGGACAGAAACATGCCTTTTCAACCCTGTGAAACAGGCAATGAACTATACGCAAATCCCACAAACTCTCTTATTATATACGACTTCTAAATGACTCAGGGAAGTTTGCCCTCCCCCTTTGCCAGAGTGAAAGCTTTTGTCGTCTTCAACTGTAGCACAGGCTTCTGAAAGGCAGTTTTGTTATAATTGGCATACCAATCTGTGCCTTGTTGGCCATGGGCTTGGGAGCTTTGACGTGCTAAGTTTATGCCTGAGGCCAAGCTGAATTTGTGAATACTCATGTCAGCATGGAATGAAAGGATTTGACTATTTATATTCGGAGGCATCTTTGGCGAATGAGTCACCCCTATAAATGATACATACAAGTAGACTTAAACGCAAGCTACCCACCAGCTACTTCTATAAATGAGCTTTCCCAAGATAGACAGTATATTCCTAAATGTGCAAGTGCTTGAGTTATCTAATATCTACCTGTTGTCTCTTATTGGGAGTCATGTGGTGTGCCTGGATGGCAACCTTCTATCATGACTGGTTTTGTGATGGAAGCTTAAATTGGAAGTGGAAACGTTTCCAAAAATGAATTACTAGTTAGAGATGTGTCTCAGCTCTGTGTCCTTCCCAAATTACAAAGTGAATAAGAATAAATGGGGTGAGGTTTTCACATTCCTGAGTCAGGCTCACTGTTTAGATAGATAGATAGATGATAGATTTTTTATTAAATTTTCTAATTTATATTTCAAAATATTCATTTAAACAAGCATAAATTAACGACCTCCCTTCTTCTCTTTCTGTGGTTCATTTTGCACACCATACATCCCTGCATATTTTACATGAACTAAACCATGGGTAGGCAACCTAAGGCCTGTGGGCTGGATGCGGCCCAATCGCTTTCTCAATCCGGCCTGGGGACGGTCCGGAAATCAGTGTGTTTTTACACGAGTAGAATGTGTCCTTTTATTTAAAAATGCATCTCTGGGTTATTTGTGGGGCATAGGAATGGGTGGAGGAAGAGGGAGAGGTAGGAGGACTTTTAATTATGATGGACATGTCTTGGAAGGCAGTGAACTTTGGTGCCCTGGCTGGTGACTTGGGCCAGATCTGGTGTTCTTCCATTTGTTACTGCATTCCATATCTTTTCTATAGATTCCTATATGGATTCTTTTGGACCATTACAGAAAATGACAGGTTTCCATCATTGCCACAATGCCAGTTTCCATATCAGTTGAAGTGTGATGCATTTTTTGAAAATATATGAAAACAATCATGGACAGCTGTGGTCCCTGCACATTTTTTTTAATTTTCATTTTTTGCATACGTGCATTCCACCATCAGTGTAGAAACATGGAGGACTGTATGCTGGTCCTAAAATTGTCCGTGGGAAGCAAGAAATATCCCGAGAGCTGAACATCTACCCATCTGCAGAGACTGGCACACCAATTAACCCCTTAAAACAGCAACTCAGTGAGATTAAATTGGCATGTTAGCCTTTCGGTGCCCTCTTGCTCATTTGAACTCTTGCTCTTGGTGAGAAAAATATCATTTTCAGAAACCAGCCCCTTCCTGCATTTTCATATTCTTGTTTTTACCCAGATATGACTGCATAGCATTTTTAATGGATTGTGACAGGGGGTCACCATTTGCTCCTGTTAACAGGCAGATCTCCAAGTTCTCCTTCCCATTAAACTGAGAGCAGCTTCTTTCTGCTGTGTGTGGGCTTCAGCTCTGATGTGGGCAATTGCAGCTGTGCGAGAGGAAGGCGAGTACTTTGTCCTGAATTAGACAGAGTCAGTGCTACAACTAGTTATTTCTGTGCCCAGGGCATGAATCCAGTTCCACGCTCCATCCCCCTTCCTGCAGAAACCAGTACTCAAGCGAGATAAAATAGATAAGATATTTATTTATTTATTTATTTATTTATTTATTTATTTATTTATGTCAATTTTCTTTATACTTTTCAGATATATACATTTCACTGATTTTACAATCATTTTGACTTCCTTCCCCCTCTTTCTGCAGTTCCTTAATTTAATTTTCATATTTTCTGCATAGCCAAATTAACTTAACTTACTCATTTATTTATTATATACATGCATATATATATATATATATAAATATATATATATATATTCTCTATGTAGCTGCAGGTTATCACAACAATCCTGCCAGTGTTTTTTTATCTGTTTACAATTTATCTGTAAATATTCAATAAACCATTTCCATTCTTTTATAAAAAGTTTGTTATCTTGATTTCTTACACTTCCGGTAAGTTTTGCCATTTTTTAAATCCATTCTTCCTTTGCTGGGACTTCTCTTGGGAATCATAGGGATAGAACTACCTAAATTGTATAGAAATTTATTCATGTATAAGACTACAGTGGCAAGAATGTTTCGTACTTGCCCCAAAATGGAAAGTAAGCTATTTTGTTAATATCCATAGGTTGTCGCAATGCCAGAGCCAGGTGATAAGGGGTCATATGTATGCACAAAATCCAAAAGACCAATAAAAAAAACCAGATTGAGGAAGCCTGGTCTAGACAAAGTCATATTAGACCAGTGGGGCCTGTTTTGACTGTCTATTAAAATAAATAATAACAACTGTTGTTGTTATTATTTATTTTAGCAATAGTTGTACCAGGCTTGAAAAATCAAATGTTTGTTGCTGATGCCCAAGACAGGGCAGATCACCAAAGAAGACACCCCCAAGCCAGATGTGTGATTTAAGATATGTTCACCATGATGCTCCTTGTAGATCTTACTAAGCAGTTCTGAATGGCGCACAATTTATTAGTTGCTTAGAGGCTCATGGGGGCAAGGCAGCCTATTTAGTAAGCACTTCAAAGCAACAGCTCCCTCATAATAGTATCGCAATAATACAATAGAGTGCTATTGCTGTAATGATGTATTACTGAAAACATGGTGCCAGCCCGGAGAGCCACCGAGGGAACTCGTAAAATGTTATTTAACCTTTTCTTAATTTAAAGGCTCTTCAATATTATCTAACTTATTTATTATGTGGGGGATGGGGCCAGAGCCAATTGCCCAACGGACTGTGAGATCCGCACACAAGTCTTCAGCTATGCACAATAAATCCCGAACGGAACCATTGCAGAGATTTAAAGGAGGAAGCCCCCCCCTCCCGAAAAATGACAAGGAACCCCAGTATCATTTCAATAGGTGGCAGGTAATGGACTTCAGTAAAGGTAAAGGTAAAGGTACCCCTGCCCGTACGGGCCAGTCTTGACAGACTCTGGGGTTGTGCGCCCATCTCACTTAAGAGGCCACGGGCCAGCGCTGTCCGGAGACACTTCCGGGTCACGTGGCCAGCGTGACATCGCTGCTCTGGCCAGAGCCAGAGCCGCACATGGAAACCCCGTTTACCTTCCCGCTGGTAAGCGGTCCCTATTTATCTACTTGCACCCGGAGGTGCTTTCGAACTGCTAGGTTGGCAGGCGCTGGGACCGAGCAGCGGGAGCGCACCCCGCCGCAGGGATTTGAACCGCCAACCTTTCGATCGGCAAGCCCTAGGCGCTGAGGCTTTAACCCACAGCGCCACCTGCGTCCCTAATGGACTTCAGTGCTCACCATTAAATTCAGATTTGTGGGTTTTATTCGGACAAAATCATAACAAGTTGAGGGGGTGCTTAACTCTCTCCAACAAGGCTGGAGGGAGGAAAGAAAACAGTATCGCATTTGTAGTACAAAATAATTGCTGTTTGGGTGTAGCATCATTTGGAAAAGTAGAGCCCAAGGAAAGCATACCAGCGCAAAATCACTTGAAGTATATATTGCCAGCATATTGGGGGATGGCTACAGTTAGAAGATATGGGATGAACGACACATCTGAAATTCTGAAGGATTAAGAATGGAGAGGTGTTTTCCTCAGTATTTTGTGTGTTCAGTATTCAGTGGCACTCTGACTACTATGGAGATCCAAATGCAATAGAAGTTCTAAACCACGAGTGGCTATCTTGCAGCCATTCTGGTGTGGTGTTCTGCATATAGTATGCTTAGTGATAAGGCTTTAGTCTTATTGTAAGTTTAAGCTAAGTTTTTTACCGCAACTGGATTTTTGCTAAGAGACTATGCCGATCCTGAGTTTATGGATTTGTGACTGTTATACAGTGGCACCTCGGTTCTCGAACATAATACGTTCTGGAAGACCTTTTGTGTTCCGAAATGTTCGAAAACTGAGGTGTCTGAAAATTCAATTAAACAAACTGAAAAACACACAGCGGAAGCTATTCGTCTTCCGAGGCGCGTTCAAAAATGGAAGCATTTACTTCCGGGTTTTCGGCGTTTGGGTTCTGAAACATTCGTCAATGGAGACGTTCGAGAACTGAGGTACTGCTGTACTAATTTGTCTTCAGTAGTAAAAAAACCCTCTGCTGGATGAAACCAATTACCTCTGAGTTATTTTGGGAAATGCTGCATCGTGTTTGAGCTGTTCCTCTGCTTATTATACGTTGAGGTCTGCTCTGGAGATCAATATGGAGCAAAACCATGACACAGACAGGCCTCCACACAGAGGACTCTTTCATGTGAAAGACTGTCCTCTGACACCCATTGAGATAAGAGACTGTGTCATCTGTACTGTAAGACTATCTTTGATATGGGTGGAAGCTGCCCTTTGCAGTACAGTGGTACCTCAGGTTAAAAACTTAATTCGTTCTGGAGGTCCGTTCTTAACCTGAAACTGTCCTTAACCTGAGGTACCACTTCAGCTAATGGGGCCTCCCGCTGCCACCACGAGATTTCTGTTCTCACACGGAAGCAAAGTTCTTAACCTGAGGTACTATTTCTGGGTTAGTGGAGTCTGTAACCTGAAGCGTCTGTAACCCGAGGTACTACTGTATGTGCCATCTTTCCTGCAGCTGCCACATAGCTCACAGTAATGACGAGACTCTCCTTCATGGATCACTGTATGTGTGTGAGTATAACCTATTTGTTCATCTGTTTAATTATTTTGAATACAGTGGTACCTCTAGATGCGAACGGGATCCGTTCCGGAGCCCTGTTTGCATCTAGAAGCAAACGTAACCAGCAACGGCACGTCTGCGTGCGCACGCACACGTCGCTTTCTGTCACGTCTGCGCATGCGCAAGTGGTGAAACCTGGAAGTAACGCGCCTCATTACTTCCGGGTTGCTGTGGAGCGCAACTCGAATGCGCTCATCCCGAAGTACATTCAACCCGAGGTATGACTGTATATATATGTATCAAACCTGTTATCTTTACTATTTATTACTTTCTGATTCAATAATATCGAAGTAACTTTGACCACCTCATGAGAAGAGAAGACTCCCTGGAAAAGACCCTGATGTTGGGAAAGATGGAGGGCACAAGGAGAAGGGGGTGACAGAGGACGAGATGGTTGGATAGTGTTCTTGAAGCTACCAGCATGAGTTTGACCAAACTATGGGAGGCAGTGGAAGACAGGAGTGCCTGGCGTGCTCTGGTCCATGGGGTCATGAAGAGCAGGACACGACTAAATGACTAAACAACAACAACGACTAGACTGAGGTTCCTGGCACCACAAATATATTCATTGATACTTGCATTATTCTTAGCAGTTGCACAGATGCTGCCCCACCTCATCTTCCACTTCAAGCAAGATCTCTCCTGGAAACACGTCTCCGCTGCTTTATCCTTCCAAGAAGCAAAGCAAGTGCCCAATTATCCACACCCATAAATTACCTTGACATGCTATAACTGCCACACTTCCCTCAGCTTTTTAAAAATTGTTCATGAGCCCCTGGTCCCTGGAAAGGGAGTAGCAAGGAGGCATGGTGCTTACAGGTCCTGGTGGAAACTCTGTTTTGTCTTTTTTTTAAAAAAAAATAATAAATATTCGAGACAGATCTGCTGATCACGATGCTAGGAGACCATCGTTACGAGCTTCCCCTTTCTCTGTGGAATCATTATGTAAAGAAGCCTCATATAAACATATCCTTAGCTGGAAGGCTGGGTTCACCAGTGGCTCGTTTGTCATATTCTTTCAGAAATGCTGGCTATGCAGCTTTGGAACATGGTAAAGCCCTCGGCTCAAAACATGAAGGGCTTCACACTTGCATTTCTCTCTCTCTCTCTCTCTCTCTCTCTCTCTCTCTCTCTCTCTCTCTTTCTTTATAAAGTTGCATTAAAACCATTGTTTCCCATTAAGTTCACAAATGTTAATCTCCATTTTCATTCAAATAAGGTGCAAACTTGACCTCGGGGGTATAGGAACGCTTCCTAAAGCTACAAATTTTGTCAGTGTTGTCGCATGCTCTTGGCTGCCTTAAGCTATTCCAAACTCAGGCTTTGGTATGCAGAAACAGGCTGTGGTTCTGAGGAAGGAACAACACGTTTGCCTCATCGATTGTGTATTTTAGAGTTGAATTTTTTGAGACAATGCAGATGCACATGTTTGACACATGTGATCTGTAGAGAATAACCAACTGGTGTACAGTGGGATCAAAAATGGCTGGGAAAGAAGCTGTCAGACAGCAGAAAGGTTACAGTACATGCCCCCTTGCCAGCCAATTCTCCCTTAGAAATATTTCAAATCACTGCAGTTGTGTTGCAAGGCAAACACAAAGTTTTAAATGGAAAGGCCTATATCCATATTGATAATCTGCATAAGGAGGGGAAGAAGAAGAAGAAGAAGAAGAAGAAGAAGAAGAAGAAGAAGAAGAAGAGTAGTTTGGATTTGATATCCTGCTTTATCACTACCCAAAGGAGTCGCAAAGCAACTAACATTCTCCTTTCCCTTCCTCCCCCACAACAAACACTCTGTGAGGTGAGTGAGGCTGAAAGACTTCAGAGAAATGTGACTAGCTCAAGGTCACCCAGCAGCTGCTTGCGGAGGAGCAGGGAAGCGAACCCGGTTTACCAGATTACAAGTCCACCACTCTGAACCACTACACCACTTCTTCATCCATGTGTTGTTCATGTTGCCTTCAGTGTTAGCAAACATATCACTCCAAAGCAGATTGATGGAGTAATACCACATAGGGCTGGACTTTGACTAGCACAGGAAAGACCAGAAAATCCCTGTGTGGATTACTAGCATAAGCAATAACTTTCTGATAGTCACCGGTGAGTGATGACATTTCCGCTGTCTCTGATATATTTATTTGGATGTATAGACTACCTACATGCATACACAGTTTCTCAGGTAGACTGAAGTACAACAGTAGGGTTGATTACCTTTCTCCCAAGGTAAGAAGAGGGGGTGATTTAGCTAAGCCTGCCAGGACAGCTTACTCTATGGCATTAACCCCTTCATGCATTAATTACATTTAATCATGTTGGTTATATGAGGCTGACTATCCCACAATGAGGCAGGGAGTTCTCAAGTTCTGGATATGTTAACTGGTGAATAAAGTATGCTAAAACTGTTTCTCCTATGTTCGCATTACACATTTGGCTACCATGTCATAATGACCAGCACATCCACAAGAAAAAGTGAAGTCAATTATTCATAGTTGAAGACAGGAAAGACAGGTGCAGCTTTCTAGCTTGTGGTATATTTCCACGGCAGCTGCTGCCACTCAACAAGGTGTACGATGCTGCAGTCATTGACAGTAATTTAGAGCTCAGACTCTCTTTAGAGTCTGTGCTTTGGCAGTCAAATCAAGAGGTAGATCCCCCTTGGATTTAGACAAGTAGCAATGATTCAAAGGGGCTTACTGCGGATTTTGTGTGTTCATCCATGCGTACACCCCTTAGATAACACTTCCCCTTAAGAGACAGAGAAGGTAGAGCTGATTTATCGGTTATTGGGCAACAAAGGCAGTAAGAAGTGCAAAATAACAGCAAACAAGTTTTAAAGTTCATACAACCCTTCACACTAAAAGGGATTTTGTGTGTGTGACTTTTATTGGAAAATATCACAACATAGTTTTATTTTTTACAATAAATAAATAAAGAAATAATCCCACCCAACCATAGTCTAAATCTTTAAATGGCCATACGGTTAGTTTTTGGAACACTTCATTTTCTCCAGACCTTGCCTTATTCAGGGTCTGATCCCCCTCTTTAATCATAGCAAAGGACTTCTGAAAACAAATAGGTTGGGCTGCTAGGAAGAAGCCCTCCATGAGTACCACCAATGAGTGGAAAGGGAAGTGGGGCTGCCCCTGCTTGCCTCCCAGCCCTTATCCATTGGCAGCATGTTCTGTGTGACACTGGAAAAGGGAGCCTGCATATATACATCTGTACCATGTACCTGGGACGCAGGTGGCACTGTGGGTTAAACCACAGAGCCTAGGACTTGCCGATTAGAAGGTTGGTGGTTTGAATCCCCGTGACGGGGTGAGCTCCCATTGCTCGGTCCCTGCTCCTGCCAACCTAGCAGTTCGAAAGCACGTCAAAATGCATACTTAGCTACCACTCCGGTGGGAAGGTAAACGGCGTTTCCGTGCGCTGCTCTGGTTCACCAGAAGTGGCTTGGTCATGCTGGCCACATGACCTGGAAGCTGTACTCCGGCTCCCTCGGCCAATAAAGCGAGATGAGCGCCGCAACCCCAGAGTTGGCCACGACTGGACCTAATGGTCAGGGGTCCCTTTACCTTTAGCTTACCATGTACCTAGGCTCTCCACCCTATCACAATCCAAATTGCACAGGATTCTTCATGGTTACATCTTGGAATCAGGACCATGCAGCAAATCCACAAAGATCTAGTGGTTTTAGTGGTGATGGGGGGGGGGGGGACCTGGTGTCTTGCAGCTATTGCTGTATTCCAGTTCCCAGCAATATCAAAAGCAACACGATGGCCAGAAACAATTACAATGTGAAAAACTTTATGGAATAATTCAAAACATCAAAACTAACAAACTGAAGTCTCTGAAAGTCTCTAAAAGTCCTTAAGCGAATCACAGTGCCAGACTTTACCCGGCAGAGAGCAAGCTGTGAAGCTTTGTATAATCAGCAAATATCCAATTCTGATGTCCAACTCTGAACTCTGCTGAACAGTGTTTCCGGATAACAACTACTGTTTCATTGAATTCTTCACCAGCCAATTAGTTCAACACTCATAAGTAGAAAGATATGCAATTTCTTCATTAACCAATCTTTTTTTGAATAGATATAATATACACGAGAATAAAAAATACTCTGGAACAGTGCTCATGTGATTATGTAGTCACTGTTCCCAGAAGAGTCATTGACTAAAAGTCACAGTCCAAAAGCATATGAATGGCCACTGGTTCTCCCTTCCTTGGCTAGAGTGTTGAATTGGCAAGGTTGCTAGGTTCAAATAACTTCTCAGACATTAAGCTCACCTCATTACCTTGGCCAGTCTTTATATTTTAGTTTAACCTATGTAACAAGATTGCTGTCAGCTACAGGTGTGCACTGAGCACAGGATTTGCCTTGGAGCTACCCTTGAATTTGACCAAATTAAATATGTTTTTTTAAAAAAGCTCTGTTTTCCCCTCATTCACTAGCTGGGTTCAGCTATAACACTTCTTTTCCTTTTTGCATAAGTGGATAAAATTTTCAGGCATATGAGTGCCCTCCCCACAAGTGGGTTAATCCTGTCAAGTTGTAGTCAGATACATCCAGGGAGTTTCATGCAGGGAATCTTTAAAGTTTGATTTCTTTATAAAACCTCCCTTTTCTCCCTTCCAGGCTTTGATGCAATTGGCTGGCATAGTTACCCCATCCGAGGGGATGAAGGCTGCTGAACTGCAGTATGGTAGTTAGGTTCTGCTGCAAGGACAGACTTTATTATTTTGGGGTGAGTAAAGAAGAAATAATAGGAGTGAATTGTGCTGGGGAAAGAGCATGTATCCCCAAGAAAGACATTTGGGGAAATGTCATCCCCCGCCCCCCAGCAAGGACTTTGTAAGGGTCAATGGTGCAGGTAGCGCTATGTCCCTCACCATGGATTTTGGAGATACAGCTGCTTCTCCCTGGAAGAGAGAAATCTCTCAACTGACTTCCATTAGGGAAGGGGGTATTGCAGAGAAAAGAATCATAGATCCCTAGGTAAGAGAGGGGTAGGGAAAATACACTCCCATAAGCTTTGGGGACTAGCCAACCCTGCAACAAGGACCCTGTTGCCCGAGGGAGGTGAACTTCTGTTCCCAGTGAAGGTCTCTCTCTCTTTTTTTAGCATACTAGTGGGGTAGGAGAGCTGAAAAAAAAATACATCTGGAAACCAATGCACCCCTTGGGTTTCAGATAGTACACGGATAGACAAGTCTAAAAATTCCAGGACACAAATTTTCATGGCCCTGTAGTGACTATGGTGACTCATTTACCAGAAGTAATGTACAGTGGACCCTCCGGATATGAACTTACTTCATTCTGGGGGTCTGTTCACACCCCAAAAATGACATAAATAGAGGCGTGCTTCTGCGCATGGTGTGATTCAGCGCTTCTGCACATGTGAGGTGTGCAGAGCACTTCTGCGCATGCATGCATGGCGAAACCCAGAAGTATACACTTCTGGGTTTCCCGTGGCTATAACCCAAAGATTCCTTATCCAAAGGGATACGTAAGTAGAGGTATGACTGTATTTAGTGTTAACTCTGGAAGTGTATACTTGATTCTGACCAATCTAAGCCTCCTAGAGCTAAATATACACTAGGAGGCTTAGACTGGTCAGAATTGAGTATACACTTCCAGAGTTAATGCTAAATACATTACTGCTGATAAATGAGCCACCATAGGTGCTAGAGGGCCATGAAATTTTTTTTGTCCTGGGATTTTTATACTCATCTACCCACGTACTATCTGAAACCAAAGGTGGCACATAAGTTGCCAGATGCAAAATATATTGACATTATTTTCAGCTCTCTTGGCCCACTCTACAGCCTTTCCTTTCCTTTGACTAGCATTGGGGGAGCTGTGGTGGAACAAACAGCATAGACCCACCCCCAAACCAGAGTTATTGACCTCTCCCCCAAATGACTGTAATTGGAATTCACTGGGCAAAAATATCCTTCCCTGCGATTACAAGCTACATTTGTCTTCCAAAATGAAAGATTTCCCCATGTTCCCACTCCCTCCCCACTCAAGCTGAGGGTGTTTGCTTAGTCAACTTGCTTTTGCAGTTGTTGCTGTTCAAAAATGAGACATGAGAGCAGCTAAAAACTTTAGGGAGTCCCTGATCTGGCTCAAGATACCTCAATTCATGGTTGCAAACTGACTCAAGAAGGCAAAAACCTCACCCCAGTCACCCCTGGGTAAATTTGGGTAGTACACAGAGCCAATCCATACACCTACCGTCAACTCATACACGCTACCCAAATCTTGTAAGAGGATGGCAAAGCATAAATGCAATGAAATAACACTCTCGGGTTCGTTTTAATGCTACCTATACAGAGCGTAGGAACCCTGTGCCTGCTTAACTTCCCACTATTCTGGGCTCCCTTCCTCTCTCCCTCCAGTCATTCAAGCCCAGTGATCAACATTCCTTCTCTAGAATGTTTCAAAAACGTATTAAGCTAAAATCCTAATATTGCTGACAGGAATGAGCACCATTATGCCTAAATTATGATTGCATCTTGAAACAATGAAATCTTATTGTTCTCATTTCCCACTTATATACATATTTGTGTGTGTTTGTGTGTATGCTGGGCCTATTCACTTCCATTGAGAGCCAAAGTGCTTTGAAGCTGGCCAGTTTATTGCTCACACTGAGTGCATTAAGAATGCACATCATTTGGATATATAGAGCTCCCTCCTCATCCTAGACTGGCCGCCCTACTTCTCCTCCTCCTCTTGCTATTCCTGCACCAATGAATCCATTGGGAAATAGCAGCTCAACATGGTCAGAAACATGTGGAGGCCATGAACCACCAAGAAATACATACATATACATACATACATACATACATACATACATGTCCACCAGCAGGATTGCCATACATCCTCTTTTTCCAAGACATGTCTTCTTTTCAGGGGTAAAATTTCTGTTTGGGTGGATTTGGTATATCAAAAGGTTTTTTTTCCATTTTATGCCAGAATTGGGTGCAAATTGCAGGCATCGCCACCCCTTCTGAAGGGATGAAGACTGCCATATCTCAGAAGAAGCAGCGTAGCACTTTTTCCACCATGGCAGAATAAACTGTTTTGAAATGGGAAAATAGAAATCACTTTCCCCTTCCCTTTTTTGGGGTGGGGTGGGCAATCTGTCTTTTTAAAAACCAGGGATGTGAGGGAGGTGTCTTTGGGCAAGAGACCTCGCAAAGTTCAAGCAAAGAGCCAGGAGCTATTGTGCTTGGTGATTTGAAAAGAAAAGAAGCGAAACGAAAAGAAAAAAAGGTGAAATACCATTTGTCAAGCAATCAATGAATAATGCTGTTATTCTCCAAATACATTATTTAAAGAGTAATCTTTTGGGTTATTCAACAAGCTCTCTAGCTGGTCAAATAAAAAGCATTAAATAATTTATCATTATTATAATTTATCCTGGTTCATTATTCATTGAATATTGCTCAGTGAATTACTTTATCCAATATTCGGCCACCTCTACAAGGGCGGGTTGCTGTAATAGTTGACCACATAAAATGGCAGCAGGTTTGTGGCATTGCAAGTTAGTTTGCAGGTCAGAGTAAAGGTGATGAAACTGACAGTTTCTGATATATATTTCTCTGTGTTTTGTAGGCACTGTGAAGGAGTAAAAAGGTAAAGGGAAAGGACCCCTGACAGCTAAAACCATTTGCGAACGACTCTGGGGTTGCTGTGCTCATCTCGCTTTACTGGCTGAGGGAGCTGACATTTGTCTGCAGACAGTTTTTCTGGGTCATGTGGCCAGCATGACTAAGCCACTTCTGGCGATACAGAGCAGTGCACGGAAACACCATTTACCTTCCTGCTGGAGTGGTACCTATTTATCTACTTGCACTTTGACGTGCTTTTGAACTGCTAGGTTGGCAGGAGCTGGGACCGAACAATGAGAGCTCACCCCATCGCGGGGATTCAAACCACTGACCTTCCAATCGGCAAGCCCTAGGCTCAGTGATTTAGACCACAGCGCCACCCACGTTCCGTGAAGGAGTAGGTCCCTCCTAAACAAGTAACCTAAGGATCTGATGGCATAAGCTGATGTAATGAACTTTTTAGGATCCCTGTGTTGCTTATGACAAGCATTAAAACAAACAGGTCTACAATAAAGTCTCCAAAACCATATCTATTTGATTGATCAGTAAATGAAATTAGAAGATTAACTTTCTGTTTAAGACAACAGAGAAATACATTTTTCAGTCACACCAATGACCATCTACTGTGTTTTGCTTCGGACGTCTGATCATGATGTTGTTCCCCACCCCTTGTTTAGAATCCTAAAACTGTGCAGTTGGAAGGGACCCTGAGGATCATCTAGTTCACGGGTGTCAGACACAAGGCCGACGGGCCGAATCCGGCCCACGAGACCTCGTCATGTGGCCCGTGTAGCCTGGTCTATATATATCTGTGAGGGAAGCTTGGGCTGCGGTGCGCGTGCAGGGCGCCTCAGGCCCCTTCTGCGCAGGCGCAACCTCCCCCTCCTCCAGCTACCTAGCCGAGACTTATTTGACACGGCGAGGGCGGAGTTGGATATGGGAGGCTGCCGCCGCTGCTCTCAACTTCTTTTCGGGCTCGCCGGGGTGAAATAAGTCCTGGCGGGAGCGCAGCGCGCCTGCGCGAGGTGGAACGCGGAGAAGGGCAGAGCCGGCTTCGCGCGCGTTGGAGAGAGGGAGACTGAGAGCGCGCTTGTGTTTCAGGAGCGCGCCCTGTGAATACTCGGGGCAGCGTGCTTTTGCTTTGCTTTTCTTTATTTATTTCTTTAGGCGCGTTTCTGTGCTGCCCAATGAACAGCATCCTCTGCCTCTGGGGATTCGCGATTCAAAAGCAAATTCGATACGTAAATAACGTCAGGCGCGGCTTCCGCAGGGTGCGTGTTGCAAAAATTTATATATGGGAAAAAAGCTGATAAGGAATTGGTTTATTTCATGCAATTTTTTCCTCAATGTTATTACAGGGTCCAGCCATCAGTTCCCGCCCTCCTCAAAGGTTTAGAGTAGGTAGCAAAGGGGAAAAAATCCAAACAAATGCTCGATTAAAATTTGGGGAATGAGAAAAATTAAAACCTGCACATCTTGTGTAACTTAAACACCAAGCCAAACAGGAAACAATTTTTATATTCATATATGTATTCAAATGAAATCAAGGTGTAGTGTTCCATGAGCCAGAAGCTCTGCATTACTTAATCCGGCTGTTAAAGGTGTCATGGGCTTTGAAGACACTCGAACTCGAACCGGCCCTTTGAGGGTGACCAAACTGCTGATGCGGCCCCCGATGAATTTGAATCTAGTTCAACCCCCTGCAATGTAGGAATATGCAGCTGTCTCAGACGGGAATCCAACTTTGGCGTTATCAGCACCACGCTCTAACCAACTGAGCTATCCTGCTGTATATGAAGAGCATGCAATAAATCATTTTCTTGTGAACCACTCCCCTCCTCCCTAATGTTAAAGTTATAAATTTAATGTACATAAAATGCTGTGTTTGAATGCATTGTATTTAACATGCTGTAGTGGGAAGTTTACCTTAGGCAAAAAGGTTGCACTCTGGCAAAAGCGTCAGAGAAGTGAGATAATTAGAGTGAGATAAGCTATCTGATAACTCAATTCCCGGAAACAGGAGCTGTAGAGCTCTCACAGAAGGAAGCTGAAACTTGAGAAGGCCGCGTGTGATTTTGTTTGGAGATGGCTAGTAGCAGCAGCAGCAGTTGCAGAAAAGTTCTGCAATGGTGAACAAACTTAGGATCTCCCTTGGGACCAGAGAGAGGGAAGTTCACTGAACTGCATAAAGGATTGAACCTCATTGCTTGCTCGTGATATGTTACTTCGTTATTTTGTAAAGTTTATCTTGTTGTAGCTAGTATTTAAGACTTATGGTGTAAAGTTTTGAAGCACATTATTACGGTGGAGATAATTCATTTCTGCAGAAGATTCACATCAGGGATTCTACTGCATCTTAAAATCTGCTGCATATAACAGGAAAAGTTCATTGAAAGTGATCCACTAGTGCCAGGCTATCACAAGGTGAGCTTGAAGTATAAGAATCAATTCTTTAAATATTTGTTCTCCATATCATTAATGCAGCTGAAGGATACAACTAGCAAAACCACTCAAAAAGAGAAAGTTCTTGGTACATGAGGAATTATTTACCTGGAGCCCAGCTTTGGGGCTCTGCTCTGTGTTTCACAGATCAATGTGAAGGGTTTTACCCATCACCAGAGCTGCAAGAATGTTTTGTACCTTCATAAAACAGATTTTTGAACTCCACCCTGACCCACACCAAAAAAAAATTATCTACTGTATTTTTTGCTCTATAAGATGCACCAGACCATAAGACGCACCTAGCTTTTGGAGGAAGAAAACAAGAAAAAAATAAAATTCTGAATCCCAGAAGCCAGAACAGCAAGAAGGATCGCTGCGCAGCAAAAGCAGCGATCCCTCTTGCTGTTCTGGCTTCTGGGATAGCTGCGCAGCCTGCATTCGCTCCATAAGACGCACACACATTTCCCTTTACATTTTAGGAGGGAAAAAGTGAGTCTTATAGAGCAAAAAATACGGTAAATCATTTCTCTCTCCCTCAACATGCTCCTTATGTTTCCTATAAGAAGGAACTCTCCAAATTTACTTTGCGTTTGTTTTGGGCACCATTTTGATGGTGGCTCAGTGGCGTAGCAAAGTCAGGTGGTACCAGTGTGGAAAATTTCTAGTCACCCCCCCATGTTGAAATCTAATTGGACTCCCAAGAGACTGCAATCTACTCACAGTATAAGAAGACTGCCTGTGATATACCCATTGTCATTGCCAGGAGTTGTTGAGCTTTTTTAAGGGAAGGACTGACCAAATTGTTGAGCTTCTTGGGAGATTCCAGGGGGATTCCGCTTGTTTGCTCTCTTGCCTCCTTGGCGTCCTCTCCCTGCATGCCTCCTCCAGCAGCCCAGGAGCACAGGGTGGTCAAAACAAAGGGGGAAGGGGGGAAGGCCGCAGCTCCCCCCTTCCGCCCCTGTGGTGCCTATCCAAACATCTCCACGTCTCCATCCCCATTGTTCTACCTGGCTGAGGGCCTTCTGGTGGTTCCCTCACTGCAAGAAGCCAAGCTACAGGGAACCAGGCAGAGGGCCTTCTCAGTGGTGGCACTTGCCCTGTGGAACATCCTCCTACCAGATGTCAAAGAGAACAGCAACTACCAGACTTTTAGAAGACATCTGAAGGCAGCCCTGTTTAGGGAAACTTTTAATGTTTGATGCATTATTGCATTTTGATATTTTGTTGAAAGCTGCCCAGAGTGGCTGGGGAAGCCCAGCCAGATGGGTGGGGTATGTATAAATAAATAAATAAATAAATAAATAAATAAATAAATAAATACCTTTGTCCATCATGCATAATGTGCAGACATTCCTTATTACTCAATTGATCACATAACTAAGTGGTTTACTTACACTACCTAATCCACATACCTTATTTGGAACTGATGATAAAGAGGTAAGAAATGTACAAGACTGTGCACAGAATTAAAACACTATAGTCTTAAATCCTTATAGTCATTATGCCAGCATAGTATGAATGAAGTCAGCCTTCATATCAGGTAGAACTTGTTGTGAACTTGGTCCCAGGAACAACTAGGAAGAAAAACTTAAAGGACAGAATTAGCTGTAAGGACCCTAAGAAAAAATATTTAACCAAAGCAAAAGCGCAGTGTTCATCTTTTAGGATTTGTTTCAGTTTTCCTCCTTCCTCCCCACTCACTGAGGTGAAACACAGTTACCAGCAAAGGCTATTGTGTGGGCATTTCCATATTAAAGTAAACGGTGTGTTTTCCCTGTGAAATATTTTGTTCCTGCTGTCATCCATCTTGGATTTCTTTGTTATTCAGGGTAACCTTCAATCAGTGTATTCTTTGGAATAAGCTTGAAGCGTTTGTTCTATATTTTATACTGGGCTTGGGCTCCTGTCTCTTTCTGACAAATGACTTGTTAACATATTGTTTCTGAAGTGCAATTTGCATTTCTGTGAACCAGGGATTAGGCATTGTGTATAGATTAGGAATAATTTATATCTAATTAATAATGGACAGCCTTTTCCTTCCCTCCCGACGGAGATTTTCTTTTGCATAATATGAGAAGAGCCAACTATTCCCGGATGATGACAAGAGAGAGCAAATAACACGGAAACATTTTAAATTGGTGCCAATTGGTGCTTTAACTAATTCAGTGCTGAGTTATCTCTCTGTTATGGCCAACCAATTGCATTTTTTTTTTTTAAAAAAGATTTTCTCAGAGACACTGTTATATGATCCGGAGAACAATGCTGTCTTATAAAAGGGCTACTTCTGGATCTAGAAGCAAAGCTGGCCAATTCAGAGATATTCAGGCACTGCCCAAAGTGAATCATCATCATTTTATTTGTATTCCGCCTTACCATTGCTGAAACTATGCTCAAGGTGGCTTACAACATGACAAGATTTACATAATAATTACAAACATAACAGAAGTCATAAACAATAAATAAAACACATCAAAAAGTACACAACCCAATGGAAACAATTTCCACGTAAATCATAAGATCTAAAACTAAAGATACAACAATAATACCAGTAACAGCAACAGCTCTCTCAATCCCCCAGTAACCAATACTCCAGCCCAGGAATCTGTTTAACAGCTTCGGCTTTTTTAGCTGGAGTCGGTCAGTACTCCACTTTCCCAGGCCAGCAAGAGAAAGGGCCAGCAAGGGCCAGCAAGGCAGCGTGCAGGTCTTCCAGGGCTCACAGGCAAGATGGTCTCATTTGAAATAACACAGATAAAAATTAAAAACAATTTAAAAGCAGCTGCAGTCCTTGTGAAGCCTGTCAAGCCCCACCCCAAGCCAGGTGGAAAGAAGCAAGGTCAAGGGTCCTTCAGGCCCTCAGCAGGCAGTCCTCCTCTAAAGTGGCACAAAACTAATCTGGGTCCTTCCAGAGCAGGGGTAGGCAACCTAAGTGTAATGGTTATAAGGGGTTGCTCGTGCGTTAGTTACCGCCACTCCTGGCTAGGTAGCCTGGTTAAACCTGTTCTGGCTGGACAGCCCTTCACTTCGTGGCTGTTCAGTCACTAGCAGAATCCGTCAGTGGGCGTTTCTTGAACTTCTTCCAGCGAAGAAGTTCTTTGACACCAAGTCTACGCCTACTTTCCCTGCGCGGAAGTCTTCTGCGCAGGGTGGGTGTGGGTAACGGACGACCCGTGCTCTCCCCGCTGGTCTCCAGTGAAGAGTCTTGGAGCCCCCTCGCCGATTCTCCCATCTGCCCTCCTCTAACCCTGGTGTTACGCTGATTTCCTTCCCCAGCTGATGAGCTCCCTCTCTCCCTGCTGGGCCCCTCTTCAGCATCGCTTGAGAGCCTTGCCTCCACCTTTGGCTCCGATGTCAGTTCCCTGACACTAAGGCCCGGGGCCCAGATCCGGCCAAATCGCCTTCTCAATCCGGCCCGCGGACGGTCCAGGAATCAACGTGTTTTTATATGAGCAGAATGTGTCCTTTTATTTAAAATGCATCTCTGGGTTATTTGTGGGGGATAGGAATTCATTCATTCCCCCCCCCCCCCCAAAAAAAAATATAGTCTGGCCTACCAGATGGTCTGAAGGATGGTGGACTGGCCCACGGCTGAAAAAGGTTGCTGACCCCTGTTCCAGAGCTTTGTTTCAGATTTGGAGGTAAATAAGGACACAGAGAGTAAAAATTGATACCACCAAGTCTTCCTTATACAGTGGTACCTCGGGATGCAAACGGGATCCGTTCTGGAGCCCCGTTCGCATCCTGAAGCGAATGCAACCCGCGTCTGCGCATGCACGGGTCTCATTTCGCCACTTCCGTGCCTGCACGTGACATCATTTTGACCGTATGCACATGTGCACGCAGCGAAACCCAGAAGTAACGTGCTCCGTTACATCCGGGTCGCCGCAGAGCGCAACCCGAAAATACTTAACTTGAAGCACGTTTATCCCAAGGTATGACTGTATGGGAAGTAGGCATGCACTGAGGAGCCCTGTACCCATACAAACAGCACAACCATATCTACTAACAGTGCCTTTGCATGTACAGCTCTACACATGAAGGCTTTTAGGTGACCTGGAACCCTGATTGTTTGGAAACCTTCATGCACACAGTTGTACACATGAGGACTCTGGCACTCCTGACTGTCATAATGCTTCTATGGGTTTCTGCCAGGGGCCTACTGAACACATCTCCTCTCTCATGTTGAGTACTACAGGAACGCTAGAACCCGAAGGTGGCTTTGATCACCCAACTCAGAAAATTGTACACAAAGCCACACGAGGAGTCTATCCCTTTAAAAAAATTCTCTGGACTTGGAAGTTCACTGTATTAGAAATTGTGCACAAGCACTACATACAGAATACTTCCATATAGTTTCTCAATAGAGAATCATCCATCTACTCCACTGAGAATGAAGCGTTTTTGTGACTTTGATGCCCTTTGAACACAAGACAAAAATGCCTAAACATTTTCCATTCATCATAGTTCCCTAGCCCCTAAACCTCTACAATGCCCTTACCAAATACCCTTACCAAGAGGCACCTCTACAAAGTATGATAAAGGTAAAGGTAAAGGTACCCCTGCCCGTACGGGCCAGTCTTGACAGACTCTGGGGTTGTGCGCCCATCTCACTTAAGAGGCCAGGGGCCAGCGCTGTCCGGAGACACTTCCGGGTCACGTGGCCAGCGTGACATCGCTGCTCTGGCGAGCCAGAGCCGCACACAGAAACGCCGTTTACCTTCCCGCTAGTAAGCGGTCCCTATTTATCTACTTGCACCCGGAGGTGCTTTCGAACTGCTAAGTTGGCAGGCGCTGGGACCGAGCAGCGGGAGCGCACCCCGCCGCAGGGATTCAAACCGCCGACCTTTCGATCGGCAAGCCCTAAGCGCTGAGGCTTTAACCCACAGCGCCACCTGCGTCCCTTACAAAGTATGATATTTTCATATAAATTATCCACAAAACAATAGAGGTGATAAAGCAATCCTTGTTAACCCTTGCTCCAAACTGTAAAAACTGCCCTTGCAGGCAAAAAACCTTCTAAAATTAGGCTCCTTCCTTTTGAAGGAGTTATCGTGCCTGCAAATTTCATATACTTCTGCCAAAAATAGATAAGTTCAAGACAGCTCATTTAAAAAACCCAGTCTGTAACTATAACCAGAACAGCTTCTCTCCCCAACCTATTGGTATGATATTTAGTAGGCATTATACACTAAGAATGTGCTACCATGTCTGCAGATTTCATCCAATCTGTTCCAAAAGAAAATGTGTGGTTGTGCTTTGGTTTTCTGAAGTGATGTTCAGGTTTGGACTTGAGGTGAAGCAGGTGGCCCCTGAAGCAGTAGAAGTAAATTGTTTCCCATGCCAAATTGTCGGATTGGTGCCTGAACTGAATCTTATATTTGGTGCACAACCGTAAATATATATCAAACCAATTTATCAGTATCTGTCTTTTGACTGATTACTTGACTACCTTACTATATTTAAATACACTTTTGCTTTAATGAGCAAGGCCATGGCTGGCATGGAGTTGAATGAAACAGCCTGCAGATAGCAAGATACCTTGGGCCAATGCTGTTACCAAAATATCAGTAAAGACACATTTGGTAATATCAGTTCTTTCTTATTTCTTCTCTTGTAATGAATACATTCAGAAATGCTGGGCTCAACACATGACCATGAATACCATGCTTATAGATTGTTTTAATTTTTTTTTCCTTCTTCAAAAAAACAAAATAATGAGCATCTGTGCCATATACACAATGAAAGCTAAAACAAAAAGAGCACAATTGCCCAAATCAGACATGAAAGAGAAACTCACATAAGCAGCCATTTTTGTATAATACTGACTACTTTATAGCCTTAGACAATTTGCTTGCTTGTCACCCTTGGGGAATGATTTCATTCTTGCAAAAATTACACGCTATTGTTTTCAAAATCTCCAACTTTTTGGCCCCAATCCACAATGTCTATATCAGCAACACCGTAAGTCTGTAATGATAGAAAAAAGAATAATTTATTTCATGGCAACTGTTGATTTCCATCCTCCTCCCTTTACGCTTATAAAGTTGGCAATAAAGAGAACCTTCTACGAGGAGATGATGGTTCCAATAAAATAAGAAAGGGGTCTAGGATGAAATGTTGAACCTAGGTCACTTTTTTCTTATTATTGCTGCCTGTATGTTTAAAATTTAAAGAGTTTGGGGCAAATCCCTGTGGCCTGATAAAGATTCCAGTTCTCATTAAGGTAAAGTCTAATATCTAGTGCTGTGCAAGTGGTTTTGTGAGCATCATGAGTGTGATTCAAAGTTCAGTGAAGCCAATGAATGAATCCCATTTAATGTTCATCACACTGGGCCCTGCATCAACACTGCCCATAGCTGTGCTTTTGTTGGGGGCTCAGTCGCAGTGCCTCCCACCCCTGGGTTAGTGTTTATATGTAATATATTATTGAAGGGACGTGGGTGGCGCTGTGGTCTAAATCTCTAAGCCTCTTGGGCCTGCTGATCAGAAGGCTGGTGGTTCGAATCCCCGCGATGGTGTGAGCTCCCATTGTCCTGTCCCAGCTCCTGCCAACCTAGCAGTTTGAAAGCACACCAGTGTAAGTAGATAAATAGGTACGACTGTGGCGGGATGGTAAATGGCGTTTCTGTGCGCTCTGGTTTCTGTCACGTTGTTCTGTTGTGCCAGAAGTGGTTTAGTCATGCTGGCCACATGACTTGGAAAGCTGTCTGTGGACAAACGCCGGCTCCCTCGGCCGGAAAGCGAGATGAGCACCGCAACCCCAGAGTCGCCTTTGACTGGACTTAACCATCCAGGGGTCCTTTAGCTTTACCTTTTTATATGATTACTAGCTCAGGCAGACAATGATCTGGATTAAACATGGCCACAACTTTCTTGATTATAGATGTAGGTGGGATTTTGGCCCAGCTGTTGGGGGTATATCCATTATAGCCTCCTGTTAGAGGATTGGAACTGCTGCAAGGTTATGCCAGGATTATGGCCTCTCCAAGTTGGTCATCCTAAGCTATGGCTCATCTAGCACATGCTTTGCTTCAGGACAGGGACATCCACTGACCCCCCATTAACAGGGTGCCCTGAAAATGCCTCTGGATCAGTACTGGGTGATCTAGATCAGTAAATTTGCCTACAGGGAAATTCCTTCCTGGCTCTGAATATGGCAGCCATTTGCAACCATAGCAAGGTCAGGAGATACACGGGAAACGAAATAATGGTTAAACTGTGAATGAAAGGAATGGAACATTGCTAAAGCAGCAATGTGAAAAGAAGAAAACATTTTGAAACACAATGAAATGGACCTGGAAAATGAGAAAGGCTAACGACAAAGGGGGGGGGGGGTTGCTTCTCTGCCAACTGTGCTGAGTTAGGACAGTGCTCCCAGCTTTTATGCCTCACTGGCTGTGAGGGCACACTTGCAGCCAATGCCCTCTCAGCCAGTGAGGCAGCCCCCCCCCCAGGAGGAACATGTGTCTGAGTTTGCAAGAACACACTCTCTCTCTCTCTCTCTTTCTCTCTCTCTCTCTGTGTGTGTGTGTTTACATATGTCCATACAAGAGTCCTCAGAGGGAAATTTTTCATTTTTCCCTCCCTCCCTCCCTCCCTCCCCCCCCCCCTCTCTCTCTCTCTCTCTCTCTCTCTCTCTCTCATTAGAAGCACAGCATTCTTGCTGCTTAAACTTAACCACCCTGGAACAATATTATACACAAGGAAGGTTGAAACCCTATTCAGATTTATTGGGAATAAATCCACAGGACTTGCTCCTGAGCAATTAGACATAGGATGAGACTGAGAAAGACTCTCCTCCCTGGAAGAGAGGGGAGTGGTTGTGGGCGGGAGCCCGAGCACCGCCCCTAGCAGGGGGCGTTAGCCCCCTGCCTCCACCTCACCTGGCTGGTGCCCACGCCCCTCTGTAGGCATCCAACCAGGTGCCACAGAGGGGGCGTGTTCAGCAGCCTTTTGCTGCAGCGCCAGCCTCTCCCCGGCCTCATTCTTTGCCGTCGTCTCATCGCGAGTCACCCACCCTCCACTCCCTTTGAGTTAGGGCTTAGGTCATTGGCCTTGCTATGGACCTTAGGTTGGTCGCCCCGGTTGCCCAGGGGGCCTGGTAGGAGTTTTTCCATTTGGCATTAGGCTTTTTGGTTTTTTCGCCTACCTCGTAGCAATCGTCACAACTTTTGTGGTATTGGTGGGTAGGTTAGGCATTGGAATAATGTGTTGTGGTGCGTCGAAGTGCTAGGTGTGGCCATCGCCTATGCCTTCAATTTTGGGGTATTCCGTTAAAGGAATCTGGCGGTCGTGTATTCTGTCTGATGCCTGCTTGGCGGGAGGCCATGGCACGACCCTCGGTGACATCAGGGGTGAGCCTATAGTTGGATTAGCATCAACAGGCTCCACCTACTGATGAATAAACCCACTTGTTTTAGAGATCCAATGTCCAAACCAATACCTTTTCACTGCTGTAATCAATAAAGTTGTGGCCTTTCCTTGCCCATTAACCTTATATCACATGTCCTTGTGTATTCATTTCACATTGTGGGGGTCGGGTCCTCGAACCACAACCTACAGATTTGAGAACAGCACTGTGTGCTAGGCATCAGCCAATTTCAAACTTCCAGATAATGCAGGCTAAATCAATTCAAAGTGGGGGGATTTCGAAGCATCCCTAAAAATGTGGTACCAAAATGGCTGTCATTACAAAGTCAACTCAGCCACCCGTCATCTATTCCATTTAAAAACCTATATGCGAAAGGAATGAATTACACGTTGAAATGGGGAAGACATTTCTTGAATTCTCTGCTCAGAACTGTGTCATTCTATTAAAATAGCACTTTATATAAGGAATTATTATTAATAGCCTTGTAATAACAAGGAATTATAGTTCAGGTATAAAACCATAATATAGAAGCAATCATTTTCCCCAATACAGGAATTGGGTAAGTGATAAAATCTATGATTACCAGTACAAAATTGCCTTGGAATACTTATGTATATTCTTTACCATACCTATTGTACAAAGCTTAATAATTAAAAATGATAATTTCCTGTACTTTGTTCTTAGCGCCTTTGTTCAATTGTTGGAACATAGCATAACAGATGATCAGGGATATAAATACAGTATGTGGGCAAAACAATAAATCTTTCATGGTTTTTGGCTTAAACCAACGTAGCTGGAGAATCACTTTGCATGTAAAATGTACCTGCTAGGTAAACCGCAACAAACTACGTTTAATATCAAAGTTACAGTGTCATCAAGGTTTCTTTTAACATTGCATTTGTGTTTCTTTGTGCCTGGTGTATGTACTGAATATAATTGTACCACCTTCTTCTTCCATCTTCATCACACTTCCTCTGCAGGGGCATAGGAAGGGGTTTGGGGGAGGTGTGGTCCGCCCTGGATGTCATCCTTGGGGGCAGGGGCGGTGACAAAATGGCACACCGCAGGGGCCGGCACTTCCCACATGGCCTGGCCTGCAGCGTGCCTGAGCCACGCGTCTCTCCTGGGAGTGACGCGGTGGTTTGGGGCCCCACGTTGCCCGAAATGGCAGCGTGGGGCTTGGGTCTGCCAGGCGGACTCCGTGGGCAGCTCACCGCACCGCCCTCCTGGGCGGATTGCTGCGGCGCCCCCGTGCGCGGATCCCTGTGGCACCCCCGTGTGGTGCCCCTGTGCGTAGATCGCCGTGGCGCCCCTGTGAGTGAATCACCCCACTTTCGCTGCTCCGGGTGCCAAAGCAGCTAGCTATATCCCTGTTCCCTTGGAGTAAGCCTCATTTCACTCTCAAGCAAGTCATGTACAGAATTGGACTATCACTTATTAATTTCGTTTATCCAATCAATCTGTTCAAAGGTATTGCTGAAAACTATAGGTCATCACAATACAGAGTAGAATCAGGAGATAAATACAATATGACAAAACAGTATAAAACAAAATGGGTGGGGGAACAAAACAAAACAAAGTAGGTTAAGCATTATCACTGAAAAAAGCAGCAATCTCTGGTAGCCGACCCTTCAA
The DNA here is from genome assembly GCF_951804945.1 of Podarcis cretensis. Taxonomy (NCBI): domain Eukaryota; kingdom Metazoa; phylum Chordata; class Lepidosauria; order Squamata; family Lacertidae; genus Podarcis; species Podarcis cretensis. The sequence continues at coordinate 24,767,631 of NC_137187.1, forward strand.
ATGGCATAATTCCCAAGTCCTGTTCAGCCTCTTACTGGTCGAGGTTTTCATTTATATTATATTCTTCTTTGAATTTGTAGGTAACTATGGGTAGTTACTGTATCTATTTTCTATTTACTTTGTAAAAAAAGAAAAGAAAAAAGGTGGGTACCACTGATCAGTTGGTACAATTTTATTCAATTGTACCATGATTTTTCTTCCTAAAGTAACCCTAAAGCAGTCAACATTGGATAAAAGGAAATGCTACTATTTCAAGAAACAAAAAATGTGAAAAGAAAATGCTACAGTGTTCTGATAGAGTTTCCATTCAATATGTAAGAAAATATTGATCCAGTTAAGGGACAATGCAAAGTTCATAGACTGTGTATCAATAAACGGAAAGGAAATAACAAAATACTACCCATAATTTTAGTCAAGAAAGTATGCTTCCGCATATTCGTCTTGTTCAGTGTAGATTTTGCCATGCCTTCTCCAGTGGAAAGATATGTAAGCTCTGAGGGTTTTTTTGAACATCTCCCAGCTGTAAACTGTATGTGTACACACACGTGTGAAAGATATGTTGAAAAGAATAAAAGTCACCTAAAATATTTACAAATTAATAACTGAAGTGTGACTTATCAGTGGTAAGGGTGTTTGAGGCTATCAAAAGGGATGCGGGTGGCACTGTGGAAAAAACCACTGAGCCTCTTGGGCTTGCCCAACAGAAGGTTGGCTGTTTGAATCTCTGCAATGGGGTGTCAGTTGACAGCTTCTTCCTCAGAAGAACACTTGCAGATTTTCCCCAAACACAATTCATAATTTCCCTCCTTTTCTCAACTTTCTGTATGTTCTGTCCATGCTAATAAATGAGTTCACGGGTTAGAAGAGTAGAGAAACAGAGAGACTTTCAGGCATGTCTTAAAGAGGTGGTAATGTTTATTCTTGCTTTTTCTTCTTTTTAACAAGTAAGATCAGATGACCAAGAATGACCAAGAATGCTAAATGCCAGCATTTGATTCCATTACTGTGTGCCTTTATGAAATGCCATTACACATATTTTACAGAACCAATAACTCACAAAAAGGGCTCTCTGTATTAGTGGGGAATAAGAAGCAAATAAAATAATATCTCCACTCTGTTCTCTCATAAAAGATAATTTCCTTCTCCAATACTTCAATGTCACCAAAAGTCAATGTAGATTAATGAATCTGAGAGGGAGAAAATTCCTGTTGTGGGAAATATTTCTGCCATCATGCTCTATAGAAGCCCTGATTAAAATGCATGGCCCACATAACTTTCATATTTTCTCTGTTTGAACATTGGTTCTTCAGGACAAAGAGAAAGGGGGAAAGGAAGGAAAGAAGGAAGGAAGGAAAAATTGCAAATTAAATCAGGGATAAGCACTGTCATGCTGGCAGAGACAAGTTCAATACAGATGATTTATCTACTTAGACAAATGAAATCAGTGTCAGTTCATCCTTCTGAAATGTTCTGATGCCTTTGCGAAAGAAGAAGAAGAAAAAATTAGTTGTAGGCAAATGAAATTTTGCTTTGGTTTAATTTCCCCAAAAGTTTTGTCTATTTTGAAAAAGGACAAGAGTTTTCTTAGGTCAGCCCAGCTAGCTAATCTTTCCAAGCAGCAACATGTTACTCTGGCAGCTAGGCCTACATTTGAAAAGGATGCAAATTTCAAATGTCAGAAAAAATTATCCAGCAATATTACTACCAATGGCCTGTGCAAAACCCTTTGCACTCATAACACGCAATGCTTTTATGAAAAGAACAACAACCATTGAGCTGGTCGATTTATTCCAGAGCAGAACAGCACACATACCTTTCTCTCCCCCAATACTTTGATGTTATCTCAGAATGCTTGTAGCACTGAGAATTGCCAGCAATGTCCCCTGCCTCCCCCATTCCCAGCCATATAGTTGGTGGGGTGCAGCTGGTGGGCATGCAGGGAAAGGGGAGGCTGTCAGCAGAGCTGTGCTGCTCCCCCACTCTCTAGATCACCCCTGAGAGGCCGGCGTCTTGGCGCAGTCAACCACTAAGCCCTATGGGAAAGATGGCTCTGCCTTTGCTGTGTGTTTTCTGTGAAGAGCAATGCATTTTGATGTTCTGGACAATACTTTCTGAGCCAAAAAAGGAACACTATGGCCAGTGTCCCCCATTCTGAAAGGCTCAGGAGTTGTACAGAAAATGGATGATTGAGGTATGTCTCCCTCTTTTTTAATTAGACTGGGTAGTTTATACCTGTCTTCACATCCGCCTCACAAAGACTTCTGCTTAAAGTTGTCCTTTAAAAAGCACCCAAGGTTTCTTCAGAAACAGTAGCATGAGGTGAAAGGAAGTGGTCTAGCATCCTATTGGTAGAAGACTCAAATCAGGTACTGTAGAAATTAGCTTACATGCTATCTCCAGGACTGAGATACAAAGACTGAATGACTGGTTTTATAATAGAAACACAAGTATAGAAGGAAGCTGACTTGCAAGTCTATCCACTGAGCTGCGGGAGATGTGGCAAAGGGTTAAATTAGATTGCATTTTCTTTATTTTAAATTCATAAACCAGTGACACTAGTGATAAATAAGCATCCATCAAGTAAAACAGTCTCACGCTGCATAACTGCCTCTTTGGCTCGATACATTAGAAAATGAATAGATGGCATTTGACTGAAAGGTCTGTTTCAAAACTGCAAGAGGCATCTTTTTAAAGCTGCAAAAGGCATCTTTTGTCAATTCATAACTTCTCTAAAAGGGTATATTTACATTCCGTAACACTGTATTCTCACATAATAAATTACATGTGAGTTAGGCGAGAAAGCAAAGCTTTAGAAAGGGGTCATGTGTATAAAGATAGACTCAACATCTGCTTACCCTATTTATTTAAAATATCGAAATGGCATGGGGATATGGGGAAGAGCTGTAGCTCATGCAGGCAGAAGGCCCCAGGTCCCAGGTAGTGGCTGGAAATGTCCGCCGTCTGAAATCTTCAACTCCCTTGTACAAGATAAAAGCAAAACAAAACAATGAACATAGCCAATTAAAACACTGCTCCAGCAATCCACAGTACAGGCCAGAAGGTATTAATTCAGAATAGACTAGCCAGAAGAATGGGGAATAAAAGCTACCAACGTGTAAGATACATAGGTTTACAATACATTTGGACAATATGCTATCTCTATACCACCTGGGTCCAATCTCAGACCCTCCAAAGCATCCCTATTTTCCAGGGATTTCCCTGATTTAGAGAAACAGTCCCAGTTTCTGATTTGATCCCAGAATGTCCCGCTTTTTCTTGGGATGTCCTTGTTTTCACTGGAGAAATGTTGGAGGGTATGGAGTTATCCGACCCCTGAGCCATCTGAAAGCAATCCTGTACAGTGGTACCACAGGCTAAGAACTTAATTCGTTCTGGAGGTCCATTCTTAACCTGAAACTGTTCTTAACCTGAGGTACCACTTTAGCTAATGGGGCCTCCTGCTGCTGCCACGCCGCCACCGCACGATATCTGTTCTCATCCTGAAGCAAAGTTCTTAACCTGAGGTACTATTTCTGGGTTAGCGGAGTCTGTAACCTGAGGTACCACTGTATAGTGAAGGCGTCAGGCGAACTTCCCTGGGGAGAGCATACCACAGACAGGGAGCCACTGCAGAGAAGGCCCGTTTTCGTGTTGCCACCCTGCTGACCTCTCGAGGAGAAGGCACACAAAGAAGGTCCTCAGAAGATGATCTCAGGGTCCAGGTCAGTTCATAAGGGAAGAGGCGGTCCTTAAGGTATTAAGGTCCTGAGTCGTTTAAGGCTTTATAGGTCAAAACCAGCATTTTGAATTGGGCCCAGAAACTAATCGGTAGCCAGTGCAGTTGGAAATAAAGTGAACATTGTGTCTGTGGTATAATATCTGTAGTGGTCCATGCAAGTCAATGAGTGATCTTCACTTTATTAAGTGATGATCATGCATGCAAGAACCAGTCCTTATATTAGGCATGGGGAAAACCTCTGGCCTCCATGTGTTGTTGGTCTATGACTCTCATATATCCCTGAACAGTTGCCATGCTTCTGGAGATGCTGGCAGAGTCCAAGAACATCTGTAGAACTTAGGGGTCTAAGTCTAAAGGGCGTATCTGGTAGTGTCATGATAGAAGATTTAAAATGGTTCTTTCCTCCCTGCCCAAAGTTCAATGCATTTCTTGAATGGAGATTTATATTTAGATAGTTGGTCTGCAAACAGGACAATCAAGTCCTTTTATTGCTGAACAACACCTAGCAAATTTAGAGCTTATTTGGTGAGCAGGAACTTAAATAGTATACAAAGTACAGCTGAGACCATTATTGCCTGAATATAAATCCTTGCCCTAACATCAGAAATAAAAGTCTTCTCTTCAATGGGACCGCAGCTCTTTGAAAACCTGGAGAAGAATCTTGATCTCAGCACGAGGCTATTGTTATCTCTCATTTAAAAAAATAATATTTTCTGCTAGTGATTCTGATGGATATTTCAAGCTTTTCTTTGAAGACAATGCTATTCAATAACCTTCATTCACTCTCACATGCACCTTTATAGACACACACGTTTTCCATGCTTAGGTAAAGGTAAAGGGACCCCTGACCATTAGGTCCAGTTGTGATCGACTCTGGGGTTGCGGCGTTCATCTCGCTTTATTGGCCGAGGGAGTTGGCGTACAGCTTCCGGGTCATGTGGCCAGCATGACTAAGCTGCTCCTGGCGAACCAGAACCAGAACAGCACACATGTCTTAACTGACCTTCCTTTTATTGCTTTTGATACTATTGACTATGGAAACCTCCTAGACAAGGCATAGCCAACACAATGCCATCCAGATGTTGACAGATCCCAGTTCTTGACATCTTGTTGACTGGAGTCCAACACCTGGAACACGTCCCATTTGCAATACCGGTTCTAGACCATATGGCAGGAACCAAAACACAAAAGTGATCAGTTCCTGCTTTATTAGAAGAAAATGTAAAGTTACAAAAGCCTGCAAAGCCTTGCTGACTTGACTCAGGGAGAACACTGAAATAACCAGTGTTTGCCATTACTGTCTGCACCTAGATAAGCATTTTATGCATTAAAAGGACCCATGGCAGTTGAGTTCACTCAAAGGCGACTATGGGGTGTGGCACTCATCTCGCTTTCAGGCCAAGGGAGCTGGCATTTGTCCACAGACAGCTTTCCGGGTCCTGTGGCCCGCATGACTAAACTGCTTCTGGCGCAACAGGACACCGAGATGAGCACCAGAGTGCACAGAAACACCGTTTACCTTCCTGCAACAGTGGTACCTAGTTTTCTACTTGCACTGATGTTCTTTCAACTGCTAGGTTGGCAGGAGCTGGGACAGAGCAACGGGAGCTCACCCCGCCCTGTGGATTTGAACTGCTGACCTTATTATCAGCAAACCCAAGAGGCTCAGTGGTTTAGACCACAGTGCCACATGCTCCTCTTTCTGCATTACTTAGACAGCATACATCAGTTTGGCCAGAACCTCCCATCATCCACCTGGCTGATGAAGTCATAGGTGGCATACATCCAAGCTTTATAAATAGCTCCCCTCCCTAGGCCACTAGCCAAGTGTCCCAAGCCCACAGATAGAGCAAGCCAAATGGCATATTTCAAAGCAAGTGGATAGACATATGTGAGTTCATTCTTGCAGCACGTAACTATTAGTCCCGAGGTTGTCTTGTCTATCAAGATGGTGCTTACCGGCCTTCCGAAACATTTTCTTTCTTTTTTAAAAAATATTTTTTATTAGGAGTTTCAAAATGACAGTCAATCAAAAATACATCAACCTCATTCCCCCCCCCATTCCCCCTCCCCCCAAAAAAATCCTCCCTCCCACCCCCGCCAGACTTCCCTCAGCTCCTCTTTCTGGTTTCTTAGCACATGTTATTCTCTGCATATTATAAAGTTGTAAAGATCCTTAAATTATCTATATATATTATCAATAAAAAGTTTGTGTATGTTTATTCAAAACCTGCCAAGGAGTCCAATTCATTTTGTTGTTTCTTTAAGTACTTTGTGAAAGGTTCCCACTCTTCTTTAAAGTCACAGTCATCTTTGTCATGTAGTTTGTGTGGCAGGTCTTTTCCTACAATCCCCCGAAACATTTTCACCATTTATTTCTACACAAGAGTGCAGCCAGTGGTGGCTGGTTCCCGCTGGGACTGGTGAGGCAGATGGCAGGGGACCAAGGGGTAAGCAGGACCAGGGCCAATGGGATATAGAGCCCTTTCTTCTCCCCGATGAAAACATAAGGTAAAGGGCCCCTGGACCATTAATTCCAGTTAAAGGCAACTATGGGGTCTTTATCTTCAAGGGCAACACTGAGAGGAGGAAGCTGGCAGGCAATGTCCCCCCTTGTCCTGGACTGACTAGGTAAGGAAGAGTGGTGGGAGCCGCCCGCTGAAGGGACCCCCCAGGAAGGACACAGAAGATGATGACTTAGATCCTGGATCATGGTGGTGGGATACTGAGGAGAAGTCTGGGGAAACGACGAACTGGAAGGTGCTAGAAGCAGGGCGGTTGAGCGATTAAGGGGGGTCAGGAGAAGGAGGGCCCTCCAGGACAGGGTCAGAGAATGTGACTCTCAGACAGAGAGGAGTCAGAGGTTGCCAACAGTCCCAGTCCTTCTGGCTTGTCTCCCCCTCTTACACCCCAATTGAGGAGAGTCCTGCATATTTCTGAGCAACAGGCCAAAGAGGCCCAGAGGAGGAGCCCAGACCATTAACGCAGCCTTCGTCTGCTTGGGAGGGATCCAGAGTAAGTGGCTAAAGTGGTCAGTTTCAGCAAAGTCTCAGCTGGATTAAGGCAAACCAGAGGACTCTGCTGCATTATTATTAATAATAAAGGTAAAGGTAAAGGGACCCCTGACCATTAGGTCCAGTCATGACTGACTCTGGGGTTGCAGCTCTCATCTCGCTTTATTGGCCGAGGGAGCCGGCATACAGCTTCCGGGTCATGTGGCCAGCATGACTAAGCTGCTTCTGGCGAACCAGAGCAGCGCATGGAAACGCCGTTTACCTTCCCGCTGGAGCGGTACCTATTTATCTACTTGCACTTTGACGTGCTTTTGAACTGCTAGGTTGGCAGGAGCAGGGACTGAGCAATGGGAGCTCACCTCATCACAGGGATTCGAACCGCCGACCTTCTGATTGGCAAGTCCTAGGTTCTGTGGTTTAGCCCACAGCACCAATAGCTGTTAATAAAAAGCCAATTGCATTCTGTGACTCCTGTGTTCTCCTGCCCTGTGGATGACCTGAGCTCACTTGACAGCTCCCTGACACCCCTTGGACTGGTTGTAAGTAAGATGTTGGGCAGGTGGGGCCTCACTGAGGGCAGATTGAGGTTGGTGGGGCAGAGCCCTATTTGTCCTAATGGAGCATCCTTTACCAGTGCAGCTTGCTGTGTTATATTGACATAGAATCTAGGGAGACTGCTTTCAGACTGAACCCTTTGCCCCCCGCTCTCTGTGGCATCCCTGTGTGTGTTCTGCTTTCATACTAGGACAGGCCAGTTACTTCACGGCACAGCTGTGTTTTGAAACCGGGGCTTCGTAAGTCATAGTTCATGCCCTCGACTTTTATGACAAACCAGCGTTATTAGTTTCACAGTAAATTATAGTTTTGCACTGGTACGTCCCCTCCCCCATGAAAAAAGACTGGTTTGCACTCTTTCACACAAAGAGTGCCTTTGAAGGTAGTTCAAAGTCCTGATAAAGGTGATCTCCAATGTTTCTAATTGCCAGTTATGATACTACTGTGTAATGTGCTGACTACTGGGGTTCTTTGAAGTCTTTTTCCTATCTGAGACATGAAAAAGTCTACAAAACTTTCACTAATTGAATTAGAAGATATTCGCCATATCAAAAAAATTCTTTTCTGTTAGCTAAAGTGAAGGTGATAGGAATGGCCAATTTTATTCACTGGAAGCTCCATAAAATTTGGCTGGAATATAATCCCCGCACCCCTAAAAAAACCCCACCCCTGCTGTTACCACATATAAGCCTGAATGGCCTTGAATAAAGTAATAAGATACAACCTGAAAACTACTATCCTTTATTAAACAGCCCTCCCAAAGTCAGATAATTACTGATCCACTAATGGCCCATCAAGGACCTTGAATGACCCCAAACCCCCTGATACACTTAAGAGGGATATTATTGCTGCTGCTACTGCTATTATTATTATTATTATTATTATTATTATTATTATTATTATTATACCACCCTTCATTTGAAGATCACAGGCAGGGAAGATCACAGACCCATACAGAATATTTATTTCTATTTAAAACTGAGACTGATCCAGCAAAAAATAATAATGCTATTTTGGGTGTTCTGGATTCCACAATGTTTTAAGAAGACAATGTTGTTCCATACTGATAGATGATGAAGGTGTATGCTATTGGTGCCTCACTCAGGCACACTGTGTGGGTTTGTCCAGCGAGATTTCCTTTCTGGTCAGAAGTTGTTGCCTATATTAATTTTGCATTGACAAAATCCTTGATATTTACAGATGTTCGTGTACTTCCCGTTGTATGGGGATTATCTACAGACAACAAAAAAGGAACTTTATGAGCCCTTATGGTTGCTAAAACTTTGAGTCTGGAAGCATGAATATTCGCCAACTTTTATACAATGGACTAAAGACCTTAACAAACTTGTTACATTTAAAAGTACCTTTTTATATATAAACATCCATTTTGATTGGAGACCTATTCAGACATTTGGATGGCGTATATTGATTGGTTTGTTTAAATTGAGGTGGTGAAGTGGGAGGGCTATATATTACTTATTTTGTGTATCATATACGCTCGGTTGTGTTTCTAGCACCTATGATACATACAGCTAGTGTCAGTTCTGGGGTGGCTACTTAAACGTCACCAAAAAAAAAATCACAAAAAAATGAAGAAAGAGGACACAGATTTGTATACAATCTGCATATGCATTTTTTTTTATAGAAAGGGACATTTTTTTAAAAAAAAAGATCAAGCCTACTCAGACATATAATCTACTGATATATGCATGTTTTTAATTATTTCTGGTTTTATCTTTGTTTTATTGATTATTGCTTTATGTATACTGCTGGTGGAAGTTTTCTAAATAAGCAGTGTATATATTTTTTCTAAGTGAATGAATAGAACAGCACCTTCCCCCCTTTCTTTTTAAACTTTGCTTTGCTACTGTCTCAAGAGCAGCTCCTACAACTGCAAGCATTGGCACTGCTACTCCTAGTAGTAGCCTTGGTGGGAATTTCTGCCTTTTCTTCCTAGAGTTAAATAACGGGCTGAAATCATAATGCTTTCATTGGTACACAACAGATCAGAATTGTGGCAGAGTTTCTCCCCCCCCCCCCATCGATGCTATATACACAAGCAGGGTACTTTCAGAAGAATAATGGAATACCATATTATCTTCAGAATGGCAGTGATTGACTGGAAGGAGGACAGGAGATTTGGCAGTCCCAGTTTATTGGCTTAGTTAAAGGAGACTGCGGCCCATGAAGACATTTGTCATTTAGTAACGGCTTGTATGGTAAAGACAGCATATGGTCAGGTGAGTTGAAATCCCTCAACACCCTCTACCCTTGGAGCTTTACAACAAGTATTGATGTCACGCCACCCAATATGCTTTTATTATGAGTCTGCAGTGGCAATTTGAATGCGGCAATCTTAGGTCGGTTGGCAGAGATGGAGAAACGTCCTAAACTCGCCGCCCCCGTAAAAGTTGTTTGACAGGGATTTTAAGATGCAGAAATAAACGCACCAGAGGCGACCTTTGGGCTGTCATTTGGCACCCAATAAACCCGCTGTAAATAATTTATGTTTCGGATGTTTATGTCGCGGGAAAGGGGAGTTCAATTTGCAACATGCATACATCTTTATTACAGAGTGATTCATTGGAAACCGGGGTTTGCGATTACCTGGCTCGTGGAAGGGTCAGTGGCCGTAAAGCTGTCACAGAAGAAAATCCAGCAAAGGGGATTATTTATGTGGCAAAAGTGCATCACTTGTGGCTATATAAGCAGACCAAAGTGTGGAAATAATGACTGCACTGATAATGCAAATAGGTCCCGGCAAAAGGCGAACCTCAGCATCTTTGATGTTATGGAGCCTGCATGAAATCATCCCGGTCTGCTGTTGTTGTTTTCATATCTACCAGAGATGCTCAGTATCCCCGCAGGCTTGAATTGTTTTTTTCCTTCTCATTCAGCCAGGACTTCTGGATCTTGTAACTTATTGATAGCAGAGGAATTAGGAAGGCGCAGCAAGGAGCAGCAGGAAGAAAATGTTTGTTTGTTAGCTGAACAAGACTCGGTCCAGCAAAATGATGCTGTTGGCCTTTAATGCCAAGTTAAAACAAACAAGCACACCTCTCTTGTGTTTGTGCCACATATAAGGCATGCATGTGTTTGTGTTGGGCCAGCCCAATGCATGCTGTTGCCTGAAGCAGAGCAGAACACAGTGATTTCCACCCCCTACCGTCTTTTTCGCTCTATAGGACGCACCCGACCATAGGACGCACCTTGTTTTAGAGGGGGAGAACAGGGGAAAAAATTCTCCCCCTCTCTGCACAGCGCCCCTTCAGTGAAGCGGTAGGAGAAACGGAGCCCCTTCCATTTCTCCTCCCGCTTCGTTGAAGGGACGCTGCGCAGAGAGGGAAAACCATGCAGCGCCTCTCCAGCGAAGCAAAGCCTGGAGAGCAAGAGGGATCGGTGTGCACCAACCCCTCTCGCTCTCCAGGCTTCAGTGAAGGCAACCTGAAGCCTTCAGAGCGCAGCAGGAGTTCCCACTGTGCTCTGGAGGCTTCGGTTTCCTTTCGCTGAAGCCAGGAGAGTCCTGCTCTCCTGCTGCATTCTGAAGGCTTCAGGGATAGCCGCCTGAAGCCTCCGGAGCACAGCAGGAGTTCCTGCTGTGCTCTGGAGGCTTCAGGCGGCTTCAGCAAAAGCAACACGAAGCCTCTGGAGTGCGGCGGGAGTGCTCCCTCTGCGCTTCGGAGGCTTCGCGTCGCTATCGCTGAAGCATAGGAGCCTGCATTCGCTCCATAAGATGCACATCCATTTCCCCTTAATTTTTGAAGGGGAAAAAGTGTGTCTTATAGAGCGAAAAATACGGTAAATAAATTTTCATTTAATATTGAATTCCATGTATGCATCACCTCCCATGAAATAACTCAGAGTGATACCACAATTAAAACACACACCTGCAATAAAAGCATTTGCACAATTTCATTGATCAAACCGCTACAGCGGTTGAATTTTTTTTGGGGAAATCATATAGGATTCCCCCCCCCATATCCAAGAAAGATACAGACTGGGATAAAGATCTCCACTTAAAAAGGTTTATTGAAAAAGGAACCTCTTCAATAGGTCCCCCAAAAACAATAGAGATGGCACATGTCTGATCTGTACCAGCCCAGAGTTCCCAAGGTGAATAGTGCCCAAGGTGTGGTAATTTGACATCTGGGGCACAAAAGAGAGTGTCCTACCAGCACCTCTCTCCCTGTGGCTGATGCAAACAGCCTTGTATGTTTGATTGATCCTTGCAAGTGGAACTTGTTGATTGGCACAGACAGCAAGCACAAGGCAGAAACTAGGGGAGGAATTCAAGGTCACACGAAGGTGATCATTCTATCAGGGTAAGCATTTTGGCTTGCTAGATGGAATGGTCTATCCAGCTCCCTCCATGCTGTTCTGGGGATTCTCCTGACCTCTCAAAGCCAATTTTGGGAGGTGCAGTGGGTGTTTGGTGGGGGGGAGTGGGAGCTAGGGTACAGATCCATTGGAAAAATGCAAGACCTTGTTCAGGGCTTCATCTGATGGAACTCATCAGTTGAATCCTGCCCATTGAAATCAATGGTCCCCAAATGATAGAATAGCTGCAGTTGGCTATGATGACAGGAAAAGTCAGAGGATATCCAAAAGAGAAAGTACAGAAAGAATGGAAAATCTTTAAAGAATACTTGGGAAACTATTGTAATAATAAACATCTCCTGGCAGAACTAGAATGATTCTTGTAAAATAAGAAACATAATGTTTTCATTATCTGATAAAAACAAAGAAACAATACAGTAATTTGGAACTGTGAGTCTAATCAGAAGTTAAATGTATTTATTTTCTTTTTAAAATTCTTTTCTTGACTAATTTCTTTCTTCTTCTTTTTTCTCCCTTTCTTAGTTTTCTTTTCTTCTCACTTTCTCCTTTCAGTTTATTTTTCCCCTGATCTGCTAAGAAAGAGATAAAGTTAAATATGAAATGTTGACTAACTCAAAGCGATGTTTTGCAGTTTGTTAACTATTGTTAAAGATAGTCAACTGTAGCAAATAGTGAATTGATGTATTAGTTATTGTTGATTTATTGTTATTGTCGAATCTTAAATAAAAAACTTACTTAAAAAAAGAAAAAGAAATCAATGGTCCCCTCAAAGGTCCATTTCAGTGGGTCTGAGTAGAATTCAGTTGGACAAGTCTTTTTTGTGGGAAAAAGGGCCAAGATGAACCAAGATCACAAACTATTGTTCCTACTGTGATGCCCCTGGACTTGTGTGGCAGCCATTTACCTCTCTGAATAGCTGTTTTTTTGTGGTTGTGGGATTTCCAAGCCAGTTTCCCCATACTCCTTGATGAATATATGAAGGTTTAGAAGATCTCTCACTTTGCCTTTTGGTCTCCCCTGGGGTATTTTAATACTGGATGTTTGTAGGACCATTTTATGAGACTGGCAAGCTGTGCGCTTGCATAGAGAAGAAAGTTTATTATTTGCTGTTGAAGACTACCCAAGTTCTTATAGACAATGTTTGGACTTGCACAAATGTCTATGTGAACTAGGCAACCACATTATTTTGTGCCAGGAACTCTGGAATTATTTCATGGGGGGAATTATGTCGCCCACTTTTCTGGAAGCAGCAAAACTGCTATTTAATCATTTTGAACCACATTATAATCAGCCACTCAGTTTCTTGCACTGAGTAGCCAATAAAGTGTTTTGCATTAGTGAGATCCACTTGCTTGAATAAAAATGAGAAAATTCCAGGCTATTGATCTGGCTGCCTTCAAATTAGGTTGTCAACCACTGTATATATGAGGACCACACTGGCTTCAGCTAACTCTTGTTACAATTAATTGGCAACAGCACAGAGATCACTAATAATACCCCTGCTATCACATGCAATTTGTTTTATAATAACTCTGTGATCCAAGTCAGTTAGTTCTTTGTACAGCTGACCAAATTGCTTTGCAGAGTTCATGTTTTCATTTCAATAGTTAATACCCTTAAGCTCCCAGCAATTACTCCATAGGATGATACATTTGTCATGCTGCATTAAAACTACACATCTGCAACTTCTCAGGACCTCTCAAGCATGCACCCTTAAAAACAGGTCTCAATGAGTTGGCTGCCTTCCAAAGAGCTGCTACTTATCCCCAAAGATTCCCCAAAGATTTATGTTAATATGTTTTGTCAGTGGTCAATCTCACAGAGTTGGAAAAAGAAAGGGAGGAGGAAGGTAGAAAAATCAAAATGTGTGGACACTTTTAAACGACTACCGAGAAGAAGTGGTTTGCAAAAGCTTTCCGGCAGCAGTGGCAGACCTGGGATCTCAAGTTTCAGTGGCACCCTTGCGATACCAGAATTCAGTGTTCTCCATCTCTTGCTTCCCATTCTGCATCATAGTTGTGGTACCTCCAGGGGCAACCCCGAGGCTCTGTGTCCAGTAAAACCAAACCGATCGTGCTCCCTTAAGTCCACCTCTGCTGGCAACAGCAGCACTGCTGCTTACTGGGAGCCAGATGGGTGAAGTGACAGTGAGGTTGGGGCCATGTAGGCACACCAGAGAGAAGACCAGATTAACTCTGCCAGTCTTCCTGCACAGCTCTGGCCTCACTGCCTGGCCCTTCCAGGTAAGTGGCAGTGACGCCTTTGGCGGGAGGCTATTACTGCAGCTCTGCCACCCCGGGTGAGCCACTTTTGCTATGGAGCTGTCAGTTAAACCACTGAGCCTAGGGCTTGCCGATCAGAAAGTCGGCGGTTCGAATCCCTGAGACGGGATGAGCAACCGTTGCTCGGTCCCTGCTCCTGCCAACCTAGCAGTTCAAAAGCATCTATCTATTGTTGCTGCTTTGCTAATTAGTGGGAACATTTGCAAGATTTGCGATGAGTATTGAGCCAGGCATTGAACTCAACTAATATGACATGATTTTAGCCCTAAGAATTAAGAAGAAGCTTGACTGTGATAAATATTTATATGTGGAAAGGATCAAAGTTCAGGGATAGAGCTTTGGCTGTAGATGGGCCCAAGTTCAACCCCCAGCACATCTTGGTAGTCCTGGAAGCAGTGCCAGAGCATGGGGGGCCACAGGGGTGGTTGCCCCAGACACAAAATTGTTAGGGGCACAAAATTTCAACACCCGGTGCTGCTTCAATAAGCCGTGTGCTTCCTTTGCTGGGCTCTGTTGAAAGGTTTAAAATTTACTGCATGCAATGCCCTAAAAGAAAATGTGATGAAAATGATGTATAGATGATATATTACACCTGTGAAGTTAGCGAAAATGTATAAAGTCAGTAATAAATGTTGGAAATGTAAAGAAAAAGAGGGAACATTTTATCACATGTGGTGGGAATGTAAAAAGGTGAAATGCTTCTGGGAGATGATATATAATGAGATTTAAAAAATGTTGAAATATACATTTATAAAGAAACCAGAAGCATTTTTACTGGGCATTGTGGGGAGTGATATAAATAGAAAGGAATGTAAGCTCTTTTTATATGCAGTAACAGCAGCAAGAATATTACTGGCCCAAAAATGGAAGCAAGAAGAATTACCGACGATTGAAGAATGGAGGATGAAGTTAATGGACTATGCAGAACTAGATAAACTAACAGGAAGGATTCGAAACCGGCGGGAGCAGAAATTCACGGAAGACTGGAGTAAATTTACAGACTATTTGAAAAGTATTTATGAAGATCAGACGACGTTTGTAGGTTTGCAAGAAGTTTTGTGAGGAGTATTATTGGAAGTACTGCAAAAATGGAGAAGGGGAAGGATGATTTGTTAAGAGATGTAAAGGCTATATAAAGTTAAGAAATGCATAAGAAGTGGTTAAAATGGTGGATCATCAGAGGTGCTGATGGAAGTCTAAAAAGATTGTATAAGTGATAAGTTTTGTGGTACATTTTATAATTTATATGTTAAAATCAATAAAAATTATTTGAAAAAAAGAAAAAAGAAAAAAAGAAAACAGCTTCTCCATGCGATCCAGGAAGTGAAGGAAGTGACCTCTCCAGACAACGCGATAACTCTTCTTTTCTTATCTCTGCAGCTGCAATTTCCCTCCCTCCTTCCCCCTGCACAGCCCCAGGCACTGGCAAACCATGCTATGCCACTGCCTGGAAGAGAAACCTGCCTGAAATCATGGAGAGTCACTGTCAGTCAGTGTAGAAAATTGACCAATGGTCTGGCTTTCTGTGGCAGCTTTCTGTGTTCTTATATGAATATGCATATCCTGTACATCCAGTCACCAGGACCAGCTGCACTTCTTTGCTGAGTGTAGTCTCAGAGGCAGACCTAGGATTGGTGATGCAAAACATGTGAGATGGCCCTTGTCTGACCAATCCTGGGTGATGTAGTTCATATGTAAGTATTTTAAAAACAAATGCTCGGATGAATCAGAATAACTGATGTGTGCAAAGGGATCACTGTGGCCCTATTGGTATTCAGAGAGCTGAGAAATAGGTTGAACTCATCTGATAAATTATGTATCGTGAGCAATTTTCTTGGGTCTATGGCTGGAATATTGAAATAATAACAAAAACGTCTACATCTGTATCTGGGCTGGTATAAGTCACATGTAGGGGGATATTCAGAGAATAAAACAACAAAGCAGCTTATGCAAGAGAAAATGCTGAAGTTACCTGCATCGCCAATATATTACCAACATTTTGGCCTATCAAAATGTCATTTTGTCTTTTGGATGCAGCGAATACATAGAATGCTGCATTTATTTATCTTTATCTACCAGTAGAGATTCCTCACGTTAATTGAGAATTCTGTGCAAATGCATACAAGTGCTATAAATTTACACTTATTATCTACATTTAATTATCTACATTAAAATGGTTGTTTGTTATTTAAAGAAATATAGTAGGCCAACCAAGTATATGCCATTATGCAAAACGGACAACTCTGTATTGTTTAAGGGCTCAGGGATCTGAACTTTATTATCAATCAGTAAGCTCTCTAATTCTGGTCTGTGTCATTTTTGCATGTTTTTGCTCCCCAAACTCCACTTAATTTATTTATCTAAAACACCAATTTCAGTGCATATTTGGAAACATTTCTACTTCTGAGAACTGCGTCAGAACATTTGGAAAAGTGTAAAATCGAGTGGAGAGCTGAGTTGTGATCCAAACAATAGATAGAGAGGTGGAGATCAGGTTATTCTGTATATTAATTTGCAATGGTTGAAATCCTCACACATTCCTGTTCCTCAGCAGGTCCTTCAGACTAAGTAGTTTTGAGAGCTGTTGAACAGCTGACAGTCTACATGATTTGTTCCCATCCTTGTGTTGTAATGCAACACTCAGCCAGAAATATCCAAGGGTAGATACTTCATGAGCCATGTGTCATTTGCCCTGAAAGCTCTGCACTGTTTGCCAGTGAATTACTAGAGCTAGCTCATGGTGTCAGTTCTAGGGTACAGGGCCCTAAGTGGACTGTCACATGGGTGATGAAGGAAGCTTTTTTTCCTGCTGCTATAGAGGTGTCAGGGGCCATGCTGCGGAGCGCTGCACTAAGGATCCTGATCCCTCTGATCCTGATCCTGAATTTTCCCAGCAGCAGGAGGACAATATAGATTTGGATCAGTGGTTTGCAAAAGGGCATAGTTCAGAAGGCAGAAGCTGGGAAATACTGGATAGGAACAGCTAGGTCAGGCATAGGCAAACTCGGCCCTCCAGATGTTTTGGGACTACAACTCCCATCATCCCTAGCTAACAGGACCAGTGGTCAGGGGTGATGGGAGATGTAGTCCCAAAACATCTGGAGGGCCGAGTTTGCCTATGCCTGAGTTAGGTGAAGAAATACTGAAAGAGAGAGGGTTAACAGATTCACAGTCATTGGACAGCATTCCTCTGATCTCCCCAAGGTTGAGAAGAGCTCAGAAAGTCTCAGAACAGAAAGCACAGAGGTTACAAACTCAGATTATAAGGTGTAGGAGTGACGTAGATTAATAGGGATGGAAGGGAGTGTAATCCTTAATTGGGAGCGCCGGCATTTCTAGGAGATGTGTTCTTTGTTCTCGCACTGTGATTATTAAAGTTTCTAACTGGTAAGACGTTCCTTTTTTTATTTCTATTTCAAAACCAATAAAAATTTACAAACATCAAATTCAAAATCCATATTCATTTTCTAACATAAGCTTATTACATAGATTACCTAAATTAAAATATATCTAATTGCTGTAGGCTTCGCTTTGCTATATGTAAATACAACACAATTAACAAATTATATTATAAATGATATTATAGGTTCCCATATACCCCCCACTCCCCTTCACCCATGTGTGATCTCAATATTTTACTTCTTCCATCTTGTTGTGCTGTTATAATTTAATAATTATTCAATTGATTCTATTATTATTTTCTTGCTCACCCCTGCACGTTTTACACATTCTCTATTACTACTTCAATTCCAGAACCATATTTTTTCATGTATTCCTTCACTCCATCCCACTCTCTAATTATTCTCTGATTTGAGTGGCCTCTAATAATTGCCATCAATTTTGCCATTTCTACAAATCCCATCACTATTAGATTGGCAAAACAAACTCTGTGAGTTTGTAGATATAAGTAATAGAAAAGAAGTGTGAAGATGTTCCTTTCTTTGATCCTTTTATCTACTGCCAGGGGTGAGTGGGGAGGAAGCCGATTGTCGAAACCTGACAAGAGAGTAGCACCCCAACCAATGGATTCAAATTAAAAGAAAGGAGATTCTGACTAGATATTAGGAAGAATTTTCTGACGTTAAGAGCTGTTCGACAGTGGACTGGTCTACCTTGGAAGGTGATGGATTATTTTCATTGGAGGTCTTTGAGGAGATGTTGGATGGCGATCTGTTGGAGATTCTTCAGCTGTGACTCCTGCATTGTAGGCATTGGAGTGGATAGCCCTTGGGGTCCTTTCCAACTCCACAAGTCTATGATTGTGAAAGATGGCCTGCACCAGTATCAACCATCAACCAATATCAATCTTAATATGATGTCCATTCCGCAAAAAGCACTTGCCAAGCTTCTCATCGTTTTGCTGGCCCTGTGCATGCCCATGCTGGCATTCTATCGTAGGAACCATTGATTTCATGGATCACTGGCACACTAAGATAGTACATTCGAGAACAGCACCTCAATTACATTGAAAGCCAGCCACATGGAACGCAACATGGATGGGTGCTTTCTTATTCGTGGCCAGCTTTGTGTTTGAGCTGCTCCTCATACAAATGCCAGGGTCTTCCCCATGATTTGCTCCTTATGAATCAGGGTCTCTGCAGCAGATGCTTGTGCAAATAGACTCTCATTTGTGGTATTTGTCAACCCTCTTTTCATGCAATCCATGAATTTAGAAGATGGGGTTGGGGAGAGATATGAGGAAATTTGTACAAACTGATGCTGGTTTCACATTAAGTTTCAACTGGCATAAAAAAATATGTCCTTAACTTATGCCTCTTGATGGTACCTTGTATGACAGACCATGGTTATATGGATTGGGAAATTAGGCTAAGGACTAGTTACTTGCCCAGTGCTATCCATGGCTAGCTCAGAGTCCAGAACCGCATAGACCCCAGGCATGCATGTAGCAATGAGCTGTTGCTGCAATGTAGCATGTTAATATCCCACAACCCAAATCTGCTATCAGCTTTCACAAAGCCAATCGCCCTTTGGATAAACTATGGGCCTCAAATATCCTTCCTAACTCCACAAAGAAATCAGCACCAACTGATACACAGCCTCAACTGCTATATACAGGGGCATCCCCTTCTTCCTATTTCGACACTTTGCACAGAAGGGTGATCTGTACATCACTCAGTTCACTTTGTTTACAATATTCTGACAGTGATTAGCAAATCCATACTCAGATAGGATTATTATAGTAAAACTTACATATCTCTTCCTAAAGTCTTCTGGCTTATCCTATGGTTTCTTCTCCAGATTCTCCCTTGCACATTATAATCTCCCATGGGAAGAATTTGACAAAGATGTTTTGTTTACATTATTTCATTTTCTCATTTTGATTCTACCTGTCTTCCCACAATGTGAGTGTTTATCCCTCAAATTCAAACCACTGGCTTTTAAAAATAATAATTCTAGGCCTTCTGTATACTTATTTGCGTGTTTGTTCTGTGAACATTTAAATATCTGATTGCTTGAAAAGCAAATCCTGTCTTTTTTCTGTTTAAAGGAGTGCTTTTATGTTTTCTTGCTCATCAGTGCTAATCAGATAAAAAGATTAAAAACAATGCCTAGATTACAGATGTCAATTTAGGATTTCTGCCGGATGAATTTTAATTCCTCGCTTGGAATTCCTGTTTGCTCAGAATGTAAATGTGGAAACCAAATTCTTACATTCCCCTTGCTTAGTTGCTTCAACTCAGCAAGTAGCCAAGAATACATAAATTTAAAAGTATGAAACAAAAAGTTCAGTGATTTGTATGAGGAGTTGGATCACAATTTTTTTTTGCCCCCATATGCACAAAGATGATTTGTGACACTCAGTATTGGAACTGAGATTATATTAACTATGGGATCCTCCTCAGCTTGCTTCGCTCATAAACTCTGCCTATCTCTTTGGGAACTGTTCTTCCTCCACATCTGACCAACCCCACTTCCTTTATAAATCACCTACATCTTTCCTGATCCCCTCACAGCTCACCCAAGCTGCCCCCTCTCTCAGGTAGCTCAAACCTCCATCCTCTTTTACAGGACAGAGGAGGAATTTCACAGAGCACTTTGCTAAACTGCTCTGAAAATTGCCTCCCCTTCCTCCTTGCCTCCGCACCCAATTGATGGAATTAGTACTCATCATTTCCCCATTCTCTATGGTGGGCAGAGTGGGAAGCACTAACCATTTTTTTTAAAAAATGTTGCTATTGCTGTTAAATGAAAACAATCAATACCATTAAAATCAGGACCGGATTTAGGTTTGATGAGGCCCCAAGTTACTGAAGGTAATGGGGCTCTTTATATATCCAGCTGGCCTTTGTCAACAACAAATTGTTGCTGTTTTTTTGTGTTGAATATATGCTATATGGTAATTTATAGACCTAATAGGTATCTAGAGCCATTTGCACATAACAAGTAGGAACCTACACAACACAAAACACTGTTGCTGTATGTAGGTTTTATTTTATTTGTTTTTTATCTTATATTTTGGAAATGCACATCCAGTTTTATTTCCCCTTTATTTATTTATTTATTTGGGGGGGGCGGGGCGGGCCAAGAGAGTGGGGCCCTAAGCTATAGCTTGTTTAGCTTATATGTAAATCCGGCACTACGTTAAATAACAGTCAACATATAACACAATGCCAGCCATGATCATAAAATTGTAGAGTTGGAAGGGACCTTAAGGGTGATCTAAGCCAACCCTCTCTTGGAGGGACGCAGGTGGCGCTGTGGGTTAAAGCCTCAGCGCCTAGGGCTTGCCGATCGAAAGGTCGGCGGTTCGAATCCCTACGGCGGGGTGCGCTCCCGCTGCTCGGTCCCAGCGCCTGCCAACCTAGCAGTTCGAAAGCACCTCCGGGTGCAAGTAGATAAATAGGGACCGCTTACCAGCGGGAAGGTAAACGGCGTTTCCGTGTGCGGCTCTGGCTCGCCAGAGCAGCGATGTCACGCTGGCCACGTGACCCGGAAGTGTCTCCGGACAGCGCTGGCCCCTGGCCTCTTAAGTGAGATGGGCGCACAACCCCAGAGTCTGTCAAGACTGGCCCGTACGGGCAGGGGTACCTTTACCTTTACCTTTAAGCCAACCCTCTGCAATGCAGGAATCACAGATAAAGAATATTTAACAGATGGCTATATAACCTCTGTTTAAAAACCTCCAGTGTCACACCATGCATCTCCTTTCACACTAGGGATGGCCAGGGTGATTGAGGGAGGAGATGCCTGTAAGGTATAGTCATTCTTACAGAACTAGTTAGGCCAGTGCCGGATTTATGTATAAGCTAAACAAGCTCTAGCTTAGGGCCCCACTCTCTTGGGGCCCCCCCAAAAAATTATAGGGGAAAAACTGGATGTACATTTCCAAAATATAAAATAAAAAACAAATAAAATAAAACCTATGTACAGCAACAGTGTTTTGTGTTGTGTAGGCTCCTGTGATGTAAGTAATGGGCCCCACCTGCTAGCCTGCTCCCTAAGATATCACTGGTTTGCTCATTTCTATATCAATTACTTTGATAAAATACATGTTTTGTTATGTGCAAATGGCTTTAGATACCTGTGAGGTCCATAAATTACCATATAGCATATATTCAACACAAAAAACAGTGACAATTTGTTGTTGACAGCTGGACATAGAAAGGGCCCCATTACCTTCAGTAGCTTAGGGCCTCATCAAACCTAAATCCGGCCCCGAGTTAGGCCTTGGTAGCATTAACAGGTGTTTTTTTTAAAATTCATAACCATGAGCAACATGGATAATAGACCACTGTCGTGCTTTCCCCGAAGTACAGTGCAATATCTATTTGTTTACTTTGAAATGATGGAAGTTGAGGATATGCCAATAAAACCTCGGGAGAAGAAAACAAAAGAACTTGAGACCCGAGGCTGTGAATAACTCAAAACCCACACAGCTGTCCACCCACAAGTCATCTTCTTGTCTTCAATCAACTTCCACCCCACAAAAGACCGTTACTTGTAAAAGGTCTAGCTTGACTAGCTGAAGAATGTCCTGTTCACAATGCCAGGCCGGGGGCTACAGAAGTGTTGTGAGTTAACTACGAGAGAGTTCCCTTGCCCAATCATTTAATATTTCTGAGCTTCTGAGGCCTTAAGACCCAAATTGAGGCAGAGGGCCAAGTTCTTTTCTCAGCATGCAACTCAGAAATAACATTGCACAAAAAATGTAGATTCTACCTCAATTTGACGAACATCAGTTCCCCAGATGTTTCCTGAACACTACCATTTTTGAATTAATTTTATAATGAATGATTTTAGAGTGTTGTGTTGTGTTGTACTGTTGTACTGTTTTATTGTTGCTAGCTGCCCTGAGCCCGGCTTCGGCTGGGGAGGGCGGGATATAAATAAAATTTATTATTATTATTATTATTAGTAGTAGTAGTAGTAGTAGTAGTAGTAGTATTACGAAGTATTGGAGTCTCAGGCAAAGAGGTACTGCAAGTGCAAGGGAAAAGGAAGGCTTTGAGATAGAATCCACAACCACAGCTAGTCTTTGCCTGCTTCGTCTACCCAGAAGTTGACCTTGAGTGTTAGGAATATAGGAAACTGCTTTATAATGAGCCAGGCCATTGGTCAATCTATCTCAGTATTCTCTATACTGATTGGAAGCAGCTCTCCAAGGTTTCAGAAAGGAATCATAGAGTTGGAAGGTCATTTAGTCCAACCCCCTACAATGCAGGAATCTCAGCTAAAGCATCCATGTCAGATAACCATTCAACCTCTGTTTAAAAACCTCCATGGAAGGAGAGTTCACCATCTCTCATGGGAGTCTGTTCCACTGCTGAACAGCTCTTACTGTCAGAAAGTTTTTCTGAATACTTAGTCGGAATCTCCTTTCTTGTAACTTGAAGCCATTGGTTCGAGTCCTACCCTCCAGAGCAGGAGAAAGCAAGCATCTTTTCCATCTGTACCAGGGATCAAACATGGAACGTCCTGTATGCAAGGCATGGTCTCTATAGCTGAATGATGGTCCTTGCCTGTGGAGAGAAGCTGGGACCATTTCATCAAAGGTCTTATTTGTGAGGAAATGGAATAGCCTGGAAGTTGTACCTTCTTGACTCTGAAAATGAATGAACCATGTGGGCTTTGGTACAGATATTGTGAGACACATTGGGGACCCCCTGTCCTGATAGCCCTATTGCTTGCCAACAAATTAGAAGCATGAGAAATGAAACAGCCTGTTTCTGGGTAATTAGAAGTGCAGCTTTATAGATTTTGTTGTTTGTTTGCTTGTTGCTATATTCTAAAAGTCTACATGAATATTTACACCACTTTGACAAAACAGAAAGCCCCAGATAGCTAGGGAAGGGGGGGGGGATACATTTGCAATGTGTGTTCTTTTAAAGTTCAGCTCTCGGATTGCGAACAGCCAAATAAATTAGGTGTGTGTGTGTCTATGTTTGTGTAGACATTGAATGCTGAACACAGGGGAAAGGAGAAGGTCCCTATTTATCATGCACCTTGCAATCACGGCTGAATGATGTATAATGATTACATTTTTTTTAATTGGCAGGTTTCGGAAACTGCTATGGGAATTGGTGACAAGATGATGGATCAGTTTCACTGTATTGGCTTGTTGATCCAACAACCCTTAAAGTAGATATTGGCATTTGTCATTCAGCTTTGGAGCCCTCCAGACTCCTGCTGCTGATTAGTCAAATATTTCACCTCTTCGTAATTAATGTCTTAACTGCAGAGCCTCTCGGGGGAGCAAACTTTTACAACACAACCACAAAGAAGTGTTACTTGGTACCAGTTGAATGAGAAGGAGGAGAGAGCATGTGAGAGAAGGCGGAGGGATCAATGGCAATGTTTGAACAGCTTAACCCCGATGGCCCTTGCATGTTAATAGATTACTGATGCATCCCTTCTCCGGCAGGAGGAAATTAGTATGATTAGCATTTTCTCTTTATTGACCGGCGAATCACAAATTGGAAAAATGTTTACATCCATTTTTGTTTATTCCTTTGAAAAATATTGACAGCAGCGGTGGGAGCAGGGTAACCTTTCCTACCCTTTTGTACTTAACTGCCAATGTTTGTTTCCTGGGAGAAGTTTTCATAATAGATTTATACTGCTTAGAGCTTAGCACACCCCACCACCCCCATCTCTCGTAAGGTATTAAAGCATACACTTTAAATAAAACCACCGTTCAGAGAGGAAAAAGAGCTAGCAAACTTAAAAGGGGATTAGACACATTTGTGGAAGGTAGGTCGATCGACGGCTATTAGCAATAATAGCTGAACGTTGAGAGCCACTCTCATGTCCCTTTATCAGGGCCGGCCCAATAAATTTTGCTGCCTGAAGCAAAAGGCAAGATGGTGATGCAGCCACCCACACCATATACAGTACTGCCAGGAGCTATGTAGTGTGGGTGAACCGATGAATTGAAGGTGGCAGCCTTCTCGCTGAAGAATGTTTCCAGGCTGACTCCATCCACCCGGGCTGACTATTAGATTTTTCTGGGTAGGAAGAAGTATACAGGGTTTCTTTTTCTAGCTGAGCAACAATCCACAGCCCATTTCAGTTCTGAAATCTGGTTTGCTCTTCAGTCCTGACTCTTGGCTTGCCCTATAGTCTTGACTTGCTCTTTGTTTTTGACTCTTTGCCTGTTTCTTGCTGCAGCCTAGCTACGTGGTTGTGATCATTGACACGTCCCATAGCTTGTACAGTGGAACCTCGGGTTACATACGCTTCAGGTTACAGACTCCACTAACCCAGAAATAGTACCTCAGGTTAAGAACTTTGCTTTACGGTGAGAATAGAAATCATGCTCTGGCAGCTCGGCAGCAGCAGGAGGCCCCATAAGCTAAAGTGGTACCTCAGGTTAAGAACAGTTTCAGGTTAAGAACAGACCTCCAGAACGAATTAAGTTCTTAACCCGTGGTACCACTGTAGTTCACATCTCCTGCCTAACCTCAGATTGCTGTCCACTGCCCAGCCCTGATACATAAAGAGGATGATTGCCCTGGCCTCTGAATCTTGCTTCAGCACTGGCAATGGGACCCTAGGCTAGTGCAGAAGGTGCAGGACAAGACAGACCATGCAGCAGACACAGGTTGTCCTCTAACACCATACCCCCTTCTCTGTCCCCTAGCACCAACCACCTGAGTTGTCCCCCTCACTCTGCCAAGTGGAGGGCTGGCGTTACTGCTTGTGAGCTTCCTGGAAAAAGCTAGCTGGGCACTTTTTGAATTCAGATACCAAACCAGGTGGATCTTTGGTCTGATTCTACAGGACTCCCCTTTCTTCTGTTCTCGAAAGGCAAGATTTGGCAAAACAGATTTAATAATGGCATTTCTTTATTTTAGAGCTCCGGATCTTGTTCTCTGCCAAGTTCTGCTTATATCAAATGTTGTTTTGCCAGGATACCAAGACGAATAGATAGACAAAAATCCCCCTTGAAGGTTACCTCAAATATTTGCATCCACATCATCTTCTGCAGTGCTTGGCAGCTATGAAATTAAATGTTAAAACCTGTCGATGAAAAGTCATGTGACCAGAAAACTATGCACAGCAATGCACGATTATCTGGATTCCTCATCCCTCTAAAAAATTTTAACAGCACCTACACAGGCTGAACTGTGACACAGTTGGTTTTGTTTTTTTGGTAATCTCAGGGAAGTGTAAAAAGCACTTTGCTTAGAAAATCAAATAGTGGAAAAGCACATAGCCACAGGAAACAAGGTGTACTTGTGAATCACATGTTTATGGACCTGTGAATTACAGCCTGAGAATGTATCATTGCTCTACATCAGGGCCTACATGCTACCTTCTTAAGCATTAGTTTCAGTGAATTGAGAAGTTAGGGAACAACCAGAATCTCATCAGGTGAAAGTCATGTGAACTAAGGAAGGATCCTTCACAAATCCCTCCACATATCTCACCCTTGCATAACACCCACATAATTCAGAGCACCATGTGCTTCAAGGAAAGAGCAGATGCAAATAAGGCCCGTTGCACTAAGCTGCATTCTTCCATCCTAGCTGACTCAAAGAAATGGGCTCTTCCCAAAGGGGCGACTACATGAAATCAATGCAGAGCCATATCTTCAGAAATGTTGGTGGGCCCACTGAATAGCCATAAAGCAGGGTCGACACAGGGACAATTTCATGAGCAATACAGTTGTGTCTAAAAGAGGGATTTTCAGCAGCTGTTGTTTGGAAGCTATGACTGCTGAAATCCCTTCTTCTGCACAACTATTCAAGGTGATCACTGTTAAGTTGTGGGTGAACATATCAGATGACACAGCAATTCTTCAAACAGCTCTTGTTTATTCAGAAGCCAGAACAGAACTGAACTGAAGAGCTCAGTCAGCCTGCTTATATAGAGCTCCAGAACAATGTAACTGTAGCAACTTTCTAAAACTATCCAATCACTGAACGTCACTTTTGATCCTTCATTTGCATAACTATCTACAGTATCCCCCTGCTGGCCCAGGGTGAGAACTTCAGTACATAACAATCACGCTCCTCTTTTTTGTTTGGTCACCCTATAAGTCATCCATTGCTTCCCCTAGAAAACATTTCCCGGTAATTTTTCCCCATGAGTGTTTTATGGTAATAAGTCAACACAGGAGAAAATCAGCTGGAAGAAGGAAGGAGAAGGAGAGTTAGTGGGGAGAGAACTCAGGAATCCCCTCTGTTTGATATTGCATGACACCGCCCCCCCCCCTTATAAATGTTTAGCAGAGACCCATGATTGAAGACACGAATCTACCGCAGGTGTGGGAAATATGAGATGGCGCTGTGGGTTAAACCACAGAGCCTAGGGCTTGCCGATTAGAAGTTTGGCAGTTCAAATCCCCGAAACGGGATGAGCTCCCATTGCTCGATCCCAGCTCCTGCCAACCTAGCAGTTCGAAAGCATGAAGTGCAAGTAGATAAATAGATACCACTCCGGCGGGAAGGTAAATGGCATTTCCGTGCACTGCTCTGGTTCGCCAGAAGTGGCTTAGTCATGCTGGCCACATGACCTGGAAGCTGTATGCCGGCTCCCTTGGTCAATAAAGCGAGATGAGCACCGGAACCCTAGAGTTGTCCGCGACTGGACCTAATGGTCAGGGGTCCCTTTACCTTTTTATCACCATTTGCTATGACAGATCAGGGTATTATTGAGCTTCTCTGTTCTGTCCTGCTCCCAGAAAAGTTTAGAAAAACTTTGGAGTGCTTCCGCAGACCCTCCAAATGTCCCAATTTTCCAGGCATAGTCCTGGATTTACAGAAGCCATCCCAGTTTCTGATTTGAACCTGGAATGTCCTGCTTTTTCTTAGGATGCCCCTCTTTTAATCAGAGAAATGTTGGAGGCTACGGAGTTGTGCGACTCCTGAGCCAAGGCTACAAGTAACTATACAATCTAGAAGAAATCTGAAGGCAGCCTTGTATAGGGAAGTTTTTTAATGTTTAATGTTTTGTTATGTTTTTATATATGTTGGAAGCTGCCAAGAGTGGCTGGGGCAACCCGGTCAGATGGGTGGGTTAATAGTCGTTGTTGTCGTCGTCTTCTTCTTCTTCTTCTTCTTCTTCTTCTTCTTCTTCTTCTTTGTAGTATTGAATAGGGTGCCCCTCTTTTCATTGGGGGAATATTGGTGGGTATGCTGCTGCCATCTAGAATTTAAATTGGCAGTTGGAGTACCTTTGCACTTTGCTAGAAATGCCAACACTCAAATATTGTTTGGGGGAACAAACCAAATATTTGTGTTACCCAGAGCAGTCATAGGTATGCAGAATAGGACTCAGTGATCAGGATGATAAAATAAATTAATTAAAGTAAAATAAATTTAAATTGAATAAAAATCAGAATATACATATACAATGTTAATAATATATATATATATATATATATATATATATATATATATATATAAAATTAAATTGGCAAAAAACATAAATAGTGAAGCAGCAAATGTTCTTTAAGACAAAATGTCCTTCATCACCACCTGACTAATATGCTAGTGCCAGACAGGTTGCTTCCAAATTTATGGGGTCCTTTGATGAAGTCATTTAAAAACAGATACTTCTATATCATATTACCCAAGTTCAGAGTAGACTTAAACAGCAATGGGTTTCCTGTCTGCATTACAAAGAGAAATGACTGTCAACCTACAATAACTGAATTGAGAATGTATATGTGATTGAATGGTTGGGTGGGGAAAAGGTTCTTCAATCAATGAGACAAAGGCCTGGCGATCCAGCCAATCACCACTGAAAAGTAGGCATATAAGGTTATTAAATCTCTTGTAAATGTGGGAAGGAGATGACTTTACCCTCAGATGACAAAGAAAACCCATCTCTGATACAGGTAGGAGGTATTATTCTTACACAGGAAACTGAATATACACAACCCAACCCAACATGAAACTGATATGTGGGAGGTGAAGGTTTGGGGTTTTGGGAAAAGATGGAACTGGAGAGGTTAAGCTGACCACACTTTAATAAATCCAGCCAATTTCCCTTACGTGAAGGATAAGGCTCTCAATAGCTACAAGCCATGATGGCTTTGCTCTGTCTCCAATGGTTGGAGGCAGCAAGGCTCTGAATACCAGATGTTGTAAACCAGAGTGCTCTTGTAATTTTTCTTGTGGGTTTCCCAACAAGCATCTGGGTGCCCATTGTGAGAATAGGATGGGCCCAGGGGTGCCAACTTGAATAAAATGTGGGTGGGGGGCTGGTAAGCCCCACCACACAAAATCGATCACTTGATGTCAGGAGTCCCGGTTTCCGACTTGATAACACAGCAAGCATTGTTAATTAAAAAGGAAGATTCATTGTAAAAACAGAGTTCTCCATACAGCTCTAACATGCTGACAGCCTCATCAATCATGATGACCCTTCTGAACTTTCCTTCCAGTTACAGAGGATATTGAACTTTCTCACTTTGTGCCCTTTGCCTTGTTTCCGGTCTAGGAGCCCTCCCCTTAGCCTATTCTTAGGAGGGATTGGCTCAGCTCTAATCTCTTCCTGTTCAGACAAACTGCTTCCTTCTCTGTTTGTGCCAGTAGAGTGTTGGCTCACTCCCAGCCATTCTTTTATGAACTGCCATCCCAAGGGGCGGGGGAGTTGGCACTCGCTGTGGCTCATCCTGCCTGGCAGTTAACCCTCTCTGTTCCTGGCAGCTTTCCTCAGCTTGTTGCAAACCTTCACTGGGATCTGGTTGCAAACCTTCCCTGGTGGCTGGCTCATTCATGACACATGATGTGGCACACACAGCATTTGAATGGCAGTGCCCATCAACTTTGGAGCCACCCTCAAATATTTTATTGGGGGTCGGGAGTGTTAGAATTCCTGCTCCATGATTGCAGTCATGGGATTTTTGTGTATCACATGACGGTGTATGTTTTGACTCCACAGAGTGGGATGTGACAGAGACAGGATGTTTGTGTTACTGTGTTCCATGAAGTGGGACTATTGTCCTTTGTTCTTTTTCTCTTTGCTATCTGATGCTAGAGAGAGAGGGAGCCATGTTGCAGTGCTCCGTGTGTGTTTATATGTAAATAAAGTAGATTAGCCAAAATGCTGAGTTGCTGAGGTCTGTCACGCATGATGCACAAACTCTGCGGATCCCTAAGTGTGCCGGTGTCGGTTGGCATCGGTCGCTACGATGTTCAAGCAGAAGAAAGCTTTTGAAGCTCCTGAACGATCGGCCAGTCGGGCATGTGTCTCTGCCAGGGTCCTACTCGAGTGTAGGCCAAGCTCCTGACAGGAAGACCCCTCGGCCAATGGATGGGCTATTGACTTGATCCAGTAGGTTCTTCCTATGTTCTTATGTACTGTTGTCAGGCGTCACGGAATCCGATCCCCCCACAGTAGACTGCCAGGAATAGATAAGCACGGAAAGCTCTTACCAATGTAAAAAAAATTATTGCAAAATATTGGAAGACACAAGATCTACCCACTCTGGAAGAATGGCAGATGAAGATGATCGACTATATGGGACTGGTAGAAATGACTGGCAGAATCCGTGACCAGGGAAAAGAGACGGCGGAAGAAGATTGGAAGAAGTTTAAAGACTATTTGCAGAAATATTGTAAAATTAATGAATGTTAGAATGTTGTTGGAAAGAAATTAAATGGTTTCCAGCTGTAATGCTAAGAGATATGGAAAATAAGGATTTGAAATAAGTAAAAGAACTAATGGTGAGGATTTGCTGAACAAATAATCTGAATTGGAATATAAGAAAGGGAGGTGTGAGGAGGTCGGGAAAATAAGTTAAAAGAAAATAAGTGAATGGAAACTACGTGTTTTTAAATTGTTTTTATTTCTGTATTTTTATATTTTTGTATTTTTGCATTTTTGTTGTTTCTTTTCTTTTTGTATCATTTTTGAAAATCTTAATAAATATCATATATATATATATATATATATATATATATATAGGAAAGCTCTTACCAATGTCTTTTATTCAATATTCACAGAGAGAGGCTTAGAAATGCTACTTAATGGCGTTGCTCCGAGTAATCTCCACCCCACCATCTCTCCTCAATCGGCAACAGCACCACCCAACTTACAGTGGCTGCTTAGGGCCATGCCTCCAAGCCTTTTGCTCTCCCCAACTTTCAATGCTCACCGGGTTCTGGGAGAAGGGGGTGGGGTCTGGAATGCTTTCTAGTCACAATGCGTCAATGGTTCTGCTTCCTCCCTCCTCCTCTCCCATTATTTCCCAACTTTGTCCTTCATCTGCCTCTGAGCCGTGACCTTCCGCAAACCACCGCTCTAAATCTATACTGTCTTCCTCTTCTCTGGAAGGTTCAGAAGGAGGGGGAAGCTGTCTCCACCATTCCTCCTCTGTTCACCCCCTGACAACTGTTCCACCCTGACTCAGGCATTAATTCTGCATTATTAGTAAAAGTGTGTATTCAAGAGCCATAGCAGTAAGGAGAATACTGTCCCTGGGATTGTGCCAAAATACACAGGGTGTCTAGTTCAATGGTTTCTTGCATGTACATGAGATGTCCATCTAAAGTTCCTGCTGAGTGCCAGGG
Source organism: Podarcis cretensis (assembly GCF_951804945.1). Taxonomy (NCBI): domain Eukaryota; kingdom Metazoa; phylum Chordata; class Lepidosauria; order Squamata; family Lacertidae; genus Podarcis; species Podarcis cretensis. The sequence continues at coordinate 24,798,544 of NC_137187.1, forward strand.
TACAGGTCAGTACCTCCTCCTTTCTACATTTTGTGCGAGCCATCACATAGGAGCTGATGGTGAAGCAAGCCTGCTGGTTAATAATGAAGAGTTTGGATTTGATATCCCGCCTTTCACTCCCTTTAAGGAGTCTCAAAGCGGCTAACAATCTCCTTTCCCTTCCTCCCCCACAACAAACACTCTGTGAGGTGAGTGGGGCTGAGAGACTTCAGAGAAGTGTGACTAGCCCAAGGTCACCCGGCAGCTGCATGTGGAGGAGCGGAGACACGAACCCGGTTCCCCAGATTATGAGACTACCGCTCTTAACCACTACACCACACTGGCTCTCAAATGTGATCACTGGGTCACACATAGTGTTTTGGACCAGATCCAGAAACAGCACCACAAATCTTTCTATCCCTTTCACATTGTTGGCTTTCGGAATGATTGTAAGAGAGGCACCTGTGGGTATTTTAGTCCATTTGCATCAAATAAGTCTTTACTGGGTAAACAGCAAACACCAACAATGCATCTTTCAAATGGGTATGAATAGAATTTTTATAAGAGGATTATAAGGAATTAGACTATTTGTAGGGAAATGTGCAAGAAGTCTGCCTTTACAGGCATACGTTTCTGTGAAGGGGATTTAAGTAATTTGTCCTCATTATTTATAAGTTATTAAAAGCTTCAAGATAGCAACACAGCACAGCAATAATGGTCTGTTTCAAAGCATGCTGGGAAGTGGCACCAGGTAGGGGACTTGAATACTGCTAAGGACTGTGCCACAGTCACTATGTAATTGAATCAACTCCTCCCAGGGCTTTATTTCATATGATCTACTTTGAAGCTCTTTGTGGGTTTTTCAACAGTTTCAATTAACTAGACAACAGATTGGAACAGTTCTTTACAATTCTTTTGTGTGTACACAGGCTGTAAGAGTGGTAGTACAATTAGTAGGCCATTCACTTTAATATCTCAGAAGATCGGTGAGGGCGGGGAAGGAAGTTATGTTTTAAGTTAACTATTTTTTTATTATATAATTTTTTATTGGGTTTTTGATAATTTTATACATATGAAACATAACCATTTCAAACATTAAAATACAAGGTTCTTTTGAACCTTCGGACCTCCTTCCTTCCCTCCCTCCATGGCTTCCATGTTTAAGTTTAAATTTGCTGCATCTTTTACCATTATCCATCTATTATATGATCATAATTACCATAAATAGTTCCAGATTACAAGTGCCATTACATCCCTGCCAAAGATTTCAACTGTTTACAGTGGTCTTTTAAATAAATTATAAATTTACTCCAGTCTTGAGAACGTATTTGATCTTCCTGGTTTTGGATCTTCCCCATAAATTTTGCCATTTCCGCATATTCCATCAATTTCATCTGCCATTCTTCTTTTGTTTGTATTTCTCCTTCCTTCTATCTCTGGGCTAGTAGTTATGTATGCTGCCGTTGTTGCATACATAAAATGTATTTTATCTTCTCTTGGTAACTCTTCAGCCATTATACCTAGTAAAAAGGCTTCTGGTTTTTCTAACAAATGTATTTTTAAACATTTTCTTTAATTCATTATATATCATTTCCCAGAAAGCCTTTACCGATGTACATGTCCACCACATATAGTAGAAAGTAGCCTCCTTCTCTTTACATTTCCAACACAATTTTGAATAAAGTTAATCATGGAGCAGGAATTCTAACAGCCCCATCTTGTTTAATTATTGAGGAAGCAGGAATAAAAATAGGAATGAACCAAAAGGAGGAATTCTTTACACACACACACACACACACACACACACACACCACAATGGAAATGAAAAGAGAACATCTATGAAAAATTGGAGTCTTTGGATAAGAGAGTAGAATCTTTGGACAAGAAAGCGGATGAACAAACAGCCAAAATCGACCAAAATACAGCCTGTCTAAATAAAATAACTGGACAGGTGGCACAGAACGTACAAGCAATAGGGCAGTTAACTGAGGCCACTGTAGAGAATCGTAAACTGGCTGAGGCTACTAGCCAAAAAGTTGAAAATTTAGAACAAGAGGTAAAACCATTTTATAAACAAGTTGAAGAGCAACAGATGTACTTGTCTATGATAGAACTGCGGAACCGGGAAAATAACTTAAGGTTAAGGTCAATACCAGAAGTTGAAGAAGGAAACTTAGTTGAGTTCCTGACCAAAGAATTTTCCAAGTTCTGGCCTATACAGGAGGAAAAGGACTTTAAAATTGTGTCGGCTTTCAGACTTGGAAAATTTGCAATGAAAGATAAGCCCAGAGACTGTTTGATAACTTTGAGATCGAAGGAGGAAAGGGACAAGATACTGGGCCTACACTACGAAAAGTCACTGGACATTTTGGACAGAAGAGCTGAAATTTACAAAGATATCCCGAAACAACTGCTGGACCTCAGATCCGCCTATCTTGAATTGGTCAGATTTTTAAGGAGCAACTCAATCATTTTTAGGTGGGAATTTTCTCAGGGATTATCTTTCACCTTCAGAGGGAAGAAGGTTAAAATTAAAACACTTGAAGACAGAGATAAATTTCTGATTGCCTATGGAGAGGACCTTCAGAAAGGAATTGAAAAACCTTTGGGGCCTGGAGCATCTGCTGCATCTCTACCCGTGGAACCTGAAGCTCCAGAGAAAAAGATACCACCCCCAGAGAAATAACAGAATTGTTCAGGATGTCTCTGCAACTGTTGAGCTGGAATATTAATGGGTGCAACTCCCTGGAAAAAAGGAGGAAGTTATTTCATATATTGAAAAAAGAACAACTGGACATTATTTGTTTGCAAGAAACACATGTCACTAGGCTCCATAAAAAAGTGCTAATAAATAAAAGATTAGGCCAAGAATTTCTTCGGATCGAGTGAAGAAAAGAGGAGTGGTGATTTATGCAAAGGAGAGCCTGTCACCTAAACTTTTATTCAAAGATGAGCAAGGAAGAATTTTGGCAATTGAGACACAATACCAAGGAGAGAAGTTTTTGATATTAGGAATTTACGCACCAAATGAGGGGAAATCGGAATTTTATAAGAAGCTGCATGAGAGCGTCCTGGACTATCTGGACTATGACAACATCATTATGATGGGAGATATGAATGGCGTGGTATCAACCAACATGGATAAGTCACAAAATCAAAATGTCACAAAAGATGGCAGACTACCTAAGACTTTTTTTGAATTGACCGACAATATGGACTTGATTGACATCTGGAGGACAAAGAACCCCTCAGGAAGAGAAAGAACATTCTTTTCTGAAGCCCAACTGACATGGACGAGAATCGACCAAATATGGATATCTAGAGGTCTGGCATCTAAGACCAGAAAGGTGGAAATCTGCCCAAAGACCTGCTCCGACCATAATGCTGTAAAGATGGATATGACACTACTACCAACCGGCTCCTTTAGATGGAAGATGAATGCCAATTTGTTTAGAGACCAGGAGATCACCAAGAAGGCCCAAAAAGTCCTGAAGGATTATTTTGAGATAAACTTGAATACCACAGTGGAAAAAAGAACCATCTGGGATGCAAGTAAGGCCGTGATGAGGGGGTTCTTGATACAACAGAATGCTGTAAAGAAAAGGATACAAAATGAGAAAAAAGATAAGATTTTGGAGAAAATTAAAGAACTCGAGAAGAAGTTAAGATCAAATCCGAAGTCACAGCCGATTCTGAGAGAAATTAAACTCTATCAAGCACAATATTCTAAATTGATAAACCAGGAAATAGAGTGGAAAGTTAAACTAATGAAACAAAGAACATTTGAATCGGCGAATAAATGTAGGAAACTGCTAGCATGGCAGTTGAAGAAGAGACAAAAACTAAACACAGTTACAAATTTAGAGATTGAAGGAAGAAACATTCAGAACCCTGTGGATATTAGAAAATGCTTCCAGAGATATTTCAAAAAACTATATACTCAAGGGCCGCAAGATGAGGCTGAGATAAAACAATTTTTGAAAAAGAATGGACTACCAAAACTGTCACAAGAAAATAGAGTAATCCTGAACTCTAAAATAACACGACAAGAGATTGAACAAGCCATTCAGAACATGCAATTGGGCAAATCTCCAGGGCCAGAAGGGCTCACCTCCAAGTACTATAAGACATTGAAAGACTATTTGATACAACCATTGTTGGAGGTTAGCAATGAAATTTTGGAGGGGAAGAAGGCGCCGGAATCGTGGAAAGAAGCGTTTATCACATTGATACCAAAATTGGAAACTGAAAAGACTTAACTTAAGAACTACCACCCCATCTCTCTTCTAAATGTGGATTACAAAATATTTGCAGACATTTTAGCAAGTAGATTTAAAAAAGTTCTAAATCAGGTAATTCATAAGGATCAGGCAGGCTTTCTCCCAGGCAGACATTTGTTTGCTAATAAAAGGAACATTATTGATATTTTGGAACTTTTGCAAACAAATATCAATACAAAAGCAGTGTTAATTTTCATAGATGTGGAGAAGGCCTTCGATAATATTTCTTGGAAATTTATGAAGGAAAATTTGGAAGGGATGGGAGTGGGACGGGGTTTTGGAAATGGGATAGATGGAATTTATTCAGAACAAAAGGCTAAACTGATAGTCAACAATGTGATTACAGAAGAGTTCAAAATTGAAAAAGGAACACGACAAGGCTGTCCTATTTCCCCATTGTTATTTATTTCGGTCCTGGAGGTGCTCTTGAACATGATTAGAGGGGACCGGTTGGTTGAAGGAATTCAGGTCGGAGCGAAGCAATATAAACTTAAAGCGTTTGCAGATGACCTAGTTTTGACCCTACAGGAGCCAGAATCTAGTACGAAAAAAGTTTTACAACTGATTCAAGAGTTTGGTCGGGTAGCGGGATTTAAACTAAACAAGCAGAAAACTAAGGTATTGGGAAAAAAATTGACAGTTACAGAGTCAGAACGGTTTCAGAAAGAGACAGAGTTAAATGTGGTTAAAAAAGTAAAATACCTAGGGGTAAACATAACAGCAAAAAATCTGAGTCTATTTAAAGATAATTATGAGAAATGCTGGTCAGAAATTAAGAGAGATTTAGAAAGTTGGACAAGACTGAAACTTTCCTTGTTAGGTCGAATCGCTGCTGTAAAGATGAATGTATTGCCAAAAATGCTGTTTTTATTTCAAACATTACAGATTGTGGACAAAACAGAGTGCTTCCGGAAGTGGCAGAGAGACATTTCCAAATTTGTCTGGCAGGGCAAAAAGCCCAGAATTAAGTTTAAGATACTAACTAACGCGAAAGAAGGAGGGGGCTTTGCCCTGCCAGACTTAAGGCTGTATTATGAATCAGCAGCTTTCTGCTGGTTAAAAGACTGGCTGCTCCTCGAGGACACTGATGTATTAGATTTGGAAGGTTTTGACAATGCGTTTGGTTGGCATGCATATTTATGGTATGACAAGGTTAAGATTAATAAGACTTTCAAGAACCATATTGTCAGAAAAGCAGTGTTTAATGTCTGGACAAAATATAAAGACTTATTGGAAAATAAAACTCCAAGGTGGCTTTCACCATTGGAAGCTAAGGCACGGAAAAGACTCAATATGGAGGCCAAATGGCCGAAGTATTGGGAAATATTAGAAAAAGACGGAGACAACTGGAAATTGCAGAGTCAGGAGAAAATGAAAGACAAAGTGCGAGATTGGTTACACTATGCTCAGATTAAAGAAGTTTTTAAACTTGATAAAAAGTTAGGATTCCAGGTGGAAAAATCGAAGTTAGAAACGGAACTGTTAGAGCCTAAGACTAAGGTACTTTCAAGAATGTATAACTTGCTGCTAAAATGGAACACACAAGATGAAACGGTTAAATCGGCTATGATAAAGTGGGCACAGGACATTGGGTATAATATTATGTTTGAGGACTGGGAAAAGTTGTGGACTACTGGGCTGAAGTTTACTGCATGTAATCCTTTGAAAGAAAATGTAATGAAAATGATATATAGATGGTACATGACCCCAGTCAAACTTGCAAAAATATACCACTTGTCTGATAATAAGTGTTGGAAATGTAAGGAAAATGAAGGGACGTTCTTTCACCTTTGGTGGACTTGCCCTAAAGTGAAGGCTTTCTGGGAAATGATATACAATGAGCTGAAAAAGGTATTTAAGTATACCTTCCTTAAGAAACCAGAGGCCTTCCTTTTGGGTATTGTTGGCCAAGGGGTGTTAAAGAAGGATCGAACATTTTTTATGTATGCAACAACAGCAGCAAGGATACTCGTTGCTAAGCATTGGAAAACTCAAGATCTACCCACACTGGAAGAATGGCAGATGCAACTGATAGACTATATGGAACTGGCCGAGATGACGGGCAGAATCCGAGACCTGGGAGAGGAGACGGTGGAAGAAGACTGGAAAAAATTTAAGATTTATTTGCAAAAATATTGTAAATTGTATGAATGTTAAGCAGGATGTTTGATCATAAACAACTTGGCACCATTGAAACAGACGAAGTGAACTATGAAGATAAGTTAAATTCATGAAAAAAATCAAATTTTTAGATAACTATTAGGCTAAGTTTAATGTTTTAAAGAGCGAAATAAACGTATCTAAAATTTTAAGATATAACATTGGAAAATTAGATTGTAAGGTGGGGATAAGGTGATAAATTGCTGGTTTAATTTCTATTAATTTGGAACGCAGGAGCGGGAGATGTGAGGAAGTCCAAAGAAGACAAGAACTTCCGGGTTGGCGCCATTGCCGAATGGCGGACTCCCTCCGAGCTCCGGAGGGAGTCTGCTCGGCAGGGGCTGGGTTCTACCGCGCCAGCGACGCGGGGACCCTCAAAAACCATGGGCGCTGAAACCCATGGGCATGGTGACTCGGCTGGCACCGTTTGCGCCCCCCCGACCACGCGAAGGAGCCTTTTTAAAGGCTGCGGAGCGGGTGACAGGGGGGGGGTGGTGCTGTGAGTCCTCCGCTTCCCCTGCCGAGCGAAGCCGCATGCCATTTGGCGGAGAGCGCTGACTTCTTCCATTGAAAATTTGGACTTAAAAGAACAACCCGTGAGTAATTGGAACTTGGATTAAAAAGGGGAATAAATTTTTTCTTAAATTCGGAGCGAGCGGGGGAGGCATAAAAAGGAAGTCAACCTCCCCCCTGTTGTAGAGGAGCTTAAGCAAAGGACCTGACAACTAAGATCGAGCGCAACCTTTTCTTTTGATAAAGATATTAATTTCGCGATGGAAAATTATAAGCTGGGCTGGAGGAGAAGAGTGGACTGTGAATTAAAATACAACCCCCCCCCCGGAAGCCCCGGGAGCGATCCGTGAGAGCGCCTGGAGAGGAGAAATAGAGGTTTTGACAGCTGTCAAAGGAGCTGCCAAAACTGAAGAACAAAAAGAGAACTTTGTTACGAGGACTTTGCTGGTTACATTTGTTATAAATTGGATATAAACTGTTTAAAACAAGGAATAATAAGTTACTTTGACTGGTGGGTGAGATCGGGAATGAAACTGAGTTACTATAATCCCTCTAGAGGAGCTGTGGGTTATTACAAGTATCGCTGGCATGGAATTTGAATCGGACGTTTTATCTCCTGGGAAACTGCAGAAATGGAACACTATTTTGTCTACAGAGGTCTACACACTAAAGGAGACAATAGATTTATCTATTGAAGAATGGAAGGGACTTGACGTAATGCTTTGTTCCTGAATAACAAAGCCTCTGTAGAGGAATTACAAGCTTTTTGGAATTAGAACATTTGTGCAGGAGAGCAGGGGGAAAAAAAAAGAAAAGAAAAAAAAGAGGAGAAGAGAGAACAACAAGAACAACAAGAAAAACAAGAATTGGACAAAGTTGGAAGATAGACCCTTTCTAAGATTGGACATTTGAAATTAAAGATGATTAAAAGACGGTAAAGATTATTAAAAAGACGGCAAAGCGGACTGGTGAAGGATTATGGCTCAGATTATGGCTCAGATGTGGGAGCTCCAGGAGACAGTGGATATTGATGGACATTGGGAACGCAACCGGGAAAGGGGGGAGGGAAATTTGGAATCCAAAGGGTGTTAAATTATATTTTATTCTTTTTTAAATTCTTTTATGTTAATCTGTATCTTATATTAAAGAGGGGAACTCGTGGAAGGGAACAGGTCGATTTTAGGGGATGGGAAAATATTTTTTAAATTGGGTTAATGATAATAATTTTAAAATTTGGGGTAAGAATTTGTAGAATCTATTTGAAGGAATTGGAATACAAGAGGGGGTGGGGAGGGGAAAGTCCTGGAAAGATGATATTGAAAATAAGGCCTTAAATTTGGATGTTTTTCTTTTTTTTTTTTTTGTTATATTTGAAAATCTTTAATAAAGATTATTAAAAAAAAAGAAAATATGTTATGATATGTGATATCTTTGTATGTTTTTCTTTGTGTGTTGTAATCAAAAAACCCTTAATAAATATTATTAAAAAAAAAGGGAAATGAAAAGTGCCCCCCTATTTGGAAGTTATTTGAGGGTCCAAAAGAGGGTCAAGATCTCCACCTATTCAGAGTGAAGTTAATGGTGATTCAGTGAATCATTGCCCTCATTCTTAACTGGTTTCCCATGACAAGATGACATACAGTGGTACCTCGGGTTAAGTACTTAATTCGTTCCGGAGGTCCGTTCTTAACCTGAAACTGTTCTTAACCTGAAGCACCACTTTAGCTAATGGGGCCTCCTGCTGCTGCCGCGCCGCTGGAGCCTGATTTCTGTTCTTATCCTGAAGCAAAGTTCTTAATCTGAAGCACTATTTCTGGGTTAGCGGAGTCTGTAACCTGAAGCGTATGTAACCTGAAGCGTATGTAACCCAAGGTACCACTGTAATCATATTCACTATGATCCTTGACTGGCTGGGGTCATTTTGGAAAGAAAAAAAAAAGGCTTTATCCAGGAAAAATGGCATCAAAGCAGTAGTGGATCAACGAAACAATGAACAAGCCCCCGCAAAGGGGGCTAACATTCCAAAAGATATTGTTTGTTTTTCCAGAAGTGGAATATACATGACTAAAACAAAACAGTACAATGCAATACGGGACACATTCAACCATGCTTTCATTCTCCCACACCCGCCATCAGCAGATGGTTAGATAATATTGAACACCCTCCAAAGCAACTTGTATAAACACAAATTAGAGATTTAGAGGTTGTAGGAGCTAATTAGATAGAGTCGGTTCACAAAATGACTGTGCATGTCTGATGCACCTAAATTAATCTTCCGAAAAAGCAAAACCTCCAGTATCAAATCACTTTGATTATTTGAAGCTCAACATTATCAAAATTCACTATCCCCACATGATCAGCGTAGGCTTATAAATAGCACTTCTAATTATTTAATCCTGCAGGCCATTTTGATAAATGAAGTTCCATTGCAAGATGAAAATTGCAGGCATGCAGCATTTAATGGCAATTGCCCTTTGTTTAAAATGTGATTTTTTTACCAAAAAAATTAAAGTATTTGAGTAAACATACCAATGAAATATTAACTTCTAAACATGCAAAATTCAAATTCAAATATTGAGTAAGATAAAGCCTTTTGCTATTTTTATTTTTAAAAGAAAAACACACACACAAATATTTCTCTATTCTGACATCAATCCTCATGTTGCTTGCTAAGGATTAATTGAAGGCGACAGGACTGATCTCCAAGTAGTATTTTGAGGACTTCAGCACAATAATCCAACCACATGCATTTCCTTAATATACCATCACCACAAATGTTGGATGTAATTATTGTTATTGCAAAAAAACCACACAAAAAAACACCTTAGGAAATAATATATTGTGAACATTAATCACACCAGCCATATGATGTGCTTCTTATTTCAAAGCGTTTCCAGAATATCATTAATTCTAAACTGTCTATAAATCACGCCTTTGCCCTAAGTGACTTTAAGTGCTGTTTCACTCATGTTTTCTAAATAGCACTAAACTAATAATGTATTCTTAGTGGGGCCTATCTTCCCTAAAAGTTATTAACATCCTTTTGTCATATCTTTATGGAGAAGCAGCAAAAAACAAACCCTTAATAGCTGTCTATTTGTGCTTCTGCAGCACATATGGCTCCTATCCTTGAATCCATTGCATTTTCAAAACCCTCACCCAATTTTTATCTGTTTGGTATGTCCGTGTGTGCTTAATCCGTTGGGAACCATGCATGCATGTTCATGCAGTGCAGGGCTGCAGCTGATGGGTCACATCGAATAAGGGAATTGGAATATACTTCAGAGTTTATCAAATCCATCCTTTTGCCCAGTGAGCAACTGCAATATAGGCATTTCTGACAGATGGCTCTCCAACTCTTTGCAGATACCAAGGAAGGAGAATTCAACATCTCCCACTCTCTTTGACTGTTGAACATTGCACATTGTGATGAAGTTTCTCCCCACTTTTAGTCGCAATCTGCTACCCTGAAGATTTTGTATAGCACTGACCAGGGGTGTCAACTTGAATAAAATATTTTTGGGGTTCCCCCATCCCACATAATCAGCCACAAGAGGTGACACACACCAAGTGCCAGATTTACGTATGAGCTAAACAAGCTATAGTTTAGGGACCCACTCTTTTGGGGTTCCCCAAAAAATTTAAAGGAAAAAACCAACCACTGGATGTACATTTCCAAAATGTAAGATAAGAAACAAATAAAATAAAACCTACATCATTTTAAGTTAGAGCTTAATAATTATTTCACCATTCATATACTTCTTCTTAATTGTATTTCACTGTTAATATACTTCTTCTTAATTGTATTTCAGTTCAACAATTACTTTAATAAAATACGTGTTTTGTTATGTGCTTTAGATATATAAACAGAATGTGGGGGGCGCTGTGGTGTAAACCACTGAGCCTGGGGCTTGCTGATCGGAAGGTCGGTGGTTTGAATCCCCACAATGGGGTGAGATCCCATTGTTCGGTCCCTGCTCCTGCCAACCTAGCAGTTCAAAAGCACATCAAAGTGCAAGTAGATGAATAGGTACCGCTCTGGCAGGAACGTAAATGGTGTTTCCGTGCTCTGCTCTGGTTTTGCTAGAAGCGGCTTAGTCATGCTGGCCACATGACCAGGAAAAAAAACTTTCTGTGGACAAACGTTGGCTCCCTCTGCCAGTAAAGCGAGATGAACGCCGCAACCCCAGAGTCTTTCGCGACTGGACTTAACTGTCAGGGGTTACCTTTACCTTTACATTTTTTTAGGTCCATAGATTACCATATAGCATATATTCAACACAAAAACACAGCGACAATTTGTTGTTGACAAAGGACAGCTGGACATATAAGGGGCCCCATTACCTTCAATAGCTTAGGGCCTCATCAAACCTAAATCCGACCCTGCACACACCATTTGAATGGCAATGCCCAGTGCTATTTTTCTAGAAAAAGAGGTGCTGGAACTCACCATGTACACCTCACTTGTTCTCTGAGAGGTGCTGGAACTGAGTTCCATTGAGTTCTGGCTGGAAAAAAGACCTGGAAAGTTCCATTAACCTTGGGGGAGGCCTGGCCTCTCAAATATTTTATTGGAGTTGGCCCCTATGGTACTGCCCTCCCTGTCCTGTTGCCCCTCCCATTCTTCCTTCTGGTAATCGGCGATGGCACTGCTGACAGGTCAGATAAGCACTGCTTCCCAACCCTGATTAAGGGCTGGTTGAAGCGGAACGTTTTTGCCTGGTGCCTAAAAATATATACTGAAGTTGCCCTGAGGAGATCATCCTACAAACGGGGAACAGAAAAGGCCCGTTCTCGTATTGCCATCTTCCAGACCTCATGTGGAGGAGGCACACAAAGAATGGCCTCAGATGTTGAACGCAGAGTCTGGGCCAGTTAATATGGGGAGAGACAGTCTATGAGGTATTGCATACCTGAGCTGTTTAAGGTTTTATGGGTCAAAACCAGCACTTTGAATTGGGTCCAGAAGCTAATTGGGAGCCAGTTGGACCAGGATTGGTGTACAGTAGTACCTTGGTTCTCAAATGCCTTGGTTCTCAAACACTTTGGTTCTCAAACTCCGAAAACCCAGAAGTAAGTTTTCCGGTTTTCAAATGTTTTCCGGAAGCCGAACATCCGATGCAGCTGTCGGCTATTGTTTCCAGGGTGCCTGCACCAGTCAGAAGCTGTGCCTTGGTTTTTGAACATTACAGAAGTCAAATGGACTTCCGGAACTGACTAAGTTTGGTGCTTTTGTTCTTGCTATTTATTTTGCATTTTTGTTTTTGAGGCTTTTTCAATTAATTTGTTTTTGTGACTGTGTGGAACCCAGTTCAGCTATTGATTGATTGATTGATTGATTGATTGTGAGATTGCAGAAATGGATAAAAGCCTCCCCTCCAAACAATGACTATCATCAGTGCAGGTAAGAATTTTTTTTAATTTTAATTTTTATCATCTACAAAACTGTCTACAGTACATTGATTATTGCTTTCATTTTATGGGCCAATGGTCTCGTTTGATAGTAAAATTCATGTTGAGAGAGAGATTTCAAAATGAAACTGGGTTAGTGGTGGTAAAGAAAGTAAAATACTTGGGGATTAACATGACATCTAAAAATGTGAACTTATTTAAAGACAATTATGATAAATATTGGACAGAGGTAAAGAAAGATCTAGAAATATGGTCGAATTTGAAGCTTTCCTTGTTAGGCCGAATTGCAGCGATCAAAATGAATGTATTGCCTAGAATGTTATTTTTGTTTCAGACATTACAAATTGTGGACAAACTAGATTGTTTCAAGAAGTGGCAGAAAGATATATCTAAATTTATCTGGCAGGGCAAAAAGCCCAGAATAAAATTTAAGATACTTACTGATGCAAAAGAAAGAGGGGGGTTTGCCCTGCCGGATTTGAGACTGTACTATGAATCGGCAGCTTTCTGCTGGTTGAAAGATTGGCTACTTCTTGAGAATGCAGATATTCTGGATCTGGAAGGATTTGATAACAGGTTTGGTTGGCATGCATATTTATGGTATGACAAGGTTAAAGTTCACAAGGGTTTCAAAAACCATATTGTTAGGAAAGCATTATATAATGTTTGGATTCGGTACAAGGATTTGTTGGAAAATAAAACTCCTAGGTGGTTATCACCTATGGAGGCTAAGGAGGTGAAGAAACTTAACATGGAATTCAAATGGCCGAAATATTCTGAAATCTTAGAACAAGAAAGTGGTGAATTTAAACTACAGAGTTTTGAGAAATTAAAGCCCAAGGTGCGAGATTGGCTTCATTATTACCAAATAATGGAAACTTTTAAACAAGACAGGAAAATTGGCTTCCAGGTGGAGAAATCGAAATTGGAAACAGAACTGTTAGAACCCAATACTAAGAATGTATCAAGAATGTACAATTTGTTGCTGAAGTGGAATACAATAGATGAGACAGTTAAATCAACCATGATTAAATGGGCACAGGACATTGGTCATGACATGATGTTTGTTGACTGGGAACAGTTATGGACCACCGGTATTAAATTCACGGCATGTAATGCCCTAAGAGAAAATATTATGAAAATGATTTACAGGTGGTACATGACCCCAGTCAAACTTGCGAAGATTTATCATCTGCCCAATAATAAATGTTGGAAATGTAATGAGACTGAAGGTACCTTCTTTCACCTTTGGTGGACCTGCCCAAAGATTAAAGCCTTTTGGGAAATGATCTATAATGAAATTAAGAAGGTACTTAAATGTACTTTTCATAAGAAACCAGAGGCATTTCTCTTGGGCATGGTCGGCCAATTGGTGTCAAGGAAGGATAGGACTTTTTTTATGTACGCCACTACAGCAGCAAGGATCCTTCTAGCAAAGTATTGGAAGACACAAGAACTCCCCACACTGGAAGAATGGCAGACGAAAGTGATTGACTTTATGGGATTGGCAGAAATGACTGGCAGAATCCGCGACCAAGAGAAAGAGATGGTGGAGGAAGATTGGAAGAAATTCAAAGCTTATCTTAAGAACTGTTACAATATTGATGAGTGTTAAAATGTCAAGGGGAAGGAAGATGCAGAATTACAGCCGAAAATGTTTGATGATTTAAGGTGAAATTGAGAAAGATAACAAATTTAAATTTAATTGGCTAAAATGGTTGCTGAAAAATTGTAAAATAAGGATGTAAAAAGGGTGAGGTATGGGGAAGTCCGAGAAAGGAGGCTTATGAAAATGAGGTTAAGAACTTATATTTGTGTGTTTGTTTGTATTTGTCGATGTTTTTATGTTGTTGTGGTTGTTTTGTTTTAAAATTGGAAAACTAATAAAAATTATTATATATATAAAAAATAAAATTCATGTTGAATTGCTGTTTTAGGGTTGTTTTTAAAAGTCTGGAATGGATTAATTCATTTTGCGTTAATTTCTATGGCAAAGCATGCCTTGGTTTTGGATCATTTTGGTTTTGGAACGGACTTCTGGAACGGATTAAGTTTGAGAACCAAGGTACCACTGTAATATACTCAAACTGTCTTGTCCCAGTGAGGAAACCAGCTGCTGAATTCTGCACTAGCTGAAGTTTCCAAGCCATCTTCTGAGGCCCCGCTATGCATAACACGTTGCAGTCATCCAGCCTAAAAATTACTAGTGTTTAATATGTGTTGTACCAGTGTGCACCTGATTTGGGGCAATTCCCTTTGTCACTGCTGTTTAGCTGGGTTCACCCACCCTTAGAAGAGGCTTTTCAGAGGCTCAGCAGAATGCAGAGGGGGAGAAAGGATGGGAAAAATCTCTTCCATGAGCTACCTTCTGCCCCTATAAACTTTGGCACCAAGCCATGTTTATTTCCACCTCCAATGTTCAGCCATGAAATATTAAGGGAGCCATCCAGTCTGAGAGGAAAGTGTGTCCTACAAAGAAAGGAACATAATCCTGTTACTCTCGTCTTTATCCAGCTGACATTTCTCATCTCCCTGGAATTCTGCAATGATTATAATGATTCATTTAATTGGATTGAAAGAAATGCTACCGTGAGGTGTCACAACTGAAATACAAATATAAAATGTTAAAATGAGAGCAGAGAAATAGACATGGATATTATGTAAACCCTAAATGACCTACTTGCCTACATGGGGACACACTCAAATTTTGCCACCCATTTTCTTTTTTCTTTTTACTCTCCAGTAGTGACATTTACTTCATGTTGAGCGCTAGGCACACAAAACCTTCAGGCTTAAAAAGCGTCTTCCTCTTGTTGTCACATTAAAATTTTAAGCGTGGTTCATACAAAAAAAAAAGCCAAAAGGAGCCACCTAACAATTGTTCCCTTCCCTAGAGGGAATCTGAACAAAACAAAACTCAGTTGATCTTCTAACATTGCTAGTTACAGTTATATAAAATGAAGTGTTGGATAGTAATCGCCTTAATGTGCGTACTTTTAGCAAGTTTTAATGACCTAGTTTCAGAAGTTTCTAGAGGTTTTTTTATATTAAGGCTGTTAGGAGAATGCAAAGTTATGTGGCATGTTGAAAACTGTAATATGTGAAAGAATGATAGAAGATAATTTGTAGTTTTATGTGACTAAGATTTGCCTCATTATCTTCTCACAACTTAAAGGAGGACATTCTTAGATTTGCAGTCTAATCCGCTCTTTTTCTCTCTGTCAGCCAGGACATATCTCGGTCTCACAGAGTTTGTAAGTGGGATCATTGTTATGATGTATACACAGACAGTCATTCCACTTCTGCATTATTTCAGGCCCTGTTCAAAGAGTCTTTATTTATTTACCAATAAAGCCCTGCTTGACTTGAAACCTCAACAATTATGATAACGTAACTAATATAGTAGAACAAATGGATTGGTCAAAATCAGGAAAGGAAAGAAAATCTATGTGAGTCAGTGCCGTGTAGTGGTTAGAGTAGCAGTCGTCAATGTGATGCTATCCAGGTGTTTCAGATAGCCCCAGCCAGTATGACCAATATTCAGGAATTATTAGAGTTATCCAATAACATATGCCCCCCCCATCAATTTGGCTATCCCTGGGTTAGTGGTTGACTAGTGCTGAAGAAACTCGGGTTCAATTTCCCTAATTTTTTTTTGTATGCTATTTTCATGAATAAAAGCATTTTTTTCCTGCATAGTTTCTCCTATTAAACAGGTTTTCATGCATGCCATGTGGCTGAAGGACTTCACCACAAAATCTGGAGTGCAAATTTCAAAGGATCTCTGTCATGCAGTTCACAACCTGTGTGTATTAGGTAGGTTGCCATTAGAATTCAAACTGTATCAAATATCTCCCCCCAGCTATTCGATTCCATTCTGCTTTTGGTGGTATGTCAGCAAGATATGTTCCAACGATCAAACTAAATACTGTAATCATTTTAACTGGTTTGAGCACTGTATTTTTATGGCATCACATTTGTACATGACTATATACTGCATTGAGAAGCAACAATGACTCTCTGAAGGCTTTCCAAATACATCAGTAATAGCCCCCATCCCTCACTGTGAGGTTTTGTTACCATATCTTCTTCTTCTTTGGCGATCACTTGTAGCTGAGTAAGATTGTGTTCCATAAACACGGTTTTAACAATGAGTCCATAAGTGACTGTGGAGGCCAATTCTGGATCCACATGTCCTTCCACAGTGGGGACATTGGTTTCTGGGCAGGTGTTGATCACGGTGAGGGTTTGCCAAATGTGCCTTCCTCTTTGCACGTTTCTCCCTTGCGTCCTGAGTTCAGGTGTCTTCAAAGCCCATGACACCTTTGGTAAAGGATGTTCTCCAATTGGAGTGTTCCCAAGCAAGTGTTTCCCAGTGTGAGGACAGGACAGAAAGCAATGATTCCTTCTCTTATTCCACTTCATGATTGTTCCCATGTGGGTCCATCATCACTGGAGTCCACACCTTGTTTCCTATAATCTGAGGAGGCATATTGGCCACCTGCCTTGAGTGTCTAGACTGTACACTCCTCAGGAGAGACCTGAGGAGCTTTCCGCAAAAAGGTCTCTGTAGCTTGAGCCCAGTTGCTCAGAAGAAGGCAACACCTATGGAAAAGGCACCAGCATAACTAGTGAGATTTGGCACTAAAACAACTACATTTTAGGGCAGAGGAGGAAACGCTGATTCCCAGACTGTCCACGGGCTGGATTTAGAAAGCGAATAGGCCAGATCCGGCCCCCGGGCCTTAGTTTGCCTACCCATGCTCCAGGACACTGCAGAAACTACAGTGGTACCTCAGGTTACATACGCTTCAGGTTACATACGCTTCAGGTTACAAACTCCGCTAACCCAGAAATAGTGCTTCAGGTTAAGAACTTTGCTTCAGGATGAGAACAGAAATCGCGCTCCGGCGGCACGGCGGCAGCGGGAGGCCCCATTAGCTAAAGTGGTGCTTCAGGTTAAGAACAGTTTCAGGTTAAGAACGGACCTCTGGAACGAATTAAGTACTTAACCCGAGGTACCACTGTATTTGCTTTTTCATTTGCCTTAACTACAGGATTGCTCTCCATGGTCCTGAACAATCCCTGTTCTCCTTCCTTGTCCAAGGTCCTGATCTTGCGTTACCCTTTCAACTGGTTATTCCAGTTCCACCATGCTTATCTTGCTTAGGCCACCAGCTCCCCTTGGTGGTGGACTTCACAATGGATCACGACAATCCCCTATCAGGTCAAGGTGCTCAAATACCCAAGGCTAGCAAATGTAATTTTGCCACCTGAGGCAGAAAATCCATTTGTGTCTCTCCCCCACCCTGGCAATAAAAAAATAAATAAAATGAGCATTTTGTTTTGCTTCATGGCAACTACCTGAGGAGGTTGCCTCACTCTGCCTAATTGTAGGGCTTGTCTACATACCCAACATGACTGAGAGTGGAATTGCTGGAGGCATGTGCTATGAAAAAGTGATAAAGCACTGTTTCATGAAACTCCACCTCCCAACACAACACAATCCAGGATTCTGGCTTTATATGACTCTTGACTTACCTGTAGTACAAACATAATTTAAACCCTGAGGTATTTATGTTTGGAATACTTCAGTCTGAAATTCTTAGTTGTCAGAAAAATATATATATGTATGATAGAATTCATGGAAACAACAGGTTTAAGAATAAGAGAGCAATAAGATTCTTTATTCAAAGAGGAGTGGATTTTTTTTTGCTGAATATCTAGAAAATAATTGTGTACAATTGAAAATGCTGGTAGCATTTAGATAAATTCAACAGTATGGCAAATATTGGAAAGATGTAAAATGGAGAAGTGATTAGATTGGCTATACAGTCGTACCTCGGCTCCTGAACGCCTTGGGAATCGAACGTTCTGGCTCCTGAATGGTCGAAAACCGGAAGTGAGTGTTCTGGTTTTTAAACATTCTTTTGGAAGCCGAACATCTGACGGGGCTTCCCGCAGCCAATCAGAAGCAACACTTCGGAAGTCGAATGTTTCGGAAGTCGAACGGACTTCTGGAATGGATTCCGTTTGACTTCCAAGGTAAGACTATAGTAAAATATGCAGGGATGATAGATAAGGAAAATGAACCATGAAAGGAGAAGGAGGGAAGTCAATTGTTACATGGTATTATGTGAAATGTTATTTTGAGATGTGTAAACTGAAAATTAAAAAAAAAAAACTGTTATGAAGAAAAGAAAAGAAATATTTTCCCTGGCATCTCTGTTTACCTCTTTGCCCCAATTTTATCTTGCGGGTTTTTAAAAATAATATTTTTTATTGGATTTTCCATGTATACATCCTCTAACAATATTTCTCTAACAATTTTCCATATTTCCCCCCTTCAACCCCTGGACTTCCCTCCTATTCCCATTTTGTTTTATTTCCATATTACTCACCCTGCGTGTTGTTTCCCAAAATTTCCCCAATACATATAGTCTTACTTTTTATTATATACAACTGTGTTTGTTTATTCAAACCCTGCCAATGAGTCCAATTCTTTATGTTGCCTCTTCATATATGTTGTAAATGGCTCCCATTCTCTTTTAAAGTCTTTGTTGTCCTTTTCATGTAATTTTCCTGTTAATTTTACCAGTTCTGCCTATTCCATACTCAATTTTGTTCCCTCATTGCACGCCTCTCTTCGGACCATATTCGAAGGCCAAAGCTCATTGCCTCCTCTTGAAATGATTGGCGCTCCCAGTGTCTGTCTGAGAGCAGGAGCTCATGTTTGGATAGGCCTGCGGATTTTGTGCATTTAGCAGATTTGTGATCTCTGGTTGCCCGCAGACATAAACATTTGTCCTCTCCTCTCCTTCGGTTTCCTCTCACAACCCTGCCTGAGTCTGCTATTTTGTTGTTCATTTATGTAGCCTGCTCACTGGCTTCCCTCTCTGACCAAGCTCCATTTACCCCACTATTTTGTGTCTCCCCTCCCCAAACTGCTTTGCTATTGACCTGTCGAGCGCTGATGGAAATCTCAAATGCGCTCGTCTGTCAGAGGTGCTGCTTAAACAACAGCGCAGCTACGGAAATCATGCATTGTTTATTTAAAAGGCCCCTCAGCTCCCTCGCGGCAACTGCAGAACGGTGGCGGCTAGAGCAGCCTGTACCTCTGTTGTTTTCTTGTTGAATAATACAGCGAGATGCAATTGCACCTGTACTCTGCGCTTCGCAAGCCGGTGTGTCCCACAGCACTTTGCGCTGCAGTAAGGTGGCTTTAAAAAGAAAAGGGAAAAAAGGAGAAACACCGAAGGACTTGTCAGATCAGTTGAAAACCAGGCCGGAGAGAAGGGCTATTAGCAGGGACTTGAACTTGAAAAGCCTGCTCTGGAGGGAGAGAATTTCCCAGACTTCCTGCACGTAGTGCAGAAATGCCTAAGTAGCTGTGAAAGAGGACTTGGGAAGGAGGCAATTAGATGTCTCCCCCCCCCCCCCCCCAGCTCAAGAATGCATCCTTTATGGCACGGCAGTCAGGAGAATAGCTAACTGCTTGGGACACACAATTCCCAGCTCCGAACATCTGCAGCGTTGATCAAAGAACCACCTCATAGGCCTGAATGTGTTTCATCTGTTAACATACCCTGATCAGGCAAGATTCTGCACCCACTCTTCTTTATCCCATTGTGTAATAATCTGGACCGGGAGATGCATGTGCTCCAGCAACAGTGAAACACATGAGTTACCGTACTTTTCCGTGTATAAGACTAGGTTATTTTCTTTTAAAAGTATGCTCAAAAGTGGGGGTCATCTTATACATGGATAGTACATAGGTTGGGCGTTTGATTGGTTGCTGCCATGGCTGTCAGTGGCTATTGAGCATGTTATAGGTGGCTGCATCAAGGGCTGGTGTTGATTGGCTGTTGCTGCGGCAATTGGGGGCGGGGGCGGTTGGCAGCTTTGGCCGGCAAGGGGACAGACGACAGGCGGATTTTGCGATGTGTGTGGGTGAGCGATTTTCGACAAGCTCAACAACCCTGTGCCATCTTCCCCCTATTTTCTTAAGGGGGTGTCTAATACATGGAAAAATACGGTATGTTTGCAACGAGAGTTTGCACAGCACTCTGACATAGAAATGCATGAATTCTTTCTATCCCACACACCACAAGAGGACAGCACAGGTGTGAAAAGTGCCTGTGCAAACCTCGTATGTCCACCCAAGTCGCTCTAAATAGGGTTGCCATATGTCCTCTTTTTCTAGGACATGTCCTCTTTTTCAGGGGTAAAATTTCTGTCTGGGCGAATTTTTTTTGAATTTGCCAAAATGCCCGGGCTTGCAGGAACAGGGTACTTTTTATGTTGCATACGCAATACTAGATGACCAAGTGCAAAATGTATACATACTGTGTGAGTTTTGCAGGATGCAGGAAAGGACCAGGTCCTTATTTTGAAGGGGCATTGATTTGTTTGAATCTCTCTTATTTTTATGTTTTAAAAATAGTTTAAATTCAGCTCCAGGGGCTTGTGATGACCATGCCATGGGTGCCAGCCAAGAATCTCCCTGAATAGGACTTCCGGGTTGGTGCCTCTGGTAATGGCGGAATTCCGCTGATCGGGAGGAATTTGCCCCGTGGGAATTTGGGTCTGGCCACCACAGCGAAGGCGGAGACCCACAAAAAATCACAGGTGGGAGAAGCCTGTGAGTGTGGGATTCGGCGGGCACCTTTGGCACCTCCCTTACTCGAGGGGAAACCTGGTTTTGGGGGTCAGGAGTGACGTGTGGTGAGCGACGCAGTGCTTTGAATCGTCTGCTTTTTCCACAGAGCGAAGCCGCATAGCTGTTGCCGGAGAGCGCTGACTTTTTCCTGTGGACAATTTGATTCTAAAGTAACTACCCATGAGTAGAGCTGAAGCGGGAGAATTGGGTTTTTAAATGTTTAATTCGGTATCGTAACGGGGAGGTTCAATACAGGAAGTCCACCTTCCCCTTTTGTAAATAGACTAAAGCAATGAGGCTGCAAGCTGAAGTCTTGGAAAGCCTATTGTAAAAGACTAAATTAAACCCCCCCTTGGAGGCAGGAGAAGAGGGGGGGAAGTTGTGGACTGAATATGCCTACAGGTGAGAGCGAAGAGAGTTAAAATACCACCGCTCTGACCCTGGAAACGGGCTGCTAGCAGGACTGACGTCTTTTGGAACGTTCATTGACAGCTAGCTAATAAGAGAAATACATTGTTTCTACTGTCTCCGGATGCTTTTAAAAAGGAGTAAAAGTAACTGAAAATTGAAACTAACTTTGGATTCTTTGAACTGTGTTTAAAAGAGGACATTATTGATTAACATAAATAGAAACTGTTTCCCCCTAGTGGAAGCCTCTGAAACTGGTTGCTTTACAAGAGTTGGGCTAGGGGAATTTCCAGCTGCAAGATAAAAAACTGTGAGACTCTGGGACTGACCTTGAATCTTTTAAGTGCTATGGCAAATGGAAAGGAAAAAACAGACCAGTCAACTGCAGAAAAAACATTAAGGTCTGGGAGGACTTTGCAGCAACCCAGGAGAGGCTCAGCACCAGCCCTCCCTGCTTCTTCTGCGACTGCTTCTGCACCAGTACACTCAAAACCAAGAGGAATGTCGACAGAAGAGGCCTTAGCGGTTGCATTAAATAAGATAAATGATTCACTGGAACAGCTTAACAAGAAAACAGATGCGACAAATGCAAAAGTGGATGCTGCAACTATTAGTATAAATAATCTGGGACAAAAGGTGAATACCAATACAGAAACCATCCAGAAGTTGATTCAGGAATTTACTTTGATACGGCAGACTGCGGAGGAACTCGAGAGAGAGAGAGTCCCAGCCCTACAGAGGCAACTTGATGAAGATAAGTTGATGCTTGCTATGATTGAACTTAAAGAAAAACAGACGAATTTGAGGATCAGAGCCGTACCTGAATTGGAGAAGGAAAGCTTGACAGATTTTCTCACACAGGAATTTGCTGACTTTTGGGACTTGGACTTGGGCCAAGAAGAGTTTAGAATTGTGAGGGCCTTCAGATTTGGAAGAGGAGGGAAAAAAAGAGAAGAATAGAATAAGAGACTGCTTGATCACTCTTCGAACTAAAGAAGGGCCTAACTACGGAGATATTGTTGCCCTGCTGAGAAGGAATAAAATCATCTTTAGGTGGGAGTTTCCCCAAGGTCTATCTTTCAGTTTCAAAGGAAGGAAAATAAAAATAAGATCAGTAGAAGATAAAGTAAAGTTTTTGTATAAATGCGAAGAAGATCTGCAGAGGGGACTTGGAAAAGAGCCAAGAGCATCAGATAGAAGATCACTAGGATGAAGTTGATGGACTACATGGAACTGGTGGAAATGACTGGCAGAATCTGAGACCAGGGAGAAGAATCGGTGGAAGAAGACTGGAAAAAGTTTAAAGATTATTTACGGAAATACTGTAAAATTAATGAATGTTAGAAAAATGTTGGAATGAAGTTATATGGCTTTAGTAGAAATGTTATAAGAAATTAAGTATAAATAGATTAATAGAGTATTAAAGGAAAAAATAAGGTTAGAATGTGTTAAGATAATTATAGGATAGAAAACAGAGGAAGATGGAAAGGAATTGCTGAAACAATTAACAGAAGTAGAATACAAAAAGGGAGGTGTGAGGAGGTCGCTGAAATAAGTGAATGAAAGATAAGATACTGAAATTGTTAGATGTGTTTTAAATTGTTTTTGTTTTGTTTTGTTAGTTTAATGTGTTAGTGTTATGTAGTGTTTTTGTATTGTATTTTATTGTTCTTCTTTTTTGTAGTGTTTAAATTGTTGGAAAAGTAATAAATATTATTTTCAAAAAAAAAGAATCTCCCTGAATAGCTAGCTTTTCCTTTATTTGAACTGAAGTATGCTCCAAAAATAGCTTTTAAAATTGCTCCATGGAGGTGTGATGGCAACGTCAAGGGTACTAGCCAATTAACTCCCACAACCACCCTGTTTTCCATTATTTGTTTTTTTTTAATGAATATTTATTGGCATTTTCAACAACCACAAAAAACGAAAAATAGACAAAAGAACAATAACATAAATGCAAAAATTCAAAACTAAAAAACACACACTTAAAAACACATAAAAATTCAGTTACTTATTTTCATTTAACTTGTTTCTCAGACCTCCTCACACCTCCCCTTCTTGTATTCCAATTTAAATTATTAACTCAGCAAATCCTTATTACTTATTTCTCAACTTTAGCTTAATAATTTATTCTCACATGTTGTTATTTTATTTTTCCTCCTCTTCCATTTCCTCAATTTATTTTTACAAACCTTATTTTCATTTAATTTAAACCATTTTAAAAACCGAATTTAACTTATCCAATCTTAAACATCAATACTTATACATCGTTCCTCATTCTTAAACATTTTCCTAAAGTCGACCAATATTTCCCTTCCACGGCTTTCCCAATTTCCATACAAATAGTAAAACAAGATAAAAACAAAGCAAATTATAATTATATACCCTTTGGATTTCCAGACTCCACCCACCCCTTTCCCGGTTTCAGTCCCCAACAAGTGTCCATCTGTCTCAATATACTGTTTAGCCTGGAGATCTCACGTCTGAGGCTCTTAAATCTCTTTCAATTCCTCTCTGCCGGTCTTTTTGATAGTCCTTAATGTTAAGTCCCAAATCTCGGAGAGGCTCCGGCCCAACAGGATCCATGTTTCTTCCAGCCAGACCTCCATACTTAAAAGTAGGACCTATGGGGTACTCCAAATCTTGTTTCATACTCCTTTCAAGTCCAAATATCCCCAAAGCTCCAACTTTCACCTTGGTCAAGTTTATGATCCTTCGGTCTTCAGATCTCCACATAAGGAGACCTCTCAGTTTTCCACTCTCCAATTCAGGCCAGGCTTTCCACATCAAATTTTTATTTTCCTTTGTTGCCATCCTGTCAGACCACAAGTTGTAACTCTCCTTTGACATCTGCAAATTACAGCTCCTCCTTCCTTTTCTTCAGGGGAAACATATGTCTCCTTCTCCATATTCTCATGGCTCTCTGGTAACTGAGAGCTCTCAAGTTTCTCTGATTGTCCAATTGAATAGGCTTCCTGCTTCAAATCCTTATCAAGTTCAACCACATTGTTTACTTTTAAGTTCAGATTTGTGACGCTTATAGCCAAAGCATCGACTTGGCCTTGTAACTTTCCCAAGAGAACAAATGCTCTGTCCAATTCAGCCTGGATTTTCCCTCCTCCAGCCATTGTAATGTCCCTAAACCCCCTCTAGGGGGATTTTGGTTCCTTAATGTACCTTTCAGCTCAAAATCCAAAAATCAAGTTAGTTTGCATCAGCCCTTTCTTACTTTCAAAAAATTGTAACAAATATAACCAGCAGCAGCAACAGAAACAAAGTTCTCTTTTTCCTTCTGACAGCTAGCTTGACAGCTGTCAAGCTCTTGAATACTTCATCAACAGGCTATCTCGCGGGACGCTCCCGGGTCCGGGGGGTGGGGGGTGGGGTGAAACTTCAGCTCCCAAAGTTAATCTTTTATCCTCCGTAAAGTTTCTTATAATGTCAAACCGTGAAAGTTAAAGTCCCTTTTTTAAAAAAAAAAGGTTTCTCTCGACCTTAGATGGCAGGTTCTTTGCTTTAGATTATTTACAAAGGTGGGGGCAGTGGACTTCCTTTTTAACCCTTCCCCGCTCGTTCCTAATTCAACAGAATTTTCTTTAAATTCCAATTTCCGTATTACTCACGGGTTGTTTCTTTAAAGTCCAATCGTTCCAAGGAAAAAGTCACTGCTCTCCGACAATGGCTTGCGGCTTCACTCCGCAGAAGGAGCAGTCTACTCACAGCACCGCGCCGCACCCCATCCCCGTTCCGGAGCCTTTAAAAAGGCTCCTTCGCAGCTTGGGGGGCGCAAATGGTGCCCGCCGAGTCACCAGGTTCACAGGCATCTGCGCCTGTGATTTTTAAGGGTCCCCGCGTCACCGCTGCGGACAAGACCCGATCCTGCGGAGCCGATTCCCTCCGGAGTTCGGAGGGAATCCGCCATTAGTCGATGGCGCTAAGCCGGAAGTCCTCTGTTTTCCATTATTTGAATCATGCTACACACATGATTGTGTAGCCTGCAAGAAGGTCAAACCTATCCACTCTGAAAGAAATCAGCCCTGAGCTCTCACTGGAAGGACAGATCCTGAAGCTGAGCCTCCAAGACTTTGGCCACCTCATGAGAAGAGAAGACTCCCTGGAAAAGACCCTGATGTTGGGAAAATGAAGGGCACAAGGAGAAGGGGACGATGGAGGTCAAGATGGTTGGACAGTGTTCTAGAAGCTACCAGCATGAGTTTGACCAAACTGCGGGAGGCAGTGGAAGACAGAAGTGCCTGGCGTGCTCTGGTCCATGGGGTCACAAAGAGTCAGACACAACTAAATGACTAAACAACAACAGCAACACACATACAGGACTATCTCTTCACCCCTCACTCTAGAAGTGGGAAAGGTATGCTTGTATTTAACACAGAGTGCTTCCAAACTAGGCCTGTGGTTCTAGGAATGTCCCACCAACATTCACCAGAAAATGCAACATTTCCAGAAATCATTTCTTTCTTTCTTTTGATTAAATTTGTATACAGCCCTTCATCTGAAAATCACAGGGCAGTTCACAACATAAAAAAATAACAAAATGAAAGCATAAAACAAAAAAACAATAACCTACTCCCACAAATACATTTAAAGATCCATAAAACGTTAATCAGCCGAAGACCCAATTGTAGAGAAACGTTTTCACCTAGCATCTAAATATAAGTAATGAAGGTGCCAGGAGAGCCTTCCTGGGGAGACAATTCCATGACAGAAAAGGTCTGTTCTTGTGTTGCAACCCTCAGGACCTCTCATGGAGGAGGGACACAAAGAAGATTATGATTGCAGGATCCGGGTCAGTTCATAAGGAGAGGGGTACTTCTTGATGTATTGTGGTCCTGATCTGTTTAAAGCTTTATAGTTCAAAACCAATGCCTTGAATTGGGCCCCAAAACTATTTGGCAGCCAGTGTAGTTGGGCCATAATTGGAATACCTTATGAAGAGAGACTCTATCTGTGTGGGGAACCATGTGTAGAGGACATTTGCCATTACTTACTACAATGCCCACTGTATGCAGACCCAAGAGACTGATTTATGAAACCCCTTTTCATGACAGAAACAAATCTAAACAGGGCGGAGAGGATGAAATTGTTGAGTGATACTGATGACTCTGTGACTTATGCCGGTGGCTCTCCCTGGCACCTAGGAAGATTAAAAAGAACTGGATGGACTAGTGGTTAATTGCAAAGGGGATTCTGAGATCTAATTTGCACATTTTGTTTATGAATGACTTTTTATTCTGTGTAATAAGAACCTTTGGTGGGTTTGACCATGGTTTTTACTGCATATGTAGCGAATGCAGTTTTCTTCTTCTTCTTCTTCTTCTTCTTCTTCTTCTTCTTCTTCTTCTTCTTCTTCTTCTTCTTCCTCCTCCTCCTCCTCCTCCTCCTCCTCCTTTGGATGTTGCCATGGCCTTTGGCTAGCACTTAAAAAATAATAATGGCATAATATACTCAAACTGTCTTGTCCCAGTGAGCAACCTGGCCGCCAGATTCTGCACCAGCTAAAGTTTCCAAACTGGCTTCAGAGGCAGGCCTATGTATAATGCATTGTGGTAATCTAATCCAGAGGTTACAAGAAAATAGCAGACAGAAATTAGGCTATCCCTGTTCATATAGGGATGTACCTGGAACACCAGCCAAAGCTGATGGAATGCACTCCATGCCACCAAGTTCACCTGAGCCTCAAGTGACAGCAAAGGATTCAGCAGTACCCTCAAGCTATGTACCCGCTCCTTCAGGGGAAGTGTAACCCTATCAAGAGCAGGCAACGTCCCAGCCATCCAGTCTAGGGAATCACCTGCTAATAATAATAATAATAATAATAATAATAATAATAATAATAATAATAATATATTAATACCCCACCCATGGGGCGGCTTCCAGCAAAATATTAAAATACAATAATTCATCAGATATTAAAAGCTTCCCCAAACAGGACTGACTTCAGATATCTTCTAAAAGTCAAATAGTTGTTTATTTCTTTGATGCCTGATGGGAGGGAGTTCCACAGGGCTGGTGCCACTACTGAGAAGCCCTCTGCCTGGTTACCTGTAATCTCACTTCTTGCAGGGAGGGAACCACCAGAAGGCCCTTGAAGCTGGACCTCAGCTGAGTGATGGAGGTGCAGATGCTCCTTTAGGTATACTGGGGCCAAGTCTGTTTAGGGCTTTAAAGGTCAGCACCAACACTTGGATTGTGCCTGGAAATGTACTGGGAGCCAGTGTAGGTCTTCCAGTGCCACAGTCTTATCTGGATTGAGTTTGAGTTTGTTGGCTCTCATCCAGTCCATTACCAAGGCATGACAATGGTCCAGCACACTGCAGCAAAAAAGAATAAGGTTATTATGTCTACACGCACACATGCATTTAACAGCTTCATTGTTGCAAATTTAAAACTCAAATCATTTCCCAATGGGGTGGGTGGGTAAAATAATTTCTGTGTATTTGCTAGGCTGCCTCATGACCTATGTATGACTTGCATAGCAGTTAATCAGGAAGGCTCTATTTGTGTCAAGTAATCGGAATCCATTTCATAATCAGTATCTCATCAAGCAGCATGGGCTGTGCGAGAGATCAGAGAGAATAGGTATGAATACATGTTTAGTAAGGTGGGAAGGTGCGGGAACCTGAAGTCAGCAGCACTTTGAAATCAATAACAATCAATTCAGAAGCCATTTGGAAGGCGGCAGCTTCTGACAGAGCAGGCAAAGTGTCAAATTTTGTAAAAAGCCAGCTCCCTGATGCCTCAGCAGCTGCCTTTGAATGTGTTTCTTGAAAAAAGATCCATCAGATCAGAAATGAAGGAACAGGCCAGGGCAGTGGAGAGAAAAGACACCGTATGAAAAGGGAAGAAAGGGAAGAAGGGTTTCAGGATCAATGGGAGGATGGCGATCAGAGCGAGTAATGAAGATGGTCCTCCTAATGCAATGGTGACACAACAGAGCTGAGCATGTGTGGAATAGCTTAAGATTTAGGATTAGTAATTGTTTAAGGGATGCAGGTGGCGCTGTGGTCTAAACCAGTGAGCCTCTTGGGCTTGCCAATCAGAAGGTCAGTGGTTCAAATACCTGCAACGGATTGAGTTCCCGTTGTTCTGTCCCAGCTCCTGCCAACCTAGCCGTTCAAAAGCATGCCAGTGCAAGTGCTGTATTTTTTGCTCTATAAGAAGCACCTGGCCATAAGACGCACCAAGTTTTTAGAGAGGAAAACAAGAAAAAAAAAATTCTGAATCAATGTTGTTGAAGAGGCTTTGCGTGGCTATCACTGAAGCCAGAACAGCAAGAGGGATTGCTGCGCAGCAGGAACGCTCCCACTGCTCTGAAGAGGCTTCGCGCGGCTATCCCTGAAGATAGATAAATAGGTACCACTGCAGTGGGATGGTAAATGGCGTTTCCGTGCACTCTGGTTTCTGTCACAGTATTCTGTGCACCAGAAGTGGCTTAGTCATGCTGGCCACATGACTTGGAAAGCTGTCTGTGGACAAACGCCAGCTCCCTTGGCCTGAAAGTGAGATGAGCATTGCAATCCCATAGTCGCCTTTGACTGGACCTAACTGTCCAGGGGTCCTTCACCATGTTGTTTTTTAAAAAATAACTGTTTGGGAGACTATGACCAGGCTATCCCTAAACAGGAACTATAGTTGCTGGTGAACCGCCTAAAGTTAGCCATTGAGGTAACATGGGTCTTGATCAAGAACGCCAAATCCAGTAGTAGTCCAAAACCACACAACTTTTCCTTCAACATGAGTGCAACTCCACCCAGAGCAAGATGCACACCCAATTCCAGGACACAGGAGCCTGCTACCCTATCTTTCCAAGACCCAGTCTGAGTTTATCAGCCTTCGCCCATTCATTACTGGATCTACGCCAGTAGATCACCACGCAGTTGGTGTTGAAACAAGGAAACACAGAATCCCAGCTAAAGTAGCCAGATATAGTATATGCACGAGAAATACTTTGTGGAAGTGGAGAAGGGAGAGAAGAAGGTATTCCCTGAATGTCTTGCAGATGACCAAGCCCTTGCTAGCTTGTGAGGTCATCTCAGCCAAGCATGAGGAAATGGTGGTATTGAATCTCAACACAAGTGGGCTACTTTTGCAAGAGGTGATGTCAAAATGTAGCAATCAGCTGCCCCCCTCCCCCAACTGAATTTAACCACCCTCTCCCTTCCAAGTGTGTTTTTATTGCTTGCGCATTGTGTAAGATTGATTCTCAGAAACGCACATGCTGGATTTTCAATTGAGAATCATGGAGCTACGGTTTTGGGGGAAAAGTGGGGGAGGGAACATATAGCTTTTTTTAATTTATGGGTGGATCAGTCTACATGTACTAATTGGGTTTTTATAGACAATTCCTGAATATTTTTGCTGATTAATTTCAGTAAATGTTGCTACCCAAATATATCATGGCTTGAGCATCCTGGCCTTTTTAATAGACTATATAACTCCCTGAAAATCTTTATCTAATCAGGTAAAAACTAATATATGAACAAGTTCATGTTTACAAGAGAAACCCAAGGCCAGAACAGCCTATAAACTGAAACCACTTAACCTGAGTGCTAAAATACAGAGCAAGCAGGATTATATTGTCCATCTATTTTCCTTCCTTCCTTCCTTCCTTCCTTCCTTCCTTCCTTCCTTCCTTCCTTTCTGTCTATCTATGAAAGCCTGAAATATAGTGAATGTCAGCATACACATGTGAGTGTTGACAATCTCAGATGCATTTTTGTGAACGATCAAGAACTCAAGAGATAAATCAGGGAATGATGTCAGTCACCTAAATGAGATTGTCGGCATTCCCTGGTGTATGTCCAATGTGTAGGGGCACACAGAGTAGATGCTGACATTCCCAACATTCATCTGGGATTGTTAGCATTCCCACATGAATGTGGCATTGCCCCCCCCCCTTTTCTTACATTCCTATTATGGGTGTGTATTACCTTGGAAATGAGGAGAATCATGTTAATATCACAACCAGGCTTCCTTTCCTTCTTTGTTAACATTTTAATTTCCTATTCCTTTTTTAGTAAAACAAAAAACGAGTTGTTTTTTCACTGCAATCTGTAGTTTTATATGACTGTATAAAAACATAATAAAACATTAAACATTTAGAAACTTCCCTATACAGGTCTGCCTTCAGATGTCTTCTAAAGATAATTTATCTCTCTTGTTCGGGGGAGTCACATAACTCCATACTCTCCAACATTTCTCTGATGAAAATAGGGATGTCCTTAGGAAAATAGGGACACTCTGGAATCAAATCAGAAACTGGGATGACTTCTGTAAATCCAAGACTGCCCCTGGAAAATAGGGACACTTGCCCCAGCCAGGTGAAGGCTGCTCTACTCAGATTGCCTACATGACTCAGATTGGAGCCTACTGCTCCAATTTCTCCTGTCTCCCAATACTATGAGGCCATATTCTCCACCTACACTGCTTCCATTAATTATTAGTTTTGTTTCCTATGATTAACACAGTCATTAGGGACAGTGAACAAGGCTTGAGGGATCTGTTTTCCTTTCTAGCTCCCTTATATCAATCAGCGTAGGCCTGTTTCACTCATCCATCATATTTCTCTGCACACTTCTGCATTAATCATGCCAATCTACCAGTCTGGCTCACCACTATCTTTACAAATATGATTTAGTACACAAAGGGTGGAATTCAACACCACGCCATTGCAATCAATCCGCCTATGCAAGCATTTCAGCTTGCCAGATAGAGCTATATTTCCTTTTGTGGAAGTTCTCCAGATGCCCAGCAGAGCCGATTATTTTTGGCCACGGCAGGGGGGGGAGGAGCAGGGAGATGAGAGTGGGGGGAGGTCCTGTGGTCCTGTTGCACCAGTGGGACTCATTGTGGCTCCCATTAGAGCAGGGGTCAGTAACCTTTCTCAGCCGTGGGCCGGTCCACCGTCCCTCAGACCATGTATTGGACCAGACTATATTTTGCAGAAGAAGAGGAAGAGGAAGAGGAAGAGGAAGAGGAAGAGGAAGAAGAAGAAGAAGAAGAAGAAGAAGAAGAAGAAGAAGAAGAAAAGAACGAATTCCTTGTTGTTGTTGTTTAGTCGTTTAGTCGTGTCTGTCTCTTTGTGACCCCATGGAACAGAGCACGCCAGGCACTCCTGTCTTCCACTGCCTCCTGCAGTTTGGTCAAACTCATGCTGGTAGCTTCGAGAACACTGTCCAGCCATCTCATCCTCTGTCGTCCCCTTCTCCTTGTGCCCTCAATCTTTCCCAATATCAGGGTCTTTTCCAGGGAGTCTTCTCCCGCAGTTTGGTCAAACTCATGCTGGTAGCTTCAAGAACACTGTCCAGCCATCTCATCCTCTGTCGTCCCCTTCTCCTTGTGCCCTCAATCTTTCCCAATATCAGGGTCTTTTCCAGGGAGTCTTCTCTTCTCATGAATATTGGAGTCTCAGCTTCAGGATCTGTCCTTCCAGTGAGCACACAGGGCTGATTTCCTTCAGAATGGATAGGTTTGATCTTCTTGCAGTCCATGGACTCTCACGAGTCTCCTCCAGCACCATAATTCAAAAGCATCAATTATTCGGCGATCAGCCTTCTTTATGGTCCAGCCCTCACTTCCATACACCACTAAACGAATTCCTATGCCCCACAAATAACCCAGAGATGCATTTTAAATGAAAGGACACATTCTACTCATGTAAAAACACGCTGATTCCTAGACTATCTGCAGGCCAGATTTAGAAGGTGATTGGGCCGGATCTGGCCCCCAGGCCTTAGGTTGCCTTCCCCTGCATTAGAGCAATTGTTTGGTTGCCTCTGGTCTATCTCCAAACTCTCCAAGTGTCCCTGTTTCCAAGGGACAGTCCCAGACTTACAGAAGCCATCCTGGTTTCTGATTTGATCCCAGAATGTTCCACTTTTCCTTAAGATGACCTTGTTTGCATCAGAGAAATGTTGGAGAGGAGCCCAGGGTTTACAAGATTGTTTTTCCTGGAGACTTACAACACCACTTTATTTTACACACACACACATTTCTTTATCCTTTCCCTTGAATGCATTTATTTATTTGTTTGTTTGTTTGTTTGTTTGTTTGTTTGCTTGCTTCTCTTACCCGGTTTGACTTAAAGCTCACAGTATGGGATTTCTCAGTAGGTGGTAATGTAGCTGTGTTGCATATGAATTATGGCACAGACTTAGAAATCGTAATAGCGGAGTATCTATGTCTCTTACCTGCTATATAATTCCATGACAAGGATATAAATCTCTAGTCAATTTCGGGGTGTCGGTGGTGGTGAAAATTATTATTAAAAGCCAGCATTTGCCTTTGTGACAAATGAAGATGTAGAGGGGCCTTGTTGGAATTGAATGAGGCCAAGTACCGGTACTCATGAAGCCTTAAGTTGTGGCAATGAAATTGCCAGATCTGCAGGAAAGCATCGTTGCCCACTGCCCCAGCTTGTTGAAATTGAAATACTTTATTGTCACTTGTACAACCTGTATACAGTGAGATTACACTAGCACCCCCCCACTCAGCTCTCTTAGTCTTAATTCCCCTCGTTCACTGACGCACACCCACCAAACCTGAAAGTCAGTTGCCCTGTTGTTATCTTTTCATTCAGCAGCCTAACAGCCCACAGATAGAAGCTGTTCTTTACCCTGTTGGTGCAACTAATCATGCTTCTATATCTTCTGCCCAAGGGCAGGAGATCAAGAAAGTGCCGGTCGGGGTGTGAATCATCCCTGAGAATTTTCCTCACTCTCCTGAGGCAACGTACTTCCGCAATTTCATCCAGCAGATTCACGGAACAGCCCATAATATCTTGTGCTGTATTCACTACCCTCTGCAGGCACTTCCTATCAGTTGATGTCAAACCAGCGTACCACACCGTGATGCAGTATGAAAGGACACTTTCTATTGTGGACGGGTAGAAGGAGATCATCAAATGTTGATTGACATTGTTCTTTTGCAATACTCTGAGGAGATGGAGTCTCTGTTGGGCTTTCTTAAATGCCTGGGCTGTATTGATTTTCCAAGTAAGGTCTTCACTGAGATAAACTCCTAGGAATTTAAAGGAAGAGACTCTCTCCACACAGCCCTCCCCAATGTACAGCAGGGCTAGTTCTTCTCTCTTGCTCTTAATCCTGCTAAATCCCAATAGTGGCCCTTTTCTCTCTGCCTGTCAACCTCTGTAGGACCGTCACAAAAAGCCACTGAGCTAAACTCTCATTCACACCATAAAATCAGCCCTGAGTGCTCACTGGAAGGACAGATCCTGAAGCTGAGGCTCCAATACTTTGACCACCTCATGAGAAGAGAAGACTCCCTGGAAAAGACCCTGATGTTGGGAAAGATGGAAGGCACAAGGAGAAGGGGACGACAGAGGACGAGATGGTTGGATAGTGTTCTCAAAGCTACTAACATGAGTTTGACCAAACTGCTGGAGGCAGTGGAAGACTGGAATGCCTGGTGGGCTCTGGTCCATGGGGTCACAAAGTGTCGGACACAACTAAACAACAACATATAAAGCACTGTGATATCCCTTCCAACATCATGGCATCCCCCCAAAATTCTGGGAGCTATAGTTTCTTAAGGGTACTGAGAATTGTTACGAGGTCCCTATTCCCCTCATACGGGGCTTTTTTTTTGGGGGGGGAAACTCATAGCAACTCAGTTCAGGCACCTCTTAGGTGGGCACCATCAGAGGCGGAACTAGCTTTTCCTGCACCCGGATCAACACACATACTGTGCACCTGGGGGCGGGGCTAGCTGCACACGGGGGCAGGGCAAGCTTCCCAGGGAGGTGCTGCCTGCGGCGAGCGTCCTGAGGGGGGCACTGATGATGGCGAGTATCCCAGTGAGTGTCCTGGGGGCACTGTGTGCGGTGAGCATCCCACGGGGTGGGGCAGACCAGCAATGTCACCCCCCCCCCCAGGAATGACACCAGGGGCGAATTGCACCCCCATTCCTCTGCCAGTGGGCACCATTGCTATTCAAAGAGAACAAGAGAGGTGTTGCTGTGGCACCTTTTCCCCTAGAAAAATAGCTCTGCCTCCACAGAACAACAATCCCCAGAGTTTCCTGCGAAGAAGGATTCGCGGTTAAACCGCGCCAGAAATTGTAACTGTGAGGGGAATGGGGTCTCTTGACAACTTCCTCACTTCTTGCTCCTTTAGCATACCTTCCAACATTCATCAGATGAACATAGGGACATTCCTCATTCCCCCCCCCAACTGACCCTCCTCGACCATGCAGGGCAGGTCCGGCTGGCTGGGAAGGAGACAGACAGGAAAGGTTGGCAACCAATGTCCACTGGGCAAGCAGTCAGCATCCATTGTGATGTAATTGGCAAATGAAAATGAAACTTTTGGTTTCTCTCAGTTTCTTTTTTAAAAATAATAATATTTTTTATTAGTTTTACATAGAATCACTTTACATAACATCATATCTTACTGAAATTTCATTGGCTCAACTGAGCCTCATGACTTCCCTCCATCCCACCTAATGGTTTACAAACTTAAGTTTTGCATCTTTGCATTTCACTTTCTTTCCTATTCTTGTTATATCTTTATCTACAGAGCCTAGGACTTGCCGATCAGAAGGTCGGCGGTTCGAATCCCTGCGACGGGGTGAGCTCCCATTGCTCGGTCCCAGCTCCTGCCAACCTAGCAGTTCGAAAGCACATCAAAGTGCAAGTAGATAAATAGGTACCGCTCCAGCAGGAAGGTAAACGGCATTTCCGTGGGCTGCTCTGGTTCGCCAGAAGCGGCTTAGTCATGCTGGCCACATGACCCGGAAGCTTTACGCCGGCTCCCTTGGCCAGTAAAGCGAGATGAGCACCGCAACCCCAGAGTCGGCCACGACTGGACCTAATGGTCAGGGGTCCCTTTAAAAAAAATTGCATTTCTCAACCTGAGTAGGTAGTAGTTTCATCTTACAGATCTTCAGATAACCCTGCTAGTGATGTTAATTGCTTACAGTTGTCTTTCTAATATCATATAAATCTGTTCCAGTCTTTTTGGAATGCTTGATCTCACTGATTCGAGATTCTTCCCTTCTCTCAGTCTCTCTCTCTCTCTCTCTCTCTCTCTCTTAAGTTCAGTTCTCAAACGTTTGTTATTTATTTGATTTATATCTCTGCTTTCCTCCAAGAAACTCAGAGCGGTGTACATAGTTCCCCCTCTCCCCATTTAATCCTCACAACAGCCCTGTGAGGTAGGGTGGATTGAGAAACTAACCCAAGAGTGGGGATTTGAACCCTGGTCTCCCAGCTCCTAGTCTGACACTCTAACCACTACACCACACTGACATCTGCATCAGTTTGCAATTTTCTTTTTTAAAATAAAGTCCTGCTGAAAATCCACCAGCGTTTCAGTGCAAATTTCTCCTAAAAGATACATGTTTGTGTGCAATTTTGTCCAATGTGCACATTTGTGCAAAGCAATTTCTCCATATACAATACATTATTTTACACATTATTTCCTCTAAACATATGCATTTCTATGTGCACTTTACTGTACATTTTTGTACATATTCACTGGCTGAAGCAAAAGTCAAGGAATGATGAAGATGGCCTCTTCTTTGCGACCAGCCTTACAAATGCCTGAAGGTGCTAGCCAAGCCTTGATATAGCGAGCTTTGCCAGCATTTCTAATTTTTATATCAATATTAAAATGTTTTGCCTTAAAAAAACAGCACTAACCCAAACAGAACCCTGCTGCTGAATAATCTCACAGCTGCATCATTTATATACTGTTAATGAGAATGAAAAGCAATAAACATTTAATTTCCACCAACACTGGAAAGCAGCTTTTAATAACGCACATGAGAAAATGGCCAGTCAGGGAACACAGTGTAGCTTCAGTATTCGACTATAAAGCTGTGATGCAAAAGAATACAGATATCAGCTTACTGAAATCCTTTTTGTTAAAAAATTAAACTGCATCCATTTGGCTAACACTTTTCAAGCTTTTTTTTTTTTTTTTACATTTGTTTCAAATTAATATGTACTGAAGCATGCCAAATATTTGCAAAACTGATTATCAACAATACACAGATACCAGCAATGTCAGAGACTGGCTGGATGAAAAGGAGTGGTGGGTGTCTCCATCCCAGGAGCACCCCCCCCCCATGGACAGCACAGAAGCATGAGACTTGGACCCAGGACAGTGGTGGTGGGATTCTGGCCACGCCTCATAATAATAATAATTTATTATATATACCCTGCCCATCTGGCTGGGTTTCCCCAGCCACTCTGGACGGCTTCCAACTGAATATTAAAAACAATACAGCATTAGACATTAAAAACTTCCCTAAAGAGGGCTGCCTTCACTTGTCTTTTAAAAGTAAAATAGTTGTTTATTGCCTTGACATCTGCTGAGAGGGTGTTCCACAGGGCAGGCGCCACTACCGAGAAGGCCCTCTGCCTGGTTCCCTGTAACCTTACTTCTCGCAATGAGGAAACCGCCAGAAGGCCCTCGGCGCTGGATCTCAGTGTCCGGGCTGAACGATGGGGGTGGAGACGCTCCTTCAGGTATACAGGACCAAGGCCGTTTAGGGCTTTAAAGGTCAGCACCAACACTTTGAATTGTGCTCAGAAATGTACTGGGAGCCAATGCAGATCTCTCAGAACCGGTGTTATGTGGTCCCGGCGGCCACTCCCAGTCACCAGTCTAGCCTCAGAGGAAGGTACAAGCTGGGAAATTCTTGGAAGCAGGGAGCATGAGGGATGATGAGGTTTCTAGTTTGGATGCAGGCTCCAACAGAAGATGGAGGGGAGCCAGAGAGGACTTCTCCTCCCCTTCTCTGCCAGCAGCTCGCTGGCCCCACTCCCTCCCAAAACACAGACACTGCTGCATGTTGCCAAACAGTGTGCCAGGCAGTTAGAGAAGGAAATGCCTGTTGCTCAGCATAGCAAGCGATTATGGGTGGAGTCCAGGCAGAGAAGGCTAAAGAATGGAGGGGCTGCTTAGCAGTCGAGCAACTTCTTTATTCAGGAGGGGTTTGCCTTTTCTAGCCTCCTTATGTTGTTTTCCCTTCCTTCTGTAATAAAGAAATTAAATGCTTGTTAGCTTCACGTTTTGCTCTCTCTCTCACCTGCGAATGACCCGACAGCCCTTGTGACAATACTTCCAGACTCACCCCAGTGCTAGGAATTGAAGGCAGATTAGAAATTGCACAGAATAGACCTCCTGATAATGTGTTATCTGCTGGAGGCCCTCAGCTGCAGAGTGTAGTGATTGACTGGGCATATAAGGGGTGATGCAATCTTTTGGGAATTCTAGTCCTAAGTTGCATAGGGCTAGGTTGCATACAACAAAACGAGCACCTTGAACTTAGCGTGGTAGCTAATTGGCAGCCAGTGCAAATTTTCTTTGCACAGTGGCAAGCAGTTGAGTGTCAGGGACTATGTTGAGGAGGGTTGCACTGTGGAGGAATGTTGGGAGCCATATCCTCCCCCTGATCCTTATCCTAAATCTTCCCAGGAGCAGGAGGACAGTATAGATTTGGAACAGTGGTTTGCAAAGGGGCATAGTTCAGAAGGCAGAAGCTGGGAAATACTGGATGGGAACAGCTAGGTCAGGCATAGGCAAACTCGGCCCTCCAGATGTTTTGGGACTACGACTCCCATCATCTCTAGCTAACAGGACCAGTGGTCAGGGATGATGGGCGTTGTAGTCCCAAAACATCTGGAGGGCCGAGTTTGCCTATGCCTGAGTTAGGTGAATTAACACTGGAAGAGAGAGGGTTAACAGATTCACAGTCGTTGGACAGCCTTCCTCCACCACCCTCCCCAAGTTTGAGAAGAGCTCAGAAAGTCTCAGTACAGAAAGCGCAGAGGGTACAAACTCAGATTACAAGACATGGGAATGACATAGATTAATAGGGATGGAGGGGTGCAAGCCTTAATTGGGAGCACCGCCATTCTGGGTTGACGCTTTCTTTTGTCCCTCGCTGTGTTTATTAAAGAAACTACGTAACTGGTAAGAATTTCCTTTCGCTTGATCTGCTTATTTACAGCCACAGGGGAGAAAGCTGATTCCCCAAAGCCTGACATTGAGTCGCCACATTTTGCACCAGCTCTAGCTTCCAGAGAAACATCAAGGGCAGCCCTACACAGAGCACATTGCAGCAATCTAGACTGGAGGTTACCAGCACATGGACGACAGAGCTCAGGCTATCCTGAAAGGCTGCAGCTATCTTGCAGACCGAAGCTGGTAGAAGGCATTCTTAGCCTGATCAGCTGGTTGAACAGGCTTGCTATATCGCTCCTTTCATTTCTTGTTCACACAGAAGACTGTTTTTGTTCATGTTATATAATTAATAAGATCTGAAGGGCAAAATTCTCGTGGAACCCTCAATCATTTAAAACTAATTCACAGGGTATCATTAAGACTCAGGCACTAGAAAATAAAATCTGTGATAAAAATGAGAAGTACATCTTAATTTACACTCATTACATTATGATTTTAAACATATCATTACGTTTAACGTAAGATAACCTTGCAGCAGTGCCGTTATGTAGTAAATACAACATTGCTATTAGTCTGTACAATAAAATTTTATTAGCAAACAAATCAAGATAATAAATAGGCAAGAGCAAAAAAAGGGGAGAGAGAGGGAGAGTCTGAATGAGACTTTTGTTTTGGCTAAGCATTGCAGATTGTTGTCATTGGCTGTCCCCATTCCTAAGAACAGTGATATCTGTGAGCAGGTCATTTAGATCTTATGTGTCGAGTTCATTTAATTGTAAATGACTGGGAAGCATTAAAGCATTATGATTCATTTGTGGAAAAGGAATGCAAGTGAAACTATTTTGCAGTAATACAGTTTTCTATGGGATAACAGCTACATTAAGCAAGGGCGTGTCCCTTCCGTTGCTACTGCAATCTATGCTATTATTTGCAATCCCACACCATATAATTTACACATTAAGGGCGTCATTATTACAAGTTAAATTTGTATTAACAGAGTTGATGGCAGACTGCAGTGCTTTGTTGTGAAATGGAAAAAACTTGCTTCTCTATCTACACAGGACAATTGTTTGAGATCATTGGCTATTATGGCTGAGGCCAAAGGGAGCTGGACTCTAACAACTTCAGTACTTGCCTGCTGATACAAAGGGCATTTCAGTCATAAATGGTAGACATCCTCTAAGATACATATGAGACATTTTGTGTAATGTAGATATGGCTCAACAGATGTGTAGTGCCCAGATCAAGGGAAGTAATAGCACCACTCTATTATGCCTTGGTTGGACCACACCTGGAATACTGTGTCCAAAATTTTGGGCACCACAATTTAAGAAGGATGTTGACAAACTGGAAGGTGTGCAGAGGAGGGCAACCAAGATGATCAAGGGTCTGTCTGGAAACCAAGCTTTATGAGGAACGGTTGAAGGAGCTGGGAATGTTTAGTCTGAAAAAGAGGAGACTGAGAGAAGATTTGAGAGCCATCTTCAAATATCTCAAGGGCTGTCACCCTCATCCTCCTCTGGCACCTGGTGAGGATTGTCTACAACAACCTCTCCTCCCCCATCCCCAGCTTGCTCCCATGTGACCCACTCCCAGGATCCTCTTCCACCTCCCCAAAATCCTGCCAGTTTATGACACCTCGTTAAACCCTCATTGGATCTGGAAGAACAAGAAGGTCTTCATCCAGAAAACCACCCCATAGGCATCAGGCAAGCCTCTGGGGAGGGCATCCCGTATCACTAAATGTAACTTCTTCACATGTAGCAAGTAAGTGACAGCTTAAAAAAAGTGATGCCATACAACTGCTTTTGGAGCCTAGTTACTGGAAATGGAATGAAATGTGGGTTCCACTATCCCTGCGGGGTACTTGGTTGCCGAATGTCATAATCAGGGAACGTGCCACTTTTTACCCCCCAAAAAGAGAGGGAAAAAACTGTTTCCCAAGTCTGAATAAAAAGTTGGCCTTTTAAAAAGCAAATGTTTGCTTCTTGTCTAAAACATTAACTCTTAGAAAAATTGTTCCATCCCCATTTCTATCAATAAGATTGCTAAAAATGGATTCGGAGAAATCTCACCAGAAAGATAAACAACTTGCATTAAACTCCCTTACAGAGCCATGAGAAAATCTGTATAAAAGAAGACAGAGACAAATGAAAGTTGATGATAAAACATATTGGAAATTATTCCAGACTCTGCACAGAGATGTTACTCATAGCTACAACAGTTACAGACACAGACATGATGAGTGCAGGAAATGGAAAAGGCCACTTCCCTGCCTCCCCCCCCCCCGAAAAAAACAAAACAAATAAATAAACAATAAAAAACCTGTTTGTGGGGCATTGAAGGCCTCTGCTTTCTTTTTGCACATTCACTACCACAAAGTGTTGTTGAGCATGGTATTGAGATAAGTGATCAGTAAGTTACTCCTAATTGGTACAGTCCTCTATTTCCTAGACTTAAAATTAGCATAACAAACCAACACGAGGGATCATTGTAATTTTTGCTGCCATGGTGAAAGCATAATCACCACCATTATTGATATTATTATTAATGTGGGATGTGAGATACATAGCAGTCAAGTACAACATTCTTAGAATGGACATGCTAGGAGATGCTTTGCACCAGCCAGGAGAAAACTTCCTGTTTCCTCCTGAGCTGGGGCAAACTTCCTCTGCATGTGACTAATCTGGAGAAGAGGAGCACACCATCTTCTTTTGCTCCTCTATTCTCCATTTTGTTTTTCGCTCTGTGTGAGCAGAAGTGGCTGCCTGCCCACAGTCACTTGGGACTAACTCCCTTATGGGATAGTTCCACATGTATATATACTTTTGTAACCTAAGTCTGCCTTCAGGGATCCAACTGTGAACTGAATGAATGTGAGTAAACTACTTTTATATTCACTTTAATAAGATTGTTGTGTATATTCTTTTTAAGAGGGACAAGAAGGGATCTTACCAGGAATCTCATACAGAGAGGCTCAGACGAGCCTGCAACTAGCAAAACACTGTGCGTTTAAAGGGGAATGTTTAAACTCTGCTAAGACATAGAACTTGCTAATGCAAGTTAGGAAGGATATCATTAAACAATATATCCTCTCCTGCATCCCTGAACATTCACACAATTAACTCCAGGAGATGCAGCTTATGGTGGGGCTGAAGTGTGCAGTTCCCTTCCCCAAAACAACCTTGCTGCCACTTACTGTGGGAATGTTAAGGATAGTAGGAAAGGATATATTGAATAAGTATTATTCTTTCTTCACTCATGCTAGTAAGTGATGTACCGGAGCAGATTTCCCTCAATATAGCTGGAAGCTAGTTTGCAGATTCGTTTGAATCTCTTAGTTAAGATTATTTCCTGGTGCCCCCTTTAATC
Organism: Podarcis cretensis; assembly: GCF_951804945.1. NCBI lineage: Eukaryota > Metazoa > Chordata > Lepidosauria > Squamata > Lacertidae > Podarcis > Podarcis cretensis. The sequence continues at coordinate 24,840,276 of NC_137187.1, forward strand.
CCTCTTAAAATAATAAAGACACAAGAGTCTTTCTGAGTAAAGTAACAAAAAGTTTACTCACATTTCAGTTCACGATTTGATCCTGAAAAGCAAGCTTTACTTGGTGCTTACACAAAGAAACTGTGAGTTCATCTCATATCAAGACTGAACTCATGTGCTGCTGGCTGAGAGCCAGCAGACAGCAAAAATACATTAAGACAGCAAAATGGCTGCAGGAGAGCAGCATGCCAGCAAACCCAGCCAAATGGGTGGGGTAGAAATAATAATAATAATAATAATAATAATAATAATAATAATAATAATAATTTATACTCTGGGCAGCTTCCAACAAAAGATTCAAAATACATTAAAATATCAGTCATTAAAAACTTCCCTAAACAGGGCTGCCTTCAGATGTCTTCTAAACGTCAGATAGTTGTTCATTTCTTTGACATCTGATACAGTATAAAATATACACTATAAAATATAGAACAAGATAACAAAAGTCTGGACTAGACTGGTCAAGATTGTACTGCAACTGAAAAAATGGCTGCATGACTCAACTCTTTTATGGAATCAGTCAAAGCCACGGTCATCTCCCAGGTCACATGAAGGGGGAGGATGCTCCAGACCAGTGGAACAGGAAGTTACACTGACTGGATGTCCCCCTGCCTGTGCCCACTCTAGGAAAATAAGGAATGTTGCATTTGACTGCACCAATGGATTACATCCCACACTTACTAGGGTGGGGCAGGACACTGGCAAGGTCAGGATTGTGTGGGCATGTGGGATTGGCTCTGCCCCTGAAGCCCAGACCTTAGGCCTGCCCTGTCATGGTATTATGGGGGTGGCTCCATGCCCCCACCACTGTGGCTGGTCCTGGAGTCAGTGGAAGACTGTAAAAACAGACCAAAAGCAGACGAGCATTTGCCAAATGCTTGCCAAGAAATGCTAAGTGAGAGGATTCCAAATTAAACTGAGGGAAACTGGCTGGTCACTTTTTGAAATGCTTCAAAAGAGAAGACCTGCAGGGTAAAGTTCAAGCTCAGAGTGCATCAAAAGGATTTTTTATTTGTTTATTTCTGTGTATGTGTACATTGCAGGGAGCTTGTGGTGGTAATATTCCCTATACTCATAGTGGTGGTAAGCAAATGGCAAAGATGGATGTGGCTTTTGACCCTTTGCCACCACAGAAACTCCACTTTTAAAAACAAGCTTCACGTATGCCCATGGAGGTAAAGATAAAGGGACCCCTGACCATTAGGTCCAGTCGTGACCGACTCTGGGGTTGCAGCGCTCATCTCGCTTTATTGGCCAAAGGAGCTGGTGTACAGCTTCCGGGTCATGTGGCCAGCATGACTAAGCCACTTCTGGTGAACCAGAGCAGCGCACGGAAACACCATTTACCTTCCCGCCGGAGCGATACCTATTTATCTACTTGCACTTTGACGTGCTTTCAAACTGCTAGGTTGGCAGGAGCAGGGACCGAGCAACGGGAGCTCACCCCGTCACGGGGATTCGAACCGCCGACCTTCTGATCAGCAAGTCATTATTACAAGTTAAATTTGTATTAACAGAGTTGATGGCAGACTGCAGTGCTTTGTTGTGAAATGGGAAAAACTTGCTTCTCTATCTACACAGGACAATTGTTTGAAATCATTGGCTATTATGGCTGAGGCCAAAGGGAGCTGGACTCTAACAACTTCAGTACTTGCCTGCTGATACAAAGGGCATTTCAGTCACAAATGGTAGACATCCTCTAAGATACATATGAGACATTTTGTGTAATGTAGATATGGCTCAACAGATGTGTAGTGCCCAGATCAAGGGAAGTAATGGCACCACTCTATTTTAATGCAATGATTCCAGAAAACAATGGGGATTTCTAAAGTCTGAGCCTGCTTTCCAAAATGCACGCACGACTCTTGGTAAATTTCAGGAGGAGCCGCATGCTTGAAAATCTACAGAAGGAATTAAAAGCCCAAAGGCATATGGGTGGAACAGGACTTAAAATACAATGTTTTCTCCACCGGTATTCAAAGATGTTTCTTCTGGTCACCGCATGACCATAACCATTAAAGTTGATCCTCAGTCTAGCTTGAAAAGTTGCTACTTTAAAGTGAGCAGAAGTAACAGAGCAAATCTTCATCTGACCTTTAATAACGTAGCCTGCAGTTATATCACAGAGAATACTAATTTCGACCGGGGAGCGGGGTGGAGCAGAGAAACCCTTTCAGGCTAACGAAAAAGTCAATCGGCTCGTGGTATTTTCATTAGGATATGTACTATTGCATGAAAACACACGAGTACAAAGAAAGAGCAAAATAAGTGTTCCTGTCAAGCTCTCCTTCCTGGACTTATAATGCCATGAATCCGAGGAAGGCAGGAGGCAGCGGCGGTCAAAGATTGAGGAGAAGGAAATAAATTGGCATCAAATTGCATGTCTGGAGGGCAGTTGGGATTGGGTGGTTTTGACCTGGTCTGAGCCTGGAATGGGTGACACAATATATATGAATGTGTGAAGCTGCCATTTTGAGGGAGCTACATGTGTACAAATCAGCCTTAAAATCTGAGGTCAAGTTGCAGTCCAAAGCCATTGAGCCATATCACAGCTCTGTGGTGGAAGTACAATGTTTGCCCTTTTCAACTTAACAGCTTGGGCTTAACCCCAGACAGTTCTACAAAAATGCGTGTTTTCCTTCACTCGAACCAGCTTTCAGTTTGGGTGGGTCTACTCTTCTACTCTTACGTTTACGCTGTAAAATGTAATGTAATTTATAGAAGCATTATTATTATTATCATTATTATTTAAATATGTTTGTGCAAACAGCACATTGCTGTGTTCAGGGTCTTGATTTTCCTACTACAACTGCTACCACTGGATGGACTCTTCGAGAAATCTCAATGCTGATCCTACTACAACTGCTACCACTGGATGGACTCTTCGAGAAATCTCAATGCTGATCCTATTTGCACCAATTCCACCCATACCCACCCCAATTTCTTTTGTATTTGTTGATCTTGATGGTTGTACTAAAATACAAAGCATCCTCACACAGATACATCATTATATGTATATTAGATGCACGTAACATGTATATACACCCCAAGTTTCTGCAAGAAACTAGTGCACAAACACATACATACATACAATGAATGAGTCCCATCAGCGAAAAAGGTGGAGTATAACCTGCAAAACCTATGAAGAAAAGTTAACCTGCAAAAGAAGACATTAACTGAGGGTGGGTAGGGTGGGAGAAGCTCTGGAGCCAAGTGAGGATTAACAATTAAGACCCATCCTCTATTGTGTGGGCAGGTAATCCCTCCCCTTACCTGGCCTGGTTTCCCTGGCAACGCTTCCCCCAGGTGGGATTGGACAACTCACTGGGGTAGGCGGGGACCTCCAGGTATCCCACCTGAGGGAAGGCAAAGCCTATGCTGATGGGGCCACTCCAGATCCAGGGCTGCACGCGTCCACGCAAAAGGCGCCCCCCGTTTTAAGTGGGGAGCGGTCATTGTACTACAACACTCATCATTTCCAACCACAGTAGCTAGGAATGATGGGAGCTGGAGTCCAGCAACTTATACACTGCCCTATACCTGGAGGTCTCAGGATGGTTCACAGCAAGACCACAACATATAAAATCAAACCAAAAGCAACAACCCAATAAAAAAACCCAAAAGAACCACATTCTAAAACAATGCAGAATCAAACATTTCTGAAGAAAGTCAAATATAAAGTACACAGTCAAAGCAACACAATTAACAGGAAACCAAAATACCATCTCAAAGATTTCAGAATAAAACATTACAAAGGAGGTCAACTCCAGAATACATATTTAACACAAAGTTGACAAAAAACAAAATCTTAAACATTTCAAAAGAAAACATTGCTAAGTGAAGTCAGATACAAAATGCACATTTAAAACAGCATAATTAACAAGAGAAGAAAATATTATAAGCATGATGTGGTGGGATAATGAGCTGCTTGTGCGTTGAAGCTGGATCCCTCAGAGCTCACTCAGTCTAGTGAAGCCCTGCCTTGAGCGGAGCCCTTCAGCATGGCTCCGTCAGTCGCTGGTAGAATCTGACAGTGGGCGTTTGCGGAAACGTTTCCAACATAAAAGCTGTTTCACGGACATGCGCCTCCTGGATTCCCTGCGTGACAGTTTCCGGCGGGGGGTGGGGGTCCTTAAAGGCTGTCCTGATACCTCCTCACTGTTCTCACTGGAAGTATCCCAGAGCCTCCCCTCCGACTCCCTTTCCTTTGGAGCTCCCGCACTCCCCCTACTGGTTCCCTCTTCTGCTGAAGAAGTGTCTCTCCTATTCTCCTGAAGCCTTCTCACCACCTGTGCTTCCGATGGCAGTTCCCTGACATCCACCTCCCCCCCAGGGCCCCCTTCACCCCCTCCCGCCTCTTCTCTTACTGGCGGCGAGGACGGAAATCCCTGGAAGAAACTCCCCTCATCCTCCGAGGATTCAAACACTTCTAACCACGGCCTTCCGTCTCTTTCCCCCTCTTCCTCTCCTTCGTCGGAATCTGTTTCCACCTCCACTCCCGACTCTGGGAACCCTTCAAACTCCCCTTCCTCATCTGTAGTCCCGAAGTGTTCCCTCCTAAATCTTGCCACTGGTTGTGGTTTCCTTGGGAAACGCCGATGAAACGTTTCTATTAAAATCTCGTCTTTGACTTCCTCTGCCGGTACCCATGTGTTTTCTGACTCTTCCTCCCCCTCCCATTCTACCAAGTATTCCACCTGATTCCCCTTCCACCTGGAATCAATGATCCCTGCCACATCCATGTTGCGTTCTCTCTCTTCTATGACGGGTGTCCGGGTGACCTCCCTCTCATGTTCCCCCCACTCACATCCCTCTCTGTATGGTGACAGTAATGACCTGTGAAATACTGGGTGCAATTTCATGTGACTGGGCAATCGGAGTTTGAATGCTACTGGGTTGACCTGCTGTATGACCTCAAAGGGTCCCAACCGTTTGGGTCTCAATTTCTTACACCCTCCCTTGAACGGCAGTCCTTGGGTGGATAGCCACACCCGGTTACCCACCCTTATGGTTTCGCCTTCCCTCCTATTTCTGTCTGCTTGCTTCTTATATTCTTCTTTGGCTTTCTCTAAGTTGAGTTGGAGCTGACGGTGGATCGCTTCCATCTCTTCAACAAAATTTTCCGCTGCAGGCACACTCCACCTTCCCCCGCCCTCTCCTGGAAACGCCCGAGGATGACACCCATAATTGGCTAGAAAGGGACTCATCCCTGTGGACACGTTCTCCGCGTTGTTGTAGGCAAATTCTGCCAGAGGTAACCAGTCTACCCAATCAGTTTCTCTGTCCTTTACATAACACCTCAGATATTGTTGCAAAACCCCGTTTGCCCTTTCTGCTTGCCCATTTGTTTCTGGGTGCCTGGCGGTGGAAAAACTTACCTCCACATGCAACATGCTCATTAGTTTCCTCCAGAACCTAGAAGTAAATTGTTTTCCTCTGTCGCTCAAAACCCTCAAGGGGGCGCCATGCAACCTAAAAATGTGCTCCACAAACAACCTTGCGGTTTCTTCCGCTGTCACTGCATGTGAACAAGCTATAAAGTGCCACATCTTAGTTAGTAGATCTACCACCACCATGACCGCGGTTTTCCCTTTGGATCTCGGTAGATCGGTCATGAAGTCTATGGATACCATCTCCCATGGCCTTTCTGGGGTGGGTAAGGGTTCTAATAACCCTGCTGGCGCCAACCTCTCTCCCTTTGCTCTTTGGCACCTGTCACATCCCCTGACATACTCCCGCACGTCTTCCCGCACCTTGGGCCACCAAAACTCCCTGGTAACCAACCACATGGTCTTGTGCTGCCCGAAGTGCCCCGCCGTGGGGCTGTCATGCAACTGTTTAAGCACCCGCCCTCTTAGTTCCCCACCTGGTATGTAGAGCGCCCCTTTGTAATATAGTTTTCCGTTCTTTTCCTCAAAACCCCCTGCGTTCTCACCTGTCTCCCTGAGTTCCCTAAGTTTTTCTTGGGCATATTCATCGTTTTCAATACCCTCTACCAGTTCTCTTTGCCCCACCAATGCCGCCCCACAAACCCAGTGGTCCTCTGAGATGATATGTCTTTCTTCCGCCCCTCCTTCCCCCTCCAAGTACTCAGGTTTTCTGGAGAGAGCGTCCGCCCTGACATTCTCAGCCCCTGGCACGTAGCGAATTTCAAAATTGAACTTGGAGAACTCTTGCGCCCATCTTACTTGTCTCTGGTTCAATACTCGGGCTGTTCTCCAGTATTCTAGATTTTTGTGGTCTGTCCGCACTTGAACCTTGTGTTGCGCCCCAATCAACAGGTGTCTCCATCTCTTGAACGCTTCGTGGACGGCGAGTAATTCTCTGTCGTACACTGTATAATTCCTCTCAGACTTGTTCAATTTCCTCGAGAAGAAGGCACACGGTCTCCATTCCGACGTATTCGCTCCTGGCTGCAGGAGCACGGCGCCCACCGCTCTCTCAGACGCGTCGGTTTCCACCCTCATCGGCTGCTGCAGATCCACGTGTAAGAGTTGTTCTTCCGAAGCAAACGCCCTCTTTAAACTTTCGAAAGCTCGCTGCGCTTCTTCCGTCCAGACAAATTTCTTCTTACTGCTGAGACAATCCGTGATGGGGGCTGTTAAATGGGCGAAGTTCTTGATGAACTTCCGATAGAAGTTTCCGAACCCCAAAAACCTCTGCACATCTTTCTTAGTTTTCGGTGGCCTCCATTCCAGCACCGCTTGCACCTTGCTAGGATCCATGGCCAGCCCCTTGTCCGACAACCGGTACCCAAGGAATTCCACCTCCCTGGTGTGAAACTGACACTTCTCCAGTTTCACCCACAGCTGGTTTTCTTGCAGTTTGCTCAGTACCTCTCGTACATCTCGCACATGCTGCTCTTCATCCTCTGAGTACACCAGTACATCGTCCAAGAACGCAGCGCAGTTCTTGTACAGCAATGGTCCTAGTACGTGATTCATGAATGATTGAAATACTGCTGATCCCGCCTGGAGGCCGAAAGGCATAACGCAGTACTCAAATGCCCCCAAGGGGGTGAACATAGTGGTTTTCCACTCATCTCCCTTTCTCATACGTATCAGGTTATACGCCCCCCTCAGGTCCAGCTTGGTAAAAATCTTCCCTTTTCTCACCCGGGTCAGAATGTCATCGATTCTGGGCATAGGGAAAGTCACGGGTTCGGACACTGCGTTTAGGGCCCTGAAATCCACAATTAATCTCGGTTTGTCCGAGTTTTTTTTGTCCACAAAGAACACTGGGCTACCCCCCACCGCTCGTGACTCCCTGATGAACCCACGCTTGAGGTTTTTGTCAATAAACTCCCTTAGCTCCTGCATCTCCCTGTCAGACATTGCATACACCTTGCCCACTGGCAATTGCGCTCCTGGGAGTAAGTTGATTTGGCAGTCAAAGGGTCTGTGCGGGGGTAGTTTATCTGCTTCCCTTTCGCTGAAGACGTCGGCAAAATCTGCATATTGTCGTGGTACCCTACCTTGATCCATTGCTTCTATCTTTGCTAACGTGGCCTGAGTGCCTACTTGGCCCCCTTTTTCTGTGCAGTGTCCCATACAATGTGCTGACCCAAAGGAAACCACTCTCTGATGCCATCCCACAAGCGGATCATGCAGCGCTAGCCAGCTCATCCCCAAAATGATGGGCGCTCCTCCCAACGTGGCTATATTAAACGCTATCCGTTCCGTGTGTCTTGCCACCCTCATTGTCATGGGGACAGTCTGCTGGTCTACTTCTCCCCCCAACAGCGCCCTCCCATCAATCGTGGTCACCTGCAGGGGATTTTTTAAAGGAATGGTCTGTATCTGATGTGCGGCTGCAAACTCCTTACTCATAAAGTTGCAGGAGCTGCCTGAGTCTAATAGCGCCTTCACTTTTAGTGGGTGTCCGTTTGCCAGCTCCAGCAATACCTCTATTACAAGAGCTGGTCTTGGGGGTTCTGGCGTGGGCACATTTACTGTTCCTTGGCCTGGCTGCTGTGCCCCGTCGGTGGCAGCCAGGCGTTGGCTTTTACTTGCTCCTTAGCTCCTTCTCCCTCCTCCCCAACAGCTCCCGCCATTCCTTGCCATTCCTTTCTTTGCGGACAAACTCTGGCAAAATGACCTGGCTGTTGGCAGAGAAAACATTTCTTGGCGCCTTTTCCCTCCTTCTTCCGCCCTTCACTGGGGTTTGAAATTGCGCGCGCGCGCGCTGTTCCGATTTCCATCGGCTCTGCTGGCAGAGAAGGCTGCTCTGGCATCTCTGGAATGCGGAAATCCCTCCAACGCTCCCCTTTCCCTTCCCGCTTCTCCAAGGCTCTGGCCTCCTGGCGTGATCCTATGGCCAGCGCTGATTTAGTCAGATGGTCCATAGACTCCGCCCTGGGCCCCCGGGAAAGTTCGTCTTTCACTGCCGAAGATAGTCCTTCTTCGAACAGCATTTGTATTGGTTCCGCTGACAAATCCCAACCTAATTTATGGATCAACATGGTGAACTCAGTCCAGTACTCACGGACAGATCGGTTCCCTTGTTTACACGCCATTAACTGCCTGCGCGCCACTCCCTGCTCAATCTCGCTGGAAAACATCAGATCCATGGCGCGAAAAAACTTCCTTGTGTCCCTTAGGGCTTCATTATTGGCTGCCATTAGTGGCCTCACCCAATGTTTTGCCCCGCCTTCGAGATGGCCAATCACATAAGCAACCCTCGATTCCTCATCAGGAAAATCATCAAACTGCAGATTGAGGGCATATTGCATCTCTGTCCTGAAGGCTTGATAATTCCTGGGATCACCCCCAAACTTCTGCACCAGTCCAGGCACTTTCCTCGAGAGCTGGGCGGCTTTCCCCTTTTCTGCATCATGAGCCCTCCTCTCCTCCAGCCTCGCCGTTTGCAGAGCTAACTGTACCTCCAACATCCTGTACCTTTCTTCCAGGCTAGGACCGGCTGCAGCTGCTCCCCCATCTCCGGCTCCGGCTGGGTTGCTCATGATGCCTCTCTTTGCACAAGCTGCTTTCAGGGACTGTCAGATTGCTGTGGTGGGATAATGAGCTGCTTGTGCGTTGAAGCTGGATCCCTCAGAGCTCACTCAGTCTAGTGAAGCCCTGCCTTGAGCGGAGCCCTTCAGCATGGCTCCGTCAGTCGCTGGTAGAATCTGACAGTGGGCGTTTGCGAAAACGTTTCCAACATAAAAGCTGTTTCACGGACATGCGCCTCCTGGATTCCCTGCGTGACAGTTTCCGGCGGGGGGTGGGGGTCCTTAAAGGCTGTCCTGATACCTCCTCACTGTTCTCACTGGAAGTATCCCAGAGCCTCCCCTCCGACTCCCTTTCCTTTGGAGCTCCCGCACTCCCCCTACTGGTTCCCTCTTCTGCTGAAGAAGTGTCTCTCCTATTCTCCTGAAGCCTTCTCACCACCTGTGCTTCCGATGGCAGTTCCCTGACACATGACATGACTGTTTGGCAGGCACAAAAAGATGGGGCAAAAGATTCCAATGATTCGGATTTGTTGTCAGGCATAGCGATGTCCCTCCGGTCTGCTATGTTTTTATAACTAGGAAAGGTAAAGGTAAAGGACCCCTGGATGGTTAAGTCCAGTCAAACTTGACTCTGGGGTCGCAGCACTCATCTCACTTTCAGGCCGAGGGAACTGGCGTTTGTCTGCAGACAGCTTTCCAGGTCATGTGGCCAGCAGGACTAAACCATTTCTGGCGCAACAGGACACCGTGGCGAAAACCAGAGCGCACAGAAATGCCGTTTCCCTTCCTGCCGCAACGGTACCTATTTATCTACTTGCACTGGTGTGCTTTCGAACTGCTAGGTTGGCAGAAGCTGCGACAGAGCAATGGGCACTCACCCTGTTGCGGGGATTCGAACCGCTGACCTTCTGATCGGGAAACCTAAGAAGAGTTTGGATTTGGATTTGATATCCCGCATTATCACTACCTAAAGGAGTCTCAAAGCAGCTAACATTTTCCTTTCCCTTCCTCCCCCACAACAAACACTCTGTGAGGTGAGTGGGGGTGAGAGACTTCAGAGAAGTGTGACAAGCCCAAGGTCACCCAGCAGCTGCATGTGGAGGAGCGGAGACGCGAACCCGGTTCACCAGATTACGAGACTACCACTCTTAACCACTACACCACACTGGCTCTCTGTGGTTTAGACCACAGTGCCACCCACATCGCTTCTTTTATAACTATGGCCAGTCAACTGGACTGTGAAGAAGAACACGTGCGAACAAAATCTGTTGCCTTCATGTGGTGACCAACTGGGTTCCTGTTCCTCTGGCTGCTAGTGAACAAACTGCAGATAAGGATTTGACTCCTCTCATCCTGCTACTCTCAGTTGCAAGTTGCTGATTCCATATACAGTGGTACCTCAGGTTAAGTACTTAATTCGTTCCGGAGGTCCATTCTTTACCTGAAACTGTTCTTAACCTGAAGCATCACTTTAGCTAATGGGGCCTCCTGCTACCGCCGCTCCGCCGGAGCCCGATTTCTGTTCTTATCCTGAAGCAAAGTTCTTAACCTGAGGTAATATTTCTGGGTTAGCGGAGTGTGTAACCTGAAGCGTATGTAACCCAAGGTACCACTCTCTCTCTCTCTCTCTCTCTCTCTCTCTCTCTGTGTGTGTGTGTGTGTGTGTATATGCATGGGACTGAGTCCACTCCATCACAAGCAGAGAGGGGTTTTGTAGCTTATGCAAAACAAGGTAACTAACCTCTACCCGATGCTTCCTGAACAAGGTTCCCCAGAGAGATCTGTGCTCTTTACCATTGATTTGTGATGCTGATATATGCCCTGGGAGCACATATAATCATTTCTTTTCTCCTTCTCCCCCAATTGTTTTTGTTTTCAAACAACATTTGAAAGGGCAGGAGCTAGAGTGCCTGTCCCCTGGAGTATTAATAGGCGAGTGGCACCTTCTGGCTTTAGCTCAGCCACCTGCTAAGAAGGATAATGTAATGGAAGAGAAAGCAATAGGCTGAGAATTACCTGTGGAGGCAGATGACAGTTAAAAGTAATTGTGTTTTACATGCCACAGAGCAGCAATTGCCAGACTCCTTGCCACAGGTCCAAAGTGAAACGCAAAACCCCCCTAATTCCAGAGACACTTTCTCTTTAAATAGCAATTCCAGGTGTCCTGACCTGGGACTGAGAAGGGGTGGGAGAGAAATTCAATTCAGTTTGCATTCAAATATGTGAAATTCGTACTTTCCACGATGATATGGGAACTGAAACGCAGCTGCCCTCCAAAATTTGCACTTATCCAAACTTTGCAATGCAGTTCTCCAACCACTGAGATGCTAACTCAACCAGATTCTCCCTTTTATTATATATTATTAGTAGTATTATTATTAGTAGTATTATTAAACTCTCATATACACTGCAAAACACAATAATTTTTTCTTTGTTTTATTTTGAGCTCCCCTCCTGTTTTCCAAGGTGTTTTTAATTTCTCCCCCTAACCACTCCTTATAGTCTCTCTTTTATATCATAACCACCATACAACAATATCTAATTCCTTCTGTTGCTCATATTTCAAATCCTGCTTGTGAATTCATCATACTATGATATTTCTTTAAATATTCCAAAAAAGGAAGAAGTTTCCATTCTTCCACAAGAGTCCTCATCAGGTTCTCTAATATTTGCTGTAAGCTTTGCCAATTCTGCATAGCCCATCACTTTACTTATCCATTTTTCTTTTGCGGGAACTTCTTCTTCCCCAGAATTTTAAAACAAATCTTTTTGTTAAGTTGATTTACTTAAACTACTGGTATAGACTGCCATGAGTTGCCATTGTGGTGCCAACTCTCATCATTCCTGATCTTTGGCTATGATGGCTGAGACTAAGGGGAGTTGTAGTCCAACAAAATCTGAAGGTTACTGTGTTGGCTTCTCCTTGACCACTATGTACATTACTACTTCTGCAAATGGTACTTCTCTTTACAGTGGTACCTCGGGTTAAGTACTTAATTCATTCCGGAGGTCCGTTCTTAACCTGAAACTGTTCTTAACCTGAAGCACCACTTAAGCTAATGGGGCATCCCGCTGCCGCCGCGCCATCGGAGCACGATTTCTGTTCTCATCCTGAAGCAAAGTTCTTAACCCGAGGTACTATTTCTGGGTTAGCGGAGTCTGTAATCTGAAGCGTATGTTACCTGAAGCATAGTTAACCTGAGGTACCACTGTATTTGCATTCACACTAATTTCATTTAGCATTCAGAGCCTGCCTTGTTTTTGTTCCTGGTATTGAATTTATATGCACCTGCCCCATTTTTTAAAGCTTCTAATTTTTAGTGTGGTTTTTAAACGTCTATTTTACTGGTGGTTTAGTGTTACCTTTGTCAACCTGCCAAACATTTCATAAAATTGTAGAGTTGAAAGGGACACATCTTGTCTATCTTGTCATCTTGTCTATCTTCCTGCCATGCAGGAATTTCAGCTAAAGCATCCATGAAACATGGCCATCCAAGTGTTCCTCATAAGGCTTGGTTTCTAGACCCTTGATCATCTTAGTTGCCCTCCTTTACACACGTTCCAGCTTGTCAATCTTCTTCTTGAATTGTGGTGCCCAGTAATGGACACAAGATTCCAGGTGTGATCTGACCAAGGCATAATGGAGTGGCCCTATGATTTCCCTTGGTCTGGACACTATACTTTTGTTGATGCACCCTAGAATAGCATTAGCTTTTTTTGGCTGTTGACTCATCAACTGTTGACTCACGTCAAACTTGTGGTCTACTAAGACCCCTAGCTCCTTTTCACATGTACTACTCATATGTGCCCCCCATCTTATATTTGTGCAGCTGGTTATTCCTGTCCAAGTGTAGAACCTTACATTTGTCATTACTGAAATTCATTTTGTTAGATTTGACCTAGTTATCCAGTCTGCTAAGGTCATATTGAATCCCAAGTCTGACTTCTGCTGCATTACGTACGGCTCCCAGTTTGGTGTCATCTGCAAATCTGATGAGCATCCCCTCAATTTGAAAGGGTGAGATATACACTGAGGAAAGAAATAATGAATAAAGCAATAATTGTCCAGTGTCTCTTTCCCTTGAGACATTAAGCTTTCATGCAAAAACATGACCTCATTCAAAGTACAGTTCTATGCATGTCTACTCAGAAGTAAGTGCTGTTGAGCTTAATGGGACTTACTCCCAGGTAAACATATATGGGATTGTAGCCATACCTGTACGCACCTGTATTTCCTTCCCCTAATATTACAGAAGGTAGGATTCATAGAAATAATTCCCTAAAAAAAAGTTAAAAGTCAGATACAGTAGATGCAGTATCCTTGTTTCTTAAAATTTATTTAAAAATTAGATTTCCATTGTGTTCTCAAGAGAGACATGCCTGCAAAAGGCATATATATATATATATATATATATATATATATATATGCCTGTTAGAATGCTGATTGAAAACACAGAAAACAATAAAAAGCACAAGGGAATAAGGGAATATTTTCCCCCCAAGTTGGCTTAATTTGAGGATCTGTCAAAGTTCTTTTAGTTGCTGGCCTGTTCATGAGGAATACAAATAAGGTGTCTTACATGAAGCATTTAAAATGGTAATTTCAAAGATGCAAGCTGGTGTGTTTCAAAAATTAAAAGAACAATTTATATTACATTGAAGATCAACATGAAATGCCAGCTGATTAAGATTCAGTGACTCCAAATAAATCTCTTTCCCTCTCTCTCTCTCTCTCCCTGTTGCCTGTGATATGCTTAATGTTAGTCTAGGTAACCCTTTCTTCTGCAAAGAAAACCTCGGCTATACCAAGCAGACTTTTAAATATTTATTAAATGATGTATTCTGGATTTTTCTTGAATTAGAAAAACAACCCAGTTTGTCACAAAGCGTTGCCAACTTTCCTTGAGAAGTGTGACCACTTAAACGGTGAACTAGCATTTCCTTGTGGTGACATATGCTCTTCAGGGGATACTAAGTTCTTTCTGATAGGCCTGTGGAATGCAAGGCCCAAAACACCAATCTTTTAGGAGAAGTGGTTCTGGACTTTCCAATGAAGTACCACTGGGCACCAATTCTATGGGAAAGACCCATCTCACTTTCCTCACTCAGAGTGGCAAGGCGTTTGAGTACCAAGGTGTTTGTTAACCCAAGGTACTACTGTATATGAGTGAACTTTGTGGCTTTTTGCAGTGATTAAATTCACTGCAAGCAATATATACAGACATTTTTCTGCTTTGTTTATTTGCAACTAACTCCAAAACAAGTAATTCTGAAAGCTTCATAATGTAGATATTGAAAAAGTAGACTTACATCCAGTTGTTGTTGTTTTAAATGCAAAGACTGAAATTCCAGATCAAAATGGCAAACATTGACTGCTTAGCAGTGAGTCGTACCTGTTCCATTGAGTTCAGCTGGGTGTACTTTCAGGGACACGGGTGGCGCTGTGGTCTAAACCAATGAGCCTCTTGGGCTTGTCAGTCAGAAGGTTGATGGTTTGAATCCCCGTGATGGGCTGAGCTCCTGTTGCTCTGTCCCAGCTCCTGCCAACCTAGCAGTTTGAAAGCACACCAGTGCAAGTAGATAAATAGGTACCACTGTGGCAGAAAAGTAAATGGCGTTTCTGAGTGCTCTGGTTTCCGTCATGGTGTTCCATTGCACCAGAAGCGGTTTAGTCATGCTGGCCACATGACCCGGAAAACTGTCTGTGGACAAATGCTGGCTCCCTCAGCCTGAAAGCAAGATGAGTGCTGCAACCCCATAGTCGCCTTTGACTGGACTTAACCTTCCAGGGGTCCTTTACCTTTACCATTTACTTTCAGGTGTGTATAGTATTGTAGCCTCACAAACCTCTAAAATCTGATGATTACACCTGAACGCAAAACCTTTGTTTTCTACCTTTTGTGTATTTTTGAAAAACAGTTTTACTATCTTTAGAAGCTTCTTCCTGATTTTGAAATAACTGCATTTTCTCTGAAACCAAATAAAATCCTCATTGTACAAGGATTTGAGGATAGAATCCATGAACTCATCAAGTATAGAAACCCTAACATAGCTAAAAGGTTATCTCAATACTAAAGCCCAATTAGATATAGTGAAAATCTATTCCCATTCAACTAATTTCTGTCCTTTCCAAACATAACCTCTTCCTCAATAAATTTCAAGTAAGAATACCTTTAATAATAACATAGCCAATCTCACTGACTTGATAAGCAAACGCTGAGAGGTTTGCAACCTCAGAGAAATATTCCTTTCAAAAGCAAATTAAGTGTACCATTTCTGGAGACTCATACATCTGTGTACTTGGCAGCCTGCAACTTCCCATCACAAAACTAACATCAAACTATGTCAAACAGTTATAAACACTGTCAGCAACAAAAGCATTTACATAGATTGATTTCATACGTTTTTGTCAAAAGTCATTTTCTCTGGAGATTCCAATTAATATAGACAGATGGTTTAAATCTCTGACAGAGAGGTGAAAAATACAACCCATGGTTTATCAATGGCATTTCAAGTACAATTTCAGAGTTGCAGCTCAAAACACTCAACCTACACTAGACGTGGAAGACATGGAGAAGATGTACACTCACTGTACACTTTGATCCATTCTGTTACTAGATGAAGTGGAGAAGGAAGTTGCTATTGAAGGCTTGCTGTCAAAAATGGCATTCCTTTATTGAGCTCTCCCTACCCATTCTGGTACTGTAACAAGTGGTAATAGACTTTTTGAAGTTATGATTACATTTCTCCATCTTTCAAGAAGCTCATTGTGGTATACACCATCCTCCCAATGTCCCCCCAGCTTTTATCCAAGCAACATCCTTGTGATGGTAGGTGATTGGGCTATGGACACCCAGTGACCTCCCTGGCCAGGTGGTGATTTATCCCACTTCAACATTGGCTGTGTTGTGAGATGTCATCACATTTTGCATTTCCTCATTCCCAGCGCTAGCTAATCCTTCCTGAAATAATGCAAATGGAAAGGGCAAACTCCTGATTTATGGGAACGAGCTTTTTACCCAGTCAACACCGCACCCAGAAACCTGAGCAAAAGAGCCATCTTACGATGAACCAAAGAAACCCTTCTCTTTACAATGGGCATTGCTTGGCCTCCAACATTTCCATGTATATTCCGAATGGGAGACTTGGGCTCATTGGAAGTATAGTTCCTAAGGCTCCTGACATCTGTGGGATGTCATGCATTCTGGGAACAACTGTGGCTATACTTCTCATGACTGACCAGTTTTCCAGCGACTGCTGCAAGCAGGTTCAGCAGCATTCAGGCCCTCTGTGGAATTCAGGGGGGAATGGAGCCTTTCCCATGATCTTCCAAGCTCTAAGGTAAAGGTAAAGGGAACCCTGACTATTAGGTACAGTCGTGACCGACTCTGGGGTTGCACGCTTATCTCACTCTATAGGCCGAGGGAGCTGGCGTTTGTCCGCAGAGAGCTTCCAGGTCATGTGGCCAGCATGACTAAGCCGCTTCTGGTGAACCAGAGCAGCACACGGAAACGCCATTTACCTTCCCGCTGGGGTACCTTCCTACTTGCACATGACGTGCCTTCAAACCACTAGGTTGGCAGGAGCAGGGACCGAGCAATGGGAGCTCACCCCGTCATGGGGATTCGAACCGCTGACCTTCTGATAGGCAAGTCCTAGGCTCTGTGGTTTAACCTTCCAAGCTCTAGTAAGTTGCAAAAATGGTGGTTGTGAGGAAGGTTGCATTCATCATGTGAATGCCACAGCAGGAACCAATATGGATTCATCTTGAATTTGGCTAGTGCCCGGATGGCTTGAGGTCTAAAATGAGAAGGATCTGGTGAGGCAGCCTATCTAAATTATGGCTTCCAATCTACCCATCTACCAGTGATGTAAAAAATGTGTATGCTCTTGGAATTAAATACAGTGGTACCTCTGGTTACGTACTTAATTCGTTCTGGAGGTCTGTTCTTAACCTGAAACTGTTCTTAACCTGAAGCACCACTTTAGCTAATGGGGCCTCCCGCCGTGACTGCATGATTTCTGTTCTCAACCTGAAGCAAAGTTCTTAACCCGAGGTACTATTTCTGGGTTAGCGGAGTCTGTAACCTGAAACGTCTGTAACCCGAGGTACCACTGTATGTGCCTTACAAGTATATTTTGCATAGTTGACCTCCACATCTATGATTTCCTTTATACAAAACCAACCCAAGCCCAAACAAAACAAAACAAAACAAAACAAAACAAAACAAAACAAAACAAAACAAAACAAAACAAAACAAAACAAAACAAAACACATGAGTATCAGTGCTGTTGTTTTTCGAGATGGACATGATATCAACTCTTGATATGTCATTTTATTTTCCTTGTCATAGAACACTTTTCACCTTTAACTTGCTCATCCCACAAAGCTGAGTTTTATTTACAGCATTGCCATGTGAGACTGCACGCAGAAGGGGCAGCCGTGTGTCTTGCTCAACATTATTAATGTATAGCCGTTATATTACAGAGCTGAGACTAGGATGCTATGGATATAATTTAAGCAGAATACACACAGCTGCTAAATGAGAACGTAAATTACATTCAGCGTTCATATTGGGGCTTGATACTATTACAACAAACAATATAAATTTCACATGCAGAGAAAACTGTCCGCAGTAATGAGACCAGCTCTTTGAACTGATACTGCTACAAAGTGAAATCACAGTAATTAAGGTATTGCTTGTGTGTATGTGTGTGTATTTTTTTTAAAAAAAATACTTTTACTGCTTGGTGAACTGAGACCAAAGCAGTTTTCTAGTGTCAATAATATCACAATGAAACTCATATTGACTGAAATGTGAATTCCAGCTTGACAGATAATATTCCCAAACACATTCTCTTGACCAAGGAGTCAGAGGGAAGATCACAGAAGCGGTGACATGCGTTGTGTGCGTTGTGTCTTGCAAATGGCTTCTTACTTACCCTGCCATTTATGACCCTATTCCAGCTTTGGTAATCTCTGACTGCTGCTGACCCCATAAAGAGATGGACATCACCAGCTACATGGGAGCTGGATGAACATCATGTGGCAGATCTGGCTGGATATCCAGATATCCATGGGTTTCTGCATTGGTAGTATAGCCAAAAGACTACAGTGGTACCTCAGGTTACATACGCTTCAGGTTACATACGCTTCAGGTTACAGACTCCACTAACCCAGAAATAGTACCTCGGGTTAATAATTTTGCTTCAGGATGAGAACAGAAATCGTGCTCTGGCGGCACGGCGGCAGTGGGAGGCCCCATTAGCTAAAGTAGTGCTTCAGGTTAAGAACAGTTTCAGGTTAAGAACAGACCTCCAGAACGAATTAAGTACTTAACCTGAGGTACCACTGTACCTGCCTCCAATGAGTTAAATAAAATGGTTAAAAACACTTTTGTTAAAAACACCAGAAGCATTTTTACTGGGCAGAGTAGGGCAGGAGATACCAAAAGGAGATAAAAAATTATTTATGTACGGAACAACTGCAGCAATAATTCTTTTAGCCCCCAAAATGGAAACAACAAGAAATACCAACAAAAGAAGAGGGGCAGATGAATATGATGGACTTTGCAGAACTGGCGAAGCTGACAGGAAAAATCCGAAACCAGTGTGATCAAGCATTTGAAAAAGACTGGAGTAAATTTATACAATATCTGAATGATCACTGTAAGCAATTAACAACACTAGCAGGGTTGTAAGAGGACTTGTAATGATGCTTGTCCATACCTTTTTATAGCTATTAAAAAATTGTGATATTCTGAACGAGTGAAACGTAAATTGGAAAATGTATAAACGCTATACTATAAAGACTAATTTTGAAAACCAAGAGGCGGGAGAGAGGGAAGTCGACAAGCTCTTAAGAGCAAATGAAGCAAACTGGATAATGAGGGTGTGTTTAAATATTTTAAAATGGAAACTCAATAAAAATTATTTTTAAAAAGACTATCTGCCTCCACACTTTGTTGTTGTTGTTGTTGTTGTTTAGTCGTTTAGTCATGTCCAATTCTTCGAAACCCCATGGACCAGAGCACGCCAAGCACTTCTGTCTTCCACTGCCTCCCACAGTTTGGTCAAACTCATGCTGGTAGCTTCGAGAACACTGTCCAACCATCTCATCCCTCTGTCGTCCCCTTCTCCTTGTGCCCTCCATCTTTCCCAACGTCAGGGTCTTTTCCAGGGAGTCTTCGCTTCTCATGAGGTGGCCAAAGTATTGGAGCCTCAGCTTCAGGATCTGTCCTTCCAGTGAGCACTCAGGGCTGATTTCCTTAAGAATGGATAGGTTTGATCTTCTTGCAGTCCATGGGACTCTCAAGAGTCTCCTCCAGCACCATAATTCAAAAGCATCCATTCTTCGGCGATCAGCCTTCTTTATGGTCCAGCTCTCACTTCCTCCACACTAGGGTTCCCTAAAGCTCTAAGCATGGATTTCCCTTGCTGAAACAGGACAAATCTGGATGTAACACTTCAATGTGGTATTGGCAACGATGGTCGCAACTTCAACTTCAGTGAAATCTCAAATCTGCCCAGCCCCCTCCCATTTTCTTTAGAGAACAGTGTGATGAGCATGGCACTGTTAAATATTAAAATGCCCTCTGAAACAGGGATAACAAAATGAATATCAACAGAATGGCATCACATTCCAAACAGCTTTCTTTCTTTCTTTCTAGTTCTTGTCCCCTGTGCTTCCCAGGGACTCTTTCACAGTAGCTGGGAAGCTTCAGAAATCATGTTCATTACTTGTAATCAAAAGAGACAAGCCCATATACAAAAGACCTCCCTGGGTGGCAGGAAATGAACAAGTGCTTTCAAATAATGGGAAGTAAGGAGAGAAGTGACTCTGTTTATAGCCTTGGTCCTCCTACAAACTTCCTTTTCTAAAAAAATATTTTTTATTTGATTTTTTTTAAAAAAAGCTATAAACATACAACAATCAACAATTCAAAATCCAAATACTGAGTTTACTCTGAATCTTCTGAATTTCCCCACCCCTATCCATGGGTTCTAATAAAAATAATTACAACTGCATATCAGTATTTATCCAAATATTTTTTCCTTCTGAATTGTCCATAGTTTCTGTTACTTTACAAGTGTGATTAAAATCCTGCCAATGCTTCAATCTGCTTGCAGTGGTCTCATATATAATTTACAACCTTTTCCCATTCTTTTTTTAAAGTTCTCGTCTTCTTGATTTCTGAGCTTCCCAGTTAATTTTGCCATTTTGGCATAGTCCATCATCTTGATTTGCCATTCTTCTCTGATCGGGGTTGACTCTTCCTTTCATGTCTGGGCCAGTAGTATCCTTATGGCTGTTGTTGGATAAATAAACCATCTTTTCTGAGCCATTGGGGTCTCGGTACCACTCCTTCTACAAACTTCCAGGCACTCTAGCATCAGGGTATTGCCATTTTTTCCCAGGCCAATGAAACTAATAAATACTGTATTTTTCTGTGCATAAGACGCCCCCCCTGTATAAGACGCCCCCTATTTTGGGGGACTATATTTAAAGAAAAAAATCCCACCCCGAACCGTCCCGTCCTGTCCTTTATTTTGCCAGAAGAAAAGTGGCAACTAAGTGGGATATACATACAAAATAACATACAGAATGCATTATATTAGATGAAATTCTCTCTCTCTCTCTCTCTCTCTCTCTCTCTCTCTCTCTCTCTCTGTGTGTGTGTGTGTGTGTAGAAAGAGATGCACACTAAAATACTGTTGATTTTTTGTGAGGGTTTTTCTTAAAAATAAGCACACTGATGCAGAAGTATGAAGAACTGAACTTAATATTGGGAAACTGTGTTAAATGGAAACATGACAGGTAGGGAACATGACAGGTTTATACAATTATGCAAGTTGCCATAGCTAGAGAGAAGTTCTTCTTTCACAGTGCTAGAAGTAGGGCTGGCTGAAGATTAATTTAGCATAGCCAAATCAAAGTTATTCTTCCCACAAGTTAGGAATTCAGTGCCACCAGATACCTTAATGGCTACTCGCTTAGCTTGCCTTTAAAACGGATTTAGATAAATTAATGGCTGACATTGAATTGTATTCAATATTAAAATTATGTTTCTGACACTTGTAATTTTTATGGCAGAAAAGGAGAGCAAATAAAATACTCATTTCACAAATTACTGGCCCAGCTTTGCAATAAGATATTTATCTTGCTGGTAAAATCAGTACAGACTTTTTGCATCTTACCATGTAAACCTCTCATGGGTTCCCATGTTGACCTCTCCCCTGAATTTAATAAATGGCTGTTGATGTTCATTATTACTCCCTGGAAGGAGAAAAAGTTCAGAAAGGTTAGGTATATATATATATATGCCTGAGGTAACATCATAACTGAGTTAACAGTACACAGAACCCATTAATAACTGTGGTGTCTTGGCTCTTTAAGGAGTTTTATTCCTTCCCCAGTCAGTCCTTTGACCAACTAATTTATGCAAGAAATCAATACAGATATATTCCTATTATCCGACACTTTCCAATGGATTGCCATAAATTAATTAAAACCCAGGTACAATAAGTTTGGACATTGACAGGAAGGTCACTTTGAAAGCCACTATTGACTACAAATAAAAAGTCATTTTGAAGTAGGTTATTGACAAAATAAACCAGAAGAAATGTTAATATTGCATAAATTGAGGGGGGGGGAGCTAGTGCCTGCAACAGAATAAGAGAGGACAGATGGCATCATTGCCGCTGCTACAATTATCTCGACCTTCTATTATTAATTATATAATAATAATAAACAAACAAACAAACTTTTACCATGCTCTTCCATTCAGAAGACTATTCAGAGCAGCTTAGAAAAGAAAAAGACACCACCCACAATTTTAGAAACACAAATAAACATAAGAATCACAAAAAGCAGCAGTCAAACCAGTGTGGCATAGTGGGTAGAGTTTTGGGTTAGGACCTTGGAGACTAGAGTTCAAATCTCCACTCAGTCATGAAGCTCATTGGGTGTCCTTGGGCCAGTCAACATCTAGCTAAAACATTTACATGCTGAGAGTCACTCAGTTAACGTAAAAACATGCAACCAGTTGTATCTGGTTAGTTAATGCATTTGGGTTTGGCATGCCACTCTTCGAGGTTGTGTTCTTGCTTTCCTCTGCATCTCTGGAATAATCTGAATAAGCAGGAATATATGCAGGGATACTGCATGAATAGGTTCGTTCATTAAAAAATGATTGGTAATTCAAGGACATTGGCAAATGAGCCAGTGCCATGCCATTCACGAGAGCAGCAAGGAGTAGATTATGGAACAAATTTGGCCAAAGCTTTCAAAACGAATATGGGGAGAGTTTTAGAAGAGGTGGTGATGGCCATCAACTTGGATGGATTTAAAATAAATTTAGACAAATTCACGGAGCATGAGGGTATCAATGGCTACTAAACCTGATGGAGATGTTCCACCTTCACGATCAGAAGCAGTCATAACTGTCAACTTACAGATTTGAAAATAAGGGACCAGCAGCTTTGAAAATAAGGGATCAGCAGCCAAAATAAGGGATTTTGCGAGCACAGGTATGTTCAGCTTCTGAGCCCCTCCGAGCCAAAGGCAGAAAACCCAGCCAGCAGCCAAACGAAGCCTCAAGCGGTGGTTCCCACAGCGCAGCAACCCGGCAAAGGGGACGCAGAAAGGAAAACCACCATCACCTCTCTGCTGGGAAGCGCTGAGCAAAGGCGAGTCCCCAGGCAACGCAGCCGATTTGATCAGCACAAGGCATGCAAGCTCCACCCCCAGTCGTTCTTAGACTCCTTATTGGGTGAGCAATGCAGCCAAGCAACACAGTTGGAGCCTCCCTCCTCCCTGGCTGGCAGGGAGGGAGAGAGAGGAGCTGCTTCCTTTGAAACCCGGGAAATTTAAGGGACATCATCAATAAAGGACAGCAGCGGGACACGGCGCTGGGATAAGGGACTGTGCCGCCAAATAAGGGACGCTTGACAGCTATGGAGGCAGTAAGCTTTTGAATACCAGTTTCTGGAAACTGCAAGAGGAGAGAGGGTTCTTGTACCCAGGTCCTGCTTGCAGGATTCCCACATGCATCTGGTTGGGCACTGTGAGAAGAGAATGCTAGACTAGCTGGGGGACTGACCAGATCTAACAGGATCTTCCTATGTTCTTAAAGGGGAAGAAAATGTCGCGCAGCGAAGTCAAAACCCAGAGTCTTCACAGTAAATGAATAAAACTTTACTGAGGCAAAAAAACATACTTCTTTACAAACACGTAATGTAGGAGAGCAAGGTAAAACAGAAGAAGATTAGACTAGGCTAGAGATCACACAGAGCCCATTGTATCCTTTAAAAGATACAATATTTGTACAAGGAATGAGTCATCTAGAGGATGAGTCAGAGTGAGTCAGCTAGCTGAATGAGTCTGCACTTTTCAGCACTTTTCAGCACTTTCTACACTTTACTGCTTCTGCTTTCAGAGACCTTTGTCACATGACAGAAAAAGCCACAAATCTCACTGGGTATGCCCATATTTCTGAGTAATTTCCAAGTATTTCTTTCTTTCTTTTTCCCCAGATTCTAGCCATTGGCTGCTTCAATGCAAATTCAGTATACGCCAACTCTTCTTCATCTGCCACCAAATAAATAATAAAGCCAAGCACCATGTTTCCCAAACGTGGGTCTCCAGGACTACAACTCCCATCATCCATAGCTAGCAGGACCTGTGGTCAGGGATGATGGGAACTGTAGTCCCAAAACGGCTGGAGACCCAAGTTTGGAAAACAGTGGCCCGGCAGAAAGCCATGTGATGTTCTCAT
Source organism: Podarcis cretensis (assembly GCF_951804945.1). NCBI lineage: Eukaryota > Metazoa > Chordata > Lepidosauria > Squamata > Lacertidae > Podarcis > Podarcis cretensis. Next base: position 24,864,042 of record NC_137187.1, read on the forward strand.
CCCTACGCAGGGGGTTGAGCATTTAACTATGTGAGCAAGTTTTGACGTGGCAAATTGTGTGCGAAAAGTTGGCTTGCTAGTGAGATCATCCAGGAGCATCAAACTGGGGCTTACGGTATGGTGGCTTTGGCAATAGTGTTCCTATTGGCTATACTGCTGAGCCCTGAAAGACCAGCCAATGCTGCAGAATTCAATGTACCTTGTATAATATGCATTGCTGAATATTATTTCCGCTCCACAATTGTACTGCTTCCATCTTGCATGAGGTTGCTGGGTTTTTCTTCCCAGGCAGGGTATAATGTCTTCACTGCACTACGAATCCTAATTAACACTTTGGTTCATAATTCCTTTATTTATCTCTCAATTCTATAGCAACACATGTTTGAGATTAAACGATGTCGTCAGATAGCAATGCCAGTGGTTGATGGCTTTTAATATTGTGGCACATCGCAAAGGCATAAATAAAGCACAAGTGATATTACCTATTCTTAACTCGATAGTAATTATTTCAATAAAGGAGAATTCATGCTGTCAAGTATCAATAAGGGCCCTTGATAGCAGCTCATAACTGTTTTCTGGTAATCAAAGAGCTTCATATTGGGCTTTGGAAGGAAGCCTTATGAGCAGCATCTGCAACAATAGCTCAGAATGTAAATTACGACATCTTTTGATGTGCAGCCATATAAAATTGTAATTATTATTTTTTTTTACTTTCGAAAAGGAAGCAGCTCAGATTCAGTGGGAAATCCTGTCAGCGTTCTGACAAACAACAGTGATGTATATGTAGAGGATGCTCAGGAGAAACTAGCTACCTCAGCTCCAGGGTCCTTCAACCAACAATGGATTCAGAACATTGAAAAGTCCACAGAGTAGAACATCTGCTTTGCATGTAGAAGGTCTCAGATTCAATCTTCAGCATCTCCAGGTAGTAGTAATAATAATTTAATATAATAATATTTTTAAATTATTTATTATTATTTATATAGGGTTGTGAGAAACCCCCTGTCTGAAATCCTGTCTGTGTAGACAGTACTGAGGTAGATGGACTAATGGACACACTCAGTATAAGGCAGCTTAAAGTGTTCAATGGCTAGTCAAATAATAATAATAATAATAATAATAATAATAATACAGTGGTACCTCGGGTTGGGATGCAGGTGGCGCTGTGGGTTAAATCACAGAGCCTAGGACTTGCTGATCAGAAGGTCGGTGGTTTGAATCCCCGTGACAGGGTGAGCTCTCGTTGCTCGGTCCCAGCTCCTGCCAACCTAGCAGTTCGAAAGCACGTCAAAGTGCAAGTAGATAAATAGGTACCGCTCCAGTGGGAAGGTAAACGGCGTTTCCGTGCGCTGCTCTGGTTCGCCAGAAGTGGCTTAGTCATGCTGGCCACATGACCCGGAAGCTGTACACCGGCTCCTTTGGCCAATAAAGCGAGATGAGCGCCGCAACCCCAGAGTTGGCTATGACTGGACCTAATGGTCAGGGGTCCCTTTACCTTTACCTTACCTTGGGTTAAGAACTTAATTCGTTCCAGAGATCCGTTCTTAACCTGAAACTGTTCTTAACCTGAAGCACCACTTTAGCTAATGGGGCCTCCCGCTGCCACCGTGCCCCCGGAGCACGATTTCTGTTCCAAACCCCTCTTCCCACGTCTCTGCAATATAGCATACTTGCCCAGTTTCAGTACCAAATCATTTTGCTGATGCAAGGCTACCATTGGCACAACATTATGTTTTTAATGGAGTAGTTTGTCATTTACACCCATGGGGGATAGAGTATTTCATATAATCAGGTCCTGATTATTCACAGTTGTACTCTTCTGTATGCAGGGCCACAGAGAAGAGATTTTTCTGTGATTTCCCACATTCTGGCTCATGTGCAGTGATACTGTAGGTAACATTATAAGCTTTATCAAACTATCACTCTTTTCATAGGAATCAGCAGTTCCCAACGCTGATTGCATTTCATACTGATTGCATAAAACATTTAAGAAGCCCAATTAAAGGGGTCAACAGTGCAAGGCTGCTAGGACCATATCCATCATGTTGTCACAAGGCCTTCTATCTAAATGATAGCTATGTTTATCCTTGTTCTAAAGGAGATGTGATTAATATTTTCTTATGAAGAACAGTATCATTTGTAAAAGGATTAACCGATTAATCTGCTCCACTCAAAGCAAGTGACCAAGAGCAGCTGAAGAAATGTGGAACACTCAGCACATCGTCCCCCAAAGGCAAACAAAGGTCAAAATGGGACACTGTAGGTCACGGTACAAATAAAAATAAGGGGACCCTTGCAAATGAGATATAATTGATGCTTAGGAGAGCACTGCAAAGTTCAGCTTTGCTCACCATGCTCAATTAAATGTGTTTCCAAGTAAGCATGCACAGGACTGTACTGCAGATAAGCAGGGTGCAAGCCAGAGAAGGTAGAATATTCTCTGTCTCCTCTCTCTTGCTGTCAGGAACTGGGCAGAGGAGGGGGAGGAATGGTGGATACAGCCTCCTCAGCCTGAACCTTCCAGAGAAGAGGAAGACAGTATAGATTTACAGCAGTGGTTTGTGTGAGGTCACAGCTCAGAGGCTGCAGAGGGGAGAAGCTGGGAAATATTGGGAGAGGAGCAGCAGGAAGAAGAAGCACCAGGGGAGAGGCAGCTGACAGACTCAGCGTCTCTTGAAAGCATTCCTGACCATCCCCCTCCCAGGGCCTGGCGTGCACTGAGAGTAGTAGAACATAAAGCTCAGAGGCAGAAAGCTCAGATTAGCCAATGTAGGGATGGTGTATAATAGGAGAGACGGAGGGGATGGGCCTTTACTCAGAGCAACGCCATTAACGGCTCTCTGTGAACATTGAATAAAATACATTGGTAATAACTTCTTGTCTATCTATTACTGGCAGCCTGCTGGGGGGTGGGGCAGGGATCGGGTTCCCTGAAATCTGGTACTTGCTCACCTCCTCTCTCTCCAGGCTTGTCTTCCAGTTCTTCCAACACTACTAGCAGTTGTTTCTTTTTGTTTTCCAATGTGTTTCTTATCAATAATAATAATAAGTCAGTGTGCCGGGAGCAAATTTTTATTCTGAAAGTGTGGTCCAGAGGAAAAAGCTGGAAAACCACTATTTTAGAATGATATTTGTGCAGTGTGATCCTAAACACATTTACTTGGAAAGTAAAACCACTGTGTTGCGGGGAGAGGAGTAATTCCTAGCAAATTGCTAGCAGGATTGGAGTCTTAGGGTGTACATCCCAAAGGCACGCTGGTTTAGGCAAGCATTCCCCCAAACTTGACTTGTGATTTTAAACTCTTTTCATTGTTTGTTCAATAAATATATACAATAAAACAAACAATTAAAAAGCATAGCAATCAAAATAGATTAAAATAGCTACATGGCAGTACATCCAACGTTAATTAAATGTTTTAATATTTTTTCTGTCTTTTAATTATGCATTGAATTCATAGTTGTAAACCGCTTAGAAGCCATTTTGGCGTAGAGGCGGTATATAAATAAAAATAAATAAATACCAGTGATTAGTATCTAAATAACCACTAGCCCTCTGGACACCACTACAACTCCCACCTGTTGCCAACTCCAGTTATAATGGCCAAAGGTCAGAGATTATGGGAGATCACGGTCTAGATTTTGAAGAGACAATAGACTACCCCAAAAAATGTGGGGGGAAAGGTGAGGGTAATGGGATGAATCGTATGCACAAATACTTAAGCTTTGGTTCTGTAAATTACATGCACATATAAATAATATTACTCTTTTCCATTATCATTAATGTGAGAAAATGCCCTCTCACAAATCTTGCCTGTGAAATTCTGACACTTGCTTATAATTCTTTATTCATCTGCAGCCAGCTCCCCAGTCATGCTGTGGATACTACAGTTTTGCACGTGTGCGTTAGAAATCTCTTCTTCTCCAACCCATGCAGATGAGCAGAGGAGCATAGTGTTGAGGCAATATTTAATATACTCTCTATTGCTCTTCTGAGACCTAATTTGAGTTTTATTAAATATTGCATTGTCTGCTCTGCTTGTCTTACTGGGTCTGGAAAGGCATTGGGGGCCTTTAACAGCCCGCGGGGTCTAATGAAACGAATTAAGTGCCCTGGCATGATAAACTAATACAGTTCATTCAGAGGAATTTACTTCTGCTGTTCGGCCAGAGACGCCATCTTGCACTCAGCTCATAGAACTCATTGAGTTCTGCTGTGGACCATAGAGTTCAGAGCTAAAAGTTTCTTCATGTGCAACAAGTCTCCTGCATATGGAATGGGCTTGCACCAGAAGAAAGTCTGGCTTTTCAGCTGGATTTGGATAGAGGTGGCAGTTCTTCCAGCTAGTGTTTTCTGAAACTCAGGTGTGGTTTTGAGGAAACAACATAAACTGCTCTTCGGGAAACTGATGCAGAGCTTAGTGGATATGTGGCCTGCTGTAGGAGTGCCTATTTGCTTCCACTATGCTCTGTATTCATAAAGAAAGGGAAAATGACAAACCAGAAGTCTCTACTGTTCATTCAAAGGAAACTAAGTTTTGCAGTGTTACGTCAAGCTTGGGGAAGTGGGAAGTGAGAAAAAATGCTGAAACTAATATTTGGGTGGACCTAGACACAGGGGAAAAACACACACTATAAATAAGTCAGAAATTGGATCATTATAAGAAAATAAAAAAAATCTTTATGGAAAATCATGTTTTAAAATTCCCTGCTCTCTGGCGCCATCTAGGCTGGATCTAGAAGAAGCATTTCAGTTAAACGCATTGCAAACTTTGTATGAGAAATTGGGTTGGCAAAGACAGAACTCCACAGTGCCATCTGATGTCACAGTATTATAATGAATATACAACACATATAAAGTGCTTATTCCTTGCCAGTGTAGCTGAGTCCCTGGTCTTGCATGTTAATAGCACATTCCAATCGCTATTTCTTTACTAATGTAGCTGAGTCCTTTTTCATAGCAACGTTTGAATATGGTGGCTATGCATTACCTGAGGCTCGATAGCCTGTGGTCCTCCAGAACTTGTAGGATACCAGCTCCCATAAGCTCCAGTTAATAGGGTCAATGTTGGGTGTTTCAGTCCAATAACACCTGGAAGGCCTGACTCCCCTAGATCAACTGAGTAAGTGAATAATTGAATTTAGCATTAATAACTACTTGCTGACAAAATGGGTCATAAGTGCAACTCAATCACAAAAACATTCTTCCATACACCACAATGTTGAATTCTGGCATGTTTAGCCTAGAAAAGAGGAGACTGGGAGGAGTTCTGATAGCCAGTGTTATGTACTGAGTTGAATAGGATCCAAAATGCAGCAGTCTGATTGGTCCTAGAACAATAGGATTCAGAATGCAGCAGTCTGATTGGTCCTAGAACAATGCAGCAGTATGATTGGTCGGCAGGAGCCACCCAATCCAGCTCCAGATAGAAGTGAATCCACAACCTGATTGGCCTACAGGAGAATCCCGGAATTAGCCAATCACATGCAGCCCATTGTGTAAATAATGTATATAAAGCAGATATTGTGGGGGAACTTCCATTCCTCCTCACCACTATGAGCTGAATAAAGAGCATGAAATCCACTCTTGACTCCGAGTATATTTCAGCCAGGTTCAAATATCTCAAGAGGCGTCACATGGAAGATAATTTTCTCCTGCTCTGGAAGGCAAGACTCGATCCAATGGATTGAAGTTGCAAGAAAGGAGATTCCGACTCAACATCAGGAAGAACTTTCTGACAGAAAGAGATGTTCGACAGTGGAATGGTCTCCCTCGGAAGGTAATGGACTCTCCATCCTTGGAGGTTTTTAAGCAGAGGTTGAATGGCCATCTGTCATGGGTACTTTCGTTGAGATTATTGCATTGCAGGGGGTTGGACTAAATGATCCTTGAGAGTCCTTTCGAACTCTACGATTCTAGGAATAATTAAAGATGAGATTGGGAAGTGATGACAATGACTATTTTCACTGATCCTGAAAACTGAAGATCACATAGCGATTTTGCAAAATGTCTCATGAGCCCCATCGTGTTATTTATCCTCCATAACACTCGTTTTTATTTAATACCTCATTAATATAAAGAAACACTTCTTGAGTCCCCAGTGTTGAAAGAAATGTACCAGTTGTTAATGACTGAACAAGGTATCCTTTTTAATGTGCGAGGGTAAATTAGCAGCATAAATACTGTAGGTCATGGGAAGTGGAAAGCTGTTCTGTATTTATCCTTTTCAGGAAACATATGGAGAGCTTTTCAGATCCTTCATTCCATTCAAATATAATTCACACACCACGTTCCAAGGTTAGCAATAAGCAGAACTAGTGACTGTGTTCGCAGTGCTGGCCTCATCTCTAGACAGTAAGCATTAAATAGCACAATATTATCAATTATTTCGTTTATTATTATATCTTACCACCTTGTGGGGAGGGAGAGAGCATCACCTGTCTTTTCTGCCCCAGGCACCAAACTTTCATTGGCTGTCTCTTGCATGGCTAAACCTTGAAATGATGGCATTATGAAAATCTGACATTTAACATTGCATCACTTCCATGAAGGGCCTTGACACAAAAGAACCCACCCGTAGGATTTAACACCTTCCACTGGAAAGAAACAAATAAATCCTGGGTTGCCAAATGTTTCTTATTTTAAGGCAGATGTGAACTTCACCCCTTGATCCCAAGCAAATGTGCAAATAGCGATGAGGCATGAAGCTTACATTTGATGAGCAGCTTACAAAACAACAAGCTATGAAATACAACGTAAATCCAAAGTCCATAAATTAAATATTTGTATTACACTAGCACTAGAGATAGCTCAGTAGGTATAGCAGGAGACCAAGAGAAGTCAAACCCTTTCCCACAGTCTTTCTTTGCTTGGTTGGGGTCTGGATTGATAGACTAGAGGGGGAAGGAAGGGCCAATGGTCAGTTCCAACAACATCCTCAGCTAGGAGAGGCAAGCCAGAGGAGCTCTGCTGTGTTGTTTGCTTTCTGTGATTAAAAGCTACAGTGGTACCTCGAGTTACAAACACCTCAGGTTACAAACACTTCAGGTTACAAACTCCACTAACCTGGAAGAGTTATAGAAGACATCTGAAGGCAGCCCTGTTTAGGGTAGCTTTTAATGTTTGATGTGTTACTGTATTTTAATATTTTGTTGGAAGCCACCCAGAGTGGCTGGGGAAGCCCAGTCAGATGGGCGGGATATAAATATATTATTATTATTATTATTATTATTATTATTATTATTATTATTATTATACCTCAAGTTACAAATGCCTCAGGTTACAAGCTCTGCTAACCTGGAAGAGTTACCTCGAGTTGAGAACTTTGCCCCAGGATGAGAACGGAAATCACGTGCCGGCGTTGCAGCGGCAGCAAGAGGCCCCATTAGTGAAAGCACGCCTCTAGTTAAGAACAGTTTCAGGTTATTGCATAAAAATGGAAGCAAGAAGAATTACCGATGAAAGAAGAATGGCAGATGAAATTAATGGACTATGCAGAATTAGATAAATTAACAGGAAGGATTCGAAACCTGCGGGACCAGAGATTCTTAGAAGATTGGAGTAAATACGTGAACTATTTGAAAAACAATTGTAATGAACAGATTGCACTAGTAGGACTGCAAGAAGTTCTGTAAGGAGGACTATTTGGAATATTGCAAGAAAGACTATGAAGAGAATTATTAGTTAATGATAATTAAGAGTAATAGAGAAATTAAGAAATGCAGAATAAGTGATAAAGAACAGAAAATCATCAGAGGTGGCTGACGGAAGTCTAAAAATATTGAATAAGGTAAGAAGTTATGTTAAATGATTGTTGAAAATGATATGTACAAAACCCAATAAAAATGTATCTCTATATATAAAAAGAACAGTTTCAGGTTAAGAACAGACCTCTGGAACGAATTAAGTTCGTAACTTGAGGTACCACTGTATTTGCAGTCTAGGTCACAAGTACTGTCCTGAGCTGTGAATGACCTGCACTTGCCTGACAGCTCCTTGACAACTGGGGAGGCATCAAATATTGTGAAGGGCTGCCCAAAAAGGGGTCGCACATTGGACCACCCTATCCTAGAAGGTGGAAGAAGCAACAAGGGCATCATCTGTCTTGGATCTGGTCCTCACCAACAGGCAGGACCAAAGTGGAAGCACTGGGGACCTTGGGAGGAAGTGACTGTGTCCTCTTGGACTGTATGAACCTCAGGGTCCCTCCCAATTCCACCATTCTATGAATCTATGAAAGGAAATGAATGAATGAATGAATGAATGAATGAATGAATGAATGAATACTCTCTTCCTCTCTGAATAGGCATGAGATCTTTGGTCCTGTTAAGAGTGTGCATACTTTGCATATACACAAGCTCTGGGTTCTATCCTTGGCATCTCCACAATAGCAGGGCAGGGAGAGACTTGCATAACTACAAGTGCTGATCAGAACTGGCCCAAAGCATTATGATGCCTGCGGCAAAGGGCTAGATGGCACCCTCCTCCACAACATACGTAGAAGTCAACTGGCAGTTGAGTTTTAATTCAGCATTAGTCATGGGAGAACATCACCACAGTACCCGAGGGTGGCAGGCTGGGAGCAAGACAGCTCACATGACACACACAGTGTTGTCATCGAACACCTTACTGTCACTGCCTTCCTACGTATCTGTCTTGCTGTACCTGATGGAAGAACTGGCCCTTGTACCCATGCTAGGTATGGCCATAGAATCACAGAATTGTACAGCTGGAAAGGTCCTGAGGGTTATCTACTCCAACCCCCTGCAATGCAGGAATCTTTTGCACAACATGGAGCTTGAACCCACAACAGTGAGATTAAGAGCCTCATGCTCTACCAACCAGGGGCAGAGGAGGGGGGGTGCAGTGGGGGCGGACCACCCCGGGGGGCTTCACTGAGGGGGGTGACATTTGGTGCGCTGCCTGCTCGTGCCTCCTGAGCCTACCCTGAGCTGTCAGGGGAAGGGGGGAGCTGCGCCGCTTTGCCGGCAGCAGTGCTGAATGTCCACCATTGGCGGCTCACTCCGCCTCTGTTGGTGGTTTGCTCTGCCCCTGGCTGCAGGGTGTTCACGCTGCTCCATGCACCCGAGCGGCTATCCCGTGCCTGAGAGGGCACCCTCTGTGCCCCACCACCCTCGGGAGCACGCTCTGCCCCCCTCGGTGTGGGAATGTTCAAGGATGCAGGAGAGGATATATTGTTTGGTTGTAGCCTTTCCAACTTGTGTAAACAAGTTCACAATTTAGCAGAGTAACTTTCCCCTTTTTAAACTCACAGCGTTTGCGTTTGCTCAGGCTCGCTAAAGCCTCTATAATAACTGTTCTGGTATTTCCCCCTTATTCCTTCATAGAAGATAAGACACGACACAGTCTTCTATAAAAGTATAAAAAGAGTTTACTCGCATTCTGTTCACAATCGGATCCCATAAGGCAGACTTAAGTAACATACACCTGGAAACTATCTCATAAGGAGACAGTCTGTTTGTCCTCTCTTGGCTAGAGGCCAAGAGAGCATCTTTGGCTAAGCAGATGTTGCTTCTTCGATGAAAGTAGTCACACACAGAAAGAGATGGCGGCCAGTCCTATGCTTTTGTTACCTGCACAGGTGAGGCCATGCCCACCTCTAGTCACATGCAGAGGAAGTCTGTCCTAGCCCAGAAGGAAACAGGAAGTTTACCTGCTGGCTGGACAAACATTCCTCCCCATGTGTAAACATGTTCACTCTAGGAATGTTGTACTTGACTGCTCTTGTGTTTCACATCCCACACTCGGGAGTGTGCCCTGCCCCCCCCCCCTCGGGAGCACGCCTGCCCTGGGCAGCACTGGCACATGTACCACCGCTGCTACCAACTGAGCTATTCCAGCAGTCTTGTATAACAGTAGACTCAGGGACTGATTGCAGGTTCTTCTTACTCTGCTATCTTTGGCCACAAAGACAATTGCAAATACTAATTATGTCCAGCCCACCCCCCTGCATCTTTGTGGAAACATCTATGATCCACCCTAGCCCTTTGAAAGGGCACCATGTCTGCATCATGACATTTGTTTTAAGTTCAATACAGTACAGATAACGTCCCGTCCCAAACCCTTATTTGCTGCCACAGTGGCTCATCTAGTACTAGGATGTTAGAGACCATTAATTTTCAATTTTAAGTTTGTTGTCCAAATGTCTCGCTAAAATCTACAACTTAACGGAACATTACCGCTGGTGGGTTTTATATAAGGAACATTATCCTATAGAGGATTACAGATGCAACAGTTGCCCCATTATAGCACAGACACACTGAGTGACTGTACATGCAAAAAGTTCAAAAATAATGAGTCAGGCATTGTGAGTAGGGGTGGGGATGGGTTTGCCACTTAAGAACGGTGGAGAACATTTGGGGGGAAATATGCACAGTGGATTTAGCAAGGAGGTGCAGGCAACAGAAAAATTGGCTCTGGAATGCTTACAAGGGAAGACTGTTCAGAAATGGTAGCGATTTCAGACTACAGCTGCTCGGTTGCTTACTGGGACCAGACATTATTATTATATTTTATTGGAAGAATTCAAATTATAAATGTCAGAGCTGCCTCCAGGTCCCAGCTCACAGAGGACCGTAGTTATGTACAAAAGTCTTTATTGAGATTCAGTTTCCATTTTAAAGCTGCAGCGTGCAGCTCTACGTCCCGACCTTAGACCGGCGAAGTCCCGTCTGAGTCTCCTCCCCTTCCACACCAGTTTAAGACTCTCGCTTTGCTCCACCTCTTTCTAAGTTCCTTTCTCCTCTGGGCCCTCCTGCCCGCTAGGGTCTCATCCTTCCTGGACTCCTCTGACGCTGACCCTGACGATTCTTGCCCCTCCTTCCGGCGGGCTTTAGGACCTGGTTCCCTATCCGGGCTACCTTCTGTGCCGCTCGCCTGTACCTTTGAACTTGGCGCGCGCGCCCAGCCTGCAACTTTCCTCTTGACCGTTAACTCGCTCTCCGATGGAGGCGTGGTCAACCCTGACTCATCTTCTCTCGCTGGTGGTGCATATGTGGGCTCTGACACCTGGAACTCCTCCCCCCCACTGCGCTCTGGTGGGGAAGCTGGTCCTGATTTCCAACTGCTGCTCTGGGAGTCCCCGCTGGCCCCTTGCTTCTGGGGTGTCCCCCTTGGCTCGCCCCTTGCCATGCCCATCGGCGCCCCCTTCTGTGAATCTTCCGATTCGCTGGAGAGGCTCATGGAATCTCTCGGGCTGCTGTCATATTCTCCTACGCTGCCCTCGGATTGCTCCCCCTCGCTCTCCATCTCTTCTCCTCCCTGCGCTCCCACTGAGTCCCTGACAATAAAGAAATAAAGTGATACAGAGAAAATGAGAAAATAAAAATGAGAAAAGAACAAAAATGTGTAGAAAGAAGCATTATACAAAAATGCAATGTAATATAATCCCATACATTCTCATATAAATATATATTATGTTATTATCCTGATACATATGTAGATATTAATAGCCTACTGCATTTTGTATAAACTCATTCCAAATGTCTTATTTATCCAATCAATGATTCTTCCAACATCAACTTCATTGGACTGGTTCAGATGCCTGATTATCGTCTTCCAAAGCAACTACTCTATTCCCAACTTAAGAATGGAAAGCGAAATACTGGTGGACAACAAAAGACGTTTAAAGAAGCTCTCAAGGCAAATCTTAAAAAATGTAGTATAAGCACAGATAACTGGGAAGCACTGGCTTCCGAGCGCTCCAGTTGGAAAACAGCCGTTACCAAAGGTGTTGTGGGTTTTGAAGATGCTCAAATTCAGGATGAAAGGGAGAAACGTGCTAAGAGGAAGGCACACTTGGCAAACCCTCACCGTGATCAACTCCTGCTAGAAACCTATGACCCCACTGTGGAAGGATATGTGGATCCAGAATTGGCCTCCACAGTCACTTATGGACTCACTGTTAGGACCGTGTTCATGGAAGACAATCTTGCTTGGCTATGAGTGACTGCCAAAGAAGATTTATCCAAACAAAGTCTACATCTGTAAGCAGTCCGTTCATAAGTTGTGAGTGTTGTCATATTGTCAATCCATTGATTAAAGGGGATCATACATTTATTCTTCCAATTCATCAGTATTGTCTGCCATTAGGGCACGTAGGTTTTGAGATTCAGAAGAATCTTGTGTTATTTTTATTATTTGTGATTATGAGTATGAATGAATTTGTAAAACCAAATAAAAACGAAACAAAAACGAAAGTTGGGTGCCGCCACCCCCACTCTGCAAGATTCCTGGGGGTTCCAGGGTCTGTGTTCTTTTGGAGACTTGAGGCACATGGAGGGGGTCCAGATATTAAAACATAATTATTTCAAAAGGGGCTTGTACCCCACACTGTTGCAGCTCTGGAGTACAAGCATCTCCCCCAGCCAGCCTTCAGCCATCCTGCCCAGTCTTTTTTCTTCCCTCTTCTCTCTCACCTGTGACAACAACGCGGCAGAAAAGACTGCTTTTGTTTGACAGACAGATAGACAGAAAGATGGATAGACAGATGATAGATAGATAGATAGATAGATAGATAGATAGATACAGTGGATGCTCGGGTTGCGAAAGTGATCCGTGCAGAATGCACGTTCGCAACCCGCAGCATTCGCAACCCGCAGTGGCACATCTGCGCACGCGCGGGTTGCGATTCGGCACTTCTGCGCATGAGCAAAGTGTGATTTAGTGCTTCTGCACATGCACGGCCACCAAAACCCAGAAGTAACTTGTTCCGGTACTTCCAGGTTTCGGCGCGTCTGTAACCTGAAAAAATGCAGCCTGAAGCATCTGTAACCCGAGGTATGACTGTAGATAGATGACAGAGATTAGACAGATAGATAGCTAGATAGCTAGATAGATAGCTAGATGATAGATAGATATATGATAGATGATAGATATAGATAGATAGCTAGATAGATAGCTAGATGATAGATAGATAGATAGATAGATAGATAGATGATAGATAGATATAGATAGATAGATGATAGATAGATATATGATATATGATATATGATAGATATAGATAGATAGATAGATAGATGATAGATAGATATGATAGATAGATAGATAGATGATAGATAGATATAGATAGATAGATGATAGATGATAGATGATAGATGATAGATAATAGATAGATAGATAGATAGATAGATGATAGATAGATGATAGATATAGATAGATAGATGATAGATAGATAGATAGATAGATAGATGATAGATAGATATAGATAGATAGATGATAGATGATAGATGATAGATAGATAGATAGATAGATGATAGATATAGATAGATAGATGATAGATGATAGATAGATAGATAGATAGATAGATGATAGATAGATAGATAGATATAGATGGTAGATAGATGAGAGAGAGAGATACAGATACAGAGCCATCTTTAGCATATGCACTGCCGTGGTGCAAAGATCTGCCCAGCACCCCCAAATTTAGTTTAGCCACCCTTTAAGGAGGGGGCAAACTCTTTTTTTGGGGGGGGGGGAATTGCTCACCTGTAACAATGATGCAGCGGGGGGAAACTGCTTTTGTTTCCTGACTTGTCGGGAATATTTGACGCTATGGAGTAACAGAGCGACCGGGTGGGAGGGGCGAGGACTTTCGTTCCATTGCTTTTCACTGCCACTGATCGAGAGGGACCGGTATGCAGAGGTATACACCCCCCCCCCCCGGTACTTCAGCCCTGCAAGGACTCCATCCGTTAGGTATTTGCTACGAAAACTTCATAGAAACTTCATCCAGAGAGACAGTGGAATGCCACATGGATATCTTGTGAACACCCCCACTCCTCCCCCCATGAAAAGCTAAATACTAAGGCAGAGGTTGGAGGGAAGAACAAATATGCTTGTTAAAATGTTATTTATTTATTGAGTGTGACAAACCCTTCCTTTTGCATTTGGCACTCACATTTTTTACGCGAAAGGTCATTTTCATTAACCTTCGATTCGCGCCGCATGGCCTCATTGCCCAAAGGCATGTGGTTATTTACAATTTCCCTTCATCCTATGCAAAGCTAAACAACCCTGAGTACGAGGCTAATATATGTTAAGTGCCCGAGGCACATTCCAATTAAGTATTAACGTGGGTTGGAAAATGTCCAAAACATTCAGCGAATATCATTTTCAATCATTTTCATTAAAATTAATAGCAAACGTTAAAAAGCAATATACCCAGAGAGTGGGAGAGTAGATCGAAACGGCCACCAGTGTTGCCGAGGCAAGGATTTCGAGATGCTGCCATCTCCTGTGGGCTTAGGAAGCTGGGAAATTAATGGGTGGAGATGATTGGAATTGCAAAGGCATATAGGACAATTGGACAGTGTTGGGTACTGGATGCCTCTCTGCTATATATCAATATACTAATCTTTTGGGGATGGGTGATCACCTTCCTATTCATCTCAAATAGGGAAGAAGCTGTCTGGCACTCCTCAAGAGGCCTCAGCAGTGTCTGTTGTTGTGATACACGAAGCAGTAAATAGAACAACTTTGGTCATGCTGCAGACTCTCCAAATGTCCCTATTTTCCAGGGACAGTCCTGGATTTACAGAAGCCATCACGGTTTCTGTTTTGATCCTGGAATGTCCCACCATTCCTTAGGTAAAGGTAAAGGGACCCCTGACCATTAGGTCCAGTCGTGACTGACTCGAGGGTTGCAGCACTCATCTCGCTTTATTGGCTGAGGGAGCCGGTGTACAGCTTCCGGGTCATGTGGCCAGCATGACTAAGCTGCTTCTGGCAAACCAGAGCAGCGCACGGAAACGCCGTTTACCTTCCCACTAAAGCGGTACCTATTTATCTACTTGCACTTTGATGTCCTTTTGAACTGCTAGGTTGGCACGAGCAGCGACTGAGCAACAGGAGCTCACCCCGTTGCAGGGATTCGAATCGCCAGCCTTCTGATCGGCAAGTCCTAGGCTCTGTGGTTTAACCCACAGCGCCACCTGCATCCCTTTGCCACCCGCATCCCTTTCGCTTTCCCTTAGGACGTCCCTATTTTCATCGGAGAAATGTTGGAGCCTATGGAGTTATGCAACCCCCAAGCCAATGAGATAAGTATCTAGACAACCTTTATAAGACATCTGAAGGCAGACCTGTATAGGGAAGTTTTCTGATGTGTAATGTTTTATTCTGTTTTAACATATGTTGGAAACCTCCCAGAGTGGCTGGGGTATTATTATTATTATTATTATTATTATTATTATTATTATAACAACAGGATGTCCCTATTTCATTGGAGAAATGTTGGAGGGTATGATGCGGCCGTATTAGTCACCTGTTGGTGAAACAGAAGTAAAATGTCTTATTAAAAGACTTGGGCCACATCTGCACTATATATTTATATACCCATTTATTCATAAGACTTCATACAGTTATGGCTTCCCCCAAATAATTCTGGGAAGTGTAGTTTAAGGGTGCTGAGAGTTGTTAGAAGGCCCCTATTCATCTCACAGAGCTAACAATTCTCAGAGTCCTTTCGCAGTCAATCCCTCTTTCCTTTTTTAGAATAGGGGCCTCCTAACATCTCTGATCCCCTTCATGGATCACTGTCTTGTCGTGGTGAAGGGGCTTAAATAACTCAGAGAAGCTCTGAGCTATGCTGTGTAGGACCAACCAAGACGGACAGGTCATAGCCGAGAGTTTAGACTAAATGTGATCCACCTGGAAAAGGAACTGCCAAAGCACTCCAGTATACCTGAAGGAGCGTCTCCACCCCCATTGTCCAGCCCGGACACTGAAGTCCAGTGCCGAGTGCCTTCTGGTGGTTCCCTCACTGCAAGAAGCCAAGTTACAGGGAACCAGGCAGAGGGCCTTCTCGGTAGTGGCACCTACCCTGTGGAACGCCCTCCCACCAGATGTCAAAGAGAAAAACAACTACCAGACCTTTAGAAGACATCTGAAGGCAGCCCTGTTTAGGGAAGCTTTTAATGTTTGACGGACTATTGTATTTTAATATTTTGTTGGAAGCCGCTCAGAAACCCAGCCAGATGGGCGGGGTATAAATATTATTATTATTATTATTATTATTATTATTATTATTATTATTATTTTGCCAAGAAAACTCCATGGACATAAAAAAGGAGATGCTTTGAGAAGAAAGTGAGAGTTTCCAAGTCATGCTCTGGTTCATGGGGTCACGGAGAGTCGAACATGACTAAGATGACTAAAGAACAACAACAACAACATCTCTGAAAGTGGTGTGCGGTCAGTGGATTGGGGGGAGTAGCCTAGTGTCTTAAATGTTCCAGGTAAATTAAAGTATGAAATCCTAGTGCTTCCTTCCCAAAGCCTGGGAAGCTTCTGCCTGGCTTATAGAGGGACATGCAATGCTCACACATTCAACATCAGGACGTCAGGACGTCACATGCGCAATATTGCCCTCCCCCCCCAAAAAAAATTGCCCTTGCGAGCTGGTCCCTCTGGCTTTAACTGTTCCTCTGTGAAAAGTTTCACTGCAAGCGACTGATCTCTAAGCAGCCTTAACAAGCTACAGCAAGGTTTTGTTTGGGGGTTTTAAATGAGAAAGCATGCAAACATGAGTTTGCTCACCCGCAAATGATTGCAAAGTGACATAGCCCAGCAATAGGTTTGCCATGTTGAACCAGCTGCTGAACAGGAGCTTCATCTATACAATGGAGATTATATCTTCCCCAGTAACTTTTGGTATAGTAAGAGGTCTTGTTGCAAGGCAGGGGTAGAATATTAAACTTCAAGTCATGCACAGTATATGTTCCCACTGGCAATGCTTCTTCCTTGCCTGGCCCAAATATTCATTATTTTAGAGCACATCAAAGGAACCCCTGCAAATGCCATGCCACTAACCTTATAGCTTCATAAACCTTTAACAATATGTGAGATGACAATATTAGAATTGTGCCTGTTAAAAATTTAATATGTGCTGGAGCTTACTTTATTTTTTTACCATATGTGCGACACTGTTTGTTCAAATAAATTATGTTACAGACTAAATGTTCAAATGCCATTACATTATCATTAAAGTCAACATTCTCAGCAATATGCATTTATGAAGGCAATGACACTTAATATGAACTCTTAATAATGATGGAGATTGTTTTAGTGGCATACAGTCCATTAAAAAAGAAACACTTAGAAATGTCTAAAAGAGCTAGAGAAGGTTTCTCCCCCTCCCCCCACGTGCAAAAGAAAGGTTATCTTTCTGACCTGGCAGTTCTGAATTTCTGTGGAATTTGTCTTATTTCAGGTCAGGTCAGGACTTACATAAAAGGTAAAGGTACCCCTGCCCGTACGGGCCAGTCTTGACAGACTCTGGGGTTGTGCGCCCATCTCACTCAAGAGGCCGGGGGCCAGCGCTGTCCGGAGACACTTCCAGGTCACGTGGCCAGCGTGACATCGCTGCTCTGGCGAGCCAGAGCCGCACACGGAAACGCCGTTTACCTTCCCGCCAGTAAGCGGTCCCTATTTATCTACTTGCACCCGGGGGTGCTTTCAAACTGCTAGGTTGGCAGGCGCTGGGACCGAGCAGCGGGAGCGCACCCCGCCGCGGGGATTCGAACCGCCAACCTTTCGATCGGCAAGCCCTAGGCGCTGAGGCTTTTACCCACAGCGCCACCCGCGTCCCTTCAGGACTTACATAGCAGCAAGTGAAAAGTCTTGTCCATTGGATGGGTTTCTTGTTCCTCTCGTAATTTGTGCAAACCACAGATATCTGGATAGCACAGATCATGCGGCTATTTCCCAAGCCAGCACTGCATTGCCACTGTGGGCCAATGGGAATGGTCTAGGAATCATACCCTCAAATTTGAATTACCCCAATTGTCACTATTTATATCCATTACATGATTATAGAGGTGCATTTTTTGCGCTTCTAAGTAGTCTACATTGGGTCACAGAAAGGGAAAGAACTGTAAACTCCCACCATACTTTAGAGCAAAACCCCAAATGTGAATCAAAGCCAATTATCTATCCATTTACAGTGGTACCTCGGGTTACAGACACTTCAGGTTACAGACGCTTCAAGTTACAGTCTTTGCTAACCCACAAATAGTACCTTTGGTTAAGAATTTTGCTTCAGGCTGAGAACAGAAATTGTGCGGCAGAGGGAGGCCCCATTAGCTAAAGTGGCACCTCAGGTTAAAAACAGTTTCAGGTTAAGAACGGACCTCCAGAACAAATTAAGTTCTTAATATGTATTTCATATTGAAATGAGCCTGGTTGTGGAGTGGTAAAAAGGTAAAGGGCCCCTGGACGGTTAAGTCCAGCCAAAGGCGACTATGGGGTTGCGGAGCTTATCTTGCTTTCAGGCCGAGGGAACTGGTGTTTGTCCACAGAGAGCTTTCCGGATCATGTGGCTTGCATGACTAAACCGCTTCTGGAGCAATGGGACACTGTGAAGGAAACCAGAGCACATGGAAACACCATTTACCTTGCTGTCATAGCAGTACCTATTTATCTACTTGCACTGGCATGCTTTTGAACTGGAGGTTGGCAGGAGCTGGGACAGAGCAACAGGAGCTCACTCCGTAGTGGGGATTCAAACCACCGACCTTCTGGTCGGCAAGCCCAAGAGGCTCAGTGGTTTAGACCACAGTGCCACCTGCATGGAGTGGTATGAGATAGGAACATAGGAAGCTGACTTATATTGCGATATACAATATACATCTCACTCAGTTTTGTCTACATCAGGGTTTCCCAACCTTGGGTCTCCAGCTGATTTTGGACTACTATTTCCAACATCCCTAACAACTGGTCCTGCTAGCTAGGGATTATGGGAGTTGTAGTCGAAAAAACAGCGGGAGACCCCCATAGTATATCAACGTTGAGAAGCCAAAGCTGTTAGGTGTAGCTTCCCAGTGATTTACATGTACGCTGAAGAAAAATCCTGAAGGATCATTTCATATGACAATACACACAATAGCATGCACCTACGTGGCAGAATCATATAGGCCTATTGCAGCTGGTGCTCCAGGGCTGCTGGATTAGGTCTTTATTTTTGATTTGCATGGATACTTACAAATGGTCTGCTATTATAAGGAGCTGTGTGTGTTTTGAGACAGAGAGAGCCTGTAGGATCACCGTTCCAAATAGCTTAAATTAAATATGGAATTAAATATCTCAGGAATTTTCTCCAAAAAAAAAGTCTTAGAAATTTTGGCCCAGCTCTGTTGAGTAGACATCACAATGCTGAACTAGCTGACTAGTTGGTGTAATGCAGTACATTTTGGGGGGAGGGGGGTTAAAAATAAAAAATAGCCCAACCTGTCATACATTCTGCTGATTCAGCAATGGCCTGGACACCATTTTTCCCAGATGTGTGGCAGCCCTACCTTGTTATAAATGCATCAAATTCCAGGTCATTATTGTCCAAAGGGAGTCACCAAAAACTTGCCTCTTTCTCTTTTCAGCTTCTCTTAAGATTTGCCAGTTTGCTGAAACCCTTCACCGTCCTTTGAATATCCTGTAATCTAGAATACCCTCCCTCCCTCCATTATTTCCTTCCCTCCCTCTCACATCCTGCTTCTCCTCTCTTCAGCTGGTACAAAACACCTCTGCTAAAGCCATCTTTCCAAAGAATGTTATACGCAAAGCTGCTGAGTTCTGTGCTAGGCAGAAATTGCTTCCGATGTTGCTTCCTTCACAGAACTGCTTTCTCAAGAAAGCCCAGGGTGTTCCTCATGGAGCCGTTTCCAAAATCTGAACTCGTCCCAAGTGTGGACAATGATGCAATGAATGAGTTATGTACACGTTATGGGTGAAGTTTTCGTAGCAAATACCTAACGGATGATGTTGTGAATTGCATTCACACAGTGTGTGGGGTGTGTGTTTCTCCTTTGCATATAATTAAAATGGCTGGATTTTTTTTTCTTTATTTCCTTTTTAAAGAGAGGATTAGTTTCTGAGCTTATTCACAAAAAAATGTACTGTAAAATGCACCATAAAATGTTCTTAGTATTTTTTTTTCATGCTGAGCTTCTGGGAAGCTTAAGTCAACAATGGTTTGTGCTGCAAGCAAAATTCAACAGATTTGGAGTGGTGTTTGCATTAAACATTTTAGGCTCAAACATGTGTCTCGCTCTCTTCCCATATTAGCTTTCTGGATTACTGACAAAGGCCGGATAAAGCTCTGAGGCATCCTGTTGTTGTGTGAGACCGAGGCCCCCATCCGTACTTCTGCTCCTGATGCCTACCTAGGGCATGATGACAATCTGTGTGGCTCCATGTACTGTGTCAGGATTTTGCACAGCGCTTCCAATTACCTTTCGGTGGGACTAGACTCACAACATCACCAGCTGGTCCTGCAATAAATTTCCGTACATTTCCCTGAGCTAAATCGCCCTCATATTGGCTTACTCTGCATAAGCGTTTGCACTTGTCGAATCGTAATGGTCGGCAGGTGAAATGACATTCAGCTCCCCCTTTGGGCTATTCTGTTTTAGAAGGAACTTCAGTCCCACCTCAGGGGTCTTTTTTGGTTTTGTTTAGGTGCCAAATCTGAAAACTGGGAACAAGAATGGACAGTAAAAGAGGAACGATTGAATTCCAGGCTGAAATTTCCTTTCGCTGTGTTGCGTGCTGAGGTCCCCAAAACACCCCTAACCCAATAACTCACACATCACACATAATTTTTGTTTAAGGTTTTTGGCATAATTTTGGCCACAACTTTATTATCATACAATTTTTGTGAGTGGTTGCTTAGGCATTGGTTATGACTAGCTATCCCCCCCGCCTTGGGGGATAGCACTGACTCCCGGATTCCAGCGAGAGACAGTGTGGAGGAACAAGATCAGGGCAACTGGGGCTGAGCTACAGACCCTTCAGTTCCTCCCTGCATGCTCCTTGGGGTCTTACACGGCCCGCACCCGATTCCAGGGGTTTGGACAAGGGGATGGTAAGCCCCAGAATTCCTTTAACGGAATTCCCATGCAGCAGCAGCATTGGAGGGGTAGGCACAGCCAATCCATACCCCTCCACCAACCAATTTAACCAATGCCTAACCGCCAACCTTACAAGTTGTGACGATTTGCTACGCAGTAGGCAAAACCCAATTGGCACACACTAATCAGCCAAAAGGTAAATTCCTACCAGGCCCCCGCACCAATGCGAACGACCCCATGACAGGCATAGCAAGGTCAAGGAGAAGCCCATTCAAGGGAGGGCGGGCGGGTGATCCGGTGTCCACAGCGAAAGAGAAAGGAACAAGCTGTGGACCTAAAATAAATACCCTCTGATCCCACCCCTAAATTGGCAACATCAATTTCTCCCCAGTAACAACAGCCACCAATCTGGCCCAAGTACCTTGCTCCAGCCTGGCTGGCCACTATAGGATGTTTTGTCTGGCCCCATCCGCAACACGTGCTCTCTCTTTATTGAGAACACGCTTTGTCAAAAGTGCCTTCCCTTCCCTCATTGTTACTAGTATCTGGGCATTTTTCCTGTGAGGTCATTAAACAAAGTGTTGTTGTCTGGTATGCCTTATTTACCAGAACATTATCAACTCATCAAACACAATGGCGGACGCTTTTCTGTAAGGAGGAAGCTCCAAATTAACTTAAATTTTCTTTTTCTAAGATAAAAGTGTATGAGATAACCATGGGATGTGAAGAACACCTCTGAGAAATTATGGCAGAATTATCTAAACTCCACTGAATTACCCTAGGGGGAGGGTGGTTATTGATAATTTCTTCTTGGTCATTGTTTTTTAATCATGTATTTTGTGTTTTTATATTGTATTTTTATGTTGTGGATTGCCTTGCGATGTGCAGATGAATGGCAGTATACAAATTTAATAAATAAAAAAATAATAATAATAGAAACTTCCCAGATGTTTCACCTCAGAGCAGGAATCTGTGCATTTTACTCACATCAGCTCCCAACCAGCGTGGTCAATGAATAGGGATGATTGGAGTTGTCTTTTAGCAACATCTAGGGGACCACAAATTCCCCACAAATTTGTTCCACAAATTTTACTTTACATAAAAAGTTTGGTTTCACTTTTCATGCTTCCACAGAACATATGGAATATATCATAACCTGCAGTTCAAAAATAACCATGAAATTTTTAGCTAACAATCCTAATTAGATAATTTCTGTATTGGAGAACCAGGGAAATTAGATACACTGATGATAATTCAAGAAGCCAATTCATAATAATTAGGGCCATAATCAGCATGATCAGTAGATTAATAAATTGATACTTTAGTTGATTAAGGTATATTTGCTTATTCTTTGAGGTTTTGCTGTATTATTTTAATAAGGAATGAAAAAGAAAATATTAGTGATTGCATCCCTCTATTAATGAACAATAGTTTTACTCTATTAAATTGTCAGTTATCTTTCACTTCTTTTAGTATTTCAAAAGAACAACTACATGGAGGTTTTGGCAATACCCATATTTACTTAAATGTAAAATCAATAGTATGATATGCCTCAGATAACAATATTTTGTAGATAGTTCTCCTAATTACAACTCTCCTATCCCCCCCCCCCGCAGTACTTTTTAATGCATGAAGTGTTCCTCAAGTATTATTTACTTAATTTTACACCCATATACCAATATTCATTGTCATTATTATAAACTCAGTATATCACAGGGTTTTTCTTCATCATTTCTGTCATCAATATGACGCAGGACGGATTCTGTGGAAATATCTGAGGTGATTGACTTCTCCCCTTCCATAACTACATGTATCTGATAATTTTATTCATTACTGTAATTCATTACCCATATTTTTCTCAATTACGGATCTGTTGCCGATATCTCCTCAGGCCTCCAGGCTATCTCAATCCAGGCTGCTGCTAACATATGCTAAACCAAAATTATCTGATCTATCCTTATCCGGTATTCTGCATAGCCCACAAGCATAGTGACAGGATTCATTTGTAGTTCAGATCTAGTGCACAAAGTATTTACAAATATAGTTGTACCTTGGTTTTCAAAGAGCTTAGTTCTCGAAAGTTGTGTCTCTTGAACGCCGCAAACCCAAAAGTGACTGTTCCCGTTCGCAAACTATTTTGGGAAGCCAAAAGTCCAATGGGAATTCCGCGGCTTCTGGTTGGCTGCAGGAGCTTCCTGCAGCCAATCAGTAGCTGCGTTTTGGTTTCCAAACATTCTGGAAGTCGAATGGACTTCCGGAGCGGATTCTGTTTGACTTCCAAGGTACGACTGTACTTTGTATATACAAATCTTATAAGCACTGTTGTCCTTCCAGATATTGCTGGCTACAACTCCCATCATCCTTGATCATTGTCCATACTAGCATGGGATCATAGGAATTGGAATCTGGAACATCTGCAAGGCTCCATGTTCCTCACCCCACCTTATAGTTGGGTTACAGTAAGAGACTATTGGCTGAAGACCACTAAACAGGACAGAGAAGGGAAAGTTGATGCAGTTTCTCTAACATACGAGCACCTTGTCTGGAGAACAATGCAACAT
This sequence comes from Podarcis cretensis, assembly GCF_951804945.1. Lineage (NCBI taxonomy): Eukaryota > Metazoa > Chordata > Lepidosauria > Squamata > Lacertidae > Podarcis > Podarcis cretensis. Next base: position 24,887,462 of record NC_137187.1, read on the forward strand.
TTAGCGTTGCTAACATCTTGGTAGGGTTCATGTGGTTCTAACGTCTTGAAAATGACCTCAAAATGATATATGAACCTATATGAACCTACTTCTCCTGGTTTAATGGTTTCCAAATAAATGACTGACTCTTTAAGCTCCCTTACGTTTTGATCTGCCCTTTCCAAAGCTCTTTTTCATTTTGTTAATCTTCCATTTAGTGACACACTATGGCATGATGACATATGACCAGACCATAGTGCTAATATTCAGTTGTTCAGGCACATGGTCTTTTGTCCAACTTGGTCAGCCATTTTGTTTGATGCTTATAAAGCTCTCCTTGAAAATTGCCCCAAGGCAGTTCATGTCAACAGGTTTCTATAGGAGCAAATGCGTAAATGCAGATATTTATATGAAATCATGTTAAGGCCTTATTTTATGAGTTTGATAGTGTAAGAGGCAGCTGCTTTAAAAAGGCAGGTTTTTGTTTTTACAAACAATAAACTGATGCAAAATATGCGTTGTTGAGAGAGTGAAAAAGGGACTCTTCATCACAAGCTATCCATAATGGCATTACAGATACAACAGAGTCAGAGCCAACATCTGATTAATAAAAATGGGTCACTTGTAAATCAGTGGTGAAGTGTCAGCTCTTTGAATAGGCCGAAGGATTTATTATGATGAAAGAATGGCAATAAAGATGCATTTACAACTGAAATGGGACTGGAAGTAATTAAGAGCTCCTTTTAAAACATAAGGATAAATGAAGAAGTTGAGTATGGCAAGCGTGTTAATAGGAAAAAAATAGGCTCCATACTATTTGTCTTGTTGATTGGCTAACTTTACAGATTTTTTTAAATGAAAGCATTAGGTAGAGACCATTACAGTGCCTGGAAATCAAAACATTAATATCGAAGAGATGACACGATAATGACTCTTGCAATCGAAAAGACATCTCACGCTGGGAAGGTAAGGTCGTACTGAGGCAAAGAGAAGGTTGTCCAGAAAGTTTTAATGCAGAGAGAATCATCAAAACAAAAGGCTGAGACCAACTTTTATAATAGGAAAAAGAAAAATATGCTACAGGTTGGGACATATGAAACTACGATCGAGTGGAGGTTACGTTAAATTTCTCCCTTTTCACACAGTCATTCGGAGGTTTGCCATCCAAAACTGGCTATTTGCTCTACAGCAAGTTTCCTCCCCACATTTCCTTTTGCTTTTCTTGGGATTTCTGGTGGGAGAAGGAATCAGAGCAGTCTGTGGCTATGTTTGCATGACGCAGTAATCCAAATGATGGTTTCAGTGAGTTGTCCGAAGCAGGGTTTGTGGTAAAGCTCTTTCCTTGTTAACTATGAGCTGTAGTCAAGGTTTGCTCTTAGAAAAGCCTTGGCTTAGCTCAGGGTGGAACAGGAATAAAAAGGGCAAGGGTTAGGGTTAGCAGGATTTGAGAACAAGAGCACTTGCCACACTCTGTGGTTTCCAGCAACTAGTATTCAGAAGGCTTGCAGTTGGACCGTGATTTCAAATACAGTGGTAGCTCGGTTTTTGTACAGCTTAGTTCATGAACAACTTGGAACCCGAACGCTGCAAACCCGGAAGTAGGTGTTCCGGTTTTTGAATTTTTTTTCAGAAGCCGAACATGCTCCATTTTGAGTCCCCCTGTGTTTCCTGTTGCGCTGCTAATTTGCGTCCCCTGCAATGTAATTCAACATTTCCACTTCAAATTGCAGAGTTCTGAGGTGATATTTGGAGCTTATATTTGGTGCTTTTGTTTTTGATATTTATTTTGTTTTGTTTTTTATTTTGAAGCTTTTTCAGTTAATTTGTTTTTGTGACTATGGATCCCAGTTCAGCTACTAATTGATTTACTGATTGATTGATTGACTGCGGAAATGGATAAAAGCCCCCCATCCAAACTATCATCAGTGCAGGTAAGATTTTTTTTTAAATTTTAAATTTTTATCATCTACAATACTGTTTTATTTATTTTATAGTACAGTACATTGATTATCTAGGGACGCAGGTGGCGCTGTGGGTTAAAGCCTCAGCGCCTAGGACTTGCTGATCGAAAGGTCGGCGGTTCGAATCCCTGCGGCGGGGTGCGCTCCCGCTGCTCGGTCCCAGCGCCTGCCAACCTAGCAGTTCGAAAGCACCTCCGCGTGCAAGTAGATAAATAGGGACCGCTTACCAGCGGGAAGGTAAACGGCGTTTCCGTGTGCGGCTCTGGCTCGCCAGAGCAGCGATGTCACGCTGGCCACGTGACCCGGAAGTGTCTGTGGACAGCGCTGGCCCCTGGCCTCTTAAGTGAGATGGGCGCACAACCCCAGAGTCTGTCAAGACTGGCCCGTATGGGCAGGGGTACCTTTACCTTTACCTTTTTACATTGATTATTGCTTTCATGATATGTATCAATGGTCTCATTAGAAAGTAAAATTATGTTAAGTTGCTGTTTTAGGGGTTGTTTTTAAAAGTCTGGAACGGATTAATCCGTTTTGCATTACCTTCTATGGGAAAGTGCACCTTGGTTTTGGAATGGAATTCCGGAACGGATTAAGTTTGAGAACCAAGGTACCACTGTACTAGAAAAGTTAATCAAATAAATCACAGTCAAGAAAATAGGGCAGCCCCTAAAATATATCTCTCAGGTGTCAAAGGCCACGGTAAAGTAGTGTGTCTTCAGCATAAGATGAAAACCACATTATGTAGTTAAGTTGCCAGACACACTTCTGTGGGGAGTTGGGGCTACCACATAGAATACCCTCTGTCACAATGAATACCGTCCCAGGCCACTAGCTCCAAACACCTGAGGATGATGAAACTACCAAAAGGGCTCCTAATGCTGATCTTAAGATGCAAGGGAGTCTGCAGAAAACAACTCAGCTTTACATTATTACATATTTGTACATGTTAACAAGTTGCTGTGGATTTTTTTTTTTTTCAGCTGGAACTCAACGGAACTCATTTCTGGCAACTCTCAGGTGGGCGCCACTGCCATTATTAAGAAAACATGGTGAATTCCGGCACCTCTTTTTCTAGAAAAATAGCACCACTAACAACTAATTCTTAAGTAATACCCTAATCTCAAGTCAATGTTGTTGGCCCCACATCTAACATTTTAGCTAAATGAGATCCTGATGGAGGTTGGAAGAAACTACACGTTTTTCCTTTCACCAGAAAAATCCATCACTCACTTTCCTTTCCCTGGGCATATTCATCAGGCCACATAAAACAGAAAGAAAACAAATACAATGGTACCTCGGGTTAAGTACTTAATTCGTTCCGGAGGTCAGTACTTAACCTGAAACTGTACTTAACCTGAAGCACCACTTTAGTTAATGGGGCCTCCTGCTGCTGCCACGCCACTGGAGCACAATTTCTGTTCTCATCCTGAAGCAAAGTTCTTAACCTGAAGATTTCTGGGTTAGCGGAGTCTGTAACCTGAAGCGTATGTAACCTGAAGCGTATGTAACCTGAGGTACCACTGTATAAACTTCTGCATCCATCATATTGTTAAATAACTAATATCGTCAGAAGCAAAACATTCTAATAATCGTCTAAAATATCATTATTCACTGTCCATAAGATCTCATCCATTATAGCTCTACCTGAATTAACCAGCAAATCATTACAACTCATGAAGCAGAGGAACCACCATCTATCTTATCCGTTGTTTTAGCTTCTTTCATATAAACAATTAATACCTTTTTTTTAAAAAAAAATGCACCAATTTAAACAGATCATTAATAAGTACAATCTGTAATTCAGTTGCTGGGGGGGGGGGAATAAAAAAGACTAAACTTTCTAATTGGCTCCAAAGATAAAGCCGATGAAAACCTTTTTAATTACTAAATTTGGTTTCTTCCAAACTGTTCTCAGAATTGGTTTTTAGTTCATTATTATACATCGTTCTACATATCGTGTGCGTGTCTACTAAAAAATTAGTCCCATTGTGTTAAATGGAACTTACAGTTAAATGGTTGTAGCATTGCAGCCTAAGAACATTTAGGATGCACTGAATTGAATTCTTTGGATCAAGGCCATGAACATTAAGAAATAAAATGCTACAAATTAGTATGGGGGTGAACTGGTGCAAACACAGACTTGGATAATATCTCTTTTTTATATATATAATGCAATACTGCTGTACATAATTGTCCATGGCAAAGGTAAAGGTACCCCTGCACGTACGGGCCAGTCTTGCCAGACTCTAGGGTTGTGCGCTCATCTCACTCTAGAGGCTGGGAGCCAGCGCTGTCCACAGACACTTCCGGCTCACGTGGCCAGCGTGACAAGCTGCATCTGGCGAGCCAGCGCAGCACACGGAACGTCATTTACCTTCCTGCTAGTAAGCGTTCCCTATTTATCTACTTGCACCCGGGGGTGCTTTCGAACTGCTAGGTTGGCAGGCGCTGGGACCGAATGACGGGAGCGCACCCCGCCGCGGGGATTCGAACCGCCGACCATGCGATCGGCAAGTCCTAGGCGCTGAGGTTTAACCCACAGTGCCACCTGGGTCCCTTTAATAATAATATCTCATTCAATCCCCTGCAATGCAGGAATATGCAGTGGTCCCATACAGGGATCAAACCAGCAACCTTGGCATTATCAGCACCATGCTCTAACCAGTTTAGCTATCCAGGTGTTCATAGTGAGGACTAATTTAAGCTCTGAGATTCCAAGAATAACAAAAAAAAAAAAAAACCCCAGAGAATAAACAAGACTTCTGCTGCCATCAGTGACTTTTTCCAGTGCTTTGACTCAAAGGGACACCAATTAGTATCTGAAGATAAAATTTTAATGCCTACTAAAAAAATATTATAATAGTAATGAGGGTATATGTTACACAGCCTAGGGTATTGGTAGCCCAGTGACCCACAACAAGCTGACTGTCATTACTCCTCTAGTCTCCTCATACAATTAAAGGGAACACCAATTAGCAACTGAACATCGCAAAACCAGACACATTTCAGCCTTTGAACATCTAAACGAATGAGACATGACAAGAAATGATGCTAAAGAATGAAGCCACTTTGAGGTTGAATCAGTGTAATTTTACTGATTTTGCAGGAAAAATATGTCCACCCTCAAAAAAGAGAGAGAGATCATATTGAGCAGAATGGCCAATGACAGGAATTAGGCCATGGGGGAGGCGAGGGCCCCAAATTTTTAGGGAGGAGGTTAGGCCCCCTCATTATTCCTTTGTGGGAGAGGAAAAACAAGGTATTCCCCCCCCTCCAAATTCCCCCACAATACAGTGAGGAGTCATTATTTCTGACACTCTCAGGTTGGGCCCTTTAATTCCAAACTCTTGCCAAACCAAATTTTCAAGAGGTTCAATTCTGTTTGTTTGCTTTAAATAAAATATTATTTTATTAATTTCCCAAAAAGAACAATACATATTAAAACATAGGAAAAATTAGTGTTGACTTCCCCCTATACCCTTCCCTGGTTCAATTGCTTATCATCATACCGCATGTCCATTTTAAATTATAAAATCATTAAAATTACTTATTGTCCAGTCGTAATGTCTTTACAAGTATTTTTAAAATCCTGCTACTGTATTAACCTGTGTACAATGCTTCTGTATAGATGCAATAAAGTCCTTCCAATCTTCTTTAAATTCGTTGTCATCTCTTTCTCTTAATTTCAAAGTCAATTTTGCCATTTCAGCATATTCCATCAATTTCACTTGCCAATCTTCTTTAGCTGGGATGCCTTCTTCTTTCCAATGTTGTGCTAATGGTATTCGTGTGGCTGTCGTTGCATACTTTAATAAATCTTTTTGTGGTCTTGGTATATCCGCTCCTGTAATACCTAGTACATCAGGTTCAATTCTGAATACAAAAGTTTCCCTTTCCAGGAAGTCAAAGTGTCCACAGCTGCCCCAACCTTCTATGACTGTTGTTGTTGATGGCCATTGCTACTCCAATCTGCTCTTGTTTCTGTACCACCTTTTCTAACTTCAAAGCTTGTTCAGTGCCTGATTTTAATTAATCAGGCATCCTGAAGTGAATGACCTCACATTGTCACATAGCCAGTTGGATTTGGCTATGTGATGTTGTTAATGAAAGCCAAAGAAGCCCTCACTGTGAGCAAAATGAGGTGGAAGGAGCATATTCACATTTTCACAACAAGGCTGATGCTCTGTGTCTTATGATTGTGCATGGATAGTGTCATTCAATTTTCATGTGGCAAGACTCATACAGTTGCGATTCTAGTTATGTGCAGTATTATCTAACTACCTGGGTCAATATGAATATGAATGAGTACATATGATTTTTAAATACTGTACTCCCCACTTGCAGAAGAAAATCTTCCTTCCGAAAGCTGGTCAAAGCCGTTACTGACATTACTTGACAATGACAACATGAGGAAAACAAACTAATCCCTTGATCCTACACAAGTTTGCTTAGAAGTAAATCTCATTGATTTCCATGGAATTTACATCCAAGTGGAATGCGATTAAGGCTGAGGGTTTTTTTTTGGTACCTTCCATGGATTGAGGGTAGAATACAAGATTAGTCCAACAGCATGAAAAATTATCAATTAAGATTTCTCATTAGCAATATTTGGTGCCTTAATTGTCCTTTTTGATTGTGTAATCTCGAGTGGTAATTATTTGTGGCATTGGCCCATTCCTCTATCACTGTTATCTTTTAATTAATTCAGCCAAATGATTTCATTCTGTCAGTTCCTTGTTCATATCATGGAATACTTTCCGGTCTACCATTTGCATGCCCTCTTTACTAAGTTCCTTTAAAATGGTTGTAAAGAAATAGCAATAGTTCACAATAGCTCTGAAAAGGCTGCCTTTGGATATTTAATGATGATTATGGTTATTTCAATCCTTTTATGTAACTGGGAGTGGCTTAACCTCCCAGTTTCCTTCCAATAGCTTCCCAACAGCTGTGCCAGATGTGGGAAGGGAAAAGCAGAAGCAAGGACAGTGTGCCAAGCTGCCCTGCTATGCCCCCCCAACGCTAGTGAGGAGTCATGGCATTGCTGCTGGGAGGCTATTGCTATGACTCCACCCCACTGGGTGAGATATTCCTGTACTATGTATCATAGAATCACATAACAGGAATGTGCCCAAAAGCCCACTCATTGGTTTGAGGCTGGGACCAAGCTGTTAATATCTCTCCACTCTTCTGGTTAGAGAGTAATTCCACCCAAACTTTACACATCACTAACAGCCCGGTTGGGGACTTCATATGTATAAACCTGATGAAAATATTTAATATGGGAATTTCCATGGGGCTATATTAAAGCCAAGGAGGGCATTTTGATCTCTTGCTGAGTTGATAATTAACTAACTGTCTGTTGTTCTCTGGTAGCTGAGTGTTATAACCTTAGATCACCGGAAAGGAATTGGGTTGCAAATCTCCATTTTGAAGGGAGTTGCCTTTGAATCTGTGTCTCCCAAACTCCATGGAGTTATTACACAAATGAATCTCTCCTGAAGGGAGAGTAAACAGCCAAGGCCAATGGAGGCAGGAATGAAGGCTGTGTGGAGGGGCAGGACTCTGCTTCTAGGCCTGTTTGGATTATTTCATATTTTCTTAGATTCTGAGCCTGTGTTGGACAGCACAAGACATTATATGAATATTTTGGAGGTATCACTTGATATTTCTATTTTATTTTGAAGAGTTCTGCTAGTAAAAATTGAATATTTTTATTGGTCTGGACAATGTTTCATTTCCAAAAGGAGTTAGCTTTCATGCATCCTTTAGCTTCAAACTGCACAATATTAATATCTGCAATGCTAGCTACATTGGAACTGTGTTTTCTCTGTGTTTCCTAGAGTCCTCTTCAAGCATAGAAGCGAATCAGGTTGTGCAATAATGAAGCTTCATTATTGACCAAACCTAGGATAAAAGAGAGGAACCTAATGTTCTACCCTTGCTTGGTCAACAGAGCAGAACTGCCCACCACTCCAGGCTCCAGCTTAGACCTCTTGCTCCAACTCATAACTTGAAAAACCCTAGGACTTCAAGAAGTAATGTTCTGGGTTTGCTTGCTGGACAATCTACTTTCAGTTATAGTCCCTTCTTGGCACAAACCACTCCAAATCAATTTAAACAATCCAGACTTTAGTGTTTGTGTATCCTGGATCATTGCTGTGTGACATGGGGTCAGTCCATAGAATTGGGTCAGCCCATATCTGATGTGTAACAGCCACTCAGAGAAGATGACATCACTCTGACCTCCCTGTTGTCCATGAAGGACAGAATTGAGGGGGGAAAGAATGAGAACTGAAGCACTCTAAAGTGTTGAGCAATGAAATACACCATGGCAAGATATAGGGGCACAGAACCACTCACAGTACAATCCATCAGGAATTATTATATTCTTCTAAAGCAATCAAACCTGAGTTAGAATCTCTTAATGAACACAATCACTTCAACTTGCCTGTGGAAACAACTCAGAGGCCATGAAAGTAGGAAGGTTAACAACAGGAATATTTAAAGGAACTATTGGAAACTCAAGGCAACAGACATATGAGATGATCAGAGCCCCCCCCCCCGAACTTGAACATGGGAAGTGCCAACAAAAAAATCATAATTTGGCAGAATATTTGGACTATATGATGTGTATTTGTATAATTTGGAATATTCAATGTGATTTGATTGGATTGTTAAAATGGAAAATTTAATATATATATATATTTTTAAAAAGAATTCTTAATGAACACAATTAAGGGGCCATATGTGGCTGAGATCCTGATCCACTAAGACAAGATCGTGAAAATTGTAGCCTTCCAGTTGTTGTTGGCTACTCTTGCAGCCAAGCTGGTGCAAAATGTATTGCTCTGCTTTCCTTTGGACCATACTAATGAAGCAGAGAGTGGGAGTCTTGTGTCATTGAAATTCTGCTCAATATTGATCCAGAGTAGATTTCAGTGTATAGTTAGCAGAGTTGCGGGATTCCAAAAAAATAGACCAGATGTAATCCATATGTCATCCAGCAGAGCTTTACTGCTACTGAAGGCAAATGAGCATAATGGTCACAAATCCAATACATTCAGGATTGGCACTCTCCATAAGAAATCCAGTTGCAGCAAACTTAACTTAAACTTACAATAAGTCTAAACCTTAACACTAAGCATACTATGTACAGAACACCACATCAGAAAGAAAAGAGATAGAAAGTGAAAGTGAAACCCAGGCTCCTTCTGGCCTTACCTTTATAGTCAGCATGACCTTGACAGAAAGAGATAAGATAACCAGTTTAAGCCTGCTGTACTCGGCTTCTCTGAAGGAATAACCCAAACATCATGAACCTTCTGCTCATTTTTTTTCACACAGAGCAGCCTCCAGAACCCTCTTGATTTAATGAGAATAGGAAAGATCTCTCTACACATCAGATCACTACTTTCTGCACTAAGAAATGCAAACTGACATCTTGTATTTCGGGACGCCCAAGAGCTCCATACACACTGCCCAGGCTTGCACGCTAGGGGAAGCCACCCCAAGGAACACCAATGCTTTACCAATAAACTAAGAGCATTTACAGTGGGTGGGGGATGCAGGTGGAGCTGTGGTCTAAACCACTGAGCCTCTTGAGCTTGCCGATCAGAAGATTGGTGGTTCAAATCCGCACAATGGGGTGAGCTCCTGTTGCTCTGTCCCAGCTCCTGCCTACCTAGCAGTTCAAAAGCATGCCAGTGCAAGTAAATAAATAGGTACCACTGCGGCGAGAAGGCAAATGGTGTTTCTGTGTGCTCTGGTTTCCGTTATGGTGTCCCATTGCGCCAGAAGCAGTTTAGTCCTGCTGGCCACGTGCCCCGGAAAGCTGTCTGTGGACAAACACCGGCTTCCTTGGCCCGAAAGCGAGATGAGGACCGAAACCCCATAGTCGCCTTTGACTGGACTTAATCATCCAGGGGTCCCTTCCCGTGTGTGGTACTGTCTATGTCTTAGAACTGAAACAGAATGTCAGACACTCCATTTGATGTCCCACTTGCTCAGCTGCACCATTTCAAACTGAAGTATGGCAGGGGCTGAATGCTCCCTTGCAAAAAGAAACAAACAAAAAAACCACCTTCCTTAAAAAGCTAGCAGGTCAGCATAGAAAATAATTTCTCTTGGCATCAGGAGCATCCCATCCCATTTTGCTGCTTTGCTAGCCTGCCCTGCCCCTGCTGCCGCCACACCGTCTACCCTGCCAATTTCCGGTGTGATCCAACAAATTCCCATTGAGATCTCACCTTGAAATTAAAGGTAAAGGTAAAGGTACCCCTGCCCGTACGGGCCAGTCTTGACAGACTCTGGGGTTGTGCGCCCATCTCACTCAAGAGGCCGGGGGCCAGCGCTGTCCGGAGACACTTCCGGGTCACGTGGCCAGCGTGACATCACTGCTCTGGCGAGCCAGAGCCGCACACGGAAACGCCGTTTACCTTCCCGCTGGTAAGCGGTCCCTATTTATCTACTTGCACCCGGGGGTGCTTTCGAACTGCTAGGTTGGCAGGCGCTGGGACCGAGCAGCGGGAGCGCACCCCGCCGCAGGGATTCGAACCGCCGACCTTTCAATCGGCAAGCCCTAGGCGCTGAGGCTTTTACCCACAGCGCCACCCGCGTCCCAAGTACCTTGAAATTATTTCTGATCAATTGTATTTTTCTGTGTTTGCCCACACTCGTGCAAAGCTTGTTGCACACGGCAGGCCCACGAACCTTTCTCAGACTTGTGCTGAAACGCCTCCACACTATAGGACATGAAATCATTTCCTTTCCTTTATTCTAATCCTGTTTTCTATTACTTTCTGAGTAAGATGTTGGACCCTGTGCTTCTACTTATCTGTGTGTTATGAAATGAGAAGCCCGTGAGCCTTTAAGATTGGCCTGACCATTCTGCTCACCTAATTAGAAATAATTGAATGAAGCTTCACTCTGGCAAAGAGGTAAAATCAATATTATAATTAAAACTGCATTTCTTTACAATTAGATCTTAAAATGAAACCTCTGAGGGGAGGGGATGGTGGCTCATTGCTGCGAAGTAATTAATGTCTGTATTAAGCTTATATCTTAACAATAATCCTGGAAAATTTACTGCCTTATCTTGCTTCTGTTAATTTCATTACCAGCTTCCCTCAAGTTGTTCATGGTAGTTAGTTCCCTTTCTGTTGCCTGTCAGCTTTGGTGACATCCCTGTATCAAAGGCTTCCATAAGGACTAGTGCAGGGGTGGGGAGCCTTAGTCTCAGGGGCCAATTGTGGCCCTCCAAACCTTTCTAGCTGGCCCTCAAAACCTCCTCGCAGACCATTGGTCCTGCTTTGTACCCTGAGTTTTCTTTGTGGCCAGAAGGTGTCCTCAAGCTCCAATAATGTTTCTTGCAGACCCTCCAAGTGTCCCTATCTTCCAGGGACAGTCCTGGATTTACAGAAGCCATCCTCATGTCTGTTTTGACCCTGGAATGCCCGATTTTCCTTAGGCCATCCCTATTTTCATTGGAGAAATGTTGGAGGGTGTGGAGTCATTGAACCCCCAAGCCAAGGAGATAAGTAACTATACAACCTTTAGAGGACATCTGAAGGCAGCCGTGTATAGGGAAATTTTTTATGTTTAATTTTTTGTATTCTGTTTTTATACATGTTGGAAGCTGCCCAGAGTGGCTGTGGCAACCCAGTCAGATGGATGGGGTATAAATATGATTCCTGTTGTTATTATTGTTATGGAATAGGATGTTCCTATTTTCATCGGAGAAATGTTGGAAGGTATGCTGTTGTATACAAAACAGTGCCCTAAATAGACACTGGCAGTTCCACCTCCCTCAGACATTTGGGTGTTCCAGGAAAGGACATTCTCTGTGACAGCCCCTAAGTTGGTGTGCCTGACTTCTTCACCATATACCGTATTGGCCCGGATATAAGCCGCACCTTTAAAATTGAAGGGGAGGAAAGAAAAAAAGAAAAAATACTTGAATATAAGCCATTCCTCTCTACTCCTGGCTGCATACGGGGGGGGGGGGGCTGCGTTGCCGGCAGCCTTTTCCCTTCCTCACTCTCTCCCTTCCTGGCCTTGGGGGAGAGGACGGGGGACTATGCATGGGGCGGGTGCCGCTTTGCCACACTCCTGGCACTGTTTGTCCCATGTTCCTGGCTGCATACCGTAAGGTCACAAATATAAGCCGCAATTTAGGTTTTTACTGTTGGAATTGTGGGGACGCAGGTGGCGCTGTGGGTTAAAGCCTCAGCGCCTAGGACTTACTGATCGAAAGGTCGGCGGTTCGAATCCCTGCGGCGGGGTGCGCTCCCGCTGCTCGGTCCCAGCGCCTGCCAACCTAGCAGTTCAAAAGCACCTCCGGGTGCAAGTAGATAAATAGGGACCGCTTACCGGCGGGAAGGTAAACGGCGTTTCCGTGTGCGGCTCTGGCTCGCCAGAGCAGCGATGTCACGCTGGCCACGTGACCCGGAAGTGTCTCCGGACAGCGCTGGCCCCTGGCCTCTTAAGTGAGATGGGTGCACAACCCCAGAGTCTGTCAAGACTGGCCCGTATGGGCAGGGGTACCTTTACCTTTACCTTTTACTGTTGGAATTTGGGGAAAAAATGAGGCTTATATTCAGGCCAATACGGTAACTTTCAGTGAATACTGATAACACACATCTTTTTCCTTTGACAACTGAGATGTGTATGTTCAGGGCCCGCCCTACTCCTGTAACTGCAATCTGTTTTACCTGTTTTTAACGCTGAATTAAAAACTTCTGCAGTCTGCCCTGTGACCTGCCGTTGAAGGGTGGGCAAATAAATATAACAACAACAATACTGGTTTGGTGTTAAGAGAATGTGGTTTCTATTTTCCCAACCCTTGTGTGAGAACTGCTGAACATATCTTTCTAAAATCTAGCAGTCTTCATTCCCTCCGAAAGGCAGCCATGCCTGAAATTTACATCCAATTCTGGCAAGGGAAAAGATTTTTCTTTCTTTGCAACAAAACAACAACATCAACGTTTTCCTGTATGAAAACCCCTGGATGGATTTGCCTGAAATTTGGCAGGCTTTCCTGCTGGGGAGGCAATGTTTCACAAAGGTCACTTCCCCTTGCATTTGGACTTTACATTTCTGGTGTCCGTGGGGGTGAAACTGAACTTTGAATTTGGCAGATCAGAATCAGGCCCAAATCACAAATTGAATCAGAATGACACAGAACAGATCCGAAACAGATCAGGCCACTTCAGAATGCGACAGATACAATGTGATCTAAAATACAGGGCTGAGTGCATAACTAGCCTCGGTATGTGATCCTGTACTCACTTACCTGGGAATAAGTGTCAAGTATAATTGATTTAATTGACACAGAAATGGCACAATGCCTGTGTATTAATGAAGGTTTAAAATGGAAAAATGTTTAAATGTGTATTGCTAACATAGGGTTATTTTCACAATAGTTTTCTAAGTTGTTTCTGAGCTTGTGCTGAGTTAATGATTAACTAATTGCTGTTTTCTGCTAGCTAACGTGAGAGTGTTGTAACCTTAGTTCAGGTGAAAAAGGTATTGACTTGCAAATCTTCATTTGAAGGGAGTTGCATGGTTAGTCTTTCTTTGAACACTACAGAATAAAGCATGTAATAACGACTCTCCAAGAAGCTAAGGCAGGCTGGACTGGGGGAGAAAGGCACCATTTTGATTTTTGGTGTTATCTTTTATTTCTAAGATGCTGAACCTGTGCTAGGGCTGCCATATGTCCAGGCGGAATTTTCAAAAACCGGGAAAGATGTCTGGAAAACCCTGGGCATATGGCAACCCATGTTGGAAGTGTTGATTTTTTGGTGAACTTCCTTAAAAATAGCTCCAAGACTTCTAAATATTTTTTTTTGGGGGGGGGGGGTTCACTTTTTGAAATATGGCAACGATGGCCTGTGCTAGACAGCACAAGACATTGTATGGATATTTTGGATGCATTTTGGATGCTTATGTTCTGTTTTTGAAGAGCTCTGCAAGTAAAAGTTTGAAAGGGCCTGGACAATGATTTTTTTTCAAAAGTTCTTTCTCTTCCAATCACTTCAAACTGTGCAATATTAATACAGTGGTATCTCGGGTTACATACGCTTCAGGTTACATACACTTCAGGTTACAGACTCCACTAACCCAGAAATAGTACCTCGGGTTAAGAACTTTGCTTCAGGATGAGAACAGAAATTGTGCTCCAGCGGCGTGGCAGCAGCAAGAGGCCCCATTAGCTAAAGTGGTGCTTCAGGTTAAGTACAGTTTCAGGTTAAGTACTGACCTCCGGAACGAATTAAGTACTTAACCCGAGGTACCACTGTATCTGCAATAATAAGTCCCATTGGACTCAATGGGCTTATTTTTTGAGAAGATAGGATTCTGATTTTAAAGAGGCTGCTGTAACTGCTTTGAAGGATGGAAAAGTAGTCATTCCAACGTTCTTTGAAAACTACTTTTTCAATAAAGATGAAAGATCTGAGTTTTCACAATGAATAGTGATGCATGTAAGCACTGTAAGCAATAAATTATCTATAGAGACGACCCATAACCTTCATCTCACAATGTTTCAGAGCATTAGAAGGCATGTAGAAAAGTTCTGACATGGCAGTCATTAAAATAGATACTGTATGGAACACATGACATGGGAGGGTAAAGATGGAATATGGTGTACTTTTTAACCAGCACCAAACCAAGCCTTTGAAAGTAGGTCCTCCAAACCAAATGACTCTCATGATGTCCAGTAATCACTAATACCTCGTTATCTGGAAGAAACAAGCAGTTAGCTTCATATGATGTACCCCTTTGCTGGGCACTGGTCTCAGATGTTTGAAGTACGGTCCCTTACATAACCCCCCTCCTCAACCAGCATGCCAAGCAACCTTGACCCACCCATGAGGCAGGGTGAAGGCACCACCTCAGACCACCTCCATGTGGACCTCCTCTGCCAGTGGCGGAAAAGAAACGCTAGCATACGGGTCAGTTTCTAGTGAGTTCTCGCTGGAAATTTGTGAGATCACATCAGAAATTGGCACTGATCCCAGTGCTACTTCTTCACCAGTGGAGGAGGTGGGGGGGCAGGCAGTGGTGTAGCAGCAGGGACAGGGCAGGGCAGCACTCCTCATTCTGCCTCAAGTGGAAAGATGGGATGATATGCCCCTGCTTCAAAGAGAAACGATCTCTCCCCCTGACATGCTAGCTTTTTAAGGAATGTTATATGTAAGGTGGCGCTGTGGGTAAAAGCCTCAGTGCCTAGGGCTTGCCGATCGAAAGGTCGGCGGTTCGAATCCCTGCGGCGGGGTGCGCTCCCGTCGTTCGTTCCCAGCGCCTGCCAACCTAGCAGTTCGAAAGCACCCCCGGGTGCAAGTAGATAAATAGGGACCGCTTACTGGCGGGAAGGTAAACGGCATTTCCGTGTGCGGCTCTGGCTCGCCAGAGCAGCGATGTCACGCTGGCCACGTGACCCGGAAGTGTCTCCGGACAGCGCTGGCCCCCGGCCTCTTGAGTGAGATGGGCGCACCAACCCCAGAGTCTGGCAAGACTGGCCCGTACGGGCAGGGGTACCTTTACCTTTTTATATGTAAGGTAAAAGGGACGCAGGTGGCGCTGTGGGTTAAAGTCTCAGCGCCTAGGGCTTGCCGATCGAAAGGTCGGCGGTTCGAATCCCTGCGGCGGGGTGCGCTCCCGCTGCTCGGTCCCAGCGCCTGCCAACCTAGCAGTTCGAAAGCACCTCCGGGTGCAAGTAGATAAATAGGGACCGCTTACCAGCGGGAAGGTAAACGGCGTTTCCGTGTGCGGCTCTGGCTCTGGCTCTGGCTCTGGCCAGAGCAGCGATGTCACGCTGGCCACGTGACCCGGAAGTGTCTCCGGACAGCGCTGGCCCCTGGCCTCTTAAGTGAGATGGGCGCACAACCCCAGAGTCTGTCAAGACTGGCCCGTACGGGCAGGGGTACCTTTACCTTTACTTTTATATGTAAGGTAAAAAGGTAAAGGACCCCTGGATGGTTAAGTGCAGTCAAAGGTGACTATGGTGTTGTGGCGCTCATCTCGCTTTCAGGCCAAGGGAGCCGGCGTTTGTCCACAAAAGCAAAACAATAACAAACCTATGGTTACATGAAACATACTCAATAAACACACAGGACGTAACCGGCTGTACTTTTGAATAAATAAGGTATACTATTCATTGTATCAAATTGTAGATTCCAACGGAAGTCTCATACAGTTCAACAAAAAAAGCAGAAGACCCAGTGGATCAATTCATTCTCTAGTCAGTTCATGCATAAGGTCCACACATCTATTCCACCTGTCTGTTCATAGAGTCCAATAATCCACACAAAGGGTTGTTACAGTTCCACAGAATCCTTTCACAGAGTCTAAGACAATGATTTCTGGAATATTAGCCTTGTTTCACCATCCTATGCTTCATCGGTAGAACAGACTCATACAGGATAGTGGATCTTATAGCATAGTAGTGGTTGCCTCACAAATTTCCAGCGAGAACTCACTAGAAACTGGCCCATATGCTAGCGTTTCTTTTCCGCCACTGCCAGAGGGGGTCCACATGGAGGTGGTCTGAGGTGGTGGCTTCACCCTTATTTATTCAAAAGCACAGCCGGTTACGTCTTGTGTGTTTATGGCGTTCCTCCACAGACAGCTTTCCCCGTCATGTGGACAGCATGACTAAACTGCCACAATGGGACACCGTGACGGAAACCAGAGTGCACAGAAATGCCGTTTACCTTCCCGCTGGAGTGGTACCTATTTATTTACTTGCACCGGTGTGCTTTCAAACTGCTAGGTTGACAGGAGCTGGGACAGAGCAAGGAGAGCTCACTCTGTCATGGGGATTCGAACCACTGACCTTCTGATCAGCAAGCCCAAGAGGCTCAGTGGTTTAGACCACAGCGCCACCCGCGTGTATGTGAGGGAGCATTCAACCCCTCCCCTACTTCAGTTTGGAATGTCGTAGCTGAGCAAACAGGACTTCAAAAGGAGCGGCTGATGCTCTATTTCAGGTCTAAGGCATAGATAATACCACACACTGTAAATGCTCTTATTTAATAGTTGCAGTATTGATTTTCCCATTATGAATTCTGTTTGCTACTATGTACTGAAATTTGTGCCTAATACCGGAGCAGTAGTTCTCAGCAAGGAAATTAAGCAAATATCTTCTTTTCCAATAATCAGCCCTTGTCTCCCATTGCCCTTGTATATGTCATCGGCGCTGCTAGCCATAGGATTCTGAGCTGTTTTCAAAGTGGGATTCTTTCCTCACCTACATCACCCTTTTTTTTCTCTCTAAACAAAACAAAAAAATTCCTTCCAGTAGCACCTTAGAGACCAACTAAGTTTGTTATTGGTATGAGCTTTCGTGTGCAGGTAGACTTCTTCAGATTTGTTTTTCATTTATCTTTCCATGCTATCATATGTTTCATTGTGACTTATTGACAATAAATTGCACCATTTAAATAGGACGATCAACTTTTGATTTCAAAAACACTGGCACACTGGGGTGTGATGGAACTTGGAGAATCGAGAGTGGCGCCAGTTTGGAGTTGAATGGGTCATGGGTGGACTTCGGTAGAATCTGGAATTTAATGTTGTGGTTCGAGGACCCGACCCCCGCAAAGTGAAATGAAGACACAGGGACACGTGATATAAGGTTAATGGGCTAGAAAAGGCCACAACTTTATTGATTACAGCAATGCAAAGGTATTGGCTTAGGCATTGGATCGCGAAACAAGTGGGTTTATTCACCAGGGGTTCATCACCTGTTGATGCTAATCCAACTATAGGCTCACCCCTGATGTCACCGAGGGTCGTGCCATGGCCTCCCGCCAAGCAGGCTTCGGACGGAATACACGACCGCCAGATTCCTTTAACGGAATACCCCTAGAAATTGAAGGCATAGGCGATGGCCACACCAAGCACTTCAACACACCACAACACATTATTCCAATGCCTAACCTACCCACCAATACCACAAAAGTTGTGACGATTGCTACGAGGTAGGTGAAAAAACCAAAAAAGCCGAATGCCAAATGGAAAAACTCCTACCAGGCCCCCTGGGCAACCAGGGCGACCAACCTAAGGTCCATAGCAAGGCCAATGACCTAAGCCCAACTCAAAGGGAGTGGAGGATGGGTGACTCGCGACGAGACGACGGCAAAGAATGAGGCCGGGGGAGGCTGGCACTGCAGCAAAAGGCTGCTGAACACGCCCCCTCTGTGGCACTTGGTTGGATGCCTACCGGGGGGCGTGGGCGCCAGCCAGGTGAGGTGGAGGCAGGGGGCTAACGCCCCCTGCTAGGGGCGGTGCTCGGGCTCCCGCCCACAACCACTCCCCTCTCTTTCAGGGAGGAGAGTCTTTCTAGTCCTCAGTACTGATTTGCCGGCAGAACACTAGATGGTTGTCAAATGTGTTTATAAATCAGTTCTATACCTCAGCTCACTTTATTTTTAAGTAGCTAAAAAAAATTATTGAACTATCGAGTCAAATGCCCTAGTCTCCAACTTTTTCTTTTGTCTTTCTCCCTCCATCCTTCCCATTTCCCCGTATCAGGAAAATTTTAATGTCTAATGCTTTACAGTTTTTTATGTCCTGTAAGCTGCCCAGAGTGGCTGGGGAAACCCAGGCAGATGGGTGTGGTATAAATGATAAGATTATTAAAATCATTATTATTGTTGTTCCTTCTCTTACAGTGCAAGCCTATGTGTGTCTACACATAAGTAAGTCCAATTGAATTCTGTAGAAGCTAGTGCTATACTGCCAGGTAAGAGTTACATTGCCTGTGTAAGTGGCCAGTAAAAAGCATCTCTATATGGGGAAGGTTAAATGCTAAGCCATGGTCAGTTTCAACGATAACTGTTTCCCCCTGTAATGCTGGTAGAGGAGAGTTGGGAAATTGTGTACACACACACACACACACACAAGTTTTGAGTAACTATTCAGGCAATAACAATCTTGGTAGTTTACAATGTTCAAGAAATTGCAGCTTTTGCAGTGCAAAAATATATATGCAAAAAAACAACAACCATCAGTTCGTTTGAATCAGAGTTCTGACTGAGAACAGACTTCAAATGTAGGCCTCCTCTCAGTGAAAGAATACTAATTGATTAACTGATTGATTAACTCAAATAAGAGATGTGCTTCTAAGAGTGGTGGGGTTTGGTCTGAATTTTATGCTGGACCACATCTCACTAGGACACAATTCTCTTTTGAGTAATACTTTATCAATGTGCCCTTCCTGGTGATTTATTACAGCAATACATCATTGGAATGACAGCTGGTTTTGATGATACATGGTCCAATACATCATCATAGCATGCCCTCATTTAGATTGTATATTGCATAAAAGTAAAATATACTATTTTTTCCCTCTCCTCCCCTTTCCCCCATTTGCAAGCTCAGCTGCTTTGAGGGCTGTAGGGAAAGAGTAATTACAAAGGAGTTAACACTTTCCTTCAAAATAAATGTTTTAAATTGCAGAGGCAGAGCTTTGAAAGCTGTCTTGAAAGAACACGAAGGTTCTGCCAGAAAACTGCTGTTTTCAAAATGGCATCCATAATGTCCTGCAAATGGATGTTTAATAGATCTCTCTGGGAAGACATTGATGGGGAAAGGTACCAATAACTTACAAGATGGACGTGGCAGTCAACATTGCCCTGAGATAAACATGGCAGACTCAAAACTAATCAGAATTCCTGTGGAGAACTGAATGCATTTTTAAAAATAGCCATCGCAAACATTTCGAAATGGCATCAAACTCAGTAAGACATTTAATGAGAAGTAAAATGCCGCTGAAACGGTTTGTAAAGCTTTGTTTTGAAAGTGAAATTCTGAATCCACAAACTTTAAATTCAGGATGAAGAAACACTTGAATGAATTTTAATTGGGGTGTGTGTGTTTGAATGCACCCAGAACAGACCCCAAAATTGTTTTGTCAGTTACTCAGTTTTGGGGTGCCAGGGAAAGCGGGGTTTTTTGGCACAAAACAGCACAAAACTAGCACAAAGCTTTGGCACTGGTTTGGAGTCCATTGAAGAAGATTGAATTTTTGGTATTGTGGTCCCAGTTTGAGTGTCAATGGGCACAAAAAGTAGGGTTTGCCGCACAAAACTAGCACAAAACATTGGCATCAGTTTTTTTTTTTTTTTTGGGGGGGGATCCTGAATTTCAGGGCCACACATTAATGAAACTCCAGAGTAGCCCTAGCAAAAGCAAAAGGGATTTTCTAGCTGCAAACCTAGATTCAGTTACCTGGAAATAAGCCACACTGGAATAGAATTTGAAGTTCGCAGAAGTGTTCCAGTTTTTGAGTTACTGAAGTGCACTTTAAACCTCAAATTCATTTGCAACCCTGGGACATTTTACAAAAACCCTGTTTTTCATATGAAAATTGCAGCTTGGTTGTGTGATGAAAAGGCTTTTTCAGATCTCTTTATCATGCAGAGAATCTTCTTAGTATCTGTGGGTGTTGAACTGTAACAAAACTGCTGCATTTAAATTCATCATGGTCGATAATTCCAGTCAGCAAATTCCAGAATTTTGATGAGGATATTTCCCCCCCAGCCCCATTTAAAAGAGCAACAGGGTATCTGGCTGTCTAACCGCAAAATATACAGAATCTATGAAAGAATCAACAGGAGCATTTGGTTTCCTGAGCGCATGTCATTTCTATGAGAGGGTAAAGTAGAAGAACAGTGCTTCTTTTCTACACTGTTTGTAATAATGGTGATCATGCCACTGGATTCAAACTCAAGTTTCTTGTGACTGAGGGACATTTCATGACCTTGTTAGAATGGAAAACTGAGCTGAACTAACAAATAATGAGGATGAGGATGAGAATTTATATGACTAGGTTGCCCCAACCATTCTGGGCAGCTTCCAACAAATTATAAAACCACAGTTTCATAAACCAACAAATTATATAAACCACAGAAAATGAAATTCAACAGAGACAAGTCCAAAGTCATGAACAATTGAATGCATGGGGACAGCATATAGCTTGGTTGTAGTACAATGTGAAAAGGATCTTGAGATTCAAGTCAGTCACAGGCTGAACATGTGTCAGCAGTGTGATACAGCACCCAAAAAAAGTGCTAATCTGAATTGAAGCTGCATTAATAGATAAACAGGCAGCATATACTAGGGCTGTCATGCGTCCTGATTTCCCAGCACATGTCCTGGAATTCGCCTCCGATAATGACCGCTCCCCACTTAAAATGGGGGGCGCCCTTTGCGTGGACGCGTGCAGCCCTGGATCTGGAGTGGCCCCATCAGCATAGGCTTTGCCTTCCCTCAGGTGGAATACCTGGAGGTCCCCGCCTACCCCAGTGAGTTGTCCAATCCCACCTGGGGGAAGCGTTGCCAGGGAAACCAGGCCAGGTAGGGGGAGGGATTACCTGCCCACACAATAGAGGGTGGATCTTAATTGGTAATCCTCACTTGGCTCCAGAGCTTCTCTCACCCTACCCACCCTCAGTTAATGTCTTCTTTTGCAGGTTAACTTTTCTTCATAGGTTTTGCAGGTTAACCTGTCTCCACAGGTATGCGGGCGCTGCTACGATAAGGTCACTGTTAAAGGGCCGGAAAGGAATTTCCCTGCATTGGCAGGTTTCGCCTTTCCCGTAGCAAAACGTCACAACTTTGGCGGTATCAGGCCTTGGGCGGAATCCTTTAGTCCATCTTCCTCTTTGCGGCGGCGATACCAGGGTTCCCCGTTAAAGGGGTTTTTGAAGGGAAGCTTTGGCCGTACGCCGAAAGGTCGTCATTGCTCTCCCCTGCGGCGGCGTAACGGGGGCGGCTATCTCTGCTTGAACATATGTTCTCCAGAGCTGGCCCATCCCCCCCCCCACACACTGGATAACCCTGATGCTCCCTAGGTCCCTGGCTGGGGACTAGGGAGGGAGAACACCCAATGCCTGAGCCAAGGTCTACCCACATTTGAAATTTAATAAAGTTGTGGCCAATTTAATCCCATAGCACGTTGTCTAGAGTCGTTATTCCACATGACGGGGGGGGGGGGACCACTCGGGATCTGGGGACTCCGCCTGTCCACGCAATGGCTTTACTGGATTATTCTCCTGGAAATTGGGCAACTTTCAAGTTTTCCTTAAAAAATCTCAACATTTGGGGTGTCCTGCTTTTTATTTGTTGAAATATGGCAACCCTAGCAGACACACTTTAGTTTTAAAGCGCGTTCTGTCCTTAAAAGAATTCTGCGCACTGCAATTTACGCTTCACAGAGTTACGATTCCCAGCAACCTTTTAGAAACTACAGTGCCTGGAATTATTTGAGGGAAGGGATGTTCTTTAAAGGCACAGTGTGTACGTAGCTTGGGACCACTTTCGCACCATAGACTTAAAGCACTCTCATGTCCCTAAAGAATTCTGGGAGCTGTAGTTTGTTAAGAGTTCTGCGTGTTGCTAGGAGACCCTATTCCCCTCACCAAGCTGCAATTCCCAGAGTGGTAGAAGAAGAAGAAGAAGAAGAAGAAGAAGAAGAAGAAGAAGAAGAAGAAGAAGAAGAATAGTAGTAGTAGTAGTAGTAGTAGTTTGGATTTGATATCCCGCTTTATCACTACCCCAAGGAGTCTCAAAGCGGCTAACAATCTCCTTTCCCTTCGTCCCCCACAACAAACACTCTGTGAGGTGAGTAGGGCTGAGAGACTTCAGAGAAGTGTGACTGGCTCAAGGTCACCCAGCAGCTGCATGCGGAGGAGCAGGGAAGCGAACCCGGTTCACCAGATTACGAGTCCACTGCTTTTAACCACTACACCACACTGGCTCTAACATTCCCTCTTCACAGGGAGCTGTAGGAATTGTAGAATTCCCAGATTTCCTAGCCCTCTGATGAATGTACCTGTATAACACATGCAATGCCATTGCATACGTGCTTGACATTTTTAGTAGTACACTTGGGAAATATAATATTTGAAGCAGTTCTAACCTATAAAGCCAAGGATTTAAGTTCTTTATAAGACAATTGAAACATCCTTGAGAAAGGCCTTCACTTTCCAGGGTGCATGCCTAAAGCTCCTACTGTCACTTCTGGTCAACCAGGTTTGGCAGGAATTTTTAAAATATAAAACCTGTGGAACCTATTTACCAGAGGACAGTGAGGATGCAAACACCATAAGTTATATTTCCACCTCCCTCATAGAATCATAGAGTTGGAAGAGACCACAAGGGCCATCGAGTCCAACCCCCTGCCAAGCAGGAAACACCATCAGAGCACTCCTGACATATGGTTGTCAAGCCTCTGCTTAAAGACCTCCAAAGAAGGAGACTCCACCACACTCCTTGGCAGCAAATTCCACTGTCGAACAGCTCTTACTGTCAGGAAGTTCTTCCTAATGTTTAGGTGGAATCTTCTTTCTTGTAGTTTAGAACCATTGCTCCGTGTCCGCTTCCCTGGAGCAGCAGAAAACAACCTTTCTCCCTCCTCTATGTGACATCCTTTTATATATTTGAACATGGCTATCATATCACCCCTTAACCTCCTCTTCTCCAGGCTAAACATGCCCAGCTCCCTTAGCCGTTCTTCATAAGGCATCGTTTCCAGGCCTTTGAGTTCATAAGGCATCGTTTCCAGGCCCTCCAAAGCATTCAACTCTCTAGAAAAAAACCACACGGCTGACTAAGCCCAATCTCGGCTTTCTTACTTGCCTTCATACTGGTCATGATTTTGAATGGAAAACGGCACCTAGCAGGTTTTTCTCCTTCAGGTTTTTTTATTTTATTTTAATGCCACTCTTCTCATTTTTAATCTGTACCTCGCTGTGTTTGCCCTGCCTTTGATGACAGTGGAAGCTCTTTGACAAATAGAACATTTGAGCTATCACAGTCTTATGTGATCGGAGCATAAATGTTTCACACATCTCATCCATTTCGGATGACTCTCACCCAGAGCATTTGTCATTACTGTAATTTGACATCCCTGAGTCAAGGTCTTGGCCAGAAAGCATGTTGAAATATATAAAGCAGGCTTACAGTCTGCGTGGAAGGGGAGTTTGTTTCAAAGTTATTTGAGGCACTGTATATATAAAATAGGGACACCGTTCTTGAATCCTTAATGCTGGATACTACTATTTGGCGGTTCTGCAGATAAATGCTCAGAATGGGGACATATTCACTGGTGCACAATGCCACGTGCACAGGGCCACAACTCACAACGTGATGTCAGAATGCCCATGGTGGATATTAGCCTTCAGTTTCAGGCAGATAACAGTAGCTTAAATGATCATTAGAAAGGTGACACTTTCCTTTAAGTCCTTCCTTCTGCTTGCTTCACTAGTACAGCAATTGTGTAAAATCACTGACCTATCATTTTGGTTGGGTGACTGCCAGTAACTCAGAACAAAACTCTATAATAGCATCAAAAACTTTGAGAGCTGAGAAACAAGCCAGGGACTTCCTGTGGAAGAACACAAGCGATGGAGTAGTCCGCCCCTCCCAAACTCTAAAGTTTACAGAGAGAGATTATTATACAGTCTCAGGGTAAGGTAAAAGGTAAAGGACCCCTGGATTGTTAAGTCCAATCAAAGGTGACAATGGGGTTACGGCGCTCATCTCTCTTTCAGGCCAAGGGAGCCGGTGTTTGTCCACAGAGAGATTTCTGGGTCATGTGGCCAGCAGGACTAAACCGTTGCTTCTGGTGCAATGGGACACCATGACAGAAACCAGAGGAAATGCCGTTTACCTTCCCACCAGAGTGGTACCTATTTATCTACTTGCACTTTTTGGTGTGCTTTCGAACTGATAGGTTGGCAGGAGCTGGGACAGAGCAATGGGAACTCACCCCATCATGGGGATTCAAACCGCCAACCTTCTGATCGGCAAGCCCAAGAGGCTCAGGGACGCGGGTGGTGCTGTAGTCTCAGGGTATTACAGGGCTGGCTGAAGACATTTTGCTGCCTGAAACAAAAGGCAAGATGGTGACCCACCCACCCAAACCATATATTGTCAGAAGTTAGTGCAATCTGTAGTCCCATGTGGTGGCACTTTCTATCCTTCTGTGTACAGTAGACAGCAATCCTGCCAGCTGAATCTTACTTTATCCTCCACCCATCCCAGGGCAGCTGACTAACATAGGTAGAGTTCCCATATTTCTAAAAGTGAAGATTCAGACACAAAAGTTGTTTAGCTTTGGGGGGGGGGGGGTTGAAGAGCCTTTTTGAGTTGAAGAGCCTTTTTGGCAAAAATCTCCAAAAAGAGAGAGAACTTTTTACCTTTTTTTTTGGACAAGATATGGGCTGTCTTGGGCTGCTCTGTCTTCCATTTTCTAGTCACAACTCATTCACTTCTCTGCCTCTCCAAACTTCGCAGCACTGCACCCAAACGTCATTGATAGGGAAACTAGGAAGGCAATTTTGCTGACTATTCCCTAGGGAACGACTGACTTTCTACAATAGTTCATGCAAAATGAATGGGCCCATCTGCAGAATATGTTCAAATCCATGTCATACCACTTTAAAACCAGTTGTGTCTCCCCATCCCAAGAATCCTGGGAACTGTAGTTTGTTAAGAGTGCTGATAGTTAGGGGTCGAGTTCACTGCATGTACAATGTTAAAGGAAAATATAATGAAAATGATGTATAGATGGTATTTGACTCCTGTTAAATTAGCAAAGATTTGTCATGACTGTGATAATCTATGTTGGAAATGTAAAGAGAAAGAAGGAACTTTTTATCACATGCGGTGGACCTGCCTCAAGGTGAAGGACTTCTGGGAAAAGATTTATAATGAATTGAAAAAAAATGTTGAAATATACATTTATAAAGAAACCAGAGGCCTTTCTTCTTGGAATAACAGGTTTGGAATTGCCCAAGAAAGATATTAAATTATTTTTGTATGCCACAACTGCTGCTCGAATTTTTCTAGCTAAGAAATGGAAAACGCAAGAACTACCAACTGTGGAAGAATGGCAGATGAAGATGATGGACTTTTCGGAGCTAGCCGACCTGACCGGAAGAGTCCGCAACCAGAATGAGGAGGAATACCAGGAAGAATTAACGAAATTTAATGATTATTTAGTTAAATACGTTAAGTTAAATTAATTGGAAAAAGCTTGCAATTGCCAGTTAGGCTTAGGACTTAAATAAGTAATGTGATGAATTATTATGTTTAATGCTGAATTGGGAAGAAAGAGTGATGTTAAGTGATTATAATTAAGTTAAAATTATAAGAACTTTGATTTGGAAAACCGTTAAAATGATAAGCATTGAAATTCAACTAGGGGGATACGGGGAAGTCACTTAACAATGTTAAGAAGATTAGTTTTAATAAGGTTATTGTCAGGGACTCAGAGGGAGCACAGGGAGGGGAGGAGATGGAGAGTGAGGGGGAGCAATCCGAGGGCAGCGTAGGAGAAGATGACAGCAGCCCGAGAGATTCTATGAGCCTCTCCAGCGAATCGGAAGATTCACAGAAGGGGGCGCCGATGGCCAGGGCAAGGGGGGACCCAAGGGGGACACCCCAGAAGCAAGGGGCCAGCGGGGACTCCCAGAGCAGCAGTTGGAAATCAGGACCAGCTTCCCCACCAGAGCGTAGTGGGGGGGAGGAATCCCAGGTATCAGAGCCCACATATTCACCACCAGCGAGAGAAGATGAGTCAGGGTTGGCCACGCCTCCATCGGAGAGCGAGGGAACTGTCAAGAGGAAAGTTGCCGGCTCGGCGCGCGCGCCAAGTTCAAATATACAGGCGAGCGGCACAGAAGGTAGCCCGGATAGGGAACCAGGTCCTAAAGCCCGCCGGAAGGAGGGGGAAGAATCAGGGGGGTCAGCGTCAGAGGAGTCCAGAAAGGATGAAACCCTAGCGGGCAGGAGGGCTCAGAGGAGAAAGGAACTTAGGAAGAGGTGGAGCAAAGCGAGAGTGGAAGGGGCGGTGTGGAAGGGGCGGAGACTCAGACGGGACTTCGCCGGTCTAGGCTTTAAGATGTAGAGCTGCGCGCTGCGGCTTTGAAATGGAAACTAAACCTCAATAAAGACTTTTGTACATAACGACAGCCTGGCGTTGGTCCTCTGTGAGCTGGGACCTAGAGGCAGCCCTGACAGTTATGATTTTTGTTTGTTTGTTTATTTGTTAGTGTGTTTTTTCAAATTTGTGAAAATCAATTAAAAAAATTGAAGAAAAAAAAAGCGTGCTGATAGTTGCCAGGAGACCTCTATTCTCCTCACAGAGCCAAACTCTCTGGATTTCCCTAGGAAGAGGGCTTGACTGCAAAACCATTCTGGGAACTGAGGGGAATAGGGGTCTCCTAACAACACCCAGAACCCTTAACAAACTACAGTTCCCAGGATTCTGGGCAGGGAAGTCGCCACTGTTTAAAGTGACATGATTCTGTTTCAAATGTGTACTGCAGATGGGTTCACCATAAGCTCAGCCCCAGCAGAATCTTATCTGGAAACCTAGAGAGCAAAACTGAACAAGACGAACCAACCACCTTACTTGGTCCAAGACAACCTCCTATATGCAGCAAAATATTTCAAGATGTCTCTTTGAATCCATAGGATAAAACTTCAAAAGATTTAAACATCCAGGACCATAATGTCTGCATTCTTCTGTTCCAAAAATCATCTCTCCTTGCATTGAGCCAACTGGCAGGAGGATGTAGTAGCATTAATAATAATAATAAAAAGAGAAAGAGGGAGCATGTATATCTGAATTTCTGGCTTGCAGGATGCTTTAACGTGCGTTGGTTAAAGTCAGCAGGAAAATAAATGGTGCAGATTGTGTTTCTTTTTACTGACCATAACTTTAATGGCTGCATGCCAAATGAATAAGGGTTATTACCCCTCCGAAAGGCCTTCTGGAATTTATTTCAGAGGCTCAGTATGGCCAAACATGCATATTGACCCATTGTTTGCCTTATTTCCTGTTTTAATTGAGTGCCAAAGGTTATACATTGCTATTAGAGTAGGACATGAGTGGCAGCAGAGGTCAGGGACACACTGGCATTCTATTAGAGCCATAAAAACCAAATAGTATGATAATTTCACCCGTGCTCACCCCAATTTTTCCAAGATAGTATAGACACTGACCTTATTGTTTGACTGCCATTGACTCTGTAAACTGCAGCCATCCAGCCTCTGCCTACTAAACAATAAATGTGCCCTCCGCGACCAGGATGGGAAATAAAACAATAAAATACACACAGATGACTCAAAGGAGAGACTAATCCGGGTGACAGAAAATGATAAAATAACATCTCTGTTTCAGGACTGGTCAGACTGGTTTACCACAGAAGCAATTTCTTTTGCCAATCTAAGTTTCGTGTCCCCCTCCCTCCGAATCTTCGCACTTCCACTGTCAGCTGAGCTAAGGACCATAAATTCAACATGTTACAAAGCCTGGCTTATTTCAGTTTAAGGTTTTTCACAAATCAAAAGTGTTTGTTTGTGTCTCTCCCCCCCCCCACCTTGAAAAAAGGAAACACTTTTGTCTGACACACAGCTACTTATTAACAAAACTTGGCTGGGGTGGCAATCGTTTCGGCCTTGTTGACTGTGGGGATGATGAAGAGCTTACACCAAGGTAAATGTGTGCAGGATTGCAGCCTAAATCACACATAGATTTATGTACCATACAATTGTTTGGAAAACAGAATTAATGAGCAATATTGGAGAGAATATTAAAGACAGGGAAATATCCGCCATCTAGGGGAATGAAAAAAGGACAACAACAGCATCTATAAGGTATGTTATTGCTGTTGTTGAGTACTCCAGTGGTCAGAAAAAAAATGGATGATCCTCTTTCATCTCCACTGATGTCCGTATCCATGGAAACCTCTTCTAATGGTCTCTACATCAGTCTGGGAAAACAGGTAGGGTCCCCTTCTAAAAAGTGAGTGCATTAAAGGAATCCAATCCTCTGCAAAGAAGGTCAGCTCTTGAAAGCCTCCAAGAGCTTTGCTAGCCGAGAAAGCTGGAGGGCTATAAATCCTTAGATTCTTTTGCTAAGGAGTTCAGCTCCTGAGAAGCCCATCAGCCCTCTCTAATATGGGTAGCGGAATGCGGAGCCTTTGTTCCTTGTCTGAGATGTAACACTCTGGAGAACCCTTTCTTGATGGCGAGAATATACTGGGATAAAGGATTACACGAATCTGGAGATTAATTATGAACAAAAGATGGACACAATGTGTGTTTAAAAGAGGCAAAGAAAGAAAGAAAAAGTCTTTCCCCAACTCCCTTGCCCCGCCAAAAAGCCGGAGTGTAAGTTTTTGCAGAAGGAAAATATGCAGAAGGAAAAACTGCTCACGAGGTAACATTTTCAAATAGTTGCAAGTGCAGCACATTTCCTGCGAGAAATATGAAATGTTGTAACAACCAGCTCCATCTTTCTTTCCCCCAATGGGTTATTCGGTAAGCCACACGGTGGTTGTGGGGCCTGTAAATCATCACGATGGCTAGACGTCTCTCTTCCCAAGCCTTCAGTGAAATTAGTGCCTGGAACAACTTAGAATAATGAAAGGTCACTGCGTTATTGCAGCACAGATATTTGCAAGCGATGACTGCGACACTCTGAATTCCTTTGTGCAGCATCGATGTGTCATTTCCTGGGGTTTGTGTGTGTGTGTGTGTGTGTGTGTAGAAATGCTGCCTTAATTTTAATAAAAGGCAGTCAAGCTATAATTGGGAGTGATCAGAAGCTCATCAGAGATTTGGCTATGCTGCCCCCACAGATTTCTGTATGCTTTGGAAAAGACCTTGTAAGTGTGATGGAGAAAGCCAATGAAAAAGAAAGATGGAGAAATGGGGGGAGCTGATATACTTGTTAGAATTCCTGCTCCGTGATTGCAGTCATAGGATTGTTGTCTTTCACATGACGGTATAAGTTTTGACTCCACAGAGTGGGAAGTAACGGAGACAGGATGTTTGTGTTACTGTGTTCCATGAAGTGGGACTATTGTCCTTTGTTCTTTTTCTCTTTGCTGTCTGATGCTAGAGAGAGAGGGAGCCATGTTGCAGTGCTCCGTGTGTGTTTATATGTAAATAAAGTAGATTAGCCAAAATGCTGAGTTGCTGAGGTCTGTTACGCAAGCTGCGCAAACTCTGTGGATCCCTAAGTGTGCCAGTGTCTGTTGGCATTGGTCGCTGTGATGTTTGGGCTGAAGAAAGCTTTTGAAGCTCCCGAATGATTGACCAGGAGGGAAAGAACATGCCAGTCGGGCATGTGTCCCTGCCAGGGTCCTACTCGAGTGTAGGACAAGCTCCTGACAATGCTTTTCCCCTAGACAGTGGTGTAGCATGGGAGAGGCCACAGGGTTGGTTTCCCCAGGTGCAAAATGGTTAGGGGTGCAAAATTTCAACACCTGGTGCTGCCTCAATAAAGCTGACCACTTCTGTTGCTGGGGTCCATTGAAAATGGGTTCTCCATACAAACCAGGAAGGGACCTCTCCAGACAATGGAACAATTCTTCTTATCTCTGCGGCTGCGGTCTCCTGGGTTATGCAGATGCCGTCAGGCAGTTGAATGCACCTGCGTACTCTGTTTCCCATCTTCCCACCCTTCTCCACATGGCCCCATGTGCTGGCAACCCACACTATGCCCCTAAAAAGATCATGGGATATATCTTCACCATTGCTATTGGATTAATATTCTCAAAAATAACCAACCCAAAGTGTTATCCAAAGGGCAACACAGATTCAGCTGGTTGACTCTTTTATGTGTTTGAGTCCTAGCTAGGGTTTGATGCTTTGGAGCATGGCAGTAGCTACTCTTTCTCTCTCTCTTGTCTCCCTCCTTCCCTGTCATGATGCTGTAAGGAGCTCCCGGCTGGTTGCCCAGGGAAGTATAAAGACAAGGGAAGGTTTCTTACCATTTTTTTTTAATTCAGTAATTACAGAAAGGGGCTGTAGAACCCAGCCTCTTGGATAATGGCATTGTCCCGAGTGAATCTCTACCCCTTCCCGTC
The DNA here is from genome assembly GCF_951804945.1 of Podarcis cretensis. NCBI lineage: Eukaryota > Metazoa > Chordata > Lepidosauria > Squamata > Lacertidae > Podarcis > Podarcis cretensis. The sequence goes on from NC_137187.1 coordinate 24,918,294, forward strand.
TCTTCCACTTCCTCATTCGTCACTTTTACGGGTGATGCTATGTGCCCTCTGTCTTTGAGCTCTTTTTTCTCCTACTTTCAAGGCTCACTGGATTCTGGGAGGGGGGGGGTCTGTCAGCTTTTGCCTCACTTCCTCCTCCTCCTCCTCTCCCATTATTTCCCAACTTTCCCTTTCATCTGCATCTGAGCTGCGACGTCCCTTAAACCACTGTTGTAAGTCTGTACTGTCTTTTTCTTCCTCCTCCCTGGAAGGGTCAGGGTGGGGAAGCAGTCTCCACCACTCCTCCTCTGCCCTGTCCCTGCCCATCTCATGCCTACCATACAGAGTTTGGCATACTAGGGTTCAACTGGAAAAACCTAATCTATTGATGTAGCCTGGAAAACTCCCAGCTAGCATGGCTCAGTGCAGACTTAACAGGTTTGAGTGTTCCTTCTCCTTCTTCTTTCTGTTTAGTTTTGGAGCAAATTTTAACCTTGTTCAGTTTTGGAACAAATTCTAGCCCTATTCCCTCAATCTCTCCAGCCGCTCAGGTTACCACAGCAGAGATGTTCATGGGTTCCTCCACCACCCACACTCCTCTGTTGCAATTTCTGCAACCAAACCAACAAACCAGCCCACATGTTAGGGGCTAAATATCTGCTTCAAGGAGCCTCCTGTACTCAATCTTTGGGGTGTTAATCCTGCAGGTGAAGCGGAGCAGGCTCTTTGTGCAGATATTTAGAGGTTTGCAGGAAAAGAGATGTGTATAATTGATTCACCCCTGCTCTCCCGCTCATGTGATGCATAATAATAATAATAATAATAATAATAATAATAATAATTTATTATTTATACCCCGCCCATCTGGCTGGGCCTCCCCAGCCACTCTGGGTGGCTTCCATAGAAACCAAAAATACAGTAAAATATCACACGTTAAAAACTTCCCTGAACAGGGCTGCCTTAAGATGTCTTCTAAATGTCAGGTAGTTGTTTATCGCTTTGACATCTGCTGGAAGGGCGTTCCACAGGGCGGGCGCCACTACCGAGAAGGGGGGAGGTGAGCAAATAAAGACTTCTGAATACTATTACATCTACACCAAAGTTCTTGTTAACCATAGTTCACTTGAACACAGTTTATTACCTGCTCCTAACTGTGGTTACAAACAACAGTTTTGCACTAACTTTGGTCAGTGGAATCGCCAGCATGGTTGCAATGCAAACCATAGTTTTCTCCCAAAAGGAAAAGAAGGTTGTAATACCAATACAAGATATAGGAAGTCTGTGGGGTTAGGTTAGGCAATCAGGCACATAGGGCCTAGGCAAATCAGTAAATCTGTAATGATAATTTATAAATAGTTACAATTCATGTTGGTTCCATGAACACACAAAGGAACAAAACTTTTGTTGAACCGAACTCATCTACCAATCTCCCGCACTTAACGCAGGCATTTGCAACTGTCTTTGCTGCATCAAAGATTAACTTCTCCCGAAGAACACTAATTAGGATCTTCTAATTTTTGAACTGTATGTAAGAAGGATAGCGCTATGAGCACAATAGTCTGTGACCTCAAATCTGATTAGTGTCATTAATATGAGAGAGGTGCAAAGACTGCTTTGGCATATCTTTGGCCAATATTAAAACCCCTGCCAGAGCCTGATGTGCTAATTAAGGGCATTAAACCAAATGTACCTGTTCACATTTATTAGTGTATGGGAAATACATGGATTTTAAAATAAATCAATCCTGTAATAGTCTGGAATGGTGAGGATTTTTCTTCCCAATGTTTAACTGGGGGTGGGGGTGGGGCAGGGGGAGAGAGGGAGAGAGGGAGTTGGCTGTCATTATGCCAGCCACTATTTTATGTTAGCTATTTAACCTTTTGGGGAGGACAGAATTGATTCAGATTGAAACCCCACCGTTCTTGTTATGGCTCTTGCTAATAACAACAAAATCTGATTTCATAATGTTCCTGCTACCACATTAACCTTACATCAGATTAACAAGTGTTATCAGCAGGAGGAGGGGGGATGGAAATCCCCAAACAATGACTAATACCGCTGAATGTGACAATGCTGTGATATTCAGGGCAGCCGTATAAACAAACGGCAATGGAGCAGAAATCTGTTTTGAGAGCTAATCTCATTTCCGCGAAACAAATGCTCCCATTATCAGGTTTACTGGTGTAGGTAGGCTTAGTTGATTTTGTATGCATGGATAGATGTAGAAATAAATTATGTATCCTTTAGATCAGGCTTCCTCAAACTCAGCCCTCCGGATCTTTTTGGCCTACAACTCCCATGATCCCTAGCTAGCAAGACCAGTGGTCAGGGATGATGGAAATTTTAGTCTCAAAATATTTGGAGGGCCAAGTTTGAGGAAGCTTGCTTTAGATTGTTATTGTTGTTTAGTCATTTAGTTGTGTCCGACTCTTCGTGACCCCATGGACCAGAGCACGCCAGGCACTCCTGCCTTCCACTGCCTCCTGCAGTCTGGTCAAACTCATGCTGGTAGCTTCGAGAACACTGTCCAACCATCTCGTCCTCTGTCATCCCCTTCTCCTTGTGCCCTCAATCTTTCCCAACATCAGGGTCTTTTCCAGGGAGTCGTCTCTTCTCAGGAGGTGGCCAAAGTATTGGAGCCTCTGCTTCAGGATCTGTCCTTCCAGTGAGCACTCAGGGCTGATTTCCTTAAGAATGAATAGGTTTGATCTTCTTGCAGTCCATGGGACTCTAGATAGAGAGACAGAAAAGCTTCATGGTCTCTTCCAACTCTACATTTCTGTGGTTCCAGTTGACAAATCATAAAATGCCATTAAGACATCAACACTAAAACAATTGCATACCCTACAAGTATGCCCTATTTTCCAGGGACAGTCCCAGAATTAGAAAAGCCGTCCTGGCTCTTCTGATTTACCCTGCCAGTGCCATCGCTACTGAGCTTGGGGAGGAGCCAGCACTTGTCCTCCGTGATGGTGGGAGCAAGATTGGTGGCTGAGAGAGAGCATCCTGTTGCCTCTCCGTGGCTTCTCCATGGTCTCTCCATGGTGTCTGCTGCTGGCCTCCTCCCTTGGGCAGCTCACAGTGGTGGCTGAAGAGCAGGCAAGTTGGAGGAGATTCTGCAACCACCGAGGCCCAGCCTTGCGTGTTGCCCTGACTCTCTGAAGAAAGGGGGAGCAGAGCGCGAGGAGATTGCAAAAGCCACAGAGATCCATAACAGGGGAAAAAAAAGTTGACTTGGATTGTTTTCCTAAAGCGTATATATTTTTCATGATGATTCTAAGAGGGGGGAAAAGCTGACTTGGGTGTACAGTGTAAAACAGATCTGAACGCATAAAACTTATTTTTATGGTGCTATTTGGAACCATCAGTAAAATGATCTGCATGTGACATGTTTATTTCTTTATTGGGTACCAGGGACTTTCTTGCATTTCCATTTAGAAAATGGAAAAATGTGTATTTTTAACAACAGCGTGGTTTTTTCTTTTTTTTAATTGACAGGATGGGAATTGATACTTCCAATGCCTCATATAAACAACTAATGTTTCATTCCAGCTGCAGTATTACAACCTTCACAGTTTGTCCTTGGCATAGATTCTCCCCCCCCCACCTTCTCAGTAGTAACAGGCCCTGCCTGAAAGCTGTTCCATCTTGCATTTCTCTTCATTTTTTAATTGTTTTATTTTTTGCATTCAAATTCTTCCTTATTGAAGAGTTTGGATTTGGATTCTGCTTTATCACTACCCTAAGGAGTCTCAAAGCGGCTAACGATCTCCTTTCCCTTCCTCCCCCACAACAAACACTCTGTGAGGTGAGTGAGGCTGAGAGACTTCAAAGAAGTGTGACTGGCCCAAGGTCACCCAGCAGCTGCATGTGGAGGAGCGGAGACGCGAACCCGGTTCCCCAGATTGCGAGTCTATCGCTCTTAACCACTACACCACACTGGCTCTCTTATTCGGCCTTTGTCTAGGAAAACTGAGAATAGAAGTGGCATGCATGTACCATGAATGCTGGGGCTTTCTTCTTAGGCAGGGATAGGAAACCTGTGGCCCTCAGAGTCAGAGCCAGATTTAGAGCAGCATGTCTGGTTCTGCAGCTCTGGTCGCACATGCCACAAACCAAAGTGGCCATTTTGTCATAAAATGCCCCCCCCCCCCTTTCCAATGGCAGCCATTTTGTGATGCTGATAATTTCTAGTGTGCCCACTGGCCCAAAAAGGTTGACAACACCTGTGGTGACAGGTGTTTTTTAAAAAGTGAGAGAGAGAGAGCTTGAAATCTCCTGGGTCAGGTTGTCTCACTCATTAAGCAGAAATAAAATACATGCTTGCTGTTGAGTGGACATTTGATAGACAAGCACAGCCGGTCTAGATCTAAGATGAGTACACCTGCAAAATACACGTGTTGGTGATATTCACACATTACCTTTTGCAGTGTGTACTACAACAACCTCCTCTATTTATGAAACATGTTTTTGAAGTAGTCTGGCCAATTAGGAGCAAAGGTTTTCACCCTTTACTCTATAGATGTAACTAGACCATGTGTGATGAACTGTTGTGCTGATTTCCACCTATTTGTTTGTAATTTATAGGCTACACACACATACACACACACACTGTGTGTGTTTTTTTATGACTCCTAACATACCAAAAAAGAAATAGTTAAAATTAAATGAACAGCATTTTTATCAGTTCTCTTCAAATCACAGATGCTAAGTTTGATTTTATTTCTAACACTGAGATTGAAATTCTATTTTAATATGCAGAACTACAGTCTGGGGAGCCATAAAATACAGAATGTTTCCATTAGATGATAGCCCTGCTTCTCTTGTTAACAGGACTGCTGATTCATCAAACAGCAGTGATCAAGACACCAAGACCTGAAATGAAAACAGACCTCTGGGGAAAGATGTGGTGGTGACAGTGGTGGCAGCAAGAAGCTGTGTTGCTAAGTATGACTTCCAGCTAAATTCTGTAGTTTTGCTTTGGTGTCTTTGCTTTAAAATCCCATTTGTTAATGATGCGGAGGCTTAACTCAGGCAGTAGTAAGGCACACATTAGCCTTGACATTTCCGAAAGTGATACAAGGTCTAAATAGTGCCTTATCCTCATTTTTTGAAGTTGGGACAGCAGCAAGTAAGTTTGTATGAAGGTCGCTTTATGACAGGGTTTCCCAAACGTGGCTCTGCAGCTGTTTTTAGACTACAGTCCCCATCATCCCTGACCGCTGGTCCTGCTAGCTAGGGATGGTGGAAGTTGTAGTCCCAAAACAGCTGGAGACCCAAGTTTGGGAAACACTTCTTTATGGCACAATAACAGCAATGTACCTAGTGTTGCTTGGGAGTTCTAAAAATCACCACCCACCAGCAAAGAAATCCATGTAGCTTTGAAAGGTTCAGTCTGCCATCTTGATTTAAAATAGCATCCAATTATACCCCAAATATAGATGAAGATCTGCTCCTTGATCACAGGATTCATACAAAATGTGGTTATGAGATCTTAAGAGGAGTCTAAACAACTTTCCAAAGTATACAGCAGATGTGCCCTAAAGTCATTATGATTACTTATACCTGCAGATTGAAAGTTACACTGAACAAAGGTACAAGTGTTTGTACGCTGGTTAATTTGTACAGTCCGGTTATTGTGTACACATATATCTATTTATAACATATATATACACATTTTGGAGGTCCAAAACATATCTACATGGTGCCTAGGGAACAACTTGCACCTTAATATCAGCAAGACAAAGGGGATGGTGTTGGACTTTCAGAGGAAGAGAGGAGAACTAGCCCCGCTGTACATCAGGGAGGGCTGTGTGGAGAGAGTCTCTTCCTTTAAATTCCTAGGAGTTTATCTCAGTGGAGACCTTACTTGGAAAATCAATACAACCCAGGTGGTTAAGAAAGCTCAACTCCATCTCCTCAGAGTATTGCAAAAGAATGATGTCAATTAACGTTTGATGATCTCCTTCTACCCGTCCACAATAGAAAGTGTCCTTTCATACTGCATCACTGGTTTGACAGCAACTGATAGGAAGTGCCTGCAGAGGATAGTGAATACAGCACAAGATATTATGGGTTGTCCCGTGAATCCACTGGATGACATTGCGGAAGAACGTTGCCTCAGGAGAGTGTGGAAAATTCTCAGGGATGATTCACACCCTAGCCAGTAATTTATTGATCTCCTGCCCTCGTGTAATTTCACTGTATACAAGTTGTACAAATGACAATAAAGTATTTCATTTCATATACTCAGGTTGTATACACACTGACTGTAATGTGTGAACACCCCTACTGTGTGGATTCAGTCTACAGAGCAATCAAACCCACCAGCTCCATCCCTGACCTAGCACTGGCTAGGCCTTCTGAATAGGACTTATGTACCTATAAGCGCTGTGGGTTAAACCACAGAGCTTAGGGCTTACCGATCAGAAGGTTGGCAGTTCGAATCCCCGCGACAGGATGAGCTCCCGTTGCTCAGTCCCAGCTCCTGTCAACCTAGCAGTTCGAAAGCACGTCAAAGTGCAAGTAAATAAATAGGTACCGCTCCAGCAGGAAGGTAAACGGCATTTCCGTACCCTGCTCTGGTTTGCCAGAACTGGCTTAGTCATGCTGGCCACATGACCCGGAAGCTGTACACTGGCTCCCTCAGCCAGTAAAGCGAGATGAGCACCGCAACCCAAGAGTCGGCCACGACTGGACCTAATAGTCAGGGGTCCCTTTACCTTTTACCTTTACCTATAGGCTATAGGCATATGTATTCCACCGAGTGGCATAACATGGGTTGCCAATGCCTGGAGCTGCGTGGAGGGGGTTGTGGGAGGAAAATGGACAGAGTAGGCATGTACATTCTAGTGCCCAGTGGTGTCGGCATCACCCAGGAGATTGCAACTGCAGAGATAAGAAAAGAAGAGCTGTTCATCTGTCCAGAGATGTCACTTCCTGGTTTGCATGGAAAACCCCTTTTCAGTAGAGGCCAGCAGCAATGGAGGCTAGCAGCTGTATTGAGGCAGCACTGGGTGCTGAAATTTTGTGCCCCCCTAACAATTTTGTTCCTGGGGAAACCACCCCTGTGCTCCCCACATACGCTCCGCTACTGATTCCACCCATATTTTACATGCAAAGCTGATGATCTACCCATCTATGTGGTTATATCGCACAGAACAAGGAGGTCAGTACTATGAGAAAGTTCCATGTGATCGAACCCATCCACATGATCATGTCCTTTAAGAGTCAGCCCACAGCCATGCAAAATCTGCTCACTGAAAATTGGCTTCCGTGCATCTTGCAGACATTTAAAGAGAAGTTGACACGTTGATCCTTCACTAGAATTTGAGCTCAGTTCCTAGGTTCTGGTAAAGACAGATTGTTGCCTGGTTCCATTAAATTTTGGAGAGTTCTAAGTCCAGTCTGCATTTGTAAACAACAAGTGCCCTGGCCATGGGTGGGGTGAGGCCTACCAAAGCTTGGAAACATCCCCAGGCCATTCTGCAAGATGCCTTCATCACATCAAACTGCACAATGTCCTGGATCAAAGCAGTTCTTGACCTAGTACCGTATTGGCCCGAATATAAGCCACACCCGCAAATAAGCCGCACCTTTAAAATTCAAGGGGGGGGGACAATACCTCAATGTGAGCCGCTCCCTTAAAATTCTGCAGGTGCTCAAACTTGTTCCATTTTACCATTGCCTCTTTCAGCAGCAATATCATAAAAGCCAATTTTTGTAAGGTTGCGAATTTAAGCCACGCTTCAACTTTTCACAGTCGGAATTTTATTTGGGGGGGAAGTGCGGCTTATATTCAGGCCAATATGGTATCTGGTTTTGTTTTTTGTATTCCTATGGATCCAGGGAAGTCTCTTGGGTAGGCTGGAACCTATGTGTTCTGGGGTCTATCAGAACTTTCCAGATGGTAACTGGGAGGTTTCACCTATCTATAATAGCTTGGATCCTAACTTCCCTTCCAATGAAGAGAAGTGAATTTCTTTCGCAGAGTAGGACTTTCCCACCCAGCCCATTTCCCTTGCAGTCTCCTGCACCCATGAAAATTGGCTGCCAAGGTTTGGGGCAGCCTTGGGAATGATGTGGGATATGTTGGGGGTGGCAGCAGCGGCTGCATCAGGAAATGCCCCTTTGCATTAATGGAAAAGCAATTTGACATTCAAGCAAATGTGTCTCTCAATGCAGCTTGCATGTTTGACTAACATTGCTTGTATGCCATGATAGAACTATCTTGCATTTAATCATGGCATTTTCTTTTTAAAAATAGACATTCCTGTGCTAATAGACATAACATGATCATGTGGCCAGAAGCTCTCTATGATAAGAATATGTTGTGTGTTGTGAATAAGTACTTTTTAAAAAAAACACTGTTGCCTATCAATTTTGTTGAATGACTCAATTCTTCTATTAACAAGAATGCTGTTTTAATACTTTTTTCTTTAATTTCGGATTGCTTTCTTTGATTTTATATCAACCACTTTCATTTATTCTCTGTGAGACTAGTCAAAAGTTTGCTTTTTTTTTCATTTGCTACATGTACACACAACTTGAAAAATGTACTAATTGTGCCCATCTGTTTGGCTGTTTTATTTGGAAAATGCATTGAGCTTGATCAGTTGTAACAGAGAGCCAAGAGAGTTTGACTTTGGGGATTCTCCGAATCAGATCATTGGATTTTTAAATGTCTTATCAGAGCCTCCGAGTCAGCAAATCTCAGTGAATATGAATGTAAACTCACATGATTATTCAGTCAGCTCCAGGTGCTGCTCTAAGGACATAGGTTACGGCCTTGTAGAATAATCTTCCTTAAGTTCTTGTGGTCTTCTGCTCTTTGGTGGAAGGTCTACAGAAAATAATTCCATTAAAATTATGTCACCACCAAAGAAGCATGCCAGTGGATTTCTTGAACCGCCAGTGGGAATGAATTCTTCAGCAACAGAGTACTAGAGCAGAAACCTCATCACTCTCAGTTGCTTTTGAAGTAAGCTGGCAAAACAGTGGTATTATAGCACAGTGCTAGCAGCGTGGACTGTGTGGCTCATCCTAGGCATCTATAATGATCTCTGGCAGGCAAGCAGCCTGATAAGCAGCAAGGACTCTCCGTCAGTTTTATGTAAGTTTATTTACAAGAAAAACACATTCAGATCTTGGTGTTCTGCCTGCTTTCTCATTAACAGTAGTTGATCAGTCTGACTCATCGTCCCTCCCCCAACAGGAAGAACGCCAACATCCCGCCTTTCTTCTCCTTCCCGTCCGTTGCTCTCTGAGCTTCTCCAGTCTCCTCATATGGAGACTGAACGGCTGGCCTGTCTCCTCCCCACTCCCAGAACACACAGTCGCAGACTCTGGCTAATCAGCTGGTTGCCTGGCAACATTTTGGCCGACTTCCAACTCTTCCTCTCCTTGGGAGCTAACAACTTCTTCCCTGGGAAGGAGGGAGCCCGGGCTGTCCTCTCTAAACTCAGACAACTCTCATCTGCAGTTGGCCCCTTGCTCGCTCAGCTCAATTTTTGAGCCTGATTCTTCCGTTGTGCTCGGGGAGGGGCATGTTCCTGATAGCATCCATCATACTGCACAACTGACCCTTTTAAAGCAGGATATCCGGGATTTACAGAAGCCACTCCTGTTTCTGATTGCATTCTGATTGCATTCCCAGATGTCTCGTTTTGGCTCCTGTGCTCTGGCCTTGCCAAAAGAAACACATTTTTGGTTCCACATTCTGGCATGAGTCGGTTGGCTCCCACCAGAGCACAAGACCAAAAGATGGGACCAAAAAATGCATTCTCTCCTCTTCCTCCTTCCAGAAGTGTGGCGCTGGTTTCTGGAAGTATATCAGCTGGAGAGCAGAGTCACTGTGGTCCTTGAAGTGGTGGCAGCACTGAACAAAGGTGCACATCAGCCCCGAGGGAGGGAGGGCGCCAAGAGCTGAGAGAGGGAGTGTGTGGAGCCTGAGTGAGAGGGAATGGGGCCTCCATTGAGGTTGTGTTCTGATTTGCCTCACTAGGATGTTGGAGGGTTCATGCATTCACTATGGTCTGTGTTAAGGACAGTGTTGTGTGATTGCCGCGGTTACATGGGCAAGTGAAAAGCAAGCACAGAATATGATCTATATAGTAGAATTCTGCTTCTGGGGGATTTCAGACTTCATTGTTTTAAAAGTCTGGGAGCCAAAGTCCTTCATGGCACATACATAGGGCCAAAGAGGATCCTTCATCCCTCCCGTGCCTTGGCATGCATCTGCTGCAACATGCTGAGGCATAAACATGCTTCTTCTTTGTCCTCTATCCCTCCTTGTCAAACTCCAGCTGGGATCACTTGCTCAATCACAAAGCAAATTCTTGCTGAAGCCCTGCATTGGAAAGTGAATGCTATCTGAGGATACAGAAAACCTGCTGCCCTCCGTTTTCAGGAATAGCTCAATTGAGGCGGGAATTGAGGCAACTTATAGTTAAAAGCAAGAAACGCTAGAAATTATACAGAAAAAAGACAATCATTAAACAGATTAGATATGGTATTGAAATGTTGTTGTTGTTGTTGTTGTTGTTGTTGTTGTTGTTGTTGTTAATTATACCCTGCCCATCTGGCTGGGTTTCCCCAGCCACTCTGGGCGGCTCCCAACAGAACCCTAAAAACAGAATAAAACATCAAACATTAAAAACTTCCCTAAACAGGGCTGCCTTCAGATGTCTTCTAAAAGTCTGATAGTTGTTTATTTCTTTGACATCTGATGGGAGGGCATTCCACAGGGTGGATACCACTACTGAGAAGGCCCTCTGCCTGGTTCCCTGTAACTTCGCTTCTCGCAGGAAAGCGTGTTCTCCTTCAGGGAGAGCACGTGTTGCGGTGCCCTCGGAGCTGGACCTCAGTGTCTGGGCTGAATGATGGGGGTGGAGACGCTCCTTCAGGTCTACCAGGCCGAGGCCATTTAGGGCTTTAAAGGTCAGCACCAACACTTTGAATTGTGCCCGGAAATGTACTGGGAGCCAATGTAGGTCTTTCAGGACCAGTGTTATATGGTCTCAGTGGCCACTCCCAGTCACCAGTCTGGCTGCCACATTCTGGATTAGTTGTAGTTTCCTGGTCACCTTCAAAGGTAGCCCCACGTAGAGCACATTGCACACTATGGGGAGAGCAACATGGGCCCTCATCCAACTTATTATTAAAAGTAAGGGACGCAGGTGGCGCTGTGAGTTAAACCACAGAGCCTAGGACTTGCCAATCAGAAGGCTGGTGGTTCGAATCCCCACGACGGGGTGAGCTCCCGTTGCTCGGTCCCTGCTCCTGCCAACCTAGCAGTTCGAAAGCACGTCAAAGTGCAAGTAGATGAATAGGTACTGCTGCGACGGGAAGGTAAACGGCATTTCCGTGCGCTGCTCTGGTTCGCCAGAAGCGGCTTAGTCATGCTGGCCACATGACCCGGAAGCTGTACGCCGGCTCCCTCGGCCAATAAAGCGAGATGAGCATCGCAACCCCAGAGTCAGCCACGACTGGACCTAATGGTCAGGGGTCCCTTTACCTTTACCCTAAGGCAATGGGAGAAGTTAGTCATGGCTCGCTGAAATCCCATTGCTTTTATTTCGTAGCTAATTAGTCACAGCTAACGTTAGCTGAATTGGGCCTGGCTTTAGCTATGCATCTGTCCCTGTTCAAAAGTGCCGCTTGGATGCGCCAGCGATTCCTGCCCTCGCTGCTTGGGTGCCCCTCCATCGAAAACGACTGGATTGAAGCGATGTACCGAGGCATATTGGCAATGTCAGTTTCAAGCTGATGCTCCTCCCAAACAAACATGGACACTGATAAAATATGTGTTTGGAGTAACTTCAAATAACCGCTAAACTCAGCATGTACACAATTTCCATTTCCTCTGAGTAAACCAGAAAAGTTCCAGAGGAGGTTAAAAAATAGCAAGCACATGTGGTAGATTGAGGCTACACATGCCCAGGCTTCCAATTTCCCTGCAGCAATTTATCAGTGATTATATTTTAATTGATCCCCAAAGTATAAGCCAATTTAGGATGATATCAGCTTGCTAGATCATTTGAAAATCCTTTGAAGTGAAGAGAACTTGTTTTTGCATCTTCTCCTTCTCTGTGCATTAGTTAATAAATGAAAACAGATAACCAGCTCTCCGCCTGCTTCCCTAAATGGCAATGAATTCTCCACATTTCTTGTAATAGTTTCTAAATATAAGATATACTCAATAATGCTATCCAATCATAAATTCTTCTTAGAACAAACATTGCTACCCATTTCTCACAGCATAGATTCAGCCCATTCCCTAACATGAATGAGCTGGGAGAAGGAAAGGATACAGCTTGTATTAAAGTTGAATATGATATATTCTATTTTTCTTTAAGGAGGTGCTTGAAATCTTTGCAACAGGTTCAAGTACAAGTGATAATCGATAAAAGGAAAGTGGATTTTTAGGGTGCCTCAGTGTAAGTGTTTATATTTTTGAAGAAAAAACAAAACAAAGGAATTATACAGACTGCAACTTAAAGAGATGGAGAACTTCAGTGTACAAATAAGGATGGTGAAATCTGTCGATTCCAGTTTCTCCCCAATCCTAATTTGTCCACTTCAGTTCTGCACATTTTCACATCAGTTTGTTGTTTTAAAAATTCCCAAGTCCTTCACGACAGGTAAGTGGTTCTTATTAGGAACAGATGTCTCCACAGAACAACAGAATTTATTTCTCTACGCAACTACGGCAGCCCGAATCATTTATGCTCAGAAATGGGGAGAGAGATTCATACCAACAAAGGAAGAGTGGCAGATGAAATGGATGGAATATATGGAACTAGCAAATTTAACTAACAGAAGAAGAGATCAGGAAGATATTCAGGGAAGAGTGGGAAATATTTGAAGAATATCTGAAGAATCATTTTAAACAGGTTAAAATGTTGGCAGGGGTTGGAGTGAATTCAGCAGTGTTAAGTATTGAAGATTTAGAAAGGAAGGAGAAAAATAAAACATGTGGAATAATTAGAATACAGTGGTACCTCAGGTTAAAAAGTTATTTCATTCCGGAGGTCTGTTCTTAACCTGAAACTGTTCTTAACCTGAGGTACCACTTTAGCTAATGGGGCCTCCCGCTGCCGCCGCACTGTCACCACACAATTTCTGTTCTCATCCTGAAGCAAAGTTCTTGACCTGAGGTACTATTTCTGGGTTAGTGGAGTCTGTAACCTGAAGCGTCTGTAACCCGAAGTACCACTGTACTGCCCATCAATGAGGCCAAACTTAGATTCACAAAATGTTTAGGGGTATGCGTACCCCCAGAAAAAAAAGCACTGGATATGCCTCAACTTTCCTGTGGCACCTTTTCTCTCTCCAAGGTGTACAGCCATGAGCTGGGTTTCTGCAAGGTATTTTAAACTCTGTTTTTGCTGCCACCACAGATACAAAGTACCTGAATGGTTCCTAACTCTGAGGTAACCAGTGAAGAGCATGTGTGCATGTTGCAATAATTTTATTGGTAACAGAACTTATACAGCTTTTCAGTGCACAGAAGAATATGTTTTCTTTCAGTAACGTACTTTCTTAGACATAACTTCGGTTCATAAGCAGTGCCGGATTTACATATAAGCTAAACAAGCTATAGCTTAGGGCCCCACTCTCTTGGGCCCCCCAAAAAAAACTAAAGGGAAAAAGAACCTGGATGTACATTTCCAAAATATAAGATAAAAAACAAATAAAATAAAACCTCCATACAGCAACAGTGTTTTGTAGGCTCCTATGATGTAAGTCATGGGCCCCACCTGCTAGCCTGCTCCCTAAAATATCACTGGTTTGCTCATTTCTATATATAGGGTGCCTACATTCTGCATGGACTGGTTCCATGGCAACATGGGCAAACGGCTTTAGATACCTCTTAGGTCCATAAATTACCATATAGCATATATTCAACACAAAAAACAGCGGCAATTTGTTGTTGACAAAGGACAGCTGGACATGTAAAGGACCCCATTATCTTCAGTAGATTAGGGCCTCATCAAACCTTAATCCAGCCCTGACCATAACATTTCCCAAAATGCTGGTTGTGGTCCCCCCCTCCCCCCAGTTGGTTGCTGGCTGCTCTGCCCTGCCCTTTGGTATCACATTTTAACTCTTCCTCCCTCCCTTCAGGTCCTTTGTTATCTGCACATGTCAGCCTTGCCAATTTAAATGAAGCTGTACACCCACCCTTGAATACCATTGGAGGGGGATCAGACTTTGAAGGCAGTAAAATAAAGGTAACATGCTACATAGGGACATATGAGCAGTGTTTTACTGATATAGCAACATAAGACAATTAAAAATTAAGCAATAAAAAGGACAAGGTAATAATGCATTATGGATGTAAAAAGAAGGGCCTCATGCGTCCATCTAGGTCAGGGGTCAGCAACATAAGGTCCATGGGCCACAAGCAGCCCACGGGGGTTGTTTAACTGGCCCACAAGCAGCCCCTGAACCAAGCCGCCTGCTTGGCAAGTCCCCGCAAGCTGCGCTAAACTGGCACAGCCTGGGATTCAGACTTGGAGGCTGAACCTGAGGAATCCCAGCCTGCACAGGAGTCCCCGCCTCCAGAACCAGGGGGCTGGGGCTTGAGCCTGAAGGGTCCTCACCTGTGCTGGATCCTCAGGTGCAGGCACCAGCTGAGTCTGCTCTGGCTCCTGAGGTGATGGAGGACCCATTGCCTGCAGGTTCTCCACTCTCAGCCCTGTCAGGGGAAGCTGAGGTTGCCTCTGGGTCAGCCTCTCCTGAGCTGCAGGAGGAGTGCTCACCTCCAGGCCAGGAGAGGCGAGTCACCAGAGGACTAGGGCCGCCCTATGCCCCGGGGCAGATAAAAGCCAGCCAGCCAGCCCAGTCCCAGGTTGCGGGAGCAACATTGTTGGTTGCCTGTTCCTGCCTGCACCCTGTCCTGCTCTTCTGCCAGAGTTCCTGACCACACCTGACTCCCTGCCTTGGACCCCGCTTCAGCTTTGACGGACAGCCTCCATACCATACCCTCGACCTTGGACTGGACTCGGACCTCGCCGCATGGTTAGCCCTTGGGACCAGCACAGCATGGCATGGGGACTTGCTTCTGCAGCACTGGAAATCATGGGCGCGCGCGATCCAGCCCAAGGAGGGATCTCCACTGGAGTGAACCGGCCCAGGCGAGGTAAACCTTGCCAACCCCTGATCTAGGTTATCAAAACCATTCCTTAACACTTCATCAACGTTAAAAACAATGAGTGTAGATCCACCCCTTGAAAAAAAGTGAGTGCTACAGGGTTTTGTCCTGGGTCCTTTGTTGTTGAACGACTTAGATGAAGAAACTGAGGGGTAGCTAATGCCACAGAAGACAAACTGCAGCCGAAATAACCTGTTTCGGTATGTGACAAGCAATGGTCCCTGCTAGCTTTCTTTGTAATAACACTGGGTATAGAAATCATCGCTACCCTTTGGCTAAGAGAGAGATCCCCAAATTAGTATATATAAAATTGGAACAGCACGTATCAAATCTCTGCCATGGTTGTCACCATTATTTTCTTAAGTTCATTATCTGTCAATGGATTCCAGGCAAGCTGGACTTTCTCCTCTTAACTTATGAAGAGTAGTGTTTGTAAGTGCTGAAAGGTGCATCAGGGAAAATACGGAGGGGGGGATTTCAATCAGCAAAGAATGGAGAAGTAGTAATTGCATATTCATAGTTAGACAATGTTATTACAAATTCTGGCTGTTGTAAATCATGGTAACAGAAGAGAAAATGTGATGCTTCTACTTGAGACGCAGTAATGCATTTTAATGATTGGAGAGAATCTACTGTGAATTACTGAGTTTTTACCAATTAGCTGACAATAAAACAAAGACAATAAAGAGTATCAAGGGTAATCTATCACTTCATGAATTTTGTTCATTCAGTTGACAAATGTAATTTGGTTTACCTTATTTATGATAACACAAGATATCACAATGCAATGGCAAAATATTCCAAAACACAGTTTGTAAAAGGAGTTGGGGCAATATTTGGCATCCCATTCTGGGGGGAAAAAAATGAAGGGACAAGAAGATTGTGGCTGGGGAGGCGGGATTGCTAACAATTATGAGGTGTCAATTAATTAAGTTATATGTCCTATGTATGTAGTCAGTGGGTGACATGAGGCCTTTAATGTGTGCTAGGGAACTTTGTACTCTGAAGTGCTGAAACAGGAAGCATGAGTGAGCCACACGCACTCTTGGTCTTTGCAGTGTAAAATTTGCATCTGGGGAAATGCATAAGCAGGAAAATGTGTGGCCAGAGCATCATGTATGTTACTCAAATGGCCAATATGGAACTCTGTGATTTCTTCATTACTTGGGGGGGGGGGGCTATGGCGAGAGAAAGCATAATTCACTCACACTTTATATTCTGGTTTTTCCACATCAGCTGAAATTGGTCTCCTTGAGACCTTCAGCTAATAAATCAGAAGCTGGTGAGATCCAGAATCCTTTGGCTGTCCTTAGGGCCAAATGAAACATCACTGTAAGTAGATAGGGCTACCCTTGAGTGCATAGCTGCACATCCCTATACACATATATCAGGGTCAATCAACAACTTTGGTGCTTCCTTCCCCCCAAAAAAGCTCAACAACTTGTCAATACAATGGGTAGATCACTGCTAAGTATTTTTTTGGTTGGAATAGATCGCAGTCTCTTGGAAGTTGGATATCCCTGACATATATGGATCAGAACCCTAGTATTGGGGTCCTTGCCCAATCTGGATCAGGCCCCCATGGCTGCAATTTACATTGCAAAAGAAAGGCCCCTAGTCTTATCTGTTGACCTTCTTGATTTCCCACCCACATTCCTGCCTGATCCATGAGTTCCTTCTTGTCTCCCAATGTGTCAGAGAAAGTACCTCGTCTGTCATGTGAATCAGGAGTCTAAAGGACACGTCTTGGCTGTTCTGAACTTCATCCCGCCATCAGTCCTGGTTTCTGCTTCTCTCAAAGAAACAGATGACACTCAGCACAGCAGAGGAAGCTAGCGTGGAGCCAAGGTAGAAAGGGATGAAGAGGCTTGTGCAACATGAAAGCGTTATGCTAAAAGGGATCAGAGAAACCCCACTGACTAATTTGGGCCCTTGATCATTTTTCAAAATCAAATTCTGCCAGAGTCACCCTACGAGGCATGAAGCCTTCATTTGTGCTGAAGTAACTGACAATTTGCTTTTGGGGGGAGCTGGAGAGGAAAAGGAAACATCTCACAACTGCCTCTATTACTCAGCACATACAGAACTTTGAGAGAGCAAAGCAAGAGACTAAATCAAACACTTAGCTGGAGAGGAGGCGCGGAAAGCAAACAACAAAAAAAGGAATCCAATTACTTTATGTTTGTTTTGTTAAATGGTTTTTTTTTCCCCTGCAAAAGAGAGATGGGGAAAAAAAACCTATTTTTAACTTGTTTTCTTCTTCGCTACACTGCTGGGAGCAGGCACTACCATATGACTAACTGTACAATGAGGCTGATCCTTCTGCTAATGCTAATTAACCTCCTGGTACAAATATCAACAAGGCACAGCCTGGGTTTTGACTGCATATGATTTTTCTCCCCTCCCAGGGGCAAAAAGAGAGAGACCCTTTTAATCAGCCATCGTTACTCTTCTTTCTGCTCCTTCTGAAAAACAGGCTATCACTTCCGCAGATGATGAAGCAGAGCGTTTGCGCTCACGCTGCGTTCCAAGGGGATTCCCCCCGAGGCTTATCACGGCTTTCAGCGAGAAGATCTGTAATGGCAGACAACATTCCTGAAAAGGAAAGCTGGTCTCTGCTATTGATGTTCTTCTGCAGTGCACAGCGAGTCACAGAAGAGTGTTGGGTTATGTCCTCGGCCAGCGTTTCTCAAGCTTGGGTCTCCAGCAGTTTTTGGACTACAACTCCCATCATCCCTAGCTAGCTGGACCAGTGGTCAGGGATGGTGGAAATTGTAGTCCAAACGCTGCTGGAGACCCCCAGACCAGGGGTCAGCAGACATTTTCAGCAGGGGGCCAGTCCACTGTCCCTCAGACCTTGTGGAGGGGCCAGACTATATTTTTTTTTTGGGGGGGGGAAACCTGAATGAATTCCTATGCCCCACAAATAACCCAGAGATGCATTTTAAATAAAAGCACACATTCTACTCATGTAAAAAACACCAGGCAGGCCCCACAAACCCAGAGATGCATTTTAAATAAAAAGACACATTTTACTCATGTAAAAACATGCTGATTCCTGGACTGTCCGCGGGCCGGATTTAGAAGGCGATTGGGCTGGATCCGGCCCCCGGGCCTTAGTTTGCCTACCCATGCCCCTGACCCTCCAAATGTCCCTATTTTCCAGGGATGTTCCTGATTTAGAGAAGCTGTCCCAGTTTCTGATTTGACATGGGGAATATTGTATGAGTTTTCCAGATTACAGTGCTAGTGCTTCTTCCCCATTTCCTTTCCCAGAGCACAGCGGCGTAGCGTGGGTTGCCAGCACCCGGGGCAAGGCAAGTAATTTGCGCCCCTAACCCCTAACCTGCCGCCGCTGCCAGCTTCTTCTTGCTGCTGCCTGGGCTGGTCGGGTATGGTTCTCTCCCGCGCTCAGCGCTGCGCTGGGCGGCCGCTGCACTGCCCCTCCCCCAGATAGTCCCTCCCTCACTCTCTCTCCGCTCCACACTGCAATGCACACCTGGCACCCTCCCCCTCCACAGTGGGCGGCGACCCGGCAGCTCAGATCGGATTCACACAGCCAGCACTGCAGTGAGAGAGAGTGAGTGAGCCAGGTAGGGGCAAAGAGCTGCGAGTGCGAGCGCGCCCCCCCCAAATGTTGCGCCCGGTGCGGCTGGCCCCCCCTGCACCCCCCACGCTACGCCACTGCCAGAGCAGTACCAGTTGTGTTCTGGAACTTTTTGACTGATATACCAGTATGACATGCTAAATTACATCCACACCAGTGGGTGTGATGTGACTCAATAACAAATGTCACTGGACATCACTAGCCCCCCCCCCATCTTTTCCACACAGGTGTGCTTCTGTTCCTTCATTATTCCTGCATGAAAAAGGCAGAAAAAACCTAGATGCCCTAAATTCCATCATTTTACTCCCATGATTTTCTTGGTTAACAGGAAAATCACAAACATCCCCCCCCCCCGCCGGAAGCAATTAACATGGAACTGAGCACTGAACTGCTAGATTTCCAGAAGCGGCTTTTATGTCATGTGAAAGCTCAAATATAATGCAGAAATCAACAGGTAGGGAAATGGGAGAAGGAATAAAATGCTGTTTGAAGGCACTCCTCCACTCCTATCAGGCACAGTCACGGGGAGGGTGTCCTATGGAGTGACAGTCTTTAGTTCAGCAGATTAATACTCTCTATTGTTTTAGCCATCTTGAGTAGCTTTCTAACTTTCAGGCTTCAAGAAACCCTTTCCGTATTAACTTGACTTCGGCTGTGCTCCCACCATACATATTTGACAAAGGATTCGGGGATTCTTTTCCTGAGGGTGTGTGTGTGTGCTCCCTGTAGAAGCAGGAACCAAAGTTCACAATAGCAAAGTTTCCAGGGGGGACTTCAAAAGCCTGTGATTTTTTTCTGTCTGAGGACCTCATAGTGGGAGGGTGCAGAGGCAAAGGTGGACATGGAATGCAGACGAAGGAATCTGAATATTAACTTTGTACAGCAGGCTGATTTCTATGAACACAAATATATCTCTCTGTCCTCCATCTAGGCAAACAATGTGGTCAGGGTGTTTTTTTTTTCCAGCTGGAACTCACCAGAACACCAGTTTCGGTACCTTTCAGGCGTGCACCAATAGAGGCCCATAGAAACTTCACACAGAAAGCTTTCCCTTCATGTATTCTACCTGAAAGGTTCAATGCAATTAAAAGTGAAATATTCTTAATTGGGTCTCTAATTCTTATATCAGCAAGAAGCATTGTCATAATTCAGTGACACATTTCAACCAAGGAGGTTTCGCAGGGAGGTTAATTTGCAGGGATTCGAACCGCCGACCTTCTGATCGGCAAGTCCTAGGCTCTGTGGTTTTACCCACAGCACCACCTGCGTCCCAATTTGGCCTCTAGGCCACCTATATTTTAAAGGAAACTAGAGTGAGGAATCAGTTCATACCTTCAACACTAAGGCTGCAATCCTAACCCCACTTACATGGGAGGAAGCCCCAGTGAACTCAGAGGAACTTAACTTCTGAGTAGTTAACGGTTACTGTAAATGAGAAAAGATTTCACATTCAAGAATATGGATGCATGAACCATTCCTTAGCTGTAAGAGGAGTTGTGAAAGGATCATAGATTTCGGGTTACACCACTTGCTTTATGATGTGTAAGGCTTTCAGGTAAGTTCCGCCATCGCTTTCAGGCTTTTCACGAAGGCTTGAAAAGCACCTGTAGAACAGAAATGGGCCAGGAATAATGAAACTTTGCCATCAGAACACAGGTTAGAAGGCATATTTGCCTTCAAAAAATTTGTAGTGGAGTTCACAAGAAAGAAAGGAAAAAAGAGATTCCCACTTTTGTAATGCAACACTCCACAAATTCTAGTTAATTACCCCATACACCAGTTCTCTGAACAAAACCTAATTACTTAGCTTGGGGAGGGAGAGAGATGAATTTAATCCCAATGGATCAAATGGCTAATTAAACTGTTTAAGTTTTATTAATGTTTCTAATTCATTCAATTCTTCGAGTGAAGATGAGGGGGAGAAACTACCTGTGAAAAGCTTGCCCACTACTAAATTTTCAGATAGTAGGATAGCAGGCGAATACAAGTGGGGCCCAGCCACAAACTACTGCAGGCTGAAGTGCTCCTGAATGAAAAATAAAAAAATTGTCCAGTAGCACCTTATAGACCAAGACATCACCTTGCCAACAAAGGTCCATATAGTTAAAGCTATGGTTTTCCCAGTAGTGATGTATGGAAGTGAGAGCTGGACCATAAAGAAGGCTGATCGCCAAAGAATTGATGCTTTTGAATTATGGTGCTGGAGGAGACTCTTGAGAGTCCCATGGACTGCAAGAAGATCAAATCTATCCATTCTGAAGGAAATCAGCCCTGAGTGCTCACTGGAAGGACAGATCCTGAAGCTGAGGCTCCAATACTTTGGCCACCTCATGAGAAGAGAAGACTCCCTGGAAAAGAGCCTGATGTTGGGAAAGATGGAGGGCACAAGGAGAAGGGGACGACAGAAGACGAGATGGTTGGACAGTGTTCTCGAAGCTACCAGCATGAGTTTGACCAAACTGCGGGAGGCAGTGGAAGACAGGAGTGCCTGGAGTGCTCTGGTCCGTGGGGTCACGAAGAGTCCGACACGACTAAACGACTAAACAACAAGAAGTGTGTTCTGGTATAAGCTTTTGCGTGCATGCACACTTCTTCAGATCCACGGTGCTACTGGACAATTTTTTATTTTTATTGCGACTGCATCAGACCAACACGGCTACCTACCTGGATCTAAAGTGTTTCTGTTCAAGGTTCCAGCCACTCTGCTCCATTCTCCTTCCCACCAGTTTTCAGCCTTCCTCCCTGCCGACACTCTGCCAATATTTCAAGGGCACTAAGCAGGCAAAGTCCTCATGAGGGTGTTTTACGAGTTCCATGGATATGCTTCCCAATCATGGGTGCACCAATACTTTACCCAATGGGTGCTTCCAGGTGCAGAACTCCTAGTGGTGCCCCGGTGTCACCCACTGGGTGCTAACAAATGACAGGGCTTTCTTGATAGCATTCCCCACCATTTGTGCAGTGCCTTCTATGGTGAGCTACCTGTCTTCCTCTTTTGATGATTCTGGAGGAACTGAAAATCATTCCTCTTCACTCAGGTTTTTGATGGCTGAAAGAGACTGTTCCGGCAACCTTGAAATCATTTCCTGTGAGAATACGTGACTGTTCTTGAATATTTTGTTGGCTGTTCTTATTGTTTTGATTGTCTTGGGTTTTTGATCTTGGTTAGTCTGGGCAGCCCCTTCATGGATCACTGCCTTGCCGTGGCGAAGGGGCTTGAAGAACTCAGAGAAGCTATGAACTATGCCGAGCAGGGCACCCAAGATGAACAGGTCATAGTAGAGAGTTTTGACCAAATGTGATCCACCTGGAGGAGGAACCGGCAAGCCACTCCAGTATCCCTGTCAAGAAAACTCCATGGACAAAGACAACAGGCATATAAAAGTTATGACGCTGGAAGATGAGCCCCTCAGGTCGGAAGGCGTCCAACATGCTACTGGGGAAGAGCGGAGGGCAAGTACAAGTAGATCCAGAGCTGATGAAGCGGCTGGGCCAAAGCCGAAAGGACGCTCAGTTGCGGATATGCCTGGAAGCGAAAGGAAAGTCCAATGCTGTAAAGAAAAATATTGCATAGGAACCTGGAATGTAAGAACCATGAACATGGGTAAGTTGGAGGTGGTCAAAAATGAGATGGCAAGAATAAATATTGACATCCTGGGCATCAGTGAACTAAAATGGACGGGAATGGGTGAATTCAGTTCGGATGACCATCATATCTACTACTGTGGGCAAGAAACCCGTAAAAGAAATGGAGTGGCCCTCATAGTCAACAAAAGAGTGGCAAAAGCTGTACTGGGATGCAATCTCAAAAATGATAGAATGATCTCGATACGAATCCAAGGCAGACCTTTTAACATCACAGTAATCCAAGTTTATGCACCAACTACTGGTGCTGAAGAAACTGAAATTGACCAATTCTATGAAGACTTACAACACCTTATAGAAGTGACACCAAAGAAGGATGTTCTTCTCATTATAGGGGATTGGAATGCTAAAGTAGGGAGTCAAGAGATAAAAGGAACAACTGGCAAGTTTGGCCTTGGAGATCAAAACGAAGCAGGGCAAAGGCTAATAGAGTTCTGTCAAGAGAACAAGCTGGTCATCACAAACACGCTTTTCCAACAACACAAGAGACGACTCTACACATGGACATCACCAGATGGGCAGCATCGAAATCAGATTGATTATATTCTCTGCAGCCAAAGATGGAGAAGCTCTATACAGTCAGCAAAAACAAGACCTGGAGCTGACTGTGGCTCAGATCATCAGCTTCTTATAGCAAAATTCAAGCTTAAACTGAAGAAAGTAGGAAAAACCACTGGGCCGGTAAGATACAATCTAAGTCAAATCCCTTATGAATACACAGTGGAAGTGAGGAACAGGTTTAAGGATTTAGATTTGGTGGACAGAGTGCCTGAAGAACTATGGATGGAGGCTCGTAACATTATACAGGAGGCAGCAACGAAAACCATCCCAATGAAAAGGAAATGCAAGAAAGCAAAGTGGCTGTCCAATGAGGCCTTACAAATAGCGGGGGAGAGAAGGCAAGCAAAATGCAAGGGAGATCGTGAAACATACAGGAAATTGAATGCAGATTTCCAAAGAATAGCAAGGAGAGACAAGAAGACCTTCTTAAACAAGCAATGCAAAGAAATAGAGGAAAGCAATAGAATGGGAAGAACCAGAGATCTGTTCAAGAAAATTGGAGATATGAAAGGAACATTTCGTACAAAGATTTCCATAATAAAGGACAAAAGTGGAAAGGACCTAACAGAAGCAGAAGACATCAAGAAGAGGTGGCAAGAATACACAGAGGAATTATACCAGAAAGAAACGGATGTCTCATATACCCCAGGTAGTGTGGTTGCTGACCTTGAGCCAGACATCCTGGAGAGTGAAGTCAAATGGGCCTTAGAAAGCACTGCAAATAACAAGGCCAGTGGAAGTGATGGTATTCCAGCTGAACTATTTAAAATTTTAAAAGATGATGCCGTTAAGGTGCTACACTCAATATGCCAGCAAGTTTGGAAAACTCAGCAGTGGCCAGAAGATTGGAGAAGATCAGTCTACATCCCAATCCCAAAGAAGGGCAGTGCCAAAGAATGCTCCAACTATCGCACAATTGCACTAATTTCTCACGCTAGCAAGGTTATGCTTAAAATTCTACAAGGAAGGCTCAAGCAGTATGTGGACCAAGAACTCCCAGAAGTGCAAGCTGGATTTAGAAGAGGCAGAGGAACCAGAGACCAAATTGCAAACATGCGCTGGATTATGGAGAAAGCTAGAGAGTTCCAGAAAGACATTTACTTCTGCTTCATTGACTATGCAAAAGCCTTTGACTGTGTCGACCATGGCAAACTATGGCAAGTTCTTAAAGAAATGGGAGTGCCTGATCACCTCATCTATCTCCTGAGAAATCTCTATGTGGGACAAGAAGCTACAGTTAGAACTGGATATGGAACAACTGACTGGTTCAAAATTGGGAAAGGAGTACGACAAGGCTGCATTTTGTCTCCCTGCTTATTTAACTTATATGCAGAATTCATCATGGGAAAGGCTGGGCTGGATGAATCCCTAGCCGGAATTAAGATTGCCGGAAGAAATATCAACAACCTCAGATATGCAGATGACACAACCTTGATGGCAGAAAGTGAGGAGAAATTAAAGAACCTTTTATTGAGGGTGAAAGAGGAGAGTGCAAAATATGGTCTGAAGCTCAACATCAAAAAAACGAAGATCATGGCTACTGGTCCCATCACCTCCTGGCAAAGAAATGGAGGCAGTGAGAGATTTTACTTTCTTGGGCTCCATGATCACTGCAGATGGTGACAGCAGCCACGAAATTAAAAGACGCCTGCTTCTTGGGAGAAGGGCAATGACAGGCCTAGACAGCATCTTGAGAAGTAGAGACATCACCTTGCCAACAAAGGTCCATATAGTTAAAGCTATGGTTTTCCCAGTAGTGATGTATGGAAGTGAGAGCTGGACCATAAAGAAGGCTGATCGCCGAAGAATTGATGCTTTTGAATTATGGTGCTGGAGGAGACTCTTGAGAGTCCCATGGACTGCAAGAAGATCAAACCTCTCCATTCTGAAGGAAATCAGCCCTGAGTGCTCACTGGAAGGACAGATTGTGAAGCTGAGGCTCCAGTACTTTGGCCACCTCATGAGAAGAGAAGACTCCCTGGAGAAGACCCTGATGTTGGGAAAGATGGAGGGCACAAGGAGAAGGGGGCGACAGAGGACGAGATGGTTGGATAGTGTTTTCGAGGTTACCAGCATGAGTCTGACCAAGCTGCGGGGGGCAGTGGAGGACAGGAGTGCCTGGCGTTCTCTGGTCCATGGGGTCACGAAGAGTCGGACACGACTAAACGACTAAACAACAACAACAACAAGTCTGGGCAGCTTTGGGAAGAAGGATTAGACAGAACATTTAACAACCACAACAGCAGCAGCAACAACAAATGTTATCCAACTGACTTGTTCTGTCCATGGAAGGTTTTGTTTATTTATTCGCCCATTTCATAAAAATTATATGCTGCTTGATTGTAGAAAGCCTACGTGTTAAAGATTTTCAACTGCCACCCTAACGGGTGTGTGGGGTGTGCTTCCAGACAGGTGTTTATTGTAGGATCAATGGTTCTCATATATGCAAGGTTTTTTGTTTTTGTTTTGGTGGTGTCCACACAACATCATTGGCATCACATCAACTTCCAATCAGTATTTGTCCCCCATTTAATTTGAATTTACCTGTATGCAAACAATCTAATAAGTATTTTCTAAAAGATCTTTGAACAACCTGTTTGCCATATTAAGCCCCTATCTTGAAGCACTCTCATGGAATAGAAATGATGTCCAGCATCTGAGGTGCTGAAAACTATTCTGATCTTCCCACAGTCGTCTAGGGCAATGATCTACTTTCCCACTCAAAGCCCCCCTCTCACAGTTGCAAAATAGATAGGGAAATACCTTATTTTGGAACAAGTAATGTTTAAAATGCCGGAAGTGAAGTATTTGTGTTGTATAGAAATGGGGAGTGCGAGAAAGCAGGGAAAATGTGCTTCTGTGCCATGCCACCATCCTATTTATACAAGGGGCATTTTCCCCTACGCACAGAGAACAGCTACATTATCTTCATGCAATACAGCAGCAATGTATGAATTAATGATGGATACACTTTCAGCTGGAAATTTCAAACCCACTTTAAGCAATTTGCTGGGGATTATTTCAAATACAATAACTAAGTGGGATGGAAACAGCTGTTGCCACCATTTACCAAAATAGTACGGTCTGTGTTTAACGAAAACAACAGAGATAATTCCAATGAAATGTTTAGTATCTCTATATGGAAATGACATTTTCAGTGTTTATGTTCTCCTCCTAAGTAGAGAGTTATTCGTAGACTGCCTTCCTGCCTTAAATCAGAATGGAATCTGTCCCATTATTGAAGCTAACATTTTACAAGGGGCTGGAGTTTCTTTTTGGGGTTTATTTGTCTGTTTCCCGGGGGTTCTACCTATTTCTAGAAATTTCAATCAAATGCATTTCAAACACCCCAGCCACCCATGTGTCTTCCTAACATTGGATTAAAAAGAAAGAAAGAAAGAAAGATCAAAACCCTGGAGTCAAAAGAGAAAATCCCACTTAGTAACACTTGTAGAAAGTCATCCATCCATATGTGCAATTATTGTGATTGGTTTTAAGGGGATCTTCAGAGTAATGCTAGAGATAGGTTTTATAATGACAAGAAGAGAAAGCCCCTTCTTCACCCCTGCTCCAAACACACAAACTTCATTTCCAGGTATGCTTAGTTCTGGAAAATGCTGAGGCCAAATCTGGAATCAGTCATGCAGTTTCCCAAACCAATTTCCTGTCCATCTCTCCCTTACTTAGTAAACTGCCCCTCAAGGCTATAAGTGGGCTATGTAGAGATGGCTGAATCTATCCATTTCCTATCTTTTTTGTTTTTGTTTTTTCAGTCTTCAGTTTGCTACATTTCTGAACCAGTTCACATTTTTTTTTAATATAAAAAAATAAATCCGTTCGACTTCCGAAACATCCGAGTTCTGAGGCGCAGCTTCCGATTGGCTGACAGCTAGGTTTTTGCATAGAGGAAGCCATGTCAGATGTTTGCGTTCTGAGGAACATTCAAAAACTGGAACGCTTACTTCCTGGTTTTCGGTGTTTGGGAACTGAAACATTCGTCAATGGAGCCATTCGAGTTCCAAGGTTTGACTGTACTGTGTTATTCCTCCTAATAGGCACATTGTGACTAAGAAACAAACTCTACAAGCAATTCACCACCAGATTTTAATGTTAATTTAAATTTTAGATACATTTCTGTGCACATTTCTGTGCTACACTCCCTCTTTGGTATGCATTCTGGGTTAGAGGATGGCATGGCAAAATTTAGAGCAGACGTGAATTTTAAAGAATAGCTGTGTTTTGATTTGTGTATGGTTTCCAGAAGCACAGATTGGGTAGGTTCACATTAAAATGTGAACTGAATCAAATTTCCCCCCAATCCTTAGGGCTATGCCATCTTGGATAATGCTGGGAATTCTACCAACAGTCTTATCAACATGGTGTTAGCTGGTGATTTGTGACTGCCAATTTTCTGTGATCTCTCATTCCCCCCTCCCCCATCTTAAATTCTCCACATTTCTGCATCAGTTTGTGATTTCTTATTTTTTCTTTTTTTAAAAAAGGCCCAATAAAATTTGAATTTATCCTAAAATAAATTTCTCCTAAAATGCACATTTGTATGTCACTTTATCCAAAACACACATTTCTGCAAAGCAATTCCCCTACATATAACCCACTGTTGTGTGTTAATTTCATTAATATATGCAACCTTTATGCACATTATATCCCAGTATATGCATTACTTGGCTGGGAAACAGCACTGCAAAATTCAGAAGGATGTCTGTGTTTTGGTTCACATATTGTTTCAGGAAGAGTGAATTGGGCAGGCTTGCCGATAAATGCCAACTGAACCAAATTTTCCCCTATCCCTACTGGTATAAACCGTATTATCATGTATACACTGAAATTGCTATTACAGTATATCCCTTTTTAAAGAAAATGAAATGTTGGGATGCTAAAATGAAGCTGACTTTCCTGGTACAAGGCACTAATCTGTGTGTTGTATGGAGAATTGCCACGTTTGTGCATCAAGGCCCCGGCGCACCCCCAGAATAATGAAAACACACAGACACAGAATTTTAGTTTAAAGGTTAATGGGAAAAATTTAGGCCGCAACTTTATTGATTACAGAAATGTAAGTGGTATTGGCTTAGGCATTCGCAATAACTATATCTGACTCCTGCCCACCTTGCAGGAAGTCTAGAAGGGTAAACCACCAAAAGAGAGAGCTCCGTCAATGGTGACCAACTGAAGCTCACCCCGGGTTTCCCGCTGGGTCCTGGCATGGCCCTAGCCTCCCAAGCAGACTTCGAACGAAATCCAGACCCGCGGATTCCTTTAACGGAATACCCTTGTACCTGGAGGGGCAGGCGATGGCCACACCTCCCCTCCCCCATACATCACAAAGCCAATGCCTAACCGGCAAACCTTACAAAGTTGTGACAATTGCTAAGAGGTAGGCGAAAACCAAATGGCCTGTGCCAATCTGCCAAATGGAAAAAAATCCTACCCAGCCCCTGTTCCAAAACAGGCAACCAACCAAAGTCCAGAGCAAGGCCAAAGCAAAACCAAAACACTAGGGCGGGTGTTCGGGGGCACGAAGCCAGGAAAAACTCGCAGCGCCACGCTGCCTCCTTTTAAAGGCCCCCCTCGATCATGCCACCACTCGCAACTGGCCAACAGGCCAAGCCCCACCCCTCCATGGATCAAGCCCCACCCCTCCATGGATGAGTGGGGGGCGCCTATAGCCTGTGTGCAACGCGGACCCTCAATTAAGAGGATCCGATTTGTAGTAAAGGCTGCTTTATGTAGGAAAAAGTGCATAGATTGTATTGTTGTAAACTGCCCTGGAGATTTGAAAACCTGAGAATCACACCTTGATATAAGTTTACAATGTTTTCTATGAAATAAGTGTTGTGTATTCATTTAAGAATGTGTTTTAATGTGTTACGTTTTAGTACATGTCTTACATTTATTAATACTAATTATTAATTATATCTATTTCTAAATAATGAGTAGTAATTTTTTTTAATGGAAGTTCACGTAAATGCTGTTATGTATCTGGTTTAACTTTTGTTATTCTGTTATGTTGCTATGGTCTAAGGACTAATGCAATAAAAGTTATTCGTAGTGGTAGCACTGCTGTTGATGTAATGTCTTGACTGAGCAAGAGATTTGCTGTGCAAAGTTGAGAGAAATAATTTTAAAAGTTGGAAATAGTAGTTGGAAATTTAACAGATTTAAACCAGAATTCAAGTTGAGCTTCCTCCTTTACTCATAAACCTTCATCCAAGGAGCAATATATTCTCTAGCAAATAGTTTAATTCATTCCTTTGTGATGCACATCCTCCATCTCTTATATACAATACTAGTTGCTTGTTGCTAGGCAATTAGGAAAGTTGTGCTGCATGTGGCCATTGGGTGTTCATTGTCTGTGTGTTTTGCCGAGAGACCCTTTGTTTAGAAAAAGCAAGGATAATTCAACAGGCTACCTCATAAGGAGCTTTAGACTAATATGTCCGCCACATAGCCAGTAATTTAAGAAAACAATTTTTGGGAGCAAATAAGAGGAGATTTGCCCACAGTGCTTACAGAAGCCATCACACTCTCTTGGAAAAGGAATACCAGGCAGTAATGAGTATATACAATTCTGTGAGGCACTTGGCAGCCCATAATAACAATGCTAAGCTACCAGCGCATGCTGAGAAATTAATGCTTTCCAAGTTGCAGTGAAATGTGCATTAGAAAAAGATCCAATTCCTCACTCAGGGAATGTACTAGGAAACTGGGCTATTTGATTTGCTAAAATCTGTGTCTTCCCACCAAAGGGCATCAGAGCTGGTAATGGGTGAACTCCCCTCAGCTCAATTTGGAATTTAGTCAGAAATCTTTGGAGAACGCTCCAGAAAGCCATTTCACACCCACATGAATTGCACTGCCCGCTGTACTGTGTCATATTGTCTCCAACTTTCAGCTGCCTTAAGTCCAACTGCTAGACAGTGTTTGTTGCTCAGATATCAAGAGGCCTGAACAACAGGAATGCAGGAAGCTGGCTTTTACTGAGTCAGTAATTTCCATGTAGTAGGAGATGGTGTAGAGACATCACCTTGCCAACAAAGGTCCGTACAGTGGTACCTGGGTTACATACGCTTCAGGTTACAGACTCCGCTAACCCAGAAATAGTACCTCGGGTTAAGAACTTTGCTTCAGGATGAGAACAGAAATCACGTGGCGGCGGCAGGAGGCCACATTAGCTAAAGTGTTGCTTCAGGTTAAGAACAGTTTCAGGTTAAGAACGGACTTCTGGAACGAATTAAGTACGTAACCAGAGGTACCACTGTATAGTTAAAGCTATGGTTTTCCCAGTAGTGATGTATAGAAGTGAGAGCTGGACCATAAAGAAGGCTGATCGCCAAATAATTGGTGCTTTTTTGAATTATGGTGCTGGAGGAGACTCTTGAGAGTCCCATGGACTGCAAGAAGATCAAACCTATCCATTCTGAAGGAAATCAGCCCTGAGTGCTCACTAGAAGGACAGATCCTGAAGCTGAGGCTCCAATACTTTGGCCTCCTCATGAGAAGAGAAGACTCCCTGGAAAAGAGCCTGATGTTGGGAAAGATGGAGGGCACAAGGAGAAGAGGACGACAGAGGACGAGATGGTTGGACAGTGTTCTCGAAGCTACCAGCATGAGTTTGACCAAACTGCGGGAGGCAGTGGAAGACAGGAGTGCCTGGCGTGCTCTGGTTCATGGGGTCACGAAGAGTCGGACATGACTAAACGTCTAAACAACAAGAAGGAGATGGTGTGGTGAGGGCATCTCTGCTCACCTGACCTCCAGTCATGTCTTTTACCGTGAGGTAGATGGGAGGAGCAAGCAGGGAGGGAGGGTGGCTTGGTGCAAATTCACTGGCTGGAGCTCTATATTGCCTCACTTTACCACTCTCTCTCCAATATCCAATAGTGACACCACCAGCTGGAGGTGAGGTGGATTGTGCTGTCTGCTACTGGCAGACTGTCAGCAGATCTTCATCTGGGAACTCGAGGTTCATCCAACCTCCTGAAATGCAGGAATCTCTACTAAAGCATCCATGACAGATGGCCATCCAACCTCTGCTTATAAACCTCCAAGGAAGAAGAGTCCACAACCTCCCAAGGGAGACCGTCCCACTATTGAATGGATGTTTTGGTATGTAAAAGGTAAAGGTACCCCTGCCCATACGGGCCAGTCTTGACAGACTCTGGGGTTGTGCGCCCATCTCACTTAAGAGGCCAGGGGCCAGCGCTGTCCGGAGACACTTCCGGGTCACGTGGCCAGCGTGACATCGCTGCTCTGGCGAGCCAGAGCCGCACACGGAAACGCCGTTTACCTTCCCGCTGGTAAGCGGTCCCTATTTATCTACTTGCACCCGGAGGTGCTTTCGAACTGCTAGGTTGGCAGGCGCTGGGACCGAGCAGCGGGAGCGCACCCCGCCGCAGGGATTCGAACCGCCGACCTTTCGATCGGCAAGTCCTAGGCGCTGAGGCTTTAACCCACAGCGCCACCTGCGTCCCCTGTTTTGGTATGAGAGGCACTCAAAATGGTTCTATAATAGCTCAGTATCCATTTGCTACAGGAAAGGGTAGGAAACACCTTAATTATCACTCTTGATAACAGAGAGCCAGTGTGGTGTAGCGGTTAAGAGTGGTAGACTCTGGTGAACTGGGTTCGCGTCTCCGCTCCTCCACATGCAGCTGCTGGGTGACCTTGGCCCAGTCACACTTCTCTGAAGTCTCTCAGCCTCACTCACCTCACAGAGTGTTTGTTGTGGGGGAGGAAGGGAAAGGAGATTGTGAGCCGCTTTGAGACTCCTTTGGGTAGTGATAAAGCGGGATATCAAATCCAAACTCTTCTTCTTCTCTTCTTCTTGAGATCCCTTTGTGTGCAGTCACTGCACCTTTGGTGGGACTGGGTCAAGTTCTGAGAACTTTAAATGGGTTAAGCACCACAGCCCTCTTCCACTTTTCTGTTCTTAACTGGCCATCCCAATGCAGCTTTTCAAACAAAACGATGCCTTCAGACGGCTATGCAACTGCATGTGATGTGTACTTTGGCCCTTATTCCAGCACCTGTTTGAATGCTCAACAACCAAAGCTATCCTCCCATCCAATTCTTATTTCAAAGCTATTTTTGTCATTGTATCAGAAAGGCACCCAGCCAATTTGGTTACCAATAAATATTGCTGTAGACATTTCTGAGATCATGGTATTTCCAACGAGTGGCTCCTGTCCAGGTTTATTAATTGTCTTACTCTAAATGTTGTGAGGATCCTATGCCCTTTTAAAATGTGTGTTGTTGTTTTTTTTTGGGGGGGGTTATTGGGTTGTTGTTTTTATTTTGATTATGTATTTTGTATAAATGCAACCAACCAATCCATCCATCCATCCATTCCTCAATCAATCAATCAATCAATCAATCAATCAATCAATCTATAAAAATAATACTGAAGGGTATTCCTACGTACAAATGCTGTTCAATTTCAGTTCTTATGACTATATACTATTAAGCTCCTGGTAGCCAGAGATATCGATTCACTGAAGTACAGAAACGCAACCCAGATTATTGTCAAAACTGTAATTTTCCCCTTAAATAGTTTTAATGCAGCCGAAACAAAGCTGTATTTAAGGAGGTAGTTTAGAAAAGAAGAGATTTCTGATTGTGTGTCCTCAAGTTGTTAAGCTTTCCCCCTTTTGGAAAATATTTACAGCACTATATTACAGCTACATTAATATGATGAATGGATCTTTCCTAAGGGGATAAACGAAATTAAACCAGAAAGAAACCAAATCTAATTCTATTCCATTTTGCATAATCTACCAGCAGGATTCTTCTGCTTCGATTCTCTTGCTCTGGTGGTGCTTACATTTTATCCAATAAGATTTTTGTTTTGCTTTCTATTGGGGAAAAAAAAATGAAACAAAGAATCCAGGAGAGAGAGGAAAATGCACATCCATTCATTGAGCAAATGAGTCTTTGGCTCTACTTTTCAATAGGTGTAATGGATGCTGACACAGGTATTCAGTGCTATCCTAGTCCTGTTGTCCAATTGATTATGTCCAACTGTTAGCTGTATATGAGATATAATAATAATAATTTATTATTTACACCTCGCCCATCTGGCTGGGTTTCCCCAGCCACTTTGGGCAACAACAGAACATTAAAAACAGCATAAAACTGCAAACATTAAAAACTTCCCTAAACACGGCTGCCTTCAGATGTCTTCTAAAAGTCAGATAGCTGTTTATTTGCTTGACATCTGATGGGAGGGCGTTCCACAGGGTGGGTGCCACTACCAAGAAGGCCCTCTGCCTGGTTCCCTGTAACCTCACTTCTCGCAAGGAGGGACCACCAGAAGGCCCTCGGTGTTGAATGGTTTCTTTGAATGTAAAGGTTCATCATTGTTCCACCCGATGTGTATGTCTTTAAGGGGCCAGAGCAAGGGCCAGAGCAAACTAACGAGACCCAGCTTTACAGCTGTGAAACATAGCAGGTGCTGCTGAGTTGTGTTGATTAAGCTGTGTCAGCAATTGGGTGTAGTATATAAGGAGCAGCACCTAGCTCCGAGACCTGGGAGAAGAAGCTGTGGAAGAAGACCGGAAGAAATTTAAGGACTATCTACAAAAACATTGTAAATTGTATGAGTGTTAAGAAGGATGAGAGATTTGAAATTAACAGGGCCCATAAAGTTAGTTGATAAGATTACGAGAATGAGTGAACTTTATGAGAAAAATAAATTTTTTAATAAACATTCTGTTAAAACTAGATATTTAAGACCTAGATAAAAATATTCAAAGTTAGGGACAAAACATTGGAAATGTGTATAATAAGAATTGAAACAAGGTGATAAGTTGCTGGCTAAAGTATTATAAACTTGGAACGCAGGAGCGAGAGCTGTGAGGAAGTCCAAAAGATGAAGAAAAGATGGGTATTACAAGAGGTTAAATTTTATGTTTGTTCTTTTTTATGTCTTTTTTCTGTTTATTCTGTCTTTTCTCTATTGTGTTAACAAAAAATTTAATATTTTTTTTTTTTTTTTTAAAGGAGCAGCACCTAGCTCTCCCATTCCCCTGGGGGATGGGTTGGTGGTTGGGTCTGGTTTGTTGTTGATGTATTTAGTGTATAAGGAGTTTTTGTTTTTGTTATTAAAACCTTGTTTAAGTTATTTTTGAGTCCCTTTTTAATGCATGATCTCCCCAGCAAGCTCTCTGCAGCGCTACCATACTGCAAATACCCAACACTCGGAACTGGACCTCAGTGTCCAGGCTGAGCGATGGGGGGTGGAGATGCTCCTTCGGGTATACTGAGCCGAGGCCGTTCATTCCATTCAGCATGCATTTAAAGGAAAACTGACCTAATTTAATACACAAACAGAATCACAGCAACCCTTCAAAATCCACACGTCTCAATGCACTGCACGTCTTCAGCCAAGAACGGTGTACATGCAAGGGTACATTGTGCAAATATTGCATATTTTAGTGAAAACAGGGTACAAAAATGAATTGCACTGCATGGAACTGCTTTGCAAAATATGTATTTTTGGAGAAATTCACACTAAAATGCTGAGGAATTTTAATGAGCGCTTAAAAAAAATCCAAGGGGATGTGGAAATATGGAAGACTGAACTTAAGAGTGCAAAAATGAGAAACTGGGAGAAAACAAAACGGACAGATTGACTCATGAATGGGAATAGTGTGGTGGGAAGGATGTGAAGAAGGGCATTTTCTCTTTCCCTAGGCCACAAGAATTGGAATGTGGAAGAGATCAAAGCAGAAGCTTTTATAGGTGATGGAGGCTCCACCATCACCTGGCTCTCAGCCAGAATCTGATCTGGACAGGTACTTCCTAAAGAGGCCATTCGGTCGAAACAAAATAAAAAAACTCCTTCCAGTAGCACCTTAGAGACCAACTAAGTTTGTTATTGGTATGAGCCTTCATGTGCATGCACACTTCTTCAGATACACTTCTTCAGAGGCCATTGGGTGGCAGATGTTGACCTCCTTGCCTGAGTTGTTCTCTCGTCTGCTCTTGTGGCCTTGGGGAAAATTGTGGGTGGGTGGGTGTCTGAGGGTCGGCCAAGAAATCCAGACAGACTGGGGGGGGGCACTAGGGGGCACATTGGAAGATCATAGAATCATAGAATCATAGAGTTGGAAGAGACCACAAGGGCCATCGAGTCCAACCCCCTGCCAAGCAGGAAACACCATCAGAGCACTCCTGACATATGGTTGTCAAGCCTCTGCTTAAAGACCTCCAAAGAAGGAGACTCCACCACACTCCTTGGCAGCAAATTCCACTGTCGAACAGCTCTTACTGTCAGGAAGTTCTTCCTAATGTTTAGGTGGAATCTTCTTTCTTGTAGTTTGGAACCATTGCTCCGTGTCCGCTTCTCTGGAGCAGCAGAAAACAACCTTTCTCCCTCCTCTATGTGACATCCTTTTATATATTTGAACATGGCTATCATATCACCCCTTAACCTCCTCTTCTCCAGGCTAAACATGCCCAGCTCCCTTAGCTGGCTGACAATACCATCTCTCTGACCCACACGGGGTAATTAAGAGGCTGTTATGGGAGTAGGCAGCCTCCCTTGTTGCCCCAAGGAAATGGGGAACACTGCCCTTGCCTGCTGTGCCCATAAATCACCCCCTAATTCGAAAGAAGGGGGTGAGGGCCCTAGGCAGAATGCCCCCATGTGGAACTCGGCTCTCCTGGACGTTGTCTCTGATCGCGCACTAGTTGCAGCAATTTGGAATAATTAATTACAAAAGAAGCAAATGCGCATATTTCAAGTGAAGAAGGGGAGTGAAGTCTTCTAATTTAAGTGACCTCTGCAAAAGAAGATGACGGGTTGGAGAAACAGGAATATTTTACGATGAAGATACACCAAAGGCTGGGTATGTTGACAACGGGACTGAATGGGGGGGGGGACCTCTTTTACTTTCCTTCTATGTGATTTACAAGAACAGCTCCTCATTAGAATCATCGGTTGAACTGACCCAAGCAGGATGATTAAGGTCTGTGTGGAGATAAACTTTAACCAAAAGTATGCTTTATGGAGATCGAGAAGCAATAAGAGCTTTTGGGAATGGCGCAGCAATTAATTCGGAGTCGCCATCTTGTCAAAGGATTTATAGCCGGGAGGAAGAACGGACTTGTTTTCAGACTGCATTCCTAGTGAATCTCCTCAGAGGTTTTGAGAAAGGAGGCAGATTGGTGAAGATTAATGACGCTAAGACTGTTTTGATGTATGGAAGTGATGTTATATGGAAAACGTCTGGATATGGCTACTGGATAAAAAAAATAATATCCACGCAGGATTACAAACTGTTCTAACCAGCTTGTGGAGACTAACAGAGGTCACAAAGAGAAAGAAAAAATATATGAAAATAACAACAAGAGATGTGGAAAAACAATAAGAAAGGACTGGATAGTACTGTGAACATCATAAGGTTAGATTTGTGGACATTAAAACAGCAGTAAGAAGCAAGAAGTTGATTGGATCCCCTTTGGAACTTGAAATATGGGTACGCCCAACATAAATTTAAAATTCGGCTGTGTAATTTGGAATTTATGTAATTTGGTTTGATTTGATGTGATTGGTCGGTTAATAAAAAATTATTCTTTAAAAAAAAGAAAAAAAAAGAAATCCACACAGACCTCCAGTCCTAGGGAGAGGGATATCAAGATTCCCAGGTTCTTCAGGGACAGTCACATTGCATATTTTAAAATACAGTTTTTTGGTTTTTTTTAAAAGAATCCTCAAAAGAATCCACAAAGGGGGGAAAGGCAGACAAGGAGGTAGGGCAGCAATGTTTAAAACCAATTCCGTTTTTTCTTTTCTATTTTTAAAGAAAACAAACAGATTCTAAATAAAATCGGCCAACCTTCCTCATGTAGTTATTGTGACAACCAGACAGAGAAAAGCCAGCTCTGAATAGTATTTTAAGTGAACCCAAGGGATTTGAACCATAGATTGTTATGCTGCATTACAAAATGGTTTAAAAAATCTCCTCAGTTTCAGGAGCAATTTGTCCTATAGCATTGGAGGCTATCGTTTGAGAACCTTGCACCCTAAAAAGGCACTTAGGGTTTGTGGAGGTAATCTTGATTCTGAGATGTGTTGCTATCTTGGGGATCTACACAAAAGCTCATTCTATGCGTATGGCCTATGTCTAATGGGTGCGTAAGAGCCCATCTCCTTGCACTGAGTGGAACTTCAGCAAGGAAGTGGGTATCTATTTGTGCATGCGGATGTTCCAGTCAACATGGAGCAGATCTGGCTTCCATGGTACACTGTTTTCTTGAGTTGTTGCGTAAACATGTTGAAGAGGTTCTTGTGCAGGTAAAGGTAAAAAGGTAAAGGACCCCTGGACGGTTAAGTCCAGTCACAGGCGACTATGAGGTTGCGGTGCTCATTTCGCTTTCAGGCCAAGGGAGCCGGCGTTTGTCCACAGACAGTTTTCCAGCTCATGTGGCCAGCATGACTAAACCACTACTGGGACATGGAGGACCGTGATGAGTACCAGAGCACACAGAAACTCTGTTACCTTCCTGCCGCAGTGGTACCTATTTATATATTTGAACTGGTGTGCTTTCAAACTGCTAGGTTGGCAGGAGCTGGGACAGAGCAATGGGAGCTCACTCCATTGCGAACTGCCGACCTTCTGATCAGCAAGCCCAAGAGGCTCAGTGGTTTAGACCACAGCACCACCAGCCACCTGATATATATATATATATATATATATATAGAGAGAGAGAGAGAGAGAGAGAGAGAGAAGGCTATTTATCTGCATACAAGCTGTATGTGTATCAGCAAAACAACAACAAACCTGTGGTTACATGAAACATACTCAATAAACACTGCAACCACTACTATGCTGTAAGATTTACTATCCTGTAATATTACATATGAGCCTGTACTACTGATGAAGCCTAGGGTGGTGAAACAAGGCTAATATTCCAGAAATAATTGTCTTAGGCTCTGTGAAAGGATTCTGTGGAACTGTAACAACCCTTCATGTGGATTATTGGACTCTATGAACAGACAGGTGGAATAGACACTTATACATGAACTTATACATACACTTATATATGAACTGACCAGAGAACAAACTGATCCACTGGGTCTTCTGCTTTTTTTGTTGAACTTTACGAGACTTCCGTTGGAATCTACAGTTTGATACAATGAATAGTATACCTTATTTATTCAAAAGTACAGCCGGTTACGTCTTGTGTGTTTATTGAGCTGTATTTGTATCTGCATGCAGAAATTTGTCACTTGCGTACTAGCTATTCCTGCCTCCCTAATGCACACATATCTGATGAAATTATTATTTTTATGATCTTCAAGAGAGGTTGGGCACATAAAGGGGGTGTCAAAGCCTGTTGTACCCACATAGAGATTTTTTATTTAAAAAAAAAAATCACTGAAATTGTGGGGGAGGAAATAGGCAAGGCAAATTGATATCTATTATTTTAAGAATCTAATCAAGATGTCAACAACTGAGATGTCACCATAAATTTGTGTGTGTTTATTAGGTGCTGCACAACCCATGGAACTTTTGATTGCTTGATGAAGTCTAACGTGCCGCAGGGCATGTTACTTGATTGGATCACTGGTGCATTTAAAAGTCCTGAGAGCTGCCAATTCGGTTTGTTTCCATTTTCCTTTCATCTTCAGAAGGAGGAATTAAATGAACTAGATGCATTAAGCACATTCCATAAATTAATTAAGATGGTTTACAAATACTCAGGCTAAACAGAGGCAAATCGAATTAAAGCTCGTTAAATGGTTATGAATACGAAAATAAATTCGCTAATCTAACAAATCCTATTCCCTAATTCCTAGGCCAATCATTCACCATCTTGGTGCCTTGCAGGTAATTTGGACCAGAACTCCTATCAGCGCAAAAGTTTATATTAGGGTTTATTAAGAGAAAGCGTGTTCTCATTAAAGGAGAGCACGGGTTGCGGATGGGGCCAAACAAGACACCCCCATGGTAGTCAGGCAGGTTAGATTCAAGAGGCTTGGATCAGATTGGAGGTTGGAGTTACTGGGGTAAATTTGATGTTGCCAATTTAGGGGTGGGAACAGAGGTTATTTAAACAAGGTCCACAGCTTGTTCCTTTCTCTTTCGCTGTGGACACCGGATCACCCGCCCGCCCTCCCTTGATTGGGCTTCGCTCTGACCTTGCTATGCCTGTCATGGGGTCGTCCGCATTGGTGCGGGGGCCTGGTAGGAATTTTTCCTTTTGGCTGATTAGTGTGTGCCAATTGGGTTTTGCCTACTGCGTAGCAAATCGTCACAACTTGTAAGGTTGGCGGTTAGGCATTGGTTTAAATTGGTTGGTGGAGGGGTATGGATTGGCTGTGCCTGCCCCTCCAATGCTGCTGCTGCACGGGAATTCCGTTAAAGGAATTCTGGGGCTTACCATCCCCTCGTCCAAACCCTTGGTGCAGGGTGCGGGCCGCGTAAGCTCCAAGGAGCATGCGGGGAGTAGCTGAGGGTCTGTGTCGCAGCCCCAGTTGTCCCTGATCTTGTTCCTCCACACTGACTCTCGCTGGAATCCGGGAGTCAGTGCTGTCCCCCAAGGCGGGGGGGACAGCTAGTCATAACCAATGCCTAAGCAACCACTCACAATTTGTATGATAATAAAGTTGTGGCCAAAATTATGCCAAAAACCTTAAACAAAAATGATGTGTGATGTGTGAGTTATTGGGGTAGGGGTGTCTTGGGGACCTCAGCACGCAAATACAAAAATTATTGTCAAATATCTTCTTTTTTTGGTTGAAACCAAAACAGTAATCTAACAGCAAAAGAGAGAGAGAGGACAGGAGAAAGGAAAAGAGAGAGAGATAAAGAAAAGGAAATAAAGAAAGATTTAAAAGAGATAGAGGGAGAAAGAGAAGTTAAGAAGCTAAAGAACTTCGGATTCTTCATTAGAGGTACATATTATTAATACCTAACCAGATTGGCTTACTGTTCCAGCTAGACACAACTTTCTACGAATATCTGCACATGAGAATGTTGGGAAATCATTTCCTGCAAACTCCCCATGAGGACAACTCAAGATTCAATCCTTCCCCGATTGCCAATAGAGTCCCCTTAGTTAGCGCTTTAGAATAAGTAGGCCTTAATTCATAAATTAGCATGGTTTACAAGGCTGTACGCAGAAAAGTGCAAAGTACAGCAAAGACCTTTTAAAATTCCCCTGTTTCAGTGCCTGCGTTTGCAGATACTGCAGGAAGAGGATATATGGCGAAATTCATTGCAGAAGAGGCCCGAATACATCACCAACAAAGTCATTTGCGGGGGGATGCAAAACACACAGACTCACAAATGCATCCTAATTAATTTGCCACGAGTAATCCTAGGTGGTCCGTTTTAGCAGGAAAAAAATTAGAACAGATTAAAAAAATGCAATTGAATTTTTATGTAAAAAGAAGACAAAACTCTCCAGATGCAAAGCCTCGTAAACAATATTAAAAGGTGCAAGAAAAGAACCTGCAGTTTTCTATTTTTTTTAAAAAAGGGCTTTTTGCCGTTTGTGCTTTCTGAGATTAATTGCTGCCTTCCAACCCAATCCGTTTAGCTGCAAAGGAGAAATCCCCTGACCTCACCACTTTAAGGGATTGATGGGGTTTGTAGAGAAACTGTGCTTGCCACAGGTGAGGACAGTGGGCAGCAACATTGCCATGACTCTCCTCTCTCCGCCCCCAGGTCAGGCGTGACCAGGAAGTGGAGCTGCAACTAGCAGTGTTGGGCTGATTTGGGCTCCAATGAGTGGGGCTGCCTAGCCATGTCCCTTCGATAAAATGTGCCTGGGGTCACGCACACCCCAGCACCCATGCTATGCCATGGCTCCATCATTTACAGTACAATCCTATGCATGTTCACTCCAAAGTAAGCCCAATTGTGTTCCATGGAGCTTACTCCCAAGTAACTGTGCATGGAATCATAACCTAAACGTAGCAAGGAGATATTTCTCCCCTAAAAGGGTAGAACCACATATCCCACAATTCCTTGAATCCAGCATATTGTTAGCCTATGTGACAGAGCAAAAACCACCATCCACTGTCTTCCCTTTGTTGCTATGTTGCTCCTTCTACTGGAGGGCATGCGGGTGGCACTGTGGTCTAAACCACTGAGCCTAGGGCTTGCCGATCGGAAGGTCAATGGTTCAAATCCCCACGACGGAGTGAGCTCCCTTTGCTCAGTCCCAGCTCCTGCCAACCAAGCAGTTCAAAAGCACACCAGTGCAAGTAGATAAATAGGTACCGCTGTAGTGGGAAGGTAACAACGTTTCCTTGCGCTGTTTCCTGCACAGTGTCCCGTTGTGCCAGAAGCGGTTTAGTCATGCTGGTCACATGACCTGGAAAACTGTCTATGGACAATCGCCAGCTCCCTCAGCCTGAAAATGAGATGAGTGCCACAACCCCATAGTCGCCTTTGACTGGACTTAACCATCCAAGGGTCCTTTACCTTTTTACCTTTACCCTTGTACTGGTTTAAAAGAAGCAAAGGACAGCGAAAATGTGTTTAGGAAAGTGATGAAGAATGATAGCTTTAAGGAATGAATCATAGAATCATAGTTGGAAGAGACCACAAGGGCCATCGAGTCCAACCCCCTGCCAAGCAGGAAAATGGTTGGGTGTTGCCTGAGGGGGGAATCAGGAATTATTTGGTATACCTTTCCTCCCTAGTGGTGAATATTTGGGGGGGTTGTAGAGCTCCTCTCTTAATAAAACTATCTTGGGAGAATCACCCCTGCATCCCTAAAGGTAAAGGTAAAGGTAAAGGTAAAGGACCCCTGACAGTTAACTCCAGCCGCAAACGACTCTGGGGTTGCGGCACTCATCTCGCTTTACTGGCCAAGGGAGCCGACGTTTGTCCGCTTCTGCAGACAGTTTTTCCAGGTCATGTGGCCAGCATGACTAAGCCGCTTCTGGTGAAACCAGAGCAGTGCACGGTAACACTGTTTACCTTCCCGCTGGAGCAGTACCTATTTATCTACTTGCACTTTGACGTGCTTTCAAACTGCTAGGTTGGCAGGAGCAGGGACCGAGCAACGGGAGTTCACCCCGTTGCGGGGATTCGAACCTCCGACCTTATGATCCGGCAAGCCCTAGGCTCAGTGGTTTAGACCACAGTGCCACCCTCAATTTGCAATTATCGGCGTGTTATTTGCATTGTGCCTCGTTTGTTTCTTTTCTTTTTTTTATAATAATTTTTATTAATTTTCCAATTTTAAAACAAAGCAACAACTGTAGCACCCTGCTTGTGGTTAACGCTTAGCTGGAATGAAATATTCAACGCAGCAATAGAGAAATTAAAATAGTAATTTATTTGTCAGACAAATAAATATGAGGCACAGTGGTATATGGTTACCAAGCTCTGGCCTGGCCTCTTGCCATTCTGGCCAGCACTTATATTTCCTTAATCCAGCCCCCTTGCTCCTCCTGTGGCTGCCTCTGTCCAATCAGCCTGGTTGAAATTCCTATTGGCTGTTTGCTAGAACCAATCACAAAAGATACACCCATTTCCTTCTTGCCCTTTTATGGAAATCAAAAAGCTATATATTCTTCTATCTATAAATGACAAATAAGTAGTAATATATCTTACATGTGTCTCAACAAGGAATCTTAATTACCAGCTCACCTCTTGCCCTCCTTGCCCTATTGCCTTCCAAAACAGATAATTAATCTTGAATTTTTATCTTATGCATGTCAAGGATTGAGTTCACATCAACATTGAGAGATCTCCTTCATTTGAAGGTTTCTAAACAAAAGGCCTGACAACCATATATCAGGAGCGCTCGATTGGCGTCTTCTGTCTGGCAAGGGGGGGCTGGTGCCTGATGGCCCCTGTGATCTCTTCCAACTATATGAAATAAGAATCTAGCATTTCTTAAATCCTTTGCATAATTATATTTAAACTAATATATTTAATACATAAACAACCTTTTAAAAGGAAAAGAAATCTTAAAAAGGATCTTAGTTTAAGAAAGAAACAGCTTTAGAAAAGTCTTCCAAAAAATGTTCTCTTTCTGCCAGCTAGATGCTTTTTCACTGCTCTTGACCTTTTTTAACCTTAGGAAGAAGATATGGCTCATTTTACTATTTATCCACTCTTAATTTGTAGGGTCAGTGTAACCTTGGCTGTCAGCCTGTAATTCCCTTTTTACGACTTTGAGAATTGTTTTCTGCTATAAATCAGGGGGGCCCCTTGTCTAGGAGTAAAAATATCTTGCCAAGGTTTTTAGGCAACTGGTCTTCTGCCTGGCATAAAATATTTGAAAATCATTAAGTTTTTCTTAAAATACAAGCCCTGATTAAACATATAAGCTTTAATAAAAATGCAGGCTTATGATTAGATGCCTCACAACAACAACATAAAAGCATCAACCAATACAAACAAACACACAAATATAGATTCTTAACCTCCTTTTCATAAGCCTCCTTTCTCGGACTTCCCCATACCTCACCCTTTTTGCATCCTTATTTTACAGTTTTTCAGCAACCCTTTTAGCCAATTAAATTTAAATTTATTAAATTTCTCAATTTCACCTTAAGTCATCAAACATTTTCAGCTGTAATTCTGCATCTTCCTTCCCCTTGACATTTTAACACTTTGTTTCTGGACTGTGACTATTTGCACGAGAGCTATTTAAGGGAAACATGTACAGAATCTTTGCCCTCCTGCTGACCTACATCTCCTCTGGAATGCTTTAAATGAGAAATTGCACAAAGGAAAATGTCCCATCTGATTTAATTTTTTTTTTTTTGGGGGGGGGGGATAATAATGTCCAAACAGCCAACAGTATTCCCACAGAACTTTGTACTGGTTCCTGTTTACAGGGACAAATTCACTGATATTTTGTTTCAAACGAAAATATAGGGCACCATTATCCACTCTGAATGACTTTTAAGTCCTGTTTCTTTCAAAAGAAGAGTGAAGATTGTATCAAAATTCCATGGTAGTTAAAAATGTTTAATTAATCAGTAATTATCCCTATAGGGATGTGGGTGGTGCTGTGGGTTAAACCACAGAGCCTATTACTTGCCGATCAGAAGGTCGGCGGCAGTTCGAAAGCTGTACGCCGGCTCCCTCGGCCAATAAAGCGAGATAAACGCCACAACCCCAGAGTTGCTCACGACTGGACCTAATGGTCAGGGGTCCCTTTACCTTTACCTAACTATCCCTATATTTTAAACTAGGGCTGTGCACAACCCCCAGATACAATTTGGGGCCCAAACTAGTACTTTGGAGCAGCTCTGATCAACCCCGATCCAGAATCAAATCAAATCAGGAGCCTTTCA
Organism: Podarcis cretensis; assembly: GCF_951804945.1. Classification (NCBI taxonomy): domain Eukaryota; kingdom Metazoa; phylum Chordata; class Lepidosauria; order Squamata; family Lacertidae; genus Podarcis; species Podarcis cretensis. Next base: position 24,962,538 of record NC_137187.1, read on the forward strand.
CAGTTTACAGTTTGAAACCTGAATTAAACGGGGGGGGGGGGGGGAGAGAGAGAGAGAGAGAGAGACTGTTTGCATGAGTTTCCTTCAGACTAACCCTCTGTAACAATTCCAGAATGTGAACCAGAGTGATCAGGGTCTGCCTCAACTTGCTCAAATTCTATATCAACCTGAATTGGTTTGATATTCAGGCTTTGCCCAGAGTCAGTGCACAGTCCTATTTTAAACCTTTTAATAACAAAGTAGAAAACAGAAATTGTAAGCCCTCCTTTCCATGCCCCATTGACATATTTGTGATCCTTTGCATCTGCCTTTATTTGGGCTTGTGGAAAAGCTCACCAGAACACATCTTCAGTAAAGCGTTCTTTAGAACAACTCTGCTAAAAAACCCACACACACCTTCAGTTAATGTAGCTAAAATGCATCCAGATTGTAATGTGTCTTTGAATGCCTTGTGAGAAAGAGAGGGAGAGAAAAGAGAGTTCCCCGTGAGGGGGGAATCTCTTGCATTATCGGTGAAATGTTGAATGAAATGAAAACGTTTTGTAAGTCTGTTCTTGAAGAACTTGTAAATCGTGTGTCCACAGAGAGACTTTTATTAATGATCTGTGTTACCCAGGCAGTTTGAAAAATGACTAACATGCTTTCATTATTGTTTAGCTTGCTTTATAGCCAGGGGAAGTTACCAGTAAGAAATGCGTGAGCAAAAGTACTGGGAAATGGCTATGAAGAACAAAGGTTAAGCTGATCCTGCAGCCTGAGGCAACCGTCCTCGCCTTCCAGAGCAAGATGGTTTTCTCCCCCTGCCCCAAAATTCAGGGCATAGAAGTTGACCGGACTGGCAGATAAATCTTATTTCAGTGCTAGCGAAGGGGACCATTTCTTTCGCTGCACCTGAGGGTAACTCACTACGTGGTGTACACAGCTTTGTTCTCCAGTACCTGCTATTTTATTTTATTTTATTAGGGGAAAAGAGGTGCTGGAGCTCACCATCTACTTGCTCTCTTGGAATAGCAACAGCACCCACCTGAGAGGTGTCAGAGCTGAGCTCCAAGGAGCTCCTGTTGAAAAAAAAGCCCTGGCTAGAAGCCACACTAGGTTAGATTGACAGAAGGTATCTCCTGCTCACCTGCCTAGGTCTGCAGGTGGGAGATCGCAAGCAAACACTGGAATGGACAAGATAAATGTGCTGGGATAGATATAGATCTAGATGATAGATCTAGATCTATCATCTAGATCTCCCTTCATAAATAAAAATATTTGAGCTGCAATGGAATGGCTACATGCTTTATCTGTATCTACTTCCAATCCTCTTAGTGCCAGTAATGATCCTCTTGGACCAATTAGTGTGTCCCTATCTTACCCCAGTGTCTGAGTGACCACACTTTGGTTCTGATGTCAGAAGCAATTCCAGCTAAGCTCCTGGTTCTTCACAGCCCACCTAATCCCAAACGTACTAGTGAAGGCCTTGTGAAGCAAATAAACCCTGGGCACAGAACGCAGGCAGAAGCTAAGGCTGGGGATAGGGAACCTGTGTTGGATTCCAGCCACCAGCATGGCCGATTTTCAGTGGTGATGAGAGTTAAGTCCAACATCTGGAGAGCAACAGGTTCTCCATCCCTGAAATTGTTTGGTGTGAGCTTGTTGGCAGGGAAGAGAACAGTGAAAAGCAGCTTGCTAGGTGGAACAACAGCAGTGCTATCCTTCTGGCAGGTGACTCACTGTTGCTTAACCAGGAAGGCTGAGGCAGCAAGGTGCGAAAGCACTGGCAGGAGTGATGGATTGGCTCCAGTGGTACATTTCTCCATGCCAATAGGACACTTAACTATTGGCTTCGCCTAAACTCAAATCCCCCCTGTCTAATATCCCTAGTGCTGCAAGATTGTCACAAGAATGCCTGGACTAAAATTGTCTATCAAAAACTTCACCCTTGTGGTTTATCACTACAACAGCTACTCACTTTGGGTTTTAGTAAAGCAAATAGTCTAATTTGTCAGTGCCTAAATGATATCAAGCATCAGAACAACTTGGCCACAATAAGGAAATTTTGCCCATGGTATAACAATTTTGCACCTACCCGTTTCGACTCTCTGGCACCCTATCTGCATAATCTAGCAAGTCTAAAATATAGATGCGCCTTTACTCTCGCAAGATTGAATGTCTTGCCCTCAGCTGTACTTGAGGGACGATTCCAACAGATTCCACACCAAAAACGCTTATGTCCCTGCAATACCGAATCGGTGCTGCATGCCCTTCTGGCTTGCACTCTTTATAAAGATTTGAGGAATGAGATTATCACCCCTCTTTTATTGTCCATTCCTGGTCACCCAGCCACTGCCACAGTGTCCTTTCTCTTGGCAGATCAAGATGAGCAGGTGACAGCAAAGGTTGCAAGGTTTTTAGCTGGGGCAATCGGAATAAGATCCACTATTTGACGATTGATTCAAAACCCTAAAATGTATTTTATATAGTTGACTTTTTATTTTTATTCTTTGTATATCGTATTGTTGTTTTATTGCTATGGCTGATGGCTGATGCAAATAAAGATTCATTCATGCCAATTTCTCTGATTGGCATCTCCATCTCACCTGGCAACCACTTCTGCTAACAGCGCAATGCTATAACATGTCTCCTCAGAAATTCAGTTAGGCTTCCTCTCAGGTAGGTAGGTATAGCATTACATCCTCGACGAATCCCATTGGAAGGCTCCCCATCCTCACTGACTCATTTAGGTCACATTCACACCATATGCTTAAAGCACTGTGATACCACTTTAAACTGTCATGGCGTCCCTTAAAGAATTATGGGAGGTGTAGTTTGTTAAGGTGGAGGGAGATGTTGGGAGGCCCCTATTCTTCTCCTCACAGAGCAACATTTCCCAGAATTCTCTGGGAAGAGGCTTCGGTTGTTAAACCACTCAGAAGTGTAGCTCTTAACAAATCACAGCTCCCAGAATTCTTTGAGGCAAGCCACGACTGTTTAAAGTGGTCTAACAGTGGTTTAAAAGTATGGTGTGGAAATGTGGCCTTTCTCTCTCTTGTCTATATTTTGGATTCTGGCTGCTCTTCCTAGCAGAGCCTTGCATTTCTGGGGCACAATTTTAAGACCATCTCTAGGACTGACTGACTCCCCCTCCCTCTCTTTCTCCTGTTGCAAAGGTTTTGTGTGGGTTGCAATCCTATTCATTTTTATTTTAAATGCGTTGTGCTTACCATTACGCTTGTCTGGCTGTTGAGACCGATGGGTAATGCTCTACATTTGTCAACAGGGGTTCTCATTTGCTAACTGTCAGCCTCATCCCCCAAAGAGAACCATTTCGAATCTGCTGGCTGCTCGTTGTGTGTTTCCTTATTGCATTGAGGGTTCTACCTCCCCCCCCCCTCTTTCTCCCCCTCACATTTTTAGGTCATCAGCAACTTTTAATTAATTTACTGTCACGCCATTATTTGCCATTATTTTATAACTGTGAGTCTGATGACCCGATCCCCGTAGAAAAAAGAGAGAGTTTAAAATAGTTGTTCTTAATGCGTGGGTGGCTGACACCCAACAACATACTCTTAAAAAGGAAAAAAACAACAGTCAAATGCTGATTTAATTTCATCATTGCTCTGTCACTGCTAATGACTTCTTAGCCCAATATATAGGAGGAATGTTTGCTAAAATGTGCAGTTTTGATACTCCCAACTCACCCCTTACCTCTTTTGTGCTAATTTAAGGCACAAGAAGAAATGTATTCGGTGTTGTTGCTTAGATTGATGACAGTCACAAAGAAGGATCTTTTGAGCTTTATGCATTCCATCTCTGAAATAAGGTGTTCCTCGAGGGAGGGTTTTAGTACTTGACTACTCCACCAATCACTCAATTCTGAAAGAAGATCACAGGAAGCAAATTCAAACGTACATGTCAGACAGACTAAGATGCATTTTTGTAAGTTTGGAGTTTCAATCTGCATGTTTAGCACAGAGGTCTTTTATGTTTTGATTTCTTTTCTTGGCAAAACAGACATGCGCGTTGTGCAAACATTACACCTGCCAAATAATTCTCATTCTGCATTTGTAGGAAATCGATCTTTTAGTGTGACAGCACCTAAACCTTGGAACTCCCTGCCTGTTGATCCCAGGAAGGCACCTTCATTGTATTTTTTTCAGTGCCTGATAAAAACGTTTATGTTTAGGCAGACCTACCTAGATATGTTGGATGTTTCCATCTGTCTCCATCTGTTTTTATCTTATCACTGATATTATTATTTGTCTATAGTAAATAGCTGCTGTTTTTACACATAATTTTGTAAACGAATGTGATTTTTTTTAACGATCAAGTGGTAAATATTTTTTGAATGAAATAAACAGATAAATAAATCACAGTTCTGCACTCATTTTGTCGAAGTCCTGAGCTATGTAGAAATTACAAAAAAAAAAAAAAAGTTTTTAGGGATCCACAAAGCACATGTTTGTGATTTGCATTTAAAGCCCTAAACAACTTGGGATCAGGGCATCTAGAGGACTGCTTTTCCCACTGCATCCCTGTGCAGCAACTGTGCTCCTCGGATGGGGCGTTGCTGAGAGTATCCGATGTTTCAAAGGGGCAGTTATGTACAGGTACTAGAAACCAGGCTTTTAGCGTTGCTGCTCCAGCTCTCTGAATTATATTACCAGCTGAAATCAGATGAGTGCCTAGCATGAGGATGTTTAGACACCAACTGAATACATGCTCACTAGCGGAGGAAGAGGGTGGCAGGAGGAGCGCACCGCACCCTGCACCACGATCCAGGTGGGGTGCCATCGCGATTGCCCCCCTGCGCTGAGACCACACCCCCGCAGGCGGTGCACTACGCCCCCAGGATGCGCACCAGCCATGCCCCCACCTGCTCTCCACCCCTGGTGGATGAAGCTCCACCACTGTACATGCTCTGTTTGTCTCCCGCTTGGACTACTGCAATGCACTCCATGTGGAGCTACCTTTGAAGGTGAACTGGAAACTACAACTAATCCAGAATGCAGCAGCCAGACTGGTGACTGGGAGTGGCTGCCGAGACCATATAACACTGGTCCCGAAAGACCTACATTGGCTCCCAGTACATTTCCAAGCACCATTCAAGGTGTTGGTGCTGACCTTTAAAGCCCTAAATGGCCTTGGCCCAGTAGACCTGAAGGAGCGTCTCCACCGCCATCGTTCAGCCCAGACACTGAGGTCCAGCTCCGAGGGCCTTCTGATGGTTCCCTCACTGCGAGAAGTGAGGTTACAGGGAACCAGACAGAGGGCCTTCTCGGTACTGGCGCCCACCCTGTGGAATGCCCTCCCATCAGATGTCAAGGAAATAAACAACTATCTGACTTTTAGAAGACATTTGAAGGCAGCCCTGTTTAGAGAAGTTTTTAATGTTTGGTGTTTTATCGCTTTATTATTATTAATATTCTGTTGGGAGCCTCTGGCTGGTGAAACCCTGTCAGATTTTTTATTAAATTATTATTATTGTTATATTTTTGTATAAGAAGGCTTTCCCTGAGGTGTAACATGATCATTTAAGGAATGCCAGTTATATATCTGATGAGATGGTTTTGCTGGAGTTTGGGGTGGGGGTAGGGGGATAGCTTTGTTTTCAAAGTTTTCTGGAATTGTTTTTATTATTTTTAGAGCTTGGGTTTCTGTCTTTTATTCTGCTTTTATCTTGTATACTGTTTCAGTGGCTTTATCCCGTAATGCAAGAAAAGCAGCAAGTGGACTGTGGAGAGCCAAGAGCTTACTTGGAACTGCTTCAGAGATCAGAACCAAAGTGCAGTCACTCAGTCACTGTGGGAAGGTAGAACAACGATTATTGTTTAAAGAGAATCAGTACCAGCATGAAGGGGGTGGAATTAGAAAGAGTCAGCCTTCTTGGGCAACAGCAGAGGCTCACCCCCCCCCCCATCAACTAACTGTTTCTGCCTGTTCTAGGGCTGGGGGTTGGTTGGAAATTATTGCAAACTTACCTAGTGCTCATTGGTGTAAGCCTACATTAAGTTTTGCCCTGTTGCTTCTAAGCTGGTTTAGCATGTCGTTCATTGTACTTTTCTTCAATACAAGAAGCTTCCATTTCTAAGCATGCAAATAGGTCTGGGATGAGTGTGGGAATTGGAGCGCTGACTGATGATGCCACACCTTTCTTTAATATGATGCATGTTAAATGTCAGGGACTGGGCAGAGGAGGAATGGTGGAGACTGTCTCCCCATCCTGAGGAGGAAGAGGAAGACAGTATAGTTTTACAACAGGGGTTTGAGGGAGGTCACAGCTCAGAGGCAGATGAGGGGGAAAGTTGGGAAATCATGGGAGAAGAGGAAGCAGAACCAGAGCGGCAGCTGGCTGGCATGGTGTCATTAGAAAACATTCCAGACCCTCCATCTCCCAGAACCTGGTGAGCCTTGAAAGTAGGAGAGCAAAGAGCTCAAAGACAGAGGGAATGTAGCAGCACCCGTAGAAGTGACAAATGAGAAAGTGGGAGAGACGGAGTGGTGGTGGGCAACGCCATTATCCAATAGGCTGGGTTCTATAGCCCCTCTCTGTAAATATTGAAATAAAAAAGGATGGTAAGAAATTTTCCCTTGTCTTTATACTTTCCTGGACAACCAGCTGGGAACCACTGACAGCATCCTGACATTTATTGGCATGCATGCAGACAAGTTGGGATGAGTGTGGGAACTGGAGCACTGGCTGCTTGGAGACACTTGGGGAAAAAGTGGGATGTTTTTAAGCTACATAAATAAATGAAGAAGTCACACCTGAGGTGCCTTGACTGCTAGGTCTGGGATGAGTGTTGGGACTGGAGCGTTGGCTGATGGTGTCACTGACACACTGATAATTCCTTAATGAAAGGGAGAACAGTGTTACTCTCCTTTGAAATTGCTCCATCTCAGGGGCATTTTGCGAGTGCTTGGGTGAAAGCAGTGTCTTCTGTCATCTGAAAAATCACAGGTTTCCCAGCCCCCTTCCTCTCAGCTGTAATGTGGCACTTCTCCTGTCCATTCTGGAAAAGTGATGGTAGAAGTGGATAGATAGACTAGCAAAATATATTCTTAGAAGAGCTTGCATCTTGCATTGCGAATATTGCACTGCCTGCCCTAAAAAAAAAAAAGCTATTATTTTACTGATACAATAACTTTTTATATTCGAGCTTTGAGACATAAAAGAAATTAAGAAACAGAGAAGAAGTATAAAATAATAAGGTGCTCTCGTTCACTCTGAAGTCCTTAGCAGAAAGCAGGAGGGACAAGATGAGGTTAGAATCAATTTTCTTTTAAAGCAGAAGAGAGCGAGGGCTCGTTTTTAGTGTTCTAATTTATGCACACAACTTTATTACCTAAGCAGGCCACCCAGTGCACAGACGAAATTGAGCACAGGTCTTCATTAAAAGGGTGATGACCACAGCAGGGGGAATGTTTTAGAAGCTCATTGTGGGGAGAAGAAAAAGACAGAGAGGGAAAAGCGGGGTTCTAATCCGCAGCCGTTCTAAATTCCAACAACATTGCTCAAACATTTTAGTGCCTTATTAATCTGCTGGCTTTATGCTGTCTTTAAATGCACACAGGGGAAAGGAGATGTGTGATAGATTTGCTGAAGAATCTGTTCCCCCTCCCTCTTCCTTTTGCATTTCTGTTAACTATAAAACATGCACTGTTTTAATTAAGTTGCTTCCAACTAATTCAGGTGCTCTATAAAAATATAATGAAGCAATTAAGATGTGTTCCACGTGACTGAGGTACCTCTTTCCCCCTGAAAAATGCAAAAGGGGAGAGGGAAGATGCTCCTTCTTACCCGCCTGCTTTTAAGAGAGCTGTCGTACAGAGCAAGTCCAGTGAAAAATGGGAGAGACGTCCATGGGAGGTAAATGACATCTGATTATACGAGTTTCTAATTCCTTTAGTAAAAGGCAACAACAAGTGAGTCATTGGGGGTTTTGCTGTACAAAGAAATGCAGGCAGTGACCCAAAGAGAAGGTAGAATATTCCCTGTATCCATCACAATTGGACCCATCCTTAAGGGTTGAGGTAGCAGCCCTGAGTCACTACATTCCCAAGCTAGCACAGCTTCAGGTGTGTGATCCAGGAAGACTCGAATGGGGTCTTCTACCTACATGAGGAGGGGAGATGGGGGAACAATTCAATTCAGTTCACACCCAAAAGCGAATTTTCACTTTCCGAACCAAAGCACAGTCAGTCTTTCCAATTCACACTCCTCCTAATGCAGTTCTCCAGATGAGCAATTATGTATGAAAATGCATAAATTAAGGTAAATGTGCACCGAAATGCATATATCAGTGAACATGACATATGAATAGCATTGTACGAGGGAAGATATATGTATTACGGAAAATATGCTTAGCAAAAATGCATTACACAAGGGGAAATTGCTTGCGGAAAATATAGGTTAGGAGAAATTCTCACTAAGGTACTGGAATATTCTTTTTTGTTAGAGCTTTTAAAAGAATACGTAAATAAATAATGAACCTGTGTGGAAATGTGCAGAACTGGAGAGCAGAAAAATCAGAAACCGAAATCAACAAATTCACTCATCTCTCCCCAATCACCATGCAGGACCCTCAGGGATATTATTATTAACAACAACAACAACAACAACAACAACAAATTTATACCCCACCCAACTGGCTGGCTTTCCCCAGCCATTCTGGGTGGCTTCCAGCAAAATATAAAAACATAATAAAATGTCAAACATTAAAAATTTCCCGATACAGAGCAAGCTACCTTCACATGTCTTCTAAAAGTTGTGTAGTTCTCCTTGACATCTGATGAGAGGGTTTTCCATAGGGGCGCCACTGCTGAGACGGCCCTCTGCCTGGTGATTCTTGCTGTTTTTCCTTTCCCCACACTGCCTTGTCAATTGTGGCCAACCTATGTAAACTGATTCCATCGCAGCTGACATCCCGTTTTCCAGTCAGGTCCCCAGAAAAAATTACTACTTGGCCTCCAAGCAACTGGTCTTACCTATACTGCCATATATAGGGCTAGAAGGTGGATTCTGTGATGCAGAGCATGAGATAGAGAGAGAGGGGGAGAGGGAGAATGACAGGGCAGAAAATAGGTAGTGCTGGGGGATTAGATAGTCCTTTTTTGCCCACACCTGATGGCCAGTTTGCAGGTGTGCATCTTTCTTCTGGGGTGTACACCATGACATATCCCCACCTCACAAGTCCCTTCAGGCTGCCGGTGAAATAAAGAATGCTTTCTGCATCTTATTGTCCACTCACATTTAATATTTGTCTGCAAACCAATTTAGACACTATCAGTTGGAAAGGCAGAATAGAAATCTTCTATGTAGCAGCACACACACACACACACACACACACACACAATTCTATTTAAAAAATCTAATAATATTAAACTTCTAAAAGTTGTCCCCTTTTTTAAAAAAATGCACATACTCTGCAACAACATGTAAATAAGAGAAAGAGTTTCTAAAATGCAGCATATGGGATTCTCCTCAGTGCCCACTGAAGGTCCGAAATGCTCACTAAAGCTGCTCATAAGGTTGGCTTCATCCACAACGTCAAACTACATGTTACACAACAATCCATATGTTAAAAAAAAACCCATGAAGAAGCAGGTAGAGGGGTAATTCTCAGTAGTAGAATGCTGCATAACTCTTCCCCATTCAATTTTTCCTGGCACCCCAACAGATGCATAAGCACAACATGAAAACTTCTCTGGATCTCAACATAGGGAAAGAAGCTCAGAAAAGGAAAGACATAATACAAATGTGATCAGGGCCGTCTTTACCCGGGTGTGCAAGGGGTACAGGGCACCCGGGTGCCGAATTTGGGGAGGGGCACCAGGAGCCCACCGCTGAAGCTGCCTAAGTTCTTAACTGCCTACCTGTTATGAAATAGTAAATAATTCTGATCAAGCTAGAAAAACAAAATACATACATACCTAGGTATTACCGAAATATATACCTACTGTTTCACTAAAGGACTTTTGACTTTGTGTGCTCATTTACCAAAGGCGCACCGCACTAGCGGCAGCGCTTGTCATTTGCAACAAGAGATAAGGCGTAAGCGTGGTGTCTGACATAAGCATAATAAAAGTTAATTTGGGGGCTAAACTAAATTTGGGGGCGCTGCACCTTGGTGGTACATATGCTGAAGACAGGGCTGAATGTGACATGCAGTGGAAGCGCTAAGCGCTGTTGCAGCTCCAAATCGGATCTGCCTTTCTCTAGAAACAGCACCAGCCACATTTAGATGCACACGATTAAATGATCTGTAGATACAGCCCTGAGATGCAGCTATAAAAAAATATGATCTTTTGCACGATTTATCTAGCACCTTGTGGGATTGTAGTGCCCCATTCTGTTTTGCAAACTTTCACGCAAGTGGAGAGTAATACAGATTTAAAGGAGTGTGCAAACATCTTCCACAGCTGCTTGCAAAATAAGGAACGTATTTACCAGAAAGTGTCTGGCTGCATTAAGCTTTGCTGTAACTTTTGAATTCCATCTATTGTGAAATATATCTAATTTGTTTAACATATTGTTAGTTGGTTAGGGATGCTAATTGCAGGTGGAAACCCTGCTGCTGTGCCCCCCCCCCACTGCTGCCACATTTTTATCAGCCAGAAGAAATATAAATTGTAGGATTGTTCTTCCCCCACTGCTTTGGAACTGCAACTTTAGAAGTCGTGCCAACTGCCCTCTGAAGTTCTTGACTCCCTGACAACGCTTCTGTCGTGTCAGCATCCTCAGTGAACACAGCTACTGTACCGTACAAAATAATTGTATTATATGGCAGATAGAACTAGGATATATGCATCAGATTATAAATAACTTAATTTTCCAAAGGAATTTTACATCTTAATCTGCTGGACTATCACTTTCACTTAAGCTCTGAAACGAAATTATGTTACTGTATTCCTGGGTATAATTCAATAACTCACCCATAAGGAAATGTCAGGTCATATTTACCACAATTCAGGGGCCATTAAGTGAGATCGGAAGGTCATTCTGTTTGAGCATTGTAAATGAACCTGTCCAAGAAAGTTTTGGTTAGGGACAACCAAGGACTCATTAAATAATCAGTTTGCCCAACCATCCACAACAGCAACATGAGGGCTGTTGCCAGGAGTCCTTTGAAGTTTGAATTGGAATTGAGCATGCAAGCAAGAACTTACTTCCTTTTGATCACATCTGAGAAGAAATAGCATTTTAAAACATCCTCTCTTTCCACCAGCCTAAGAGTGTCACACAGCTTTATGGAAAATCGATGCTAGAATGGGAAGGGACTTTGACAACTGCACATGGTGATAATTTGCACATACCAGTTATGTGTACTATAGTGTACTCTAATTACAACATGGTACTGTTCTATCTTGGAAGTTGAACGGAATCTGTTCCGGAAGTCCTTTCGACTTACAAAATGTTTGGAACCCAAAGCACGGCTTCTGATTGGCTGCAGAAAGCTCCTGCAGCCAATCGGAAGCTGCAGAAGCCCCGTCGGACGTTTGGGATCCAAAGTACATTCGCAAACTGGAACACCCACTTCCGGGTTTGGGGCATTCGGGAGCCAAAACATCTGAGTACCAAGGCCCTTGGGAGCCAAGGTATGACTGTATATATCTGCTGAGTGCTGGCCTTACTCCAAAGGAAAGGTGGCTTGTTATTCATAGATATTGAAAGCCAAATCATGAACACTCACAAGAGGCATTCTTTTTCACTTTAATTTCCTGAAGCCAAAGATTGGATTTTTAATGTATTAATGTATTTTTAATCTTGTGTTGGAAGCTGCCCAGAGTGGCTGGGGAAACCCAGCCAGATGGGTGGGGTAGAAATAATAATAATAATAATAATAATAATAATAATAATAATAATAATAACAAGTAGTAGTAGTAGTAGTAGTAGTAGTAGTAGTAGTAGTTGGAAATGTGTCTGTCGGCTGCCATTTCTTCCACATTCATGAAAAACCATGGTTTTACTGCATATGTAGTGACTGTTTTGTTTTGTCTTTCCTTTCCTTTTTCTCTCCTCTCCTCTCCTCTCCTCTCTTTTCTCCTTTCTCCTTCTCCTTCTTTGCATGCTGCCATGGCCTTTGGCTAGTGCACCACAATGCATGTGTTTTCTACCCACTGGTACAATGTATGATGTGCGGTCTCATGGCTGCATAAACATTTAGTCTCTGTTTTGGCTCTAGGCTACACTCTTTCATGGGTCCTGTACTCTTAAATGTTAAATGCTTCGGGGATCAACTATTTCTACTGCAAGTGCTGCTCCCATGAGTGGAAGATTGGCACAGAGCTCTTTGCTTTCACCCTTTACTTCCATAATGACAGCCTTCACTACAATAACAGCCATTATGGAGAATTAGTGATCTGTGTATGTGTACCTCCTTCATCTCCACCCATCTCTCTTGTACTTCCTGTGTACATAACTGTGGGGAGATCGGGAAGCTATGTGCAAAAGCTGCACTCAGAGATAGAATGGGACCAGGGCCAGATTTAGGTTTGATTAGGCCCCAAGCTACTGAAGGTAATGGGAGCCTTTATATGTCCAGCTGTCCTTTGTCAGCAACAAATTGCTGCTGTTTTTTGTGTTGAATATATGCTATATGGTGATTTATGGACCTAATAGGTATCTAAAGCCATTTGCGCATGCAGAATGTAGGCACCCTATATATAGAAATGAGCAAACCAGTGATATTTCAGGGAGCAGGCTAGCAGGCGGGGCCCATGACTTACATCATAGGAGCCTACACAACACAAAACACTGTTGCTGTGTGTAGGTTTTATTTTATTTGTTTTTTTTCCTTATATTTTGGAAATGTACATCCAGTTTTGTTTTCCTTTAATTTTTTGGGGGGCCCCCAAGAGAGTGGGTCCCTAAGCTATAGCTTATTTAGCTTATACGTAAATCTGGCATGACAGCTGAGGGGGAGGTGGCGGGCAGACCGTTTGGGGCAGTGTGGAGCCTACGGGTGCCCAAGCCACCGTGTCACTCCCAGGAGAGATGCGTGGCTCGGGCACACTGCAGGCCCCGTGGTGAGTGTCGGCATTTTGTCACCCCCCAGTGGTGACACCCAGGGTGGCCTGCCCCCACCACACAACCCTTCCTCTGCCCCTGAGGACAGAAGAAGGGGGGGAGATACCCCCATACCTCTACCTCTTGATTCCTGTCCCTGACAATCCAGGACGCAGCTTGGACCATGATTCATTGAAAAATTGGGAGGGGACCCAAATTATGAGCTGGTTGGTTAGATGGAAAACCCAAGAATGCAGGGATAGGATTGCCTCCTCCCATACCAGCCTGTCCAGTCCCCAATGAGAGGCACAACTAATGGCAATGAAAGATAAGACCACAGTGGCTGGATCAAGATTGTGGAATACCTCATTTGAAGGTATTTGCCAGTTAATAAGAGAATAACCCGCTCCCACTTAGTAGTGCAAATGGTGACAGGCTAATCCTACGCTGTCAATTAAAACAATGGCGGTGGGGTTGCCACTCTGGAAAAGCAGTGTGAGGACTGACAACAGGAACAGCAAGCTAGTCGTTTAAGGCTAACAGCATCCTTCTTCCAGCTGGCTGGTGTCTCTTGCTGGTTTCTCCTGCTCATAGCATCTTGAGCTTCATCCCAAGAAAGGGTGCAGGCAAATTCCTCCTTCACATCTGACACACAGTGGGGAGGGGCACCAATATTGACTTCAGACCTGAGATCAATATGCTATAATGAACTTTCAGTGTGCTGGAGCAATAACTAGGTCCCATAGACAAAGTGCTGTCCCACATCAACTTGAGGCCACATTTCAGAATGCATCCCAGAATGCCGTTCTCTTCTGGACCCACATGGGCTCCTCAGTAGACCAATCAAGCTGTAAAAGGTTCCCTGAACACAGAATACAGTATAAACTCTATACCATCCTACTGAACACAGCTACAGTATAAACTCTATACCATCCTACTGATTTTAAAAAGATAATGTAAAACCCAGATGGTGCACTGTTGCTTTAAAAAAAGAGCCCACCTTGTATCTTCTTTTCCATCCCTTGGCAAATCCAATTGTTCTTCAAACGTTCTGTCCTTTTTCTAAAAATGCTGTGATGAAATTCTTTACTCTGTTTTATTACATTGTAGGGTTTTTTATTTTTGGTAAATCAATCTTTTCCTTTGACATTTATAAATGAAAACATAAAGCAGGCTGAATCCCTGGTTAGTACCCGTGTATTAAGGATGATCTTTCATGTATAGCAGTATTTGGTCTGATTTAATGCACTAACATTTCCAACCGGGCCCCAGTTTGGAAGCTGTGTTGGTAGCATTGCACCCTGTGGTTAAATAGTGGCTAATCAGTATTTATGAATAGGGTTTTGGAAGTCCCTAAAGAGAAGCACTTTTACAATGAAGTTAGAGAAGTGTTCCCTACCTTTATGAAACAGCACAAATGCTAAGCATCAAGATTCTGTGTTAGGGTGGAATGTTACTATTTCTTCTCTACTACCACCCCCAGCTGCATTTCAAAAAATGTGTAATAAAAATGCTGACAGTAATTTAAATGGAATATACATTCCTTATAGACATTAAAGCTATTTGTTAAGCTTTGTAATTACTATGCAAATCAAGTGTCATAGCTAAAAAATGGCAGCGAAGTGAGCAAATTGGTGTGTGTGTGTGTGTGTGTGTGTGTGTGTGTGTGTGGCTCAGCTTAAAATACAACCTACGAGAAAGATGAGGGATGCTTTTTAACTTGCAAGTTCCTTGCTCCCCCGCTCTCAAGCTGTAGTTCAGCAAACACTTGTTTGGGACTTTTCCAAAATAGGATTGCACCTTAAGAAGTCCAAAATAAGGAAAACCTGGGAAGAATGTAACAAAACAATATGTTTACATGTTTCAGAATACTAGCAGTACTTTATTAGAATATGCTCTCCTTACAATGTGTGAAAATTAAGTTGCATTTTGCAGTTACAGTGCATCTCAGGATTCATGAAAAAAAAAAGAGTGGTCCCATGAAAAGGCTGTAAGCTGGATCTGCACCAAAATAAGTAGTAAGGTTTATATCAAGTTATGTCTGATAATAGTAAAAAGGATACAAAGGCAGCACTAATGAGCCAGACATATGATCAGAGCACCGTGTTTGCACTCTGTGTTGTTTTTAAATTAAACTTTTGTGCCAAGGTAACTCAAATTATAGGACCCCCTTAATTTGGTATTTGTGTTTTTTTCTTTTTTCTTGCTGTATCAATAAAAATCTTTAAATAATATTTTTTTAAAAATAAAAAATTATATGACCCCCCAAAAAACAAAATTCTGAAACCAAACTTTTATTATATATATAATATAGTTTGTTTTGCATCTGCTGGGAGCTATAGGCATCATTGAAATCTCATGCCCTTCCCATTATAAACCTCATTCACCAATTACTTCTAGCCAATTTTATTTACCAGGCATCATCAAAGCGCTTCCTAGCATTGCTTCCCAAGCATAGGGCCTAGAAATGTGCTTGCCCGTTTAAATTATTAGAGCACTAAATTTTATATTCTAGGCCTTTTCCACATTTCCACCCAATTGGTGCTTACACACAATCTTACAAGATATTTATGTAGCCTAATGTTGTGTCCCCATTGCTACCATCATGGTAGTAGGTATATCTTAAAAGATCTATGTCACCACCCAATACCCAAGTCAACACCCAAGTTCTAATTATCCACAGCAAGCTTCTTGGAAAAAAGGGAGGATATTGCTACCATAGAAAAACATGACACTACACACACACACTTAAGAAGACCACACATTTTCGATACAACCTTTACCAGTAAGTTGCTGAAATGGCTTTCTCATGTTGTGGGTTCCCTATGTCAGCCTTAATGTTCTCAAGTACTCAACGTGAATCATTCTCATTCTGCCATGCTGAAGAGCCATCGGTTAGTAGTAGTGATGTGTTGGCTTGCTGAAGATCTCAGGCCGAAGCCCCAGTACCTGAGTCCAGGTAGGGCTAAGAAAAACTCTTCTCTGAAACCTTGGAGGGTGGCTCCTAGTCAGCATAGATAATACAGAGTTAGTCTGACTTTGGCCACCAAAAAGTTGAAGCTTCCATTGTGATATGTACTGGGGTGAGTGCTTAGAAATCTTTCTTCCAGGATGGCGGTCATCTGAGCCCAAGAAGAGTGGTCTTCTGCTGCATTGTGTTATGGAAAGATTGCAGGGTGCAAGTGTGTTCCAGGCTGCAGGCTGGCAGAAAACAGAGCAAGAGCTGTTGGTAGATAGCCTGATGATTTGCAGTAGAGCAATAAAGATTCCTGACACCAAACTGTTTATAGCAACAGAAACAATGAAAAGGCTTGGCTTATTCTTTTCATTTAAAATTATGCCCTTAGAAAATCATGCTTTGTAGTCATTCAGATGGTGATTTAGATTTAGATTTATAGGTAATCCTAGTGTATGGATCATCTATCTACCGTACAGTCTGGAATTATTACCGAATCTCTCTTTTTTAAAAAATAATATTTATTAAGAGTTTAAAGATTACAAAAAGAAAGAAAAAGAATTAAACAAATCAATATACAAAAACAAAAACAAAAACACTACACAGAACATTGAATTAACAAAACAAAACAAAAACAATTAAAAACACTTCCAATATTTTCAATCTTAGCTTTCATTCACTTGTTTCATTGACTTCCTCACGCCTCCCTTTTTGTATTCCACTTCAATTAACTGTTTTAGCAATTCCTTTCCATCTTCCTCTGTTTTCTGTCCTGTAATTAATCTTAACATATTCTAACCTTTCCCCCCCCTTTAATACATTAACAATCTATCTGTACCTAGTTCCTTATAACATTTCTGCCAAAGCCATATAACTTCATTCCACCATTTTTCTAAAGCTCATTAATTTTACAATATTTCTGTAAATAATCTTTAAATTTTTTCCAATCTTCTTCCACCGACTCTTCTCCCTGGTCTCGGATTCTGCCAGTCATTTCCGCCAATTCCATATAGTACATCAGCTTCATCTGCCATTCTTCCCGGGTGGGTAAATCTTGTGTCTTCCAATACTTCGCGATGAGTATTCTTGCTGCTGTTGTTGCATACATAAAGAAAGTTCTGTCCTTCTTTGGCACCAATTGGCCGACCATGCCCAGGAGAAAGGCCTCTGGTTTCTTCAGAAAGGTATATTTAAGTATCTTTTTCCTTTCATTATAAATCATCTCCCAGAATGTCTTAATCCTTGGGCATGTCCACCAAAGGTGAAAGAATGTACCTTCAGTCTCATTATTACCGAATCTCTTGGGTCAGTACAATGGATACTTCACCATCTAGGATACCTATTCTGTATCCACCTCCAACTCTCATGAACCACCAATTTGTACCTAACTCTGATTGGTGGGACTTAAACGGTTGTTGTTGTTTTTGTAAGATCTCCATGTCTCTTTCAGGTCACACTCTCAGTTGATTGGAGGAAACCATAAGGCTAAACAATCCTGACTTATGCCTCATTGTGAATGGAGAACATGGCCTAGAACATGCTCCAGAACCCTCTGAGATTAGGGATCCATCAAGAAGGACATAAAAAACCAGCCCTTTAAGACCAAAGACTGATGTTGTCCAACATCCTGTTCCCCACCAGGGCCAACCAAATGCCTTTAGGGGGTGCTCCTAAGCAGGACACGAACACAGTCATGCTCTCTTGCTATTATTCACCAGAGAGTGGTAGTCAGAGGTGCCTTTGATCCTGGAGGTCTTCTTCCAGTTGCAAAAAACAATCAAATAGAAGAAGAAGAGTTTGGACTTGATATCCCGCCTTTCACTCCCCTTAAGGAGTCTCAAAGTGGCTAACAATCTCCTTTGCTTTCCTCCGCCACCATAAACACCCTGTGAGGTGAGTGAGGCTGAGAGACTTCAGAGAAGTATGACTAGCCCAAGGTCACCCAGCAGCTGCATGTGGAGGAGCAGGGAAGCGAATCCGGTTCACCAGATTACAAGTCCACCGCTCTTAACCACTACACCATGCTGGATCTCAGCAGCTTTCTCCTTTGTCAGGCACCTGGCTGTTGGGCACCTTCTCCAGATGAAGGAGGAGGAGGTCCACAGTAGTGACGGAGGAAGACGACACACAAACAGAGTGATGCCTGAAGCAGTATTGTATCTGTTGGCCTGCTCAGCCTGTCAGTCTCGTTGCAAAGTCAGAAGAACCTGCTGTGAGTCTTCTTTAATTTTCAGTCTGTCCTCATCCTATATTCTTCTGAGATATGACAGTTCTATTCATAGAATACCCAGGACAATACTTTTGTCATTTATAATTGTTTCCAGAGCAGCTTGGTGCATCCCTTAACAACAGCTATAAAAAGCCTGCAACAGTGTCTTTTATTACACTCCATGAGCATGCTGTTTAGCAAACAAGGGTGGGCCAGTGTGGTCATAAGAAGCTCACATGGTCTCATTTCTTTACACAGCTTTGTTCTTTTGCAGAGTTAGAACTCCACCATATGCCTAATGGAAACTGAGATGAGCGTCACAGAGCTCTTACATACTTAAAAAAAAATAATAAAAATTAGTCAAGTTTCCTCACTGTATCCTGAAAAATCGGAAGGCTGAAGTAGAGGCCCAACAATGTACAGTAGCACCTAGGCTTACCTTACTCTTGGGTAAAGTAAACTTTGGATTGCGAAAGTGGCAAACCCGGAAGTGTTTTTCCCCAAGCACTCTACTGCGCCACACACATGCACAGAAGCGGTCCCTCAAATTGTGGAAACCTGAGACGGATCCCGTCTGCAACTAGAGGTACCACTGTATTCCTTTCCAAAGTAAACCAGAATGAGATTTACTCACAGTCAAGTGAATTTAAGGATTGCAACCTCACAGTGTACCTATCTACTCAGAAGTAAGCCCTATTGTACTAAGTAGGATTTACTGCCAGTTAAGAATGGGGAAGAACTTCAGTTCAGAAGACACTCATTTAAAGGCAAACCTATCAGCCACCTTTGGTCAAATAAATAAAATATGTGCTTGAAGCTTGCCAAGAATGGAATAATGTCTCTGGGTTGAAAATAAGGCAGCCAACCTTGGCTTAAGTATTGACTTTGATTTTGTTTTTTTATGCACCTATGTTACTTTCATAGGGACGCAGGTGGCGCTGTGGGTTAAAGCCTCAGCGCCTAGGACTTGCCGATCGAAAGGTCGGCGGTTCGAATCCCTGCGGCGGGGTGCGCTCCCGCTGCTCGGTCCCAGCGCCTGCCAACCTAGCAGTTCGAAAGCACCTCCGGGTGCAAGTAGATAAATAGGGACCGCTTACCAGCGGGAAGGTAAACGGCGTTTCCGTGTGCGGCTCTGGCTCTGGCCAGAGCAGCGATGTCACGCTGGCCACGTGACCCGGAAGTGTCTCCGGACAGCGCTGGCCCCTGGCCTCTTAAGTGAGATGGGCGCACAACCCCAGAGTCTGTCAAGACTGGCCCGTGCGGGCAGGGGTGCCTTTACCTTTATGTTACTTTCATCAGTTCTCAGTCAAATTGTTTTAAAATTACTGTTTCCCTCCAGAGTCCCAGAGTCCTAGACCCCTCAGGGCTTAGAAAGCTTTCCTTGAACAGTTGCTCTGCCCACCAAAGTCCAGTGGTCAGGTATCTGCTTTGCATGAAGAAGATCACAGGTAGGGTTGGGCTTGACCACCTCATTTTCCTTACATGACTGCTTAAAACCCACATGAATTTCTGTAGTCGACCTCTGCAGCCTGACTAAGAGTGGTCCCAAGGAACATGGCTAGCCTATGGTATAGTTGGCTAGCAAGCATCACAAATATATTTCATGATGGAAATATAGCAATCGAGATTCACAAATATGTCACAAATGATAGAAAACCCATGACAATCTTCTTATTCCCTTTGTTGGAGCAATTCATTAATTCAATATGAAATTCTGCAGGAGAAAATACAGTCATTCTAACCTTTATATTACTTTTTCTGTTTTGTGTTAATTTTCTTTCATGAACAAGAAGGCAAGGGGGATGAGAAATGTTATTATTTTAATTATCATCACAGAGGCTCTTCACCACAGAGTTCAACAATAATTTTATTCCCTGCAGAGTTCATTTGCTTAAATACGTGGAAGGGAATTCCAGAGGAGAAAAATGTCATTAAAATATGCTTTGCGGTTTATTACTGGGGAAGGATTCAACCAAACCCTGAAAACAAACAAACCAAATATTATATTAGAAAGTATGCCTTGCAATCTCACCTATGCCTTTATATTATTATGATGAAATTAACTGTATGCATGAATAAAGCACCCTGCTCCCCTTGCAGACATTCAGGGTGTACACATATGGACACTAAGGGTGTGGTTAAGAAGATGCCAAAGGAGGGATCACTAGCAACATCCACATGCTAATTCAGCAAGCAAATTAGGTTGCCTAAATAGGATTATTTCATCCTCACAGCAACCGTGTGAGGTAGGCTAGGTTGAGAGATTGAGACCCAAAGCTTGTCAGTCTATACCACAGTTAATCTGGGCAGGAACAAATATCTAACAAATAAAGCTAGAATTCATAAGCAGTCATACTTGAGGGAGTAACATTGCACCAAAACTGTTTGAAATATACTGTTATTTGCTCAGTTTGTAGATCCGTCAGGCACACAAAAAATCTAGTCATTATATGCCCATCCTGTACCCATTTACTTAGAGGTTTTGATGATTAGGCGGTATATCAATCCTGTCAAAATAAATTTATTTTGCATTTGGCCCCATTGGTGCTAGTGCAACGTCCAGTCTTCAGAAAGAACAATGCAGATTTTAAAAGATTCTAAATAATAATAGAAAGGATAATATAATTGCTATATGGGCAGACATGGGACCTTTCTGAAATATTGCTAATTCAGTACCCGAATGACAGCTACTCTTCTGTACATATTTTGGTGGCCATCAAGCTATTGAGGTCTAAGTTCCACTGTCCAATTCTTTAAGTCACATTTGTGGGAGTACAAACGCTGGGGAAGGGCCATAGCCCAGCGTTCGAGCATCTGCTTTGTATCCAGAATGTTCCAGGTCCAATTCCCAGCATCTTTAGGTAGGGCTAGTCACAGATTCCTGTCTAAAACCTGGGAGAGCCAGTAGTGGAGAGCATGGTGGCATGGAGATAATTGCTTGACCTCTGAGCAAGTGAATCATGGCTGCTTACTGCGTGGATCAAGGTTGCCATGAGGTTAGGGCAGGGCAAACACAGTGACTTGGTGTTCCTACTGGTGTGTTTGCACCATGCCACCCTCCCCACTGCCTTCTCCCCTTCTCCCTCCTGGTAAGTGGCAGTGACTCACCTGTTGGGAGGTCAGGTAAGTATGATCAAGACAGCTCCAGATTTGCTTCCTGTGCTTAGTAAGAGCTTAGATGACTTTCAGAAGTTATGTACTGCCAATCCAGCCAGACAGCCCCTTGGCTGATCTGGTAACTTCCATAGCTGTCAACGTTTTCCTTTTTTAAAGGGAAATTCCCTTATTCCTAATAGGATTCCTCACAAGAAAAGGGAAAAGTTGACAGCTATGGTAACTTCTCCAAGCCCAAATTTTGCCATCTCTGGTTGCAGGCATTTCCCAAGACCTCCAAAGGAGGAGTATAACAAATTGTGGCACTCATGGAACCCCACAATGCAATTTCTTCCGAGCCACCTTGTGGTGGAAAGTTTTCACAAGATGGAAGTTTTCAGGAAGACTGATGCAGACCAAAATTGTAGCTAGAAATTTCTCATAGCTATGCCAGACTCACAAAATTGAAAAACAAGTATTGGTGGAGGCGTACATAAAATGTCCTCATGTATGTCTTACACTGGTCTCGGCAATAGGAAGTGGAATCCTATTTCATTAATAAAACACACGGCAAGAAGAGGCCCTCCTCAGTAGTAAACCTGAGAGGTTTACAAGAGGTATGATTCATCTGCTTAATTTCAGCATTCTTGGTTGCTGAAAGACACAGGAGCCCAGCCAATTAACAAGGTGCCAGGCCCATTTCCTAGCTTTGTGCAAAGTGGTAAGAAAATGCAGGAGTTCTGGAGAACTAGTCAAAACTAATGTACAGTCTTCTGAAATCTCCCTAGTCCAGAGGACTCTGGGCTTGCATTATTAGATTCTCCTATCCTGCCATATTGCAGAAAATCATACCCGCTCACTGCTGGAAGAGTTATACTTGCAACGATTATAAATGTAAGAAATTCCCGAAAAGATGGCCAGTGAAGGATAGGACGTTTTCCTTTTTTTAATGAAGTTAACACAACCAAAGAGAAATAGCCTTGGATAAAGGCAAATGGACAATGTCATGCCAATCTGGGTTCCGTTTTATCACTCACATCAAAGATAAGAGCTTTGTACTGCTAAACTTATTAGATTAAATTCATTTTCTTTCTCTTAAGAAAAAAGGGACGGTCCATTCCTACTTTGTAAAATAAGAGAGAGAGAGAGGGAGAGAGAGAGGCTTAAAAATCTTAGAATAAAGCTTCAACAATAGTGCTTTAATGATAGCTAACTGAGAATATGTTTTCAAATTGCTCGTTTCCCCCTTTACCCTTTCCTCTCTTTCTGTTTCTCTTTGCAACAGATGGTCTCCTTTGAATGTTTTTATACGATCCGTCTCCAAACTTGTAAAGCATATATAAACACACTACACACCACCAAGAAAAGCTGAATCTTGATACATGTATAATTTATGCAAATGAAGCTTTTTTTAATTTTAATTTTTGCATTTTTAGCATAACTTATTCTGCTGATATTGGGGAGGTATGCCATGCAGGGCACACAAAACAAGTCCCACCTCCAGTGGCTATTAATCATATTCAGTTATCCTGCTGGCCTTGTGTTTACCTTTTGCCAGAATCCTGTGCAGGACCTGGTGGTCAGGGTGAGTATGGCAGGGTCAAGAGTGATGTGGCAATAAGAGCCCACTGCTTTTCAAAATAACTTTTATTTGGTTTTGCAAATTTAAAATTATAATCATACCACAACAGATCCACAGTTAAAAGATTCTCTGGACTCCCCCCTTCCCCCTCCATGGGTGCTGTTGTTACCCCTTTTCTACAGCATCTTTTTTCAATAATCCAAGTTTTTATTTATTTTTAACTCCATTATATCCCTAGTTCTTGTTACATTTCAAGTGTTATTGCAGTCCTGCTAGTGTTTTCAACTGCTTACACTGGTCTTCTAGGTAAATTGTATTTTCCCCCTGTTCCTCATTGAAGTTTAGTCTTCCAGGTTTCTGAACTTTCCAGTCAGCTTTGCCATTTCGGCATAGTCCAACAACTTAATTTGCCATTCTTCTCTGTTAGGGACTTTATCTTCTTTCCATCTCTGGGCTAACAACATCCATGCTGCTGTAGTTGCATACATAAAAAGTCTTTCCTGCTCCTTGGGAATTTCAGCATGTACCATTCCTACTCAAAAAGCCTCTGTTTTTGTTTTGTTTTTAAACAAAAGTTATTTCAAACATTTCTTTTCAATTCATTGTACTGTATATCATTTCCCAGAATGCTTTTATTACCTTACATTTCCACCACATGTGATAAAAGGTGCCTTCTTTTTCTTTACACTAAGAGTCCACTGCTGATTTCTGCAATCTCCTGGCACAGTTGCTCTTTTCTCCTCGCTATTGACTGAGCAAGGGGAATAACAAGGAGTAGGTGCAGCAATTCTTGCACCCTTTCAACTTTTGTGGATTGGGTCCAGGGAGCAGGCAAGTGAATGGGCAGTGATAAGAGTGGCAACACAAAGAGTTGGGTGGACTCAGGGAAACTGAGGCAAACTGAAATATCTTGCCCATTGGCACCCTAAAACTAAGTTGTCCATTAATTATATTTTCTCCTAAGCTAAGGAGCTAAGAGCAGGGATATAATTGCTCTCCTGCTCACTCTGAAAGTCTTTGGGGCTTCGCAAGTGCTCAACTCAATGACTCGGAAAGCCTCACACACTGCTCGCTACTGCCTCAACCTTATACTGTCCCTTCCCCAAGGCAAAACACAGACCCTGAAGAAATGGAAGGGATCCTCCCTTAGTTTATGTGAAGGGTGGTCGGAAGAAGCTGTGTGGGTGGGAGAAAGGCACTCCTCCATGGAGGACCTCTGAGAGTGTGGCATTTCTATGGAAACCTTGGGTTTTCCCTCCCCCCCCCCCCAGGTTACAGAGTCCACTAACCCAGAAATAGTACCTCGGGTTAAGAACTTTGCTTCAGGATGAGAAATAGCGCAGTGGCGGAACAACAGCAGCGAGAGGCCCCATTCGCTAAAGTGGTACCTCAGGTTAAGAACAGTTTCAGGTTAAAAACGGACCTCTGGAATGAACTAAGTTCTTAACCCAAGGTACCACTGTAGTAGTTTATTTCTTTTACATCTGATGGGAGGGTGTTCCTCAGGGCGGGCACCACTGCCAAGAAGGCCCTCTGCCTGGTTCCCTGTAGCCCCACTTCTTGCAGGGAGGGAACCCCCAGAAGGCCCTCGGCACTGGACCTCAGTGTCCGGGTAGAACGATGGGGGTGGAGACGCTCCTTCAGGTATACAGGAATGAGGCCATTTAAGGCTTTAAAGGTCAGCACCAATACCTTGAATTGAATCTTTCAATCTGCACTCACAGAAACCGACAGAAGAAGCCCCACCTTGCCTTGAGTCTTCATTATATTAGAACCTCCAAGTGCCCCTATTTTTCAGGGATGTCCTTGATTTAGAGAAGCCATCCCAGTTTCCAATTTGATCCCTGAATGCCCCACCTTTCCTTAGGACGTCCTCATTTTCATCGGAGAAATGTTGGAGGGTATGTTATATTCAATAAGGGGAAGCCAAGGAGCTGAGGAGGCTGACAATTTTTCTACTTGGAATTTAATCCGAGGGGAAGAAGGACTTTCTCCCTCATGGAGGTTTTAATGAGCTTTCAAATTCTATTCCAAGCCCAGTGTGGGGAAAATGCACCAATATCTTTAGATCTGCATGTTTTTTTTCAGAAGACATGGTCCCAGGTCGAATAGAAAAGGGATATATATCTATATATATCTATATATATCTATATATCAGTTCCCATTCCCTGGAGTGTCATTTTGAGATGTACGCATCTAAATTACTACTCCCCCCCCCCTCCTCCTTTGCTTGCTTTTCACCTGCACAAACAGCTAACCGTTAGTTCAACTGTGGAATGTTTCTTTTGCCTAGCATTTAATTAACATTCCCCTTAGGTTTGTTAATTGGTTGGGTCACACCATTGTTGAAACAAGTCTCTTTAACATACTAATCATAAAGGTCATTCAAGGGGGGGGGGAGCCCAATATTCTGCCAGCAGATGCAGAGGAAAGCAAACAGTATGGTTCACAGTTATAGGAGAATGTGGGGTTTCAATGTTTGTGGGCTAAAATCAGCTCAAAGATTTATACGACCTGAAGAGAAACCAGAGTATATTATGGCTAAAATCAGCTTGTCAGAGAAATCCAGTGGCACTGATCTAGCTGTAGTTGCGGGTATGTATTGTCTGAAGAAATGCTTTCCTTTGTGTACCTGAATCTACGGTCTTTTTTGGGTGATCTTCTCCACCAAGATATAGCTTACAAGGGAGGGAGAAAATATTGATCTGTATCTACATATAATTCACAATGCCCTACAAGTTTCTGTCATAGTCTTTACCCTCCACCCACACTTTATTTTTTTAACCAAAAAAGTCTCAAGCAATTTATTGGTGGTTTTCGTTCTGTCTAGCTCTACAACATGCTTTGAAAATTATATATAAATCGTGTCCTCCCTAAAAGAGGGCACGTGTTGCGGTGAGACCTGGAGACTGACCCCCTGTGTTGTGGGTGGGTTTGATTGGTTAGCCACAACACCCGGTTGGTGGGTCCCTCGATGTTGGGTTCAATCTGACCAATGGGGCGCAGTCCAAACAGATTGAGGGACCTGAATGTACCCATGCACGTGACCCAGAGCCTCCTCTTTCGGCTCGTGCATTCGGAACAAGCTAACAGCATGTCCTCTGTGCAGCCGAGAGACTTACCTTCGAAGGATCGTCTGGGTGATTTCTTTCTGTTTTTTTACCCCCCTTTTTGTTATTGCTTTTATTCTTCCATTTGAGTTGTCCTCTCCCCCTTCCCTTCCCTTCCCCTTCCTCTTAATGGGGCTTCCCCCCTCTGGAACTCCAGCCCCTGGGTGCTCCCATTGCGGAGCTTGCTGCTACTCTCCCCTTTCATTTTGGCGGCTGGTTTTTTCCGGCTGCAGCAGCAACCTTGTGCTTAATATGCAAGTGCGTTTGTCACTCCTGTAGCCCTGTCGTTAAGTCCTTTGATTGGTTTCATAGCAGCGGGAGTTCCCTCTCCTTGCCTTTATTGTGCTCCCTTCGTTTTAGCCAGATCGTGTATTTGTTAAGGGTGGGAAAACCCCCTGTCTCGTTCCAATCGCCATTTTAGGTCGCAGAGTCTGGTTCTTCCTGATTAGTTTTTTTTTTTTAAAAAAGTAGTATTTATTAAAGTTTCCACAAGAAAAAAGTTACAAAAATGGTAAAAAGAAAACACAAAAAATACAAACACTAAGAAGAACAAAAACAATTAAAAAACAAAAAAACAATTAAAAACAAATCCCTCTTTCTATATCTTACAGTTCATTTACTTATTTTCATGACTTCCTCACACCTCCCTTTTTTGTATTCCAATTCAAATATTTAATTCAGCAAATCCATACCCTCTCTTTTTCTCTTAATTCTTTGTCATCACATATTATAATTTCGAATTTTCATCTAATATCAATCCCTTTTTACATATTCCTTTTAACATTATTGCTAAGACCACTTCGTTTCATTCCAACATCATTTTAACATTCAATAATTTTACAATGTTTCAATAAATAGTCTTTAAATTTCTTCCAATCTTCTTCCACCAACTCTTCTCCCTGGTCTCGGATTCTGCCAGTCATTTCCGCCAATTCCATATAGTCCATTACTTTCATCTGCCAATCTTCCAAGGTGGGTAGATCTTGTGTCTTCCAATACTTTGCAATAAGTATCCTTGCTGCTGCTGTGGCATACATAAAAAAAGTTCTGTCCTTCTTTGGCACCAGTTGGTCGACCATGCCCAGGAGAAAGGCCTCTGGTTTCTTCAGGAAAGTATATTTAAATACCTTTTTCATTTCATTATAAATCATCTCCCAGAAAGCCTTAATCCTTGGGCACGTCCACCAAAGGTGAAAGAATGTACCTTCAGTTTCTTTACATTTCCAACATTTATTATCGGGCAAATGGTAGATTTTTGCAAGCTTGACTGGTGTCATGTACCACCTGTATATCATTTTCATAATATTCTCTCGTACGGCATTACATGCCGTAAATTTCATACCTGTGGTCCACAACTGTTCCCATTCAGCAAACATAATGTTATGTCCAACATCTTGTGCCCATTTGATCATAGCAGATTTTACCGTTTCATCCTGAGTATTCCTTCCTGATTAGTTTTGGTGGGAGCGCCATTTTGCAGTGGTGGGAGTGCCATCTTTTTGAGGCGGGAGACCATTTTAAAGGCCTGGGTCTTTTGTGTACTTGTAAAGCCTCTTCCGACCTCGGGAGGAGGTGGTGTTGTGAGCTTCACACCCCCAACATGCTCACGGGGGCTGGCTCCCAGCCCCCACGAGATCTGGGGAATCCTCGGCCATTTCATCCCCTGGGCAGCCAATCGGTGTGGCCTGCCTCATTTAAGGCAGGCGTGACCGGTATGGGTATTGTTATGTAGATGGATGGGGGGGAGCGCCATTACCTTCCCCGGATATTGAAGGATAGTCCGGTAAAGGATTCCAGGGGGCTTGGCCCTGTCCAAAGCCTATAGAGGTCAGGGCCTAAGGCACGCCCCCAAGCGGTGATCCCGGGGGAGTTCCTAGTTGATGTGCATCAGCAGGGCTCCCCCTGCTGGTGTTAACCCTCCCCGGTCTTCAAGCAAGCAGGCTGAAGCTGGATAGTCGGATAGTCGGATAGGACCAATGCCTAAGCCAATACCGCTCATCACCTGTAACCAATAAAAGTTGTGGCCAATTTTAGCCCATTAACCGAAATAATGGTGTCATGTGTCTTTATTAATACTGGTGGGAGACGGGAACTCGCCATGCAATTAGTATTCCCTACACAAGACAAAAGGATTGTGATGCCTATTAAAAGGAATCCCAGTCCTGCTCTCCTTTCTAAGAGGGTCATTAGGGATCCCTCTCAGTCATTGCGTTCTGCGCCAGCCCCTGCAGTTCATCAGCCTACGCTGGATTGCTTGAGTGCAATTATGGCCAATATTGGCTCAGACCCTGCTGCCATGACTCACTTTAATACAGAGCTTGAGTCACTGGCCCAGCAGTTTGGGAGGCAGCCCGATGCTGAGCCTGGCCCTTCCATGTCCTCTACTGTTTTTGAGGCTCATGGTGTTGGTTACAATTTCCCTCACTAAGCAGCAGATGCATGTCACAAGACAATGTTTACATTCCACAGTCCAAGTTACTGTTGGATTCCCACAGGAAAGGGAGACTGGATGTGACGTACACTGGTTTCCTGTTTTTCAGTGTTCTGTCGTTTCTTTGTTAGAGTGAGAGTTGCTTCTCTGCTCTCACAGAGGCAAGATGTATGTTTGTGTGTTCTCGGTATAGATGAGAAATAAAAAAATAGCATGTAGCACGATACCTGCTTATCCTTTCGTCTGCGGAACTACACTCTGCTGTATCAGCTCCAGATGGGCCGGAGCTGATCAAAATCTAACACATGGTCCTTCGGATGTGATCCTGGGGCTTTGCTGTCTCAGTTTCAGCCTTCCAGAATACCAGTCCTAGTTAGTCCTAGGGGTCTTCCTAGGAGCATGGGTACTATAGTGCAGCGGGCCTTTCGGTCAGGGCTGCCTTGTTTGCAGTCCGCACAGCATGTGGGAAGGGGAATTTTCTCCCAACCAAGCTCCTCACATGTTTTTAGTTCGCGCAGGATTGGTCTGTTCCTTCGAGGGAGGTGCTCAGTGTCCAGCCTTTGGAAGAGGATCTCCCGGTGCCTGGAGTCCCTTCAACTGGTGGCAAGTGGCAGAGGAGTCGTCGCTCCAAACGCAGGGCCAAGAGGCGCAGAGATGGCAATTCCTCCTCTTCTACTGGTACGTCTTCTCATATCTCTGATGAGGATTCAGACAGAGTTCTGGGTCTGTATTGGGGTCATGGTGAAGGGGCCTGCTGAAAATTGGCAGCATTTAAGGGCATGTTTCCGCAAATAATTTTCCCCAATATAATGCATTGGGGGGGTCACCAATAAATGCATGTTATGCAATCTTTATGCTGATTTGTGCATTTTTGCGTACATTACTTTAGTTGAAGAATTGCATTGCAAAATTCAGCAAAAGTGGATTTTGAAGGATAGCTACATTGTAGTTCACAAGTTATTTTGTTTTTTCTTTCTTTTTTAAATAATATTTATTACTTTTAAAGCTTACAAAAAAGAAAAGGAAGAAAGAAGACAAAAGGAAAAAAAGAACAAAAAAGAGAAAAAAACAATACAATACATAAACAATACAAAACACATCCTTAATACATTAAACTAACACAATAAACTAAATCAAACCAAACAAAAACAATTTAAAAACATACATCATACCTTTTCCATATTCTATCTTTCATTCCCTTGTATCATTGACCTCCTCTCACCTCCCTCTTTGTATTCCACTTCCATTAATTGTTTCAGCAATTCCTTTCCATCTTTCTCTATTTTCTATCATATAAATGTCTTAACATATCTTTAATCTTATTTCCATTAAAATTAGTATACTTATTTAAGCTTAACTCCTTATAGCATTTCCGCTAAAGCCATAAAATTTCCTTCCAACATTTTTCTATCACTCATTAATTTTACAATATTTCTATATACAGACTTTAAATTTCCAATCTTCTTCCACCATCTTCTCTCCCCAGTCTTGGACTCTACCAGCCACTTCCGTCAACTCCATACAGTCCATCAACCTGGAGATCTTATGTCCGAGGCTCTTAACTCTTTTCCACATCCCTTCTGCCAGTCTTCTTCATATTCTTTGATGCTGAAGAGCAGGTCTCGGGGAAACTCCAATCCAACCATACTTTTATTCCTTCTCGACAGGTCAGCCAGATTTCCATAATTAAAACTAGGGTCCATAAAGTATTTCCAGGCATGTTTCAAAATTCCTCCAAATCCAAAGGCCCCCAGAACTCCAATCTCCTCCTGACCCAAGTCCATATTCCAAAAGTCAGTTAATCCCTGCTTAGAGGGATCTTTCCAACTTTCCTTTTCTAGTCCAGGGCAGGCTCCGATCTTCAAAATCTGACTTTTTCTAGTCTCAATCATAAAGGGCCTCAACTTGTAGTCCTCAATTTGCCTCTGTAAGGCTAAGGCTCCCCCTTGTATTACTTTAGGTTCGGCAACAGCAACTTTCTCCTTCTCCTTTTCAGCAATTTGTCCTGTTGAAATAGATTCCTGTGCCAAATCCTGAATATTTTCTGTATTGGTGCTCACTTTTGGTTCCAAAATGTCAATTTTAGTAGTCATAGCATCCATCTTTTTATGAAGCTGTTCCAACAAGTGGCTTATCTTAGAAAATGCAGTCCATAAGGCTTCTCCTGTCGACATTCTTGAATATCCAAGGTCAATCACTAGTTCTCACAGTTCTTATCAAGCCGCTGGAGATTTCCCAGCTCCACTCTTGTAACAGTTTCAAAAGCTCCCTCTAGAGGGGAACAGTCTCCACTTGTATCAATCTTTTCCAACACAGATGAAAAGTAAAGATAGTTTCAATTTTCAGATACTTTTCCTCCCTTTTAAACGCAGAAGCGGACAATGGAAACAACATATTTCTCTTATTTAACTGACTGTCAACATCCATTCTCTTCGCTGTCAATGAACTCTCCCGAAACGTCAATTACTGGGAGCCCATTCCCAGGTTCAGAGCAGTGGTAATTTAATTTTAATCACTCTCTTCTGCAAGATACACAGTCCAAAATTTCCCCCCCCTCTTCTCCTGCTTCCAAGGGGGGGTCTAATAATTTCAATCGATGGAAGTTTAATCCTTTACATAAGGCTTTCCAAGACCTTAACTTGTAAGCTCTTTGCTTCAGTCTATTTACAAAAGGGGAAGGCGGACTTCCTGTTTTGAACCTTCCCCATTCGATGCCAAATTAAGATATTTAAAGATCCAATTTTCCGTTTTACTCACGGGTTGTTGTTTAAAATCCAATTGTCCACAAGAAAAAGTCAGCGCTCTCCGGCAACAGCAATGCGGCTTCACTCCGTGAAAGAAACGGTCGATTCAAAGCACCGCGCTGCTCACCCCACGTTGCTCTGGATCCCCAAAACAGGGTTTCCCCGCGAGTAGGGGAGGCGCAAAATGTGCCAGCCGAATCCCAGGTTCACAAGCTTCTTCCGCCTGTGATTTCAATGGGTCTCCGCCTTCGCCGTGGCGGTTCAGACCCAACTTTCCATGGAGCAAGTTCCTCCCGATCGGAGGAGCTCCACCATTGCTGGGGGTGCCAACCCAGAAGTGCCGTTCACAAGTTATTTTGGACATGCATATTTACACCAACATTTTATGAACCGACATTCAGTCTCTCATTTCATTCTGTCACAAGAGTGCTTATTTTTTTTACTTTGCATATTTAGAATCTCGATCTCAGAAGCCTCCAGTGTTACCAAATAAAAATGGATGTGTGCTTTGCTACAGATGAATAATATGTAGTTCTTATTTTCTGTATTAATGATTACCATGCAAATTTTGAAATTTCACTTCAATCCAATGCAGGCGATGAAAGGACATGGGAGAGTGTGGGAACAATTCTTACTAAATGCGGTAGCCCACAATATGACTGAAGTCTAATGGTTAAAGGATGATGGCAGCTAATTCCTGTTCAATGATCTGCATATGCAATGTATGACAAAATCTAAGGACCCCTATGCTCTGTTACAGAGAGCTAGTGTGGTGGAGTGGATAGAATGCTATTTAAGCATTTGGTAAGGAAGAGTAGACAGTAGGTGTTTGATTTTTGAGAGAGAGATTAATGAAGACTGCAGCTGGCATGGATCATCTTAGGCACTGCCTATGCTTTATACATAGCAGAATGTCCCTTCTAAGGTGATGGCTGCCATGGCAAACAACAACAAATAAACTATTCTTCTTGATTTGGATATACTGGTTTTACCCACATCTAAACTTATGCACATTTCATTAGTAGATTAATCAACTAAAACAAATAGATTAATCAACTAAAGCTCATTAAGCATTTGAATAAAATAAATTCATGCAAGTTAGGCTTAATACATACAATATGCTCAGACAAGTGCACATATGCACACACTCCCTTGGTTTGAAGGTTGTTAAACGCCCTTGTCATTGATTCTTAAATTTGGAAAGAAGAACAGCACAGAAGTGACAGTGAAGCAATATTAGGAGTACTAATTATATTGTCAATCAAGCGTGTTGAGAGGTGACACTGTCCTTTTATCCTCAGCTGACCCACTTCTGCTTGAATATTCTAACGCATTAAATACCAGCAATATGAAACATTGCAGAGTACATTGGAATCCTTACAAGACTGGAAGCCTGACATGATAAGATTGAGAACGGATTTTCATAGGTAGGTTTTGCATAGGCAGCTTCCATCAAGTTTTCCTTTCTCTGACGTGTTTAGTAAGAGTGTCAAGCGATTCATTAAAAAATCATGGTCCTGGTATATTTCCTTTTTATGTCAGTGGTGTTGCCCCAGAAGTAATCCATGTCCCATTGCTTTTAAAATAGATTGCATTTTATGTGTAAAAAAATAAATAAAGCAGATGTAAATATTTAATATACACATCCTGAGCCAATAGTATATCAAGGTGTAATTTGTTGTAGTTCATGTACATAATAAAACATTAAGCAGATCCTGCTGAGATGTACATACAGGACACTCTCAGAAGGGAATGAAATATAGAAAATCAAAGTTCACAAATGAAAGATGGAATGTAGTAGGGTCCCCCCCCCCACTCTAATAAATTCTAATAACTGAAGTCAGCATTTCTGGAAACGGGCCACCTTCCTACCTGACACATTGGTATTGATTATCTCTGCATCATCTGTTCGTACTTAAGGATACAGGACTTTTCCAAAAATGCTTCGTCCAAGGAGTCTCAGGCTATTGTGGATTGACAACAGCAACGTTATTACAGCACCATCAACATACATTATGCTTTCTACAATTTCCTATATAGAAAAAGAATAGATCTCATCTGCCTGCCCCTTTCTGCCAGCTCATCCAAAGGCGGCAAAATAGAAAAGAAAAGAGGAACAGCTGCTTCTGCGTCCAGGAAAGCAGAATTGAGGGAGAATTTTTGCCACCTACCAAAAAGCAGCCAAAACCATCAGGGATTCAAGGAAACAGCAGGATAATCTTGCATAGCACAATGGCAGCTGCAGCTTCTAATGGGAGTCACTGATGAGAATCATTTCCTGATAGGGTATGCTCTAGCACAGGGGTCTCCAAACTGAGGCCCAGGTGCCGGATGCGGCCCAATCGCTTTCTCAATCTGGCCCAGTCTGGGAATCAACGTGTTTTTACATGAATAGAATGTGTCCTTTTATTTAAAATGCATCTCTGGGTTATTTGTGGGGCATAGGAATTCGTTTATTCCCCCACCCCCAAAAAAATATAGTCCGGTCCCCCACAAGGTTTGAGGGATAGTGGACTGGCCACCTGCTGAAAAAGTTTGCTGACCCCTGATCTAGCAGTTCAAAAGCATGCCAGTGCAAGTAGATAAATAGGTACCGTTGTGGTGGAAAGATAAATGGCATTTCTGTGTGCTCTGGTTTCCATCACAGTGTTCCGTTGTGCCAGAAGCGGTTTAGTCCTGCTGGCCACATGACCCGAAAAGCTGCCTGTGGACAAACGCCGGCTCCCTCAGCCTGAAAGCGAGATGAGCCCCGCGACCCCATAGTCGGCTTTGACTGGACTTAACCATCCAGGGGCAATAGGCAACATTCAAGAGTGACTAATGATTTCCCCCAAATAACAAGAGATGTCTACTCTGAATTATTGTCTTGAACTAAATCAGCCAGGAGAGAAATATGTTCAATAATTAGTCTTCCCATGATGGTAGGCAGCCAGAGGAGGAAGGCATTAATGCGCACTCAAAGAAGTGGAACTCCCGAAAACTCATTTTTTAAACAAAACGAAACAAAAGAATAGTCAAAGTAGACATGATACAAAACATTCAGCTTCAAGACTGCGGGGTGTGTTCCAAACTTCATCAAGGGCTACAGGTTTGCCTCTGTGTTTGTGCTCCTCCTGAAGAAGGCTAAGATCAATAGTGGCAACCAGTTTTCCTGAACAGTCAGCCTAATGACTCTTAATTCCTGCATAAAGATCGTCTTGCCCAGCTGACATGTATAACATTCACTGGCAGTCTGCAAAGCAACTTGCTAAAAAGTGAAAATAATTTTCCACAGGCTTACTCAGTAAGTGAAAAATTCCAGTTTTTGAAAAGTTTTTATGTTGCCATTTACCTCCTATGTGGAAGCTCTACCAGCTCCTGACTTCATTGCAATAAAATACGTGTGTGTGTGTGTGTGAATATATATTTGGAAATTTGAAAAATGCAATTTTCTTCCCCCTGAGAAATGAAGCCATACTGACTGTGGTGGAAGGAATATTTTGTTTTGGGACAGCTAGCATTTAATCACAGTAATTTGTTGGACGGATTAAAAATTGTGCTTGCTTTTCACATGAATCTATGCTGGTCAATGGAGAGATCCCTAATATTTCCCCAAAAAACCATGGGGAGAAGAAGCCCCTTCGCACCAGAAAGCCTTGCAGTAACAGGGTCTTTGCTGGGTACATGTGACATTTTCCTTGTCCCCCCCCCCATCCTTCCCCCATGCAACTCAAGGTAAAGATCTCTCTTTTTCATTGAGAAGAAGCTATATTCCCCAAAAGCAAGTAACCTACCACCCACCAACAAACCTTTGTGTAGCAGGGTTGTTGTTGCTTTTTAGATTTCTTTCCCACCTTCCATTCATGCTCCTTGTTCTGCATTTTCCTCACCCCGGGCTTTCCTAGTGATCCATGCTTCTTTCCCCGTTTGCCACCCTTCCCCTCTGTATGGTTTCCTACTGTATGCCTTCCAAAACGGTAAACGCTTCACTTTTGTCAGAACCACAGCAGCTGCCAGATGAAATTTGGGCAGACTTCATTTTCTCAGAAGGGATGCACCCGCAAATTGCATGCAGGTAAAGGTAAAGGTAAAGGCACCCTGACCATTAGGTCCAGTCATGACCAACTCTGGGGTTGCCGCGCTCATCTAGCTTTATTGGCCAAGGGAGCAGGCGTACAGCTTCTGGGTCATGTCGCCAGCATGACCAAGCCGCTTCTGGCGAACCAGAGCAGTGCATGGAACGCCGTTTACCTTCCCGCTGGAGCGGTACCTATTTATCTACTTGCACTTTGACGTGCTTTCGAACTGCTAGGTTGGCAGGAGCAGGGACCGAGCAATTGGAGCTCACCCCATTGTGGGGATTTGAACCGCCGACCTTCTGATCGGCAAGTCCTAGGCTCTGTGGTTTAACCCACAGTGCCACCCGCGTCCCAATTGCATCCAAGGAAATGGAAAAAAAAGTTATAGACTTTTCCTTTTTTTATCTTTAAATAAAAATGTTAAGGTGCTCTGCACAGAAATCCCAGAAAATATCTACCTATAGTTTGGCAGGTTTCATCTACTCTAGATGGGCTTATATGCCTGCAGAAAGGGAGGTTATAGCCATTGTTTATTTATTTCATTTTTAAAAAAAATCTCATTATAATAGTGAAGGGGGGGAGAAGGGGAGGAACACTGCTTCATTTTTAATAGATGTAATTCGGTTCCAAATAACAAGAGAAAGTGACTCTGCTTCCCCACACTACAGACACAAATATTGTGGCTAGTGCCCACCTCCAGTAGATATATTTCTGACTATGCTTGCATAAGTTAGACATTCATACTCTCTCAAAAGTTGGTGGGCTTCTCCTTAGTTTCCTTTTCTTCTTAATTAGTGATCGTGTTGCATTGGTATAAGATGTTCTCTCTCTCTTTATTGCCTGTATTTTTAAGTTTACTTGAAAATCAAATTCCAGTTTTTAAAAATAAAAAAGACAACTTCTTCTATTTATATTCCCTTGTGTGTGCAGCTGCAGAGGAGTGTGGGCTGGGTTCAGCAGCAGCAGCACAGATTGCAATAGCTTAGGTCAGATCCTGTCAGGGACTGGACTGACGAGGAATGGTGGAAACCACCTCTCCTCTCTCCACACCTTCCTAAGAAGAGGAGGACAGTATAGATTTAGAACAGTGGTTTGCAGAAGGGCATAGTTCAGAAGCTGCAGAGGGGAGAAGCTGAGGAAAATTGAGAGAGGAACAGTAGGAAGAAGGAGTAACAGGGGAGAGACAGCTGACAGACTCAGTATCTTTGGAAAACATTCCTGACCCCCCCTCCCACCCACCCAGGACAAAGGCAGGCATTGAGAGTAGTAGAACAGAAAGCTCAGAGGTAGAAAGCACAGATCAGCTGGCGCGGAATAGGAGGAACGGAGAGGGTGGGACTTTACTTGGAGCAGCGCCATTATTCTAAGAGAGACCAAAATCCTTCGTTTCTCTCTGTGAATATTGAATAAACTACTTGCTAAGAATATTGAATGGGACGCAGGTGGCACTGTGCGTTAAACCACAGGGCCTAGGACTTGTTGATCAGAAGGTCGGCGGTTCGAATCCCCGTGACGGGGTGAGCTCCCCTTGCTTGGTCCCTGCTCCTGCCAACCTAGCAGTTTGAAAGCACATCAAAGCGCAAGTAGATAAATAGGTACCGCTCTGGCGGGAAGGTAAACGGCGTTTCCGTGCGCTGCGGTGGTTCGCCAGAAGCGGCTTAGTCATGCTGGCCACATGAGCCAGAAGCTGTACACCAGCTCCCTCAGCCAATAAAGCAAGATGAGCGCCGCAACCTCAGAGTCAGCCACAACTGGACCTAATGGTCAGGGGTCCCTTTACCTTTACTAAGAATATTGAATAAATTACTTACTAAGAACTCTTCTTCTTTTTCTGCTTCTTGGCATCCCACCATGGGAGGGATAGGATTCCCTGAATTTTGACAGATCCACACCTTGGGAGGTCTTCAACTACAGTAAGTTTTAGTCCTATTGGAATTAACAAGCATGACTCAGTCAGGGCCATGAATTTAAATAGGCCTAGTCTAAGTAAAACTTAGTTGAATAGCACCCCATGCATTTAAAGCATAAAGACTCCGGGGAATAGTAGTTTGCTAAAGTTGCTGAGAATTGCAGCTCTGTGAGAGGAAAACTACAATTCCCAGGATTCTTGGCGGCGTGGGGCAGATGTGCTTTAAATGTGTGTTGAATGTGCTTCGAATGTGTGGATCTGCCCTGAGTATGTGCCATCGAATATCCTCCAGAACAAAGGATGTTGATTTCTGGTAACTATTTGTCTACTTGTGAATTCAGAGTGGTTTGGGACTCTAGAATATGGAAGGGAAAAGGAAACAGGTACATCAAATGGCCCGAAAGCATTAGAGAGAAAGGGAACATATCTTTATCAGTTGTAAGCACAGTTTTCAAAAATTAGCATTTTGCTTTAGCGTTTTCACCAAGGCTGTCTCATGTCGTACTGCAGACAGGGCTCACACAATTGCAAACAAAATAAAACCATTTCCTGCAAAGAGAAATGTAGCATGTCAAGGAGGTATTTCAGCCATAACTTTTCCCCAGCACGTAGTTTTATCTATAGAATTAAAAATAAAAATAAAAATAAAAATGACCACCCCCCCCCAAGGAACTGAAATGCAACAAAGCTTGCATTTTGTCACCGAAATATAATTTCTTTCATTCATTCGGTAAAGTGATCTCTGCAGTCTGCGGAAGCTTATGCCGTAATACAACGGTTAGTCCTTAACTCGCTTCAAAACTTTGCTGATGTTGTCTTCATTGGAGGAGCAATCTGTTAACTGGGTTCTGAAGTGGTGCAACCAGGATAAAGTTGGCCACCCCTGTGAGAACCAGGCCTTTGGACTTTCCCATGCAGTACAGCACAGCTGGTTTCCCAGATGTGTAACTGTCACTGAGAACCTACAGTAGATGCCATTGGCTGTATTCGATCTGAAACAGCTAGATTTCTAGAAAAGTAATTTCAGACCCAGCAGGTGTGCTGGCTCAACTTCTCGTCCCATCAGTTTTAAATTAGTAAAACTTTATAAGCAGGAAAGGTTTGTAATGGGTAACATGAAGAATTATATCCCCCTCCGGTGCTTGCCAGAGGTAGATACGGTTCATCCTGTCCACTCGGTTTCCTTGCCGTTCGGCAAGAATGATTGGCGCAGATTATTTTCTTAGGGGCATCTCATAACTACTTCACAGCATAGATGTTGAGGTGCATCTGTGAAACATCTTCTGTGCAGGCATCATCGATGTGTAAATGTGATACTTGCAAGCACACAGAGCACATCACCAAGGAAGGAGGAATGGCTGCAGATTCAACATGAGGGTAAATTTTCTTAAATGCACACACATCCAAATATGAATGTGCACATGCATATTTCTCTGTGCATTTTTTCTCTCAAAATGCATACTTAAACCTGCATTTTTGCAGATAGACATTGCCAAGAGCTAACATGACTTTGATAGAGGTGAGCTGTTGACAGCTAAGGTTCAGTATGCATGTTGGCCTGACAGATGTGGATCTGGTCATTTCATACATACCCAGTGGCTTTTTTTTCTTAAAAAAAAAATTTTAGGGGTACTCTCATTTTGACTCAAGAAAATCACCATTTTGTAGTTCAAATCAGGAAAAATACATACAGTAAATGGACAAAAGTACTAAGTTTCACCAAACCTTTAGGAGTATGCGTACCCCTGCATACCCGCCCCCCCAAAAGCACTGTATGTACCTATATGAATGTATGTATTTCATATGGGAATTTGCAGTGAGTAAATATGTAAAGCAACCCTTCCCCCCCCCCGAGTTACTAATATTTCCAAGGGATGCAGGTGGTGCTGTGATCTAAACCACTGAGCCTCTTGGACTTGCCAATCAGAAGGTTGGTGGTTCGAATCCCCGGGGCAGAGTGAGCTCCCCTTGCTCTGTCCCAGCTCCTGCCAACCTAGCAGTTTGAAAGCATGCCAGTGTGAGTAGATAAATAGATACCACTGTGGCAGGAAGGTAAATGGCATTTCCGTGCGCTCTGGTTTCCGTAACAGTGTTCTGTTGCGCCAGCAGCAGTTTAGTCCTGCTGGCCACATGACCCGGAAAGCTGTCTGTGGACAAATGCTGGCTCCCTCGGCCTGAAAGCGAGATGAGCACCACACCAAATAATAATAATAATAATAATAATAATAATAATAATAATTTATTATTTATACCCTGCCCATCTGGCTGGGCTTCCCCAGCCACACTGTGCAGCTTCCAACAAAATATTAAAATACAGTAATATACAGTAAAGGATAGTCACCTTTGACTGGACTTAACCATCCAGGGGTCCTTTTACCTTTTTACCTTACTAATATTTCCACCCTGGTGAGAGTATAAAAGGGAATAACTTTTGCAGGGAGGGTGAAAGGAGGGGAAAGGGCCACCAAGCACCTTTCCCAGGTGCCATTTTTTTCATTTCAACCTGCAGCCCCAGTGGCTGCATCGTGGAACAATCCTACCCTACTCCTTTAAAGCAATCGTCCCCCAAAGAATTCTGGGAATAGTTGTTTGCTAAGGGTGCTGGGAACAATCTCTCTTTAGAGAGATGGATGGTTAGAGTCTTGGATATGGCCCTATCTGAAAAGTTAATGTAACACAGTAGGGTAACACAAGGGCTCTCTCGCCATGACAAGTCTGGAATTATGTGGTACTCTCTATCACAATGCATCAGTAAATCTATTCTATTGCTTTCTTCCCCTCTTACCCAAGTATCTTCCTGACGCAGCTCAATAAGACCCAGGAACATAAGAGGATTGGGGTCTAATATTCCATTATTATTATTATTATTATTATTATTATTATTATTATTATTATTATAAAATTAAGCAATAATCAAGTTATTACTATGATTACAGTGGTTCTCAGACTTAATCCGTTCCGGAAGTCCATTCCAAAACCAAAGTGTTCCAAAACCAAGGCACGCTTTCCTATAGAAAGTAATGCAAAATGGATTAATCCGTTCCAGACTTTTAGAAGCAAAACAGCAAGTTAACATGCATTTTACTATCTAACTAGACCATTGATCCATAAAATGAAAGCAATAAACAATGTACTGCAGTCACACACACAACCAATCAATCAATCAGTAGCTGAACTGGGTTCCACATAGTCACAAAAAAAAAACAAAAAAGCCGCAAAAACTCAAAACTCAAAACTGAGCATGTTCAGCTTCCAAAAAAAGTTTGCAAACCAGAACATTTACTTCCAGGTTTGCAGTGTTTCGGTTCCAAGTTGTTTGAGTACCAAGACGTTTGAGAACCAAGGGACCACTGTATTGTGTTTACATATGCTACATATTGTGCTCTGTTTTTGTTGAATTCTGTTATATCATTTGTTACTTTAAATGGAAAATAAATTAAAATATTTACCCAAAAGATGCTTGGAGTTGCTGTTTGGGGGGGGGCAAATTTCAGTTCCCACAGTTATTGTGCTGGTGGGTGGGAGAGGTGCTTTAAATGTGCCTTAAATGAATGGTGTATGCACAGCCCTAGTTTTCTCCTCGGGAAACTAGTTCAGCAATATAAAATAAAACACAGCGTCCACACTTGCAGTGGCTTCCCTAATGCAGCCAGTGTCATGCTGAGGCTAAAGGGATCCTTTCCTTTCTCTGGGTTAAACCCTAAACCTCATCTTTGCATTTTCCTGAATTGGTTTCCCCCCCGCCATCGTTTGCCGGAGTTTCCCTCTCCCGTCCCAGCGCAGTTCCTTCTTCCTGACTTGCAAACCGTAATGGATCTCTATATCATACCGAGTTTGGAGGACTTATTCATTTTTTCTTGCAAAAGTTAAATAAAGTGCAAAACTTTCAGCCCATCAATCCTTTAGCAAGCTGTCCAAGGTGACATTTCATTAGCACATTTTGTCAGTGGATAAATTGTACAGCATGCTCGGAAGGGAAGGTGGAAAACATCCAGTCCTTTTTCATTAGATCCATCTGAAGCTGAACCACTGGAGATTACATACAAAAAGCACACAAGACAGAGGAAGCGCTACCCTGTCTATAAAGTGCATTAATCATTCATTCCTTTCCGAGTGCCTTAAGTCAGTGCCATGTCTCTGCTTAGGCCCAAAACCGGCTATTCAATTTTGAGCTGGGTGACAGATGCATTTCAAGGAAAATCACAGACATAACGACTCCTGCCAGGCTTAATAAAGTCCTCATTCATCAATTAAGAAGTTTCCAATAAGGCAAGAAGGATGTAGCAAAATGAGCCCATGCACACAATAATATGTTCTGCTTTCCCCTCTCTTTCTCCCCTTTTTTGCTGATCTTGGTGGTTATCCTTGTTATTCATTTTTCACCCCTCTCTTTCTCCATGAAGCTCAGGGTGGAAGAGTGGAGGGTCTTCCACTAGGGCTTGTGGGCCACAGCACTCCTAAGGAGAATGTCAAGTATTTTCTTTTTAGCCCCAACTCCCAAATCTCAAAGTCACACACCCCCCCCCCTTCCCACCTCACACACGTTTTATGCTTCCATTCAAACTCCGAGAAGCTCTGCAGGCAAGTCTGACATTCTGCTCTTCTCTGGTTTAGCAGCTCTCTACACCACTCAGCTAATCCTAATCCAAAAGTTACAGGTATAGAAGAGAGACCCTTCTGGTGTGTCTCTAAGCAGGGTGTTATATACTAAGCTTGGATCCTAGAACAATAGGCAAGTAGGATCCTAGAATGCAACAACTGATTGGCTTGCAGGAAAAGACCAATCAGGCTCCAGGAGGGAAGTAGAATCAGCAAATCAGCTGGGACTCATTGTGTAAATAATGTATATAAAAGCCTGAGGTTTGGGGGGCAATTCAGTCACTGTTTTACAAGCTGCAATAAAGAGCATGAAATCACTACAGAACTCCGAGTATATTTCACAGGGAAAAGTATCTAGCAAAATTTTAATATTAAGATATTCAGCTTTCCAGTCCCTGTCGTTAAGGCTCCATCTCCCTCTGCTTGTTCTGAGGGCAATTTCACCCTCTGTGCAGAGTGAGGTGGGTGTTAGGTATAATAGTTTAATTGACACAGAAATGAAAAATGTACTTGTATTCATGAAGTCTTATGAGGAACAGTTGAGGGAACTGGGTTTCTTTAGCCTGGAAAACAAGAGACTGGGTGAAGATATGCTTGCCATCTTCAAATATCCAAAGGGCTGCCACATGGAGAATGAAGCTTGTTTTCTGCTGCCTTGGAGGGCAGGACCCAAACCAATGGATTCAAGTTACAAGAAAGGTGATTCCAAATAAATATCAGGAAGAACTTTCTGACAAGGAACAGACTTCCTCAGAAGGTGGTGGACTCTCCTTCCTAGGAGGTTTTTAAACAGAGGTTGGATGGCCATCTGCCATGGATGCTTTAGCTGAGATTAGCTGAGGGTTGGACAGAATGACCCTAAGAGTCCATTCCAACTCCACAATTCAATTGTTCTTTTTCTCTTCACCTGAAATCACCCTTCCCATCCTTGAGGGTCTTTGTTACCTAGGGCTAAAGTTAAAGGTAAAGGGACCCTTGATCGTTAGGTCCAGTTGCGGATGACTCTGGGGTTGCGGCGCTCATCTCACTTTATTGGCCGAGGGAGCCAGCGTACAGCTTCCAGGTCATGTGGCCAGCATGACTAAGCTGCTTCTGGCAAACCAAAGCAGCACATGGAAACGCCGTTCACCTTCTCACCAGAGTGGTACCTATTTATCTACTTGCACTTCATGCTTTCGAACTGCTAGGTGGGCAGGAGCAGGGACCGAGCAATGGGAGCTCACCCCATCGCGGGGATTCAAACCACAAAACCCGCATCCCTACCTAGGGCTAAGTAAAGGTAAAGGGACCCCTGACCATTAGGTCCAGTTGTGGCCAAATCTGGGGTTGCGGCGCTCATCTCACTTTATTGGCCAAGGGAGCCAGCATACAGCGTCATGTGGCCAGCATGACTAAGCTGCTTCTGGCGAACCAGAGCAGCGCACGGAAATGCCGTTTATCTTCCCACCGGAGCGGAACCTATTTATCTACTTGCACTTTGACGTGCTTTCGAACTGCTAGGTTGGCAGGAGCAGGGACCGAGCAACGGGAGCTCACCCCGTAGTGGGGATTCGAACTGCCGACCTTCTGATCAGCAAGTCCTAGCCTCTGTGGTTTAACCCACAGCGCCACCCACGTCCCTCCTATCTAGGGCTATCATAGTCTTTAAAACCTTATGAAAATTTCCAGAGGATGTCTTGCTGGGATAAACTCAACCCGACTGATTCTGGAGCTCCCAGTTTGAGCATCCTTCTTTGCAGCCCCTCATCATGTGATCCCTGTCCAGTAACACCTTGCCAAAGCTGAGAAAAGCCTTCTTCACCATAACACTATTCATTGTGTTTCAGAACATAAGGGGGAAAGAAACCACTCTCTTTCTCTTGCCAGCTTTCCACCCAGCAGGAGATGAATGGCCATCTGTCAAGGATGCTTTAGTTGGGATTCCTGCCTTGCAAGGGGTTGGACTAGATGACACTCGGAGTTCCCTCCCCACTCTACCATTCTATGATTCTAGGAAACCCTGCAAAGCTTCTGCTGGTCACTGTAGACAATATTGAGCTTGCTGGTCTAAAGCGGCTTCATACAATTTTTTTGTAGCCTTCTGCCTAGGAGCTCAAGGTGTGCAAGGAGCTAGTGTGTTAACCAGCCGAAGTATTTAGATGAAT
Source organism: Podarcis cretensis (assembly GCF_951804945.1). NCBI lineage: Eukaryota > Metazoa > Chordata > Lepidosauria > Squamata > Lacertidae > Podarcis > Podarcis cretensis. The sequence continues at coordinate 25,006,367 of NC_137187.1, forward strand.
GAAGATGTCTCTCAATAATAAAACTGCCTTGCATAAAATTGAATGTTACTGAAGTATTAGCTGGACCGGCAGGAGGGGTGAAAAAAATGCTCCAATTACTATAAAGTCATTGAAGTGACAATTTCAGGACCAAGCATTTTCGTTTTTGCAAAAGAAGTGGCCTTAAAGGTAATGGCTGCGCAACCCCGGTGCCTTTCATCAATAAGCATTTGAGGAGCAGTCCTTGGCAGATTGCTTGAGCTGCTAACTGGGCTTCATCCATCAGGTGAAGTGTTGCATTTTTCAGCACGGCTCACTCTGCTCCAACCTCTCCCCCCGCCCTTTCCAAACAGTAAAATTATATTTGGATTATGCATGCTGTTGTAAAACTGTGGTAACTATACAAGTGATAATATAAAATTATTATCCAGCATGTTTTACTTCAATGGGATCTTTGTTTCAGTGGTTACCAACACCACTTTATTATGGTTATAAATATAAATAAAATATACTGTCGGTTGTTTTATAGTAGCATCTCTATTATTTCTCTAATTTGCTTGGGAAAGCTGTTGCTCTTGTCTTTGCGGCTTTTATTTATTTATTCAGATGCTGAAAGGTGTTTTTGAGGGGGGCGATTTTTTCTTTTTTAAAAAAAACACCTGGTTGGCCGGTTTTGGTTAAATTTGATGTTGTTGTTAATTCTGCGTCCAGTTTACGCCAGATGAAACCCCACCTGCCTGTGCCCTGTCTCAGCAGAGCGGTCCGTGCTCTGGTTATCTCCCGCTTGAATTACTGCAATGTGCTCTATGTGGGGCTACCTTTGAAGATGACTCGGAAACTACAACTAATCCAGAATGTGGCAGCTACACAGGTGACTGGGAGTGGCCACCAAGACCATATAACACCAGTCCTAAAAGACCTACACTGGCTGAGCACAATTCAGTGTGTTGGTGCTGACCTTTAAACAACCTCAGTCCTGTATACCTGAAGGAGCATCTCCAACTCCATTGTACAGCCCGGACATTGAGGTCATTTGAGGGGTAGATTATGTTTTCTGCTAAGAATTTCCTTCCTTCCTTCTTCTTTTCCAGTGTTCACATCAGACAATTCTGTTAACCTTTTACCCCACTATGGCCCTTGTAGCTGGTACTCAGAATAGCTTTGTCTTCAAGGAGTGATAAATCTTAAATTCCTTTGTTCTTTCAACCAGCATTTATACCAAATTATTTATTTCTGTATTCCACTGCTACATATACACCAAACTCCAACAGACTCAATTGTTGGTAATTCCTACTGCTTCCACTTTTGGGCTAAAAGAATCCTTGCTGCCATTGTTGCATACATAAAACAGTTTCTGATCCTTTCTCAGGATTTCTTCACCTACTATACCCAACAAAAATGCTTCTGGTTTTTTAACAAATGTACTTTCTTTAACTCATTATATATCATTTCCCAGTAAGCTTTTAATTTAATGCATGTCCACCACATGTGCTAGAAATTTCCCTTCTTTTCTTTACATTTCCTACATTCCTTATTTCTCATCCTTTACATTTTAGCAAGTTTAGTTGGTATTTTACGCGGGTGGCATAGGCATGTTATACGCAGGTGGGGCTGTGGTCTAAACCACTGAGCCTCTTGGGCTTGCCGATCAGAAGGTCGGCAGTTTGAATCCCCGCGACAGGGTGAGCTCCGTTTGCTCGGTCCCTGCTCCTGCCAACCTAGCAGTTCAAAAGCACAAAGTGCAAGTAGATAAATAGGTACCGCTCCGGCGAGAAGGTAAACGGCGTTTCCATGTGCTGCTCTGGTTTTGGTGTTCCGTTGTGCCAGAAGCGGCTCAGTCCTGCTGGCCACATAACCCGGAAAAACTGTGTGCGGACAAACGCTGGCTCCCTCGGCCTGTAAAGCAAGATGAGCACCACAACCCCAGTGTCATCTGCGACTAGACGTAACTGTCAGGGGTACTTTACTTTTACCTTTTACATCTGTACAGTCATACCTCAGGTTACAGATGCTGTGGGTTGCGTGATTTAGGGTTGCGCACTGCGCCAAACTCGGAAGTACCAGAACAGGTTACTTTGGGGGTTTGGCGCTTGCGCATGCGCAGAAGCACTAAATCACACTTTGCGCATGCACAGAAGTGCCAAATTGTGACCCACACATGTGCAGATGTTGGGTTGCGGACGCTGCGGGTTGCGAACATGCCTCCCACATGGATCGCGTTTGCAACCCGATCGTCCACTGTACATCGTTTTCATAACATTTTCTTTTGAAGCACTGCAGGCAGTAAATTTAATTCCTTCATTCCATAACTTTCCCCATGATTCTAACTGAATATTATAACCAAAACCCTTAGCCCATTTTATCATAACCAGTTTGACCTTTTCATCCTTTGTATGCCATGCGTTTCCCTGCCTTATCTCTGCTCCCAGGTCGGGGCTAGTTTGCAAAGAGAGACTCCATTGATTAGGTGCTGGTTGGCGAAGGGATGGACAGCTGCCCAGTCCACCCACATTATGCCCCTACACACGAGGACCCTTTATTTATTTATTTGGCCAATTTACTTCCCACGGTACATTAAGAGCTCACTGTTACAGCAGGCAGTTTGGCCATCATTGACACCCAGCCCAATCCATTGCAACTAAGTGCCACTGTATTCAGTGAGATGTATTCCACAGCAAACATTCATAGGATTTCATCCTTAGCTTATCTGTCATCAGCATGCTCACATTCCCATGGATTATCTCAGAGGTTGCAAGCAGATTGAGAACAGGCACGTTACCTTACTATATATTAACAGAGAATCACAGGGACTAGTCCCATCTTCAAATTTGAAACCAAATTTATGAGAACTTTGCTGGGTTGCATTTAGCTGTTTTAAAGCCCCCTTCATCCCCTCCTACATCTGGGAGAGCCTTTTTATTTTTTGGCTTATGAATATATTACTAGTTCCCCCTATGGCACCATCGCTTTGTTTTTACAATATTTTATATTACCATCCAATTAGTTCCACTGCACACAGCACCATTTGGTAAGTGAGAATTTTGCCTTCATTACATTTTCATTACATTTCCAATAGTCTCTTATGCAATGGAGAGGTGGTTTATAGTATGATCAAAAGCCTTAATGTACCACCTGTTCCGGGCTGTAATACTTGCCCTCTTCAATGGAATAAAGGTCACAGAGGGAATTCCTTTAAGCATCCAAGGGACAGAATTCATAAAGACAGTACCATGTACTGTAGATGATGTGAGGCACCCCTCCCATCAAATATCTCCTTTTCTCCTTTCCCATTTTTTCTTTTCTTGGAACATTGAAGCATCCAAGCTATGCAGCTTCATTTTTTACTCTGTGATTGTCTCATCTCCTTACATTTCTGCTGTGGAAAACAAATTCAGAAATAATAATGATAATAATAATAATTATGAATTTATACCACGTCCATATGGCTGAGTTTCCTCAGCCACTCTGGGTGATTCCCAACAGAATATGAATAATAAAGAAGCAACAACATTGAAAATAAAAAACTTCCCTAAAATGGAAAAGCATTTTTCTTTTAATAAAAAAATAACACTTGTGACCCAATAATTCCCATACTTTGTGTTGGGGTTAGGCTGAGACACTGTACAAGTGAAACGCAATCCAATGGCTATGAGACATTTGTGAAACACTACTTTGACCTCACCATCAGACCTTGAGTTTTCAGTCAATGGTCACAGAAATGCAAACAGAGGCATTATTTAAAATTAAGCTGTTTTTAAAAGCCTCTTTGGCTAGTGGTAAGTTCACACACAGAGAGAGAATGAGAATGTCTCCATTGACAAACATTTTGGTTTTCAAACGCCGTAAACCCACAAGTAAGTACTTCGGTTTTTGAACGCACCTCGGAAGTCAAACCAGAAACACGGCTTCCATATTGAGTTTTCCGTATTGACTTTTCCATTTTGAGGCTTCCACACTGAGTTTTCAGTTTTTGAATGTTTCGGAACTCAAACGGTCTTCTGGAACCACACACACACACACACACACACACACACACACACTTTTGTGTGTGTGTGTGTGTGTGTGTGTGTGTGTAATCATAAATTTCAGCTACTAAATATACTCAAACTCTCCACTCATAAAAATGCACTCATTTGCACGCACCAGTTCAGAATTTAAATAACAGAGCAATGCAATTTTTATTATTCATTTTAGTCGTGTTGTATAAATAAATGGACGCAGGTGGCGCTGTGGGTTAAAGCCTCAGCGCCTAGGGCTTGCCGATCGAAAGGTCGGCAGTTCGAATCCCTGCGGCGGGGTGCGCTCCCGCTGCTCGGTCCCAGCGCCTGCCAACCTAGCAGTTCGAAAGCACCTCCGGGTGCAAGTAGATAAATAGGGACCGCTTACCAGCGGGAAGGTAAACGGCGTTTCCGTGTGTGGCTCTGGCTCTGGCTCTGGCCAGAGCAGCGATGTCACGCTGGCCACGTGACCCGGAAGTGTCTCCGGACAGCGCTGGCCCCTGGCCTCTTAAGTGAGATGGGCGCACAACCCCAGAGTCTGTCAAGACTGGCCCGTACGGGCAGGGGTACCTTTACCTTTACCTATAAATAAATAGCTCATATAGGCAGCAATCCTACATACATTTAATTGAAATTAAGTCCCCCTGAACCGAATGGGGCCTACTTCAGACTAGACATGTATAGACTTCAAACATGACAGAAGCAGTACTTGGTCACGTCCGCACTGCTAGAACACTTTGTTCTTTGGGAACAGCAAGGTAGGTGTGTAGATCACAAAGGATGTTAACTGTGCCAGAAGCGATATCTGGTGGATGTAATCCCCAGGGATGATAGCATAGAAACCCTTCATTCACACTTAGCGACCTCACCCCCACTCAGAAAAGCCAACCCACACAGAAGCAGTTCCTACACAGGGGGCAGTCTCACTACCAGCACAGATTGATGGCATATGGATTCATGAAAGTAGGGTGTGGACAAATTATAATTATTTGAATCTCTTGTGGTGAGGAGAAGAAGAGGAGGAGGAGGAGGAGGAGGAGTAGTTTGGATTTGACATCCTGCTTTATCACTACCCAAAGGAGTCTCAAAGCGGCTAACATTCTCTTTTCCCTTCCTCCCTCACCACAAACACTCTGTGAGGTGAGTGAGGCTGAGAGACTTCAGAGAAGTGTGACTAGTCCAAGGTCACCCAGCAGCTGCATGTGGAGGAGCGGAGATGTGAACCCAGTTCACCAGATTACAAAGAGAAAGCTGGAAGAAGGCTGATCCCCAAAGAATTGATGCTTTTGAATTATGGTGCTGGAGGAGACTCTTGAGAGTCCCATGGACTGCAAGAAGATCAAACCTATCCATTCTGAATGAAATCAGCCCTGAGTGCTCACTGGAAGGACAGATCCTAAAGCTGAGTCTCCAAGACTTTGGCCACCTCATGAGAAGAGAAAACTCCCTGGAAAAGACCCTGATGTTGGGAAAGATGGAGGGCACAAGGAGAAGGGGACAACAGAGGACGAGATGGTTGGACAGTGTTCTTGAAGCTACTAACATGAGTTTGACCAAACTGCGGGAGGCAGTGGAAGACAGGAGTGCCTGGCATGCTCTGGTCCATGGGGTCATGAAGAGTTGGACACGACTACATGACTAAACAAGAACAAAATGTGGCAGATGCAGTCTCGATGCCCCCTTTGTCTATCTACATATTTATTGAGCTTGGGAAGAAAATAACAATCTTCTGATGTGTCTATTTTCCTTAGGAAGAATGAAATCCCCCCTCCACGCCCCCCCCCCAAAGAAAGACTGATGGGAGTTATATTACTAGTGTATCTAATTCTAGGTAAATCACTATATACAAAGTACAATATGAAGACAGGGACTTACACTATATTGTGGCACTTCAGAAAATAAGTGGCACTTAAGTACCTGAAAATTTATTTGGCTTAGACAAGGTATCTGAAACCTGCTATGATGTTTTCAGTTACTATTAAGAATTTATGGCAGGTTTGCAAACAGCAATAGACTCTTGGGTGAACTGCTGTTGTTGATTTAAAGCTCTGAGGGACCTTTCTGCATTATGACTGTCTTTTCCACTGACACATTTTAACCTCAAAGCATCAGCGCACTCAATGTTTCATTCATCTTTTGGGGATTAATATTGGAGATTACCTATCTCAAGTGGTTCAGCTCACCGCACTGTAAAGTTCTCTCAACTCACCCAAAACTCTGCAGATCAAAGGTAAAGGTAAAGGTACCCCTGCCCGTACGGGCCAGTCTTGACAGACTCTGGGGTTATGCGCCCATCTCACTTAAGAGGCCAGGGGCCAGCGCTGTCCGGAGACACTTCCGGGTCACGTGGCCAGCGTGACATCGCTGCTCTGGCCAGAGCCAGAGCCAGAGCCGCACACGGAAACGCCGTTTACCTTCCCGCTGGTAAGCGATCCCTATTTATCTACTTGCACCCGGAGGTGCTTTCGAACTGCTAGGTTGGCAGGCGCTGGGCCCGAGCAGCGGGAGCGCACCCTGCCGCAGGGATTTGAACCGCCGACCTTTCGATCGGCAAGCCCTAGGCGCTGAGGCTTTAACCCACAGCGCCACCTGCGTCCTCCTGCAGATCAAAAGTTTGTGGCTAAAAAATAAATAAATAAATCAACCATCCCCCACTCTCCTCAAAGCAGTACAGTGCTACCTCGGTTTAAGAACAGCCCGGTTTATGAAATATTCGGTTTACAAACTCCGCAAAACCAGAAGTAGTGTTCCGGTTAGCAAACATTACCTCAGTCTAAGAACGGAAGCAGAATGGTGGAAGGGCACCAGCGGTGGGAGGCCTCATTAGGGAAAGTGTGCCTCGGTTTAAGAACAGTTTCGGTTTAAGAACAGACTTCCAGAATGGATTAAGTTCTTAAACAGATCTACCACTGTACTAAAGGTAGGTAAATGTAAGGTAGAGTCTTGCTTCAGGCTGAGAGCACCTGTATTTGTCCGCAGAAAGCGTTTCTGGGTCATGTGGCCAGCATGTCTAAACCGCTTCTGGTGCAACGGAACATCGTGGTTTCTAAAATGTGTAGTTTCAGCTACACAGTGGCAGAGCTTCATGCTCCAGCACCGGGGGGCAGAGAGCAGGCGGGGGTGTGGCTGGTGTGTGTCCCACGGGTGTGGCACACCGCCCACAGGGGCATGGCACGCATCCTGGGGGCGTGGTGTGCCTTCGGGGGCATGGTGCCCAGTGCGGGGGCATGATGCCCACTATGGCACCCCACCGGGATCGTGCTGTCAGGGGGCAGTGCACTCCCCCTGTCCTCCTCTTCCTCCGTCAGTGCATCTATATACTAGATATGACATCTTGGTGTCTTCGTTTTGTCTTTTTTTTGTTTTTTTGGCATCAGATGTCAAGGAGATAAAGAACTACACAACTTTTAGAAGACATCTGAAGGCAGCCCTGCATCAGGAAGTTTTTGATTTTTGATACTGTATTTTATTTTTTATTTTATTTTTAGAAACTGCACAGAGTGGCTGGGACAACCCAGCCAGATGGGTGGGGTATAAATATTACTATTACTATTACTATTACTACTACTACTACTACTACTACTACTACTACTTACTACTACTACAAGTGGTATTGCAGTACCTGCTGGTGATATGTTCTTCCCATCTGGTCCTTTTAATGCAAGAAGTTAATTCTTTATTGCATCACATCTGCCTTTATAATTAGATACTCATAGCTTTGTTATTTAAAGCTGGGCATTTCCTACAAGTTTATAAGGAAACTGAGCTAATATTATCCAAAAAGAAAGCAAGTAATGCAATGGTAATAGTCTTACTCCCTTACTCTTTCTTTTTTTCCTTCCCAAAAGCTGAAAATCTAAACTGAACAATTGTAAAAGCTTTCAAGTTAATCTGGTTACTTGCCTTGATCTGCTAAAGAATTTGTGTTAATCTGTCTATATTTAGGACAATTTAGCGGTCTTTGATCCTTTACTTAATGAGGGAAGATTTCAGAGTCTGAGTGCTCTGCTGCTTGTGCCACTTGATGTCAATGAGGCAGAGCTGAGAAGCATTTGGGGGATGTATTGTCAGTCAAATCTTTCCAGCCACTGATCATCCATCAATGAAGACACTGAGATTGTTCAAAGATCCACATTTGCTGCATTGGGAAAGTGAAACGGATGCCTGCAATTGAATTTCTTGCTTACTTAGGTGTTTGAGCACGAAAAGGGCTATGGATTTTGTAGGCTGTGTCCTCTCTTTTAAACGAGAGATGCTCAACATTTGCCTGGAAGTACCGCACTAAAGAAACTGACCAAGTCAATGTGAGTTTCATGTCCTGCTGCCAGGACCTGCCAATTCCCAACACAGTCATACCTTGGGTTGCAGACGCTTCAGGTTAAATGTTTTCAGGTTGAGCACTGCACTGAACCTGGAAGTACTGAAACGGGTTACTTCTGGGTTTCGGCACTTGCACATGCGCAGAAGCGCCAAATCATGACCAGTGCGTGCACAGACCCAGCACTGCGGGTTGCGAACGCTGGGGATTGCAAACGTGCCTTCTGCACAGATCACATTCGTAAACTGAGCGTCCACTGTATTCTAATAGGAGGATCCTTCTTGAATCATCATTCTTCCATGGTTCTCAGCATGGATCAAAATCAGCAAGAGACATGGCACCTGGGCAGAATCCTGAGACCATATCCCAGGAGCCTGCCCAGTCAGGTGTGGCTGGATTCCCTCCTCCTGCTGGACCCCTCAATTACCACCATTGATTATTACAATGATGCAAATTATTTTGGATCCAGTTTACAAGTCTGGCTTACAAGAAAAAAAATGTGTCAAGATCAGGCCCCCAATACTATACCATGAAGGATGAGCAAACCCTAAACCTGGCCTGGTAGCATGTTGACAGGTAGTGCAACTCCTTTAAAAGTGGTGTTGGGTGCTCACAGTAAACTGCCACAGTCAGCCACTGAACAGTGGTTCAGCTTCTTAAGGGCAGCCAGGGAAGCTGGTAAAATGGTAAAAGGCACTCCTAGGCACTGTGGTCACCTGGGCCTCCTGCTTGGCAGGAGACAGAAGGGGAGGAGTGAGGCAGCCATTCGCAGGGAAACCAAAATGCTTGTTTAGAAAGTTATTGTACTACCAACCTTACTGTATGCTTGTGAAACATGGATCACTTATAAATGCCATCTCCAACTCCTCGAAAGATTCCATCAACGGTGTCTGCAAAAATTTTTACACATCACTTGGGAAGACAGGCAAACTAATATCAGTGTACTGGAAGAAGCAAAGATCACCAGTGTCGAAGCAACGATTCTTCAACATCAACTTCATTGGACTGGTCATGTTGTGTGGATGCCTGATTATTATCTTCCAAAGCAACTACTCTATTCCAAACTTAAAAATGGAAAGCGCCATGCTGGTGGTCAACAAAAGAGGTTTAAAGACTGTCTCAAGGCAAATTTTAAAAATGTAGCGTAAACACTGACAACTGGGAAATACTGGCCTGCGAGCACTCCAGTTGGAGAACAGCTTTTACCAAAGGTGTCATGGGCTTTGAAGACACTAAAACTCACGCTTGGCAAATCCACATGGTGATCAACTCCCGCCCGGAAACCATGTCCTCACTATGGAAGGACGTGTGGATTCAGAATTGGCCTCCACAGTCACTTACGGACTCATTGTTAAAACCATGTTTATGGAAGACAATCTTACTCGGCTACGAGTGATCTCCAAAGAAGAAGAAGAAGTGCTAGCTGCAGCTTCTTAAGGGCAGCCACGGATGGTCATGGCAGCTGCACCAACTGAAGCTGGTAAAAGGCACTCCTAGGAACTGTGGTCACCTAGGCCTCCGGCAACAATGATGGCTCAAGGAGCAACCCCCCCCCCCCCCCCGATTATGCACCTGCTCCTTCAGGGGAAATATTAACTCATCGTGTATCTAGGTGGTCCTTTCCTTCAATATCAGGGTAGTCCTTTTCAGAAGCAGCTTTATTCTTTGAGAGCTTCTGGCACTACCCACACGTGCAGCATCACATATAACACACCCTGGATCTCCCCGATGGTCAGCTCAAATCATCCATGAATGGCAAGGGTCAAGTGGGTATTTGCAAAGATCTGCAAAGATCTTGTCCCCAGCCTCAAACTGGGGAACTGTGGGAAACTGGTCCCACAAATCTGACCAGACAGTGCATTGGGGATCTTCTTTGGACCTTGGGCGAGTCACACTTCTCTGAAGTCTCTCAGCCCCACTCACCTCACAGAGTGTTCGTTGTGGGGGAGGAAGGGAAAGGAGAATGCTAGCCGCTTTGAGACTCCTTCGGGTAGTGATAAAGTGGGATATCAAATCCAAACTCTTCTTCTTCTTTGGACCTGAGTCACTGAGTCACTTTCCCCCAAGGTGGCTGAGGCACTTCCTTTTTCCTTTCCCTTTCAGTTGAGGGTGTCACTGAGAACTGCAAAGGCATTCTCTCCTAGACTTTGGCAGCTATCCCTTCAAGACAAAACAGTGACCTTGAGGCCAGGGGCATCCTGTATGGACTCAAAATTGAGGAGTTCTGCTATCTGGCAACAAGGCTGAGTACATAAACCCTGTTACTGCTGGAAGTCCTTATTTAACATCCTCTAGGAACCTGCTGCTATCTTCTGGACAGCTCCTCTGCTGCCCAGCAAGCTACCTTCTGATGGCTGACACGGCTGGACAGCTTGCTTTCATTTCCTCGAAGGTTGAATTGAGACACCCCTTGAGTACCTGATTAACACATCGATCCAGCTCCCTGTTCAGCCATGGAGTTTATTGGATACCCTCAGGCAAATCACTGTCTCTCAGCCAAAGGTATCTCATAGGAATATTGAGATGAGAAAATTGGCTATCCAGAATATGTTGCCTTGATCTCCTTGCAAGAAGACAGGGCTGCAGTGATGGCCAGGCACTCCTTCCTGTCTCCACAGTCTGATCTACCAAATGTCTGATAAATAATCAATTTCTTTCCAGATTAATTACAAATGGGACTGGCTTCTTGGCTGTTTTGCATGTCCAGTGACTGTGGGAGGCAAAAGAGTTGGCCTGGATTGAGCTTTGCATGTGTTCCATCAAGGCAGTTGTTATCGCAGAATTGTTGAATTGTAGAATTGGAAGAGGCCACGAGGGTCATCAAGTCCAACTGGCTGCGATGCAGGAATCTTTTGCCCACCGTGGGTCTTGAACTCTTGACACTGAGATTAAGAGTCTCATGCTCTACCGAGTGAGCTATCCCAGACATCATTGATAAAAACCACAGCCAATGGGATTAAGCCACAGCATGAGCAAAATGAGTCACTCTGAGGACAGGGGGGGGGGGCAAAGAAAAAGGGAATCAGTGCTGGGGAAAATAGCACTGAGACAACACAAACATTGTTTTGACACAGACAAAGATGAGCACAAAACGAGGTAAGTAGTTTTGACTCATCCCTTCTTTAGCACACAAAGGCACTATTGGAAGAAGAAGAAAAAGCACCAGATGCTAAATTACTGGAATTATGGTTGCTGTCTTTCTAAATCTGCCTTTTTAATGGGAAAAAGCAGCCTCGATTTGCATTTTGCACAGATTTCTGATATTCACTCCCTCTCTCACACAAACTCCTTTGCTCCCGCTTAAGATGCATGCTGGAAAAAGGTAATCAGAGGAGCAACCAAGCATCGTTTTTCAAATGCTGAGGCAGTGAGGCGGGCAACACCTCCTGCACTGAAGTGGAGCCAGGATCAGGGAAATTAACAGTGCCATCTCACAGCTCTGAATGCACATGTAAAAACCCTCTGTGTGCTTTATGGCAGATGCAGCATTATCCAGCAGAACAATAATAACAATAATAATCACTATTAAGCTAGCCGTAGCGAAGTGCATAATCTAGAAAATTAGAACGTCAAGAGAAGGTAAAGCATACTTGAAGGTGCATGGAGGGTTGACCAGCTCTGATTTGTTACTGAAGATCATTACAGATTCCCCAGTTTACCTCCTTGCTTTTTCGCTGTGCCTTGCCATCTTTTGTCTCCTGTCCAAAACAGCTTCAGCAGTAATAGTAATAGCAATAGTAATAGTAATAGTAGTAGTAGTAGTAGTAATAATAATAATAATAATAATAATAATAATAATAATAATTTAAAAGCATTGGTTTAGCTGTTTCCATGGACTAACCAGTTGGCCCTGAGCAAGCCACCATGTCAGGCTTCGCAGAATCAGATCTCTCCCTTTCAGACCTTTCCCATTGGTGGGGTCTGCGTTGCCCCCGGGAAGGAGGAAGGGAGTCAAGAGACACCGAGGTTGGTTCAGAGAAAGAGTTTATTATTTCTGCTCTCCGGAACAGCAGAAATGCACTGCGTGATCGGTTCACACCAAGCACAAAGAAAGAGAAATTTCATACAGTATATATCCCCTCCAGGCACCCTTCTCCCCCTTCCCCAGGAATCCGGCCTCATGAGCATGTACACGTAAGTTGACATCCTTGAGCATCCTTGAGCATAAACAGATATCCCTGTTCCTGTGTGCTTATCTTGGGTCAAGAAGGTCACCCAACTATAGGGGTACTCCTGGTACCATCTCCGGGAGCGGGGGCTGACAGGCCTGACAGGCAAGGTCTGTAGTCAGGATATTTGCAACCTACAAGATAAGACCCAGATCTTCCATCCCATCTCCACTCGGAACTGACAAGGCCATCCATCATTAAGCCTTCATGGACTGATAAGGGATTTTAGCTAATGGATCCTTGAGGAAGGAATTTGGGAGTTATTGGGGCCAGATTTGGGTAGCTCTGCGTTCAGGCTTGGGTAGCCTGTCCCTTCATTAGTAATTAAGCAGATCAAACGAAAGGCATGTCCTTACCAGATAAGTTCTTTAATAATCACAGTGAGAGACAAAGGAAGGCATAGCATGCAAAAAATGGTGTTGCTCCCAGTAAAAGTTCACCCCTCTCCGTCCCCATTAATCTACATCACTCCTGTCAGTATTTCATTTTCCATTGTTGGATCATATGATCCTGTGTTTACTTTTCTGTACTGTTGTGAGTATGGGAACGGAAGTAAGTCTGTGAGAACTTCCGCTCTTTGTTCTCTCACTCTCTTCTGAGAGACTGTCTGTGTGAGAAGACGCAGCTTCCAGCTTGTCGTGATGCTTTTGTTTTATTTTGCTGTAAATAAAGACTCCAATGCTTTATTTCTGACACAACCACATGTTTTGCTGAACTCTGCTATGTGTGCTCTCATCTCAGGATGTGGGTCACAGTGTCTATGGCTGAAGAATGTCCTGTGATTGGCTACGGAGCCCAGATTGTGCTCTCAACTCCTGCGTCGGGTAATCTGAGCTTGTTGCCATTACGCTTTCTACGCCAGTGTGGTGTAGTAATTAAGAGCAGTGGACTTGTAATCTGGTGAACCGGGTTCGATTCCCCGCTCCTCCACATGCAACTGCTGGGTGACCTTGGGCTAGTCACACTTCTCTCAGCCTCACTCACCTCACAGAGTGTTTGTTGTGGGGGAGGAAGGGAAAAGGAGATTGTTAGCCACTTTGAGACTCCTTAGGGTAGGATAAAGCAGGATATCAAATCCAAACTCCTCTTCTTCTTCCATCACTTTCCAAGCCCACCTAGTCTTAGGGGGAGGGGTGGGGGCTTCAGGAATGATGTCCAAGGACACTGAATCAGCCAGCTGTCGCTCTCTTATTGTATGATTTTATAGCTGCTCCTCACCCAGTATTTCCCAGCTTTCTCCTTCTGGACTATGCCCTTCTGCAAACCACTGTTCTAAATCAATACTGTCCTCCTGTCCTTGGGAAAGTTCGGAGGAAAAAGGTGGGGATGGCTCCCACCATTTCTCCTTAGTCCAGCCCCTGACACACCATCTCTTCGGCTCAGTCCCACATCATTGCCCCCCTGTCTACAATGAGGTTGCCAATGCACCACACAAGCTTTTTGCAAGACTTTCTGAGCCACCCCCCCCCCACATTTGGGAACTGCAAATGGTTCAAAATGCTGCAGCCGGACTGCTGATGGGTGTGTGTTACAGTGGACATGGGATTCGCTTGTAGCAACAATGGTTTATGAGTGCAATTCAAAATTCTGGTTCTGACCTTAAAATAATATTAGCCTAATAATAATAATAATAATAATAATAATAATAATAATAATAGTAATAGTAATAATAGTAATAATAATAATAATAATAATAATAATAATAATAATAATAATTTTATTTGTGCCTCGCCCATCTGACCGGGTTGCCCCAGCCACTCTGGGCTGCTCCCAACAAATAGAAAAGCATAATAAAACATCAAACATTAACATTTCCCCTATGCAGGGCTGCCTTCAGATGTCTTCTAAAAGTCGTGTAGTTCTTTATCTCCCTGGCATCTGATGGGAGGGCATTCCACAGGGTGGGCACCACTGCCGAGAAGGCCCTCTGCCTGATTCCCTGTAACCTCACTTTTCGTAGGGAGGGAACTACCAGAAGGCCCTTGGAGGAGGACCTCAGTGTCCAGGCTGAATGATGGGGGTGGAGATGCTCCTTCATGAACCTGCCCAAGCATTAAAATCTGAAAATGGGCCATCCTGTTAATGTACTTATTCATTTATACTTACATTTATATCCCTATAAAGAGCCCAAGGTAGGATACATGGTTCTTCTCCTCTCCACTTTATCTTCACAACCACCCTGCAAAGTAGGTTAGGCTGAGAGAATGGGAATGGGCCTAGTTCACCCAAAAAGCTTCATAGCTGAGTGGAAATTTGAACCCTGGTTTCTCAGGTCACAGTCTGGCACTCAAACCACTACACTACACTACACTGCCTCTCTGTGGCACTACCTTTTCAGTGGCTGCAGAAAGACTTTTGGAATTCCCTTCTCAGGAGGTTCACCTTATCCCCTCTGTGGTGACTTTTCTTTAGGTTGGCTGATTTTAAAGGCATACATTACGCTTCTGATAGATGTGATTATCTCTGATTTTTGTGTGTGCTGTTTACTTTGGTGTGTGTGTGTTTGTGTGTGTGTGTTTTTATGGTACATCTCTAGTTTGATCTGTTTTCCTTTTATTTCCAGACAACTGAGAAACGCTCTGTTGGAAAGGCAGGATCTAAATATTCTTAATAGCTAACTAATTAGATAGCTAAATAACTCATTGGAGTGCTCTGAACATTCAAGGAAAGTGCACTATAAATAGTGGGCACTGTTGCCATTATTTCTTTCTTAGGACAATCTTGGTTGGATGTTCTTTCTCCTAACATGTTGGGGAAAGTCGCTACAAAGCACTAAAATATTCATAGTTTCTCAGATTTTGTGAATATAACAGCCAAGGTTAATGACAGGCAGACAGGTTTAAATAGAAATAGTCTTCAGTCCTGACAAACTGGCACATAGCAGTTTAATTTTCGACCGATTCAGGAAGGGATTTCCACGTAACTTCATACAAGGTGCTTCCCCGTCCTGACTTTGAGTTTTTGAAGCACCTTGCACTTGGTGTTATTGTGATGTCGGTTGATTGACAGGTGGGTGGCCTCAACCATCTGTCAAATTGTGCTTGCCGGACAAATCTTGGTAAGGATCTGGTCTATGGTTTACAAGGAGATTATCATTCTTTAAAGCTGTAGATAGTCGTGCATAAAAATCTTTATACTGCATATTTTGGGTAAGTAAAACTCTGCATTAAGAAGCATTTCATTTGTTCCAAATGTTCACCATTTCTCTTGGGGGTGGGAGTTATTAGAGAAATAAACGGAAAAAGTGGATCTTCTTTCCTTCCTCCCTCCCTCCCGCTCTCTCTCTCTCTCTCTCTCTCTCTGGTCTTTCATGCAAGGTCTTCATATCTCCAGTTGCAACAAATTTAGCACAAGGTCATCAAAATCATGGAAACTTTCCTCATTTACATTAGTTCCTTTTGCACACTCTTTATTTAGTACTCCTATCAAGTCACTGCAAAAAAAAAAAAAATCTGCTGGTAGTTAATGAAAATAACCAGCTCCTCCTTTCCTATTACTTATTTTTACAGTGCTTTCCATTTTTCTCCTTACCAGATTGCTTACGCTGTTAAAAGCTTTCTACTTATCACCGACACAGTTATTTATGTTGCCACTTAGCCATGGTGGCCTCTGATGCCTTTTTTTGGTTTGTTTTTACACGGCTGAACTTTCCTAAGATCTATTTGAATATGTACTCTTCTTTTTCTTTCACTTCCTTGACTGCCAGCGCAGTAGGCAACCTGGAAGTTGCCTCGTAACTGTTCAAAAATAAACAATTTACTATAACGTAAACCCAAATATGGGACGCAGGTGGCGCTGTGGGTTAAAGCCTCAGCGCCTAGGACTTGCCGATCGAAAGGTCGGCGGTTCGAATCCCTGCGGCGGGGTGCGCTCCCGCTGCTCGGTCCCAGCGCCTGCCAACCTAGCAGTTCGAAAGCACCTCCGGGTGCAAGTAGATAAATAGGGACCGCTTACCAGCGGGAAGGTAAACGGCGTTTCCGTGTGCGGCTCTGGCTCGCCAGAGCAGCGATGTCA
Organism: Podarcis cretensis; assembly: GCF_951804945.1. Lineage (NCBI taxonomy): Eukaryota > Metazoa > Chordata > Lepidosauria > Squamata > Lacertidae > Podarcis > Podarcis cretensis. Next base: position 25,022,845 of record NC_137187.1, read on the forward strand.
CGCTGGCCACGTGACCCGGAAGTGTCTCCGGACAGCGCTGGCCCCTGGCCTCTTAAGTGAGATGGGCGCACAACCCCAGAGTCTGTCAAGACTGGCCCGTACGGGCAGGGGTACCTTTACCTTTACCTTTTTAAACCCAAATGGATTCTGAAGAGCAAGTTGCCAAGGAGATTCTCTCCTCCACTATAGTTCAGTAACAGGGCACAGGGCACAGACCCCCAAATATCTGAAAGGTGGCACATACAGACCTTCCCTTCCTGTAGAACGTCTTGGCAGGATTTGATGGTGCCAGTCACTTGACCTCTGGTCAGTTGCATTGGTGCTATTTATCTGATCCAGATGAGGAAGGAGTGAAGAGATAAGAAGCTTGCAAGAGCACCAGATTGAGTCTGCCACTGCACTTGCACTGCCTTTCGTCGGTGATCCCTCATAGCGGAGTAAGATTGTCTTCCATAAACAAGGTTTTAACAATGAGCCCGTAAGTGACTGTGGAGGCCAATTCTGGATCCACACATCCTGCAACAGTGGGGACATTGGTTTCCGGGTGGGAGTTGATCACGGTGTGGATTTGCCAAGCGTGCCTTCCTCTTAGCACGTTTCTCCCTTTCGTCCTGAGTTCAAGCATCTTCAAAGCCCATGACACCTTTGGTAAAGGCTGTTTTCCAACTGGAGAGCTTGCAGGCCAGTGTTTCCCACTTGCCAGTATTTAACTACATTTTATTAGATTTGCCTTGAGAAAGTCTTTAAACCTCTGTTGTTGACCACCAGCATGACGCTTTCCATTTTTAACTTTGGAATAGAGTAGTTGCTTTGGAAGACAATGATCAGGCATCCGCACAACATGACCAGTCCAACAAAGTTGATGTTGAAGATCGTTGCTTCAACACTGGTGATCTTTGCTTCTTCCAGTACACTGGCATTAGTTCGCCTGTCTTCCCAAGTGATGTGTACAAATTTTTGGAGACACCATTGATGGAATCTTTCGAGGAATTGGAGATGGCGTTTATAAGTGGTCCACGTTTCACAAGCATACAGTAAGGTTGGTAGCACAATAGCTTTCTAAACAAGCATTTTGGTTTCCCTGCAAATGGCTGCCTCACTCCTCCCCATCTGTCTCCTGCCAAGCGTCAGCACCACACCAAACCTCTGAGGAGATGGAACTACCAAGAGGGTCCTCTCTGCTGATATTAACGCCTGGGAGGGCATGTAAGGAAGGAGGCAGTCTTTCAGATATCTGTGGCCTAAGTCATTTAGGGCTTTAAGGTAAAGGTAAAGGTACCCCTGCCCGTACGGGCCAGTCTTGACAGACTCTGGGGTTGTGCGCCCATCTCACTTAAGAGGCCAGGGGCCAGCGCTGTCCGGAGACACTTCCGGGTCACGTGGCCAGCGTGACAAAGCTGCATCTGGCGAGCCAGAGCCGCACACGGAAACGCCGTTTACCTTCCCGCTGGTAAGCGGTCCCTATTTATCTACTTGCACCCGGAGGTGCTTTCGAACTGCTAGGTTGGCAGGCGCTGGGACCGAGCAGCGGGAGCGCACCCCGCCGCAGGGATTCGAACCGCTGACCTTTCGATCGGCAAGCCCTAGGCGCTGAGGCTTTAACCCACAGCGCCACCTGCGTCCCCCATTTAGGGCTTTAGACACTATTAATTTTCACTTATTGTAAGCTGCCTGGTTATCTGGCAGGAATGTATTTAAATAAGCAAATGGATAAATAAATGTTATCATGGGACATTTTTCAGGGTTTGGACACAGTCACAGTGCCTATAACTATGAGTGAACACCAGTAATGAGAGCTGAGAATGGACTACTCATGTATAAAGAGCCACTGTCTTTTTGAGAACTGCCCACCAACATTTCTTGCCTCGTTCAAAGTGTTATTCTCCAATGGTTGGGAATCTGAGGTGAGATACCCATGCAGTAGAAGCTGTCCCCAGTTCCAGTCACCACACAAAAGCTTTGCAGATACAGTGGTACCTCGGGTTACAGATGTTTCAGGTTACAGATACTTCAGGTTACAGACTCCACTAACCCAGAAATAGTACCTTGGGTTAAGAACTTTGCTTCAGGATGAAAACAGAAATTGTGTGGCGGCAGCGGGAAGCCCCATTAGCTAAAGTGGTACCTCAGGTTAAGAACAGTTTCAGGTTAAGAACAGATCTCCAGAACGAATTAAGTTCTTAACCTGAGGCACTACTGTACAAATATAGATATATACAAATAGAAAGCATTTCTAACCCACCAACAGCATACAAATCAATCTGGCTAACCTGTTATAAAAACACACACATCCCACTCACACACAAAAACCAATTTTCACTATAGCCAGTCAAAGACAACCAACCACACCCTAGACCACCCCCAACCTCTCTCACCACCAAAGGAATACGAGCGAATAGTAAAGAGAACCCACACATGACACTGACACAAAACCCCATGCATACACTAGGTAGAATAGAAGCTTTGCCACCCTATCCCACCCCACTCACCATTCCCCCCCACACCTCTCCCCCCTTTCCTTCCTAATGTAACACTAATGTCTCACAACAAATGAAACTGATCTTTAGAAAACACAACTGGGGGAAAAAAGAGACATTGCACATACTTTTGTAAACAAAGAAACCTTTAATAAAAATATTAAATATATATATATATATTAGAAAGCATTTATGTTGCTCCAGCAATTCAAGGTGTAACACAGATTCTGGTTTGCAAAACGTGGGTGGAGAGTGGTTGTTTTTCCCTGTTTTATAATCCTAGTACCTGGGTTATCCAAATGTGTTGAATAGTGGAAGCTTCAGAACATGGAAACATTTCCTTGCACAGTCTGTCGTTAAAAGGCCATGGAATTTTCTTCCACAAAATGAGGAGACGGCCACCAGTTTAGATGGCTTCAAAGGGGGATTCGATAAATTCATGGGCGATAAGGTTCCTAATGAAATGAAGGGACGCAGGTGGCGCTGTGGGTTAAAGCCTCAGCGCCTAGGGCTTGCCGATCGAAAGGTCGGCGGTTCGAATCCCTGCGGCGGGGTGCGCTCCCGCTGCTCGGTCCCAGCGCCTGCCAACCTAGCAGTTCGAAAGCACCTCCGGGTGCAAGTAGATAAATAGGGACCGCTTACCAGCGGGAAGGTAAACGGCGTTTCCGTGTGCGGCTCTGGCTCGCCAGATGCAGCTTTGTCACGTTGGCCACATGACCCGGAAGTGTCTCCGGACAGCGCTGGCCCCTGGCCTCTTAAGTGAGATGGGCGCACAACCCCAGAGTCTGTCAAGACTGGCCCGTACGGGCAGGGGTACCTTTACCTTTACCTTTTAAGGTTCCTAATGGCTGCTCTCATGATGCCTCTATGCTACTGCCAGAGACAGAGGCAATTCAACTCTGATTAACAGTTGCTGAGGAACAACAGCTGGAGAGAGCTACTGTCCTCATGCCCTCTTTGTGGGCTTCCCAGAAGGCCACTGAGGAAAATGGGCTGCTCAACACGACAGGCCTTTGCTCTGATTCTTCAGGACTCTCCTGGGACCTATTAATGAAATAAATTAAGACTGGACCCACATCAGAGTTTTTCGATCTGATCCAGGAACATTCTTTGACTCACTCCTTTGTTGTTCTTCATTTAAAAACAAAAGAAAACCTTAGTTTGAGTTTAGCTGCTTCATCAGTGGCAAATCTTTTTAACCTCTCCAAGAGAAGGGGGTGGGGACTATTAAAACAAAGTGGGGGAAATGAAACAACAGGTTCCATAGTACTTACCGCTCCATTAACTTGTGTGTAGTTTTGCTCAAAACACTGTAGGAAACCACCAAATCCTATCAAGGGGTGGATTGCATATTTTGTGCTGGGGGCAAGGGAGCAGGGGGGCGATTCAAAGAATCCGGGGGAGATTGTTTTAAGGGAAAAAACCCATAGGGGTTGTGAATCTGCACAGTGTTCCCTGAGTTCCTGATACATTCTTTAAAAAGTATTTGATCAAATGCTAGAATTCCGTAATCTGTCTCCTAATGCTCATAAGCTTTGCAGCAATAAACTTTCCTAAATGCTAAGTTTCAGAAAATGCTGTGCAGGCAGATGGCAAATATGTGCCTAAAGTCTATCCCAAAGCTGCAAACATTGCCATCTGCTCCGGCACTGATCTCCCCGTTGCTAGTCCATTGACAATGTTTAGACTGCTTTGGAAATTTGATCCCATGTTATAGTTTCATGCCCATGTCTCCGATTGCGCACAAAAACACCAGCAGACTGAAGCTTTCTCTACCCCTTTCTCGAGGCATCAATGGCTAGATTGGCCGTTTTATAACACAGGGGATTGGCTTCAGCTCCAGATGGAGCAAATGTGCTGCAGCGAAAGGAGCTTCATCGCTGTTCTCTGGGAAAAACCACCCAAATAACTCTGTTGATCTTGATACCCATTCTGCAGACAGCCGGACTGAGGCTGGAACTAGCCATTATGCCTTCCAGTACCAAAATCTGGTGGTGAGTGCTAGCAGAAATGGAGTCACAGTAGGTTCCACTGAGAAACAATAAATCAAGCAGACATGGGAATTTTAAAGGTTAGCAGAAATAATAATAATAATATATTGTTGTTGCTGTTGTTGTTTTTGGGCTGGAGTATTGTTGAGAGATCTGTTGCTGCTATTGATATTATTGATATTATTGTTATATCTTTATTATTAGATCTTGTGATTTACAGTGGTACCTCGGGTTACAGACTCCGCTAACCCAGAAATAGTACCTCGGGTTAAGAACTTTGTTTCAGGATGAGAGCAGAAATTGTGCTCTGGCAGCGCGGCGGCAGCGGGAGCCCCATTACCTAAAGTGGTGCTTCAGGTTAAGAACAGTTTCAGGTTAAGAACGGACCTCCGGAACGAATTAAGTACGTAACTAGAGGTACCACTGTATGTGGAAATTGTTTCCATTAGGTTGTGTACTTTTTGATGTGTTTTATTTATTGTTTATGACTTTTGGTATGTTTGTAATTATGTAAATCTTGTCATGTTGTAAGCTGCCTTGAGCATAGTTTCAACTATGGAAAGACGGCATACAAATAAAATGATGATGATGATAAGGGCCACTTCCCTAAAAAAAATAAAATCAAGTGAGGACTGAGTATAATCAGTAGCCACAGACTTTTGAGTGTCAGCTTGGAAAGAGAGTAACAGAATAGAGCATCATAGAGGGCATTGTTTCAATTTCCACTTCTGCACCCTCTGTGACATTGTAAGATGCTATGAGTTTACCTCCAGATTGTGCAACACACCGTCTTGGACTATTAAAATTTCTTGGGTAGGCCCTGACTATTGATCAACTATTGTCCTCCAAGTAATACCAGGAGTATTGTCCCACCCCACCCCACCTTGGATAGCCAACCCAGATGGTGAAATATTAGAACGGTACACGAGGAGCTAATTAAATTTTACTTGCTCTGCGAAAACGTGAGATCACACACAGACGTAAATGTGGAAGCCATTAGAGCTCTCTTTGTTGTTTTGGACTCCTCTTCCTGAACAACTGCATGGTGGAGTGTCCCAATGTGTCCCTGTGTGTTTCTCTGTGTGTCCCCCTTCTCCCCTGCTGTAAATCTTTTCACTTGGTACATAGGCTCCTCCCTCCTCATGGAAGTATTTTTGCATAGGTATATTGCAAACATATTATGGGCTGGAGGCAGAGTTTGCTGATACAATACTACTTTATGATTAGGTCAGTATGCTTTTTATTTTTTATCTTTTTTATAATTGATGTTCTGTAATGTGTTTTTAATGTTATACACTGCCCTGGCGGTATATAAATTGAATTACCGTACTTTTCTGCCTATAAGACACCCCCATGCATAAGACTATTTGGGGGGACTCAAACTTAAGAAAATCGGGGGAGATGGCACAGAGTTGTTGAGCTTTTTTGTGTGGGGATTACCTGGGGTTGTCGAGCTTTTTTGGGGGGAGTTGCCTAACAACGCATGCATGCATCGCAAAATCCAGCTCCCATCTGCCCCATCGCTGGAGCATCAGCCAACCAACAACACCCATTGACGCAGCAACCAATAACATGCACAATAACTGCTGACAACTGTTGCAGGAACCAATCAAAAACGTCCCCCCTAGTCACTATCCACGTATAAGATGATTTTTAAAGAGGAAAACATAGTCTTATACAGTGGTACCTTGGGTTACATACGCTTCAGGTTACAGACTCCGCTAACCCAGAAATAGTGCTTCAGGTTAAGAACTTTGCTTCAGGATTAGAACAGAAATCGGTCTCCGGCAGCGCGGCGGCAGCAGGAGGCCCCATTAGCTAAAGTGGTGCTTCAGGTTAAGAACAGTTTCAGGTTAAGAAGAGACATCTGGAACGAATTAAGTACTTAACCTGAGGTACCACTGTACATGGAAAAGTACATTATTATTATTATTATTATTATTATTATTATTATTATTATTATTACTTTCCCCACACATTATGTACGTCCATTCTTACATCTGCATCCATGGGTATTAAGAAGAACCTCTATTTTTAAGTGCTTTGTAAACCAAGTGGGTGTGTGTGTGTGAATATTTGTTAACAACTGTTTGGGGGGAACCTATCGGGTGCAAGTAAAAGTCAATCCCGTGGACGTCTTATTCTTAAACCCTCAAGTTGGTTGTTTTTCTTGGTAGAACCCATTTTATCACAACAAAAGGTAAGAAGGAGGAAGAGACCTTCTGTTCGGGAGAATCTGTTCAATGAAGGATTGGTCCTCTGTGTCTTAACAGACTTGAACTGAAGTCAGTTAGCAGATGGTGGGTTGGAGGGGGAGCACAGGCACAACTCAATAAAAGTTTGTGTCTTTGTCCTTATTTCTAAATCAGGGTATGAGATGGGAGGAGCAGATATGGAAAGAGCTGAACTGTGCAATAGAAAAAAGTTTTGCATATTTCATCGCTATTGGAAGTTACTATCTTCAGAGTCCGCCATATACCGTATTTTTCGCTCTATAAGACACACCAGACCACAAGACGCACCTAGTTTTTGGAGGAGGAAAACAAGGGAAAAAATATTCTGAATCTCAGAAGCCAGAACAGCAAGAGGGATCGCTGCGCGGTGAAACCAGCAATCCCTCTTGCTTTTCTGGCTTCTGGGATAGCTGCGCAGCCTGCATTCGCTCCATAAGACGCACACACATTTCCCCTTACTTTTTAGGAGGGGAAAAGTGAGTCTTATAGAGCAAAAAATGTGGTAACTTATTTTCTTTACTTAGATTTATTTCCCACCAGTCATCCAGGTGCATGGTTCAGATCCTAGTGGCTGAGGAGACAAGATCGCCATACTTGTGTGATGATATTTCAAGAAGAGAATATAGAAATCTGTATATTCTTCTATGTATGCAAACCACACACACACACACACAATTCGGAGGTTTTATTGAAATCAAGTGGTGTATACATTTTTGTTAAACACAAACAAACAAACAAACAAACAATCAGTACTGTCCACCATAACATATTGGTAAGGACCCACCCCTGACCATTAGGTCCAGTCGTGACCAACTCTGGGGTTGCGGCACTCATCTCGCTTTATTGGCCGAGGGAGCCGGCATACAGTTTCCGGGTCATGTGGCCAGCATGACTAAGCCACTTCTGGCGAACCAGAGCAGCGCACGGAAATGCTGTTTACCTTCCCGCTGGAGCGGTACCTATTTATCTACTTGCACTTTGACATGCTTTCGAACTGCTAGGTTGGCAGGAGCTGGGACCGAGCAATGGGAGCTCACCCCGTCGCAGGGATTCGAACCGCCAATCTTATGATTGGCAAGTCCTAGGCTCTGTGGTTTAACCCACAGCACCACCTGCGTCTGAACATATTGGTAGTGATACCAAGAAACAATGTGGCATAGAAGTTACAATGTACAACTAGGATGTGGCAGTCGAAACCATTGACATAGAGAGAACCTCAAGAATCACAGTGAATGCCTTGATCCGTGATATCACCTTTTTGACACACGGATGGACGAATGAATTAAAAGTTCATTCCAGGGAGCAGGGGAAACGCCTTTGAGTTCTCCAAGCATAGTGCAACTTTTGTGCAGATGAGTTTTCTCATACGCCTATTATTTATGCAGAATGCTACTTACAACTGTCCTGGGCCTATTCAAGCCAATGAACTAGAATTAAAAGGTTCATTATCTGTTTGCTTAATCCCCAGTTCCAGCCATTTCCCTCAAATTAAGTCCTGCTTCATGCATGATTTGCTTTTACAGATATACGACAACAAGAAGACATCTAGATCTTCTTTGGAATAGGACTGATACTAGGAGGGCAGGCTGTTTTATTACAGCTGATTAGCTGTGAGGTATGGCAAAAATTATGGTGCAAAAAAATGTAGATTTATATTTTAAATATTTTGATGAAGGGTTAATGTATTTTAATATAGATGTTTACCCACTAGGCACTGTGTGGACTAACCAGAAAAGGGGAGAAAGAGTTAGCACAAACTTCCAAGAAAAAAACAAAACAAATACTATTAATTATTACAACAGGCAAGGCCATTTTATGCAAAATATGTGGCAATGTAACATGTTATGTGCTTTTAGTTAATTGTAGTGTTTTATATTTATGATGTTTTGAATTTTGCGTTCTCTCAGTTTTTGCAAATGCAAGTTGCTCTGAGACATTTTATGCAGCAAGAGAAGACTAAATGCAATAAATAACGATAAAGAAATAAATGTAGAACACTATAAATATGAGGGGTGAGGAATTCCAACCCGTTTGAGAACTGCCTCTACTTTTTTTGTTTTCAGGAAGGCCACGTCATGACACAATCCAAAGAAAAGCAATTTTGACACTATTCAGTTCCCTCCAACTCCATTTTTCTTCCAGTAATTAAGTAAGCATTAGCAAAATTGCATTTGCATTTTGTTTAGGGACCCTCTTTTTCCACCAAGGAAATTGCATTCAAGGCAGCTCACAGTATACAAGGTAAGCAGCTAAAGGAAATAAATCAATAGCCTTTCGATAGCAATGTCTGTGAAAGTGGAAGGCAGATCACACAGCTAGTTTCCCCCCTTCCCCTCCTCTCTCCTGCACAACCTCCTGTAGCTTCTCACTCAAAACCTGCTCCAGATGGTCAGTCAGTAAGACTGGAAAGTTCAACCTTTGAAACCGGGCAAAGGGATCTTCTCCCTGTATAGCTGGCTTCCGCACACACTTGTTGTGATCCAGTATGAAAAACAATAGAAGGGAGAACTGAGGGAAGAGAAACTTTCTGCAGGCAATGGCTTTTCCACTTGCTTTGCTGCCCCCCTCAGTCCCGTGTGCCTTTCCCAGACCATGACTTTGAGAAGAAGCTGGGAAGAGAGGAGTTCAGGGATAGTTTTTAAAAAACAATTTTATAGGTTGTTTGGCCTTGTTTCTCAATTTTTACATGGTTTTGTATGCTTTGTGGTATTTTAAATAATAATAATAATAATAATAATAATAATAATAATAATAATAATAATAATAATAATAATTTTATACCCCGCCCATCTGGCTGGGTTTTCCCAGCCACTCTGGGTGGCTTCCAACTGAATAAAGTGGTACCTTGGGTTAAGTACTTAATTCGTTGAGGTCTGTTCTTAACCTGAAACTGTCCTTAACCTGAAGCACCACTTTAGCTAATGGGGCCTCCTGCTGCTGCTGCGCCGCCGCTGCACGATTTCTGTTCTCATCCTGAAGCAAAGTTCTTAACCCAAGGTACTATTTCTGGGTTAGCAGAGTCTGTAACCTGAAGCGTATGTAACCTGAAGCATATGTAACCCAAGGTACCACTGTATTAAAAACAATACAGCATCAAACATTAAAAACTTCCCTAAACAGGGCAGCCTTCAGTTGTCTTTTAAAAGTAAATAGTTGCTTATTGCCTTGACATCTGATGGGAGGGTGTTCCACAGGGTGGGTGCCACTACCGAGAAGGCCCTCTGCCTGGTTCCCTGTAACCTCATTTCTCGCAGCGAGGGAACCGCCAGAAGGCCCTTGGAGCTGGACCTCAGTGTCCGGGTGGAACGATGGGGGTGGAGATGCTCCTTCAGGTATCCTGGACTGAGGCCATTTAGGGCTTTAAAGGTCAGCACCAACACTTTGAATTATGCTCGGAAATGTACTGGGAGCCAATAAAGATCTTGGTGGCCGCTCCCAGTCACCAGTCTAGCTGCTGCATTCTGGATTACCGTATTTTTCCTTCTATAACACGCAGATTTTTTCTCCTAAAAAGGAAGGGGAAATGTCTGTGCGTGTTATTGAGCGAATGTGTGGTCCCTGGAGCCAAATGGTGCGAGGGGAGGCAAAAAAAAAGCAGGCAAAAATCAAATCACGCGTCTCCTAGAAGGGAAACCTGAAAAGAGGAAGCGGCTGCTTTCCGGCATTCTGCCTCAGGGTCTTACTGCCCACCCACCTCTGTTTCCTTGCTGTGTTTGCTCAAACGGAACAAAGAGCAGGGAGAGCCCCTCCCCTCCAGGCATGCAGAGGGGAAAGCAGAGTGAAAACATGCAGGAGGGAGAGAGAGAGAGAGAGAGAGAGAGAGAGAGAGAGAGAGAGAGCTGGCTGGCTTGGGTGGGTAGGTGAGGGGAAACTTTTGCCTTCCTTTCCTCCCTCTGCACACCTCTCTCCTGCTCCTTGTCCCTTCTGTGTTTTTCCTTCCCTCCCCACTTAAAATGTGGTTAAAAAGCATGGATCCACATGGATCCTCAGGATCTTTGCATTGGGTCAGCCCAAATTCACCATCAGATCACATAGCATGTCCATGGCTACAGCCTGCCCCCCCCAAAATCACGCACCCACTGTTGCCTGGGGCTGCAATGGTGCAAAAATGTGGTTAAAAAGCATGGATCCTCAGGATCTTTGCATTGGGTCAGCCCAAATTCACCATCAGATCACATAGCATGTCCATGGCTACAGCCTGCCCCCCCAAAATCACGCACCCACTGTTGCCTGGGGCTGCAATGGTGCAAAAACATGGTTAAAAAGCATGGATCTACATGGATCCTCAGGATCTTTGCATTCAGTCACCCCAAATTCACCATCAGATCACATAGCATGTCCATGGCTACAGCCTGCCCCCCAAAAATCACGCACCCACTGTTGCCTGGGGCTGCAGTGGTGCAAAAACGTGGTTACAAAGCATGGATCCACAGGGATTCTCAGGATTTTTGCATTGGGTCTCCCCAAATTCACCATCAGATCACATGTCTGTGGCCACAGCATGAAGCACAAAAATGATACATCCACTGTTTCATTCAGAATGTTTTTTCCCTTGTTATCCTCCTCTAAAAACGATGTGCGTGTTATGGTCAGGTGCGTGTTATAGAGCGAAAAATACGGTAATTGCAGTTTCCAAGTCACCTTCAAAGGTAGCATTGTGATTTGCTGTTTTTTTATTGATTATAAATCTTCCTTGTGTTCTGCCAATGGCAGGGTTCTTTCTGGATCTGGCACCAATAATCACACCAGTGGGTGAAGAATGTTAACTGCTTAATTATTATTTGCTGATATTTAATTTTATTGTTTACTATTGGGTTATTGACTATTCTTTATTTGATATAAGTTGTTTATTTTTTAAGTTATTATGACTTTTTGTATAGGATCTGTTTTTTATTATTAATGTTCGATTTATTATTATTATTGTGTGTTGGAAGCTGCCCAGAGTGGCTGGGGCAACCCAGCCAGATGGGTGGGTTATTAGTAACATTATTATTATTATTATTATTATTATTATTATTATTATTATTATTGATATATGAACATATAACCTATTTGGCCCTTCTGGCAAGAAGCTTGGTTCCAAACTGTCTAATTTTGGTTGGGTGCAGCTGAACCATGACTGGAAACTGTTAATAAGGTTGATTGACTGACCAATTGATTTCTAAACCACTTAATGTATTGACAACATCTATAAGCTGTTTACAAAAATAAGCAATGACAGACAACTTAAATATTGCAGAAGCACACAATTACATATAAAAATGTTACATTAATACAAAGCTACTTATATATAAGGGACGCGGGTAGCGCTGTGGGTTAAACCACAGAGCCTAGGACTTGCCGATCAGAAGGTCGGAGGTTCAAATCCCTGCGATGGGGTGAGCTCCCGTTGCTCGGTCCCAGCTCTTGCCAACCTAGCAGTTCAAAAGCACTTCAAAGTGCAAGTAGATAACTAGGTACCGCTCCAGCGGGAAGGCAAACGGCGTTTCCATGCGCTGCTCTGGTTCACCAGAAGCAGCTTAGTCATGCTGGCCACATGACCTGGAAGCTGTACGCCGGCTCCCTTGGCCAATAAAGCGAGATGAGCGCTGCAACCCCAGAGTCGGTCGCGACTGGACCTAATGGTCAGGGGTCCCTTTACCTTTACCTTTACTTATATATAAGTCAGTATCAACCCTTTTTTCTTCCTCTCAGCCTCTGAGTTCTCACCCAGGGTCTAAACAAATTCTCAGCTCACCCACAAAAGTATCACAACTAGAAGAGTTAATGAAAACAGTGGACATCACTCTAGTCTCTTAGTGTAGGTACAGGTACAGTAGGCTTGTTCAGTTTCCCAGGGGGTCCAAAGGATAGGGAAAGTCCACTCACAGCTCTTTTTTCACACTCTGTCCTTTCCACCTCCTCCTCCAGCTGCTTAAGGTAAGACATAGCCCTCCTTATGCAAATTAATGCAGTGTTTCTCAAACTTGGGTCTCCAGCTGTTTTGGGACTACAATTTCCATCATCCCTGACCACTGGTCTTGCCAGTTAGGGATGATGGGAGTTGTAGTCCCAAAACAGCTGGAGACTCGAGTTTGGGAAAATCTGGATTAATCCATGCTCATCAGTTCGCTGAAGCAAGACACAGCAGCAAGTTCAAATGTGAGGAACCTGTGACTCTCTAGATGTTGTTGGACTTCAAATCCCACAGCTGGCATGGCTAATGCGCCCATATGGGAAATCGAAAAAAGTTAGGGTTGTTTTTGTTTCCCATGCTAATCTTCTCTGAATCGTTCCAGTTTTAGTATATTTGCTGCCCAAGCGAGCATGATTGTTTTTGTTTCCCAATTCCAGTCAGTGGGAGGAGTCAAGATCCAGATTTCTAAATTTTGATTTGGAGTCCAATTCACATTGGATCAGGTCCATATTGATTCAAGGCAAACTGGGGCCTTCTCCAAATTGCTGAATTGAGCCACAAACCAAATTTGGGGTGGGGTTGCATAGCACCCCCCTTCCCACTCACTGTAGATGAGGAGAACGTTTCAGCACATAGGTGACTCCTACCATATTTGTATGTCCCCTAATTGAATCTGGGCAATTTGTGTTTCATAATATAGATAATATTGGGCAGTTGAATCTACTTAGGATATGGAAAGGTTGGTAATTTTTTAAAAAGCCCCCGTATACTTCTCTCAATGCTTGTTTTGTGAGCAACTTTGAAAGGTTCACCCAGAAAACAAATAAGTTACACTGATTTTGAATAATTGCCTCTTTTGAACAATAGGCAATTTTACTACCTCATTTGCAGAATAGTGAGCAGCTTCTGTCCACTATGGGAAAACAATCAGAAACTTGGCTGCTGTATCAAATAGGCAATAAAATAGCGTATTTAGCAAATGAAATTAGAAAATTTCATTTACTCGCTTTGCAGAGTCAGCAGCAATGGGCTTGCTTAAAGATGTGCTTAAAATATTTTGATGGAGATGTTATAAATCTCTAGGAAAATATCCTAAAGGAAACATAGGGCCATTCCTGTTAAATTGTCTTCAAAATATTCATCCCTCTTAAAGTAATATGCATGATTTATTTCACTCTCCTCTTCCATATAATGACCTTTAAGGAAATGTTGGCAATCCATTTTTTATTTTTTTTAGTGATTTTAATTTCAATGGTCTATCTGCTCACATTATTTCAGACATAATACAGGTATTTGCATAGTGATATTACCACTCTTGTTGTACAGAACACAGAGATGTAAGGGAAATAGCAGGGATTACCAAGATTTCATCAATATATGTTGAATGTAGCTCTTCTAGTCCTTCATTGTACAGGGCCTGGAGTCATAGTAAAGCTGCATCTTTACTAAAAAACGTCAAATGCACTATTGTAGTCTGTTTCTGGGCATATTAATAGTGGGTATTAACCTTTAAAGTTCTAAATGGCTTAGAGCCAAGTTACCCAAAGAATCATTTCCTCCCACATATACCTACCCATATCTTAAGATGATCTCCTGAAATCTTTCTCTGGATTCGCCCTTCAAATGACGGAAGGTGAGTGACCACTAGGGAGGGTCATTGATCCATCTAAGGGACGCAGGTGGTGCTGTGGTCTAAATCACTGAGCTTCTTGGGCTTGCTGATCGGAAGGTCAGCAGTTTGAATCCCCACGACGGAGTGAGCTCCCGTTGCTCTGTCTCCCAGCTCCTGCCCACCTAGCAATTTGAAAGCACGTCAGTGCAAGTAGATAAATTGGTACCACTGTAGCGGGAAGGTAAACCAGTGTTTCCGTGCACTCTGGCTTCCATTACGGTGTTCAGTTGCGCCAGAAGTGGTTTAGTCATGCTGGCCACATGACGCGGAAAGCTGTCTGCGGACAAACACCAGCTCCCTCGGCCTATAGAGCGAGATGAGCGCCGCAACCCCATAGTCGCCTTTGACTGGACTTAACCGTCATGGGGTCTTTTACCTTTACCTTTACCTTGATCCATCTAGCTCAATATTGTCCACATTGATGTGCAGTGTTTCAGATAAGGGCTTCTTCTAGGCCTACCTAGAGGTGCTGGGGATCAAACCTGGTCTTTTCTACTTGCCTGGCAGATGATCTGCAACTGAGCTATGGCCCTTCCTTCTGAAGATGTGGGGACTGAAACTTCCCTATGTGCTCGATAGCTTCAGCATGCAAATGTTTTGCTACTGAGTTACGTCCCCTAAGAGAAATCCCTTGTAGCGCTGGTCCTGAAAAATGGATTCTGACGAGTTGCTTCCAATGATATCACCAGCAGCAAAGCAAAAGCAATTACAAACCTGAGGTCATGGAGAATGTTTTCCCCCCTGAGGAAGTGAAGGCATCACACCAATGGCCCTTGCCAGACGGTATCCCATTTAAGCACGGACCAGACCTAGGCCTGCTTAGCTTCAGAAACACTGTTGTGTCATGTATTTTGGTATAGCATTATGCTTATGCCATTATTTTGACACAGAGCGAATTATATTTCTTATGTTGGGATGAAAAGCAGAACAAGTTATGTAAGTCAAGGAGGAGTTTTAAAAAAGCCTCTGGGTAGATAGTTCATAGATGTCAGGATTCATCTCTATCTTATTTCATATGCTGGTGGCTTTCAAAATAGCCTTAAAAATAGAATGGGATTGCTCTGAGGTGGCAGAGTTCTCAAGGGAATAGGAAGAGCTGCAAAATTATGGCTTCTCTTTCTGTCTACCACAAAGTCTATACATTCCTCTTTGTGATCTCTCAGCCCCTGATTTAAATATGCCATGTTTCCTATCTTAAATATTATGGTTAATCATAGATGTAACATTTGCTTTCCTGGTATGGGGCAGTGAAATAATTTGCTTCTCTTCCTTACTCACATTTTCTGCTACCTCCCCCACAAACGTGATTTCACCATTTCAGATGTGGGAAGCTGCTAATGAAGGCCAAATTTAAATGTTAGTCCTCATCTGGAGGTCAGCAAAAGAACCTCATGCTGACTGGTAATGACATGGATTTTCTGTGCATTACTGAGCTGATACATATATCAAGGTGCTTTCAAATGTTAGGCAGGCATGTAGGAGCTGTAATATTCATTGACTATGACTTACTTCTAAGTTCACAAAATTGTCTTCTCTTCCTCAAGTTGAAATGCATTTAGGTTTTCTTTCCTTGCAATAAAAGAAGAGGGAGGGGAACTGGCAAAAGTAAAATTTAATGTGAGAAGAGCGCAACTACTTGTACATGAGTGCGGATCGTGTTGTTCAGTGTGCCTCAGGGCCATCACCTTCTGATGCAGGGCTGATGCAGCAGCACCCAAAATTCTCAGGTGGGTGCCAGAGATCTAGCACTCAGGGTCTACCACCGTTTTTGGGTGGCTAGGTCTGTGAGCTGCCCAGCATTTAAAAGCCCTGGAGAATTACAGATAATAAGCCTGATGAGCAACTCCCAGCTGCCCCGTGGCCATCACAACACTGTTTCAGCCTTTCATGGCCAAGTAAGCCAACCAGGGAGACCGTACCCTTCTCTTGTTAATTGTTCCCTTGTTTTAATTTTTCTTCTTCTTCTTTCTTCTTCTTCTTTGGTGATCACTTGTAGCCAAGTAAGATTGTCTTCCATGAACATGGTCTTAACAGTGAGTCCATAAGTGACTGTGGAGGCCAATTCTGGATCCACAAATCCTTCCACAGTGGGGACATAGGTTTCTGGGTGGGAGTTGATCACGGTGAGGGTTTGCCAAATGTGGCTTCCTCTTAGCACGTTTCCCCCTTTTGTCCTAAATTCAAGTATCTTCAAAGCCCATGACAGCTTTGGTAAAGGCTGTTCTCCAATTCAAGCACTTGCAGGCCAGTGTTTCCCAGTTGTCGGTGTTTATACTATTTTAAAAAAGAAAGAAAGAAAAAGATTTGCCTTGAGAGAGTCTTTAAACCTCTTTTGTTGACTACCAGCATTACACTTTCCATTCTTAAGTTCGGAATAGAGCAGTTGCTTTGGAAAACGATAATCAGGCATCTGAACAGCAGTCCCCTTGACTCCACTCTAATAATTCCTGATAGGTTAACCATTTCTCTTTACCTGTTGCCTCTTTTCTGTGAAATGCTTCTTGTGTTGAGATGCATAAGGGTAGGTAGATTTATGTCTCTTCCAGACTCTCAATATAGTACATCTAACAAAATGATTTTTTAACTCCACATTAATTTTAACCTTGTCATACCATGCCAACCAAACCTTAAATCGTGACCTTCTCATTCCAAACCTCTCCTATTTCTCAAGGTCACCAACACCTTCATCCAAACCAGGCAACAGGCTGCAAAGTACAATTTAAAGTCAGGCTATCACAATCCTAAGGTGTGGAGGCTAGTTTCTGATACTGTCTGTGGGGCTAAAAACTTCCATATTGACTTCTTTGGGGGCAAAAAGGGATCACAGCTAGAGGGAGAGAAGGGGAATCCCATACTACCACCAGCATGACCCAAGATGTTACTGGGTCTGCTAAAACCATGGGAATGATTTGCTGTAGCTGAAAGGCATCAAAATATGGTGGTAAATGAGGGACTTTCCAGCCTACCAAGCTGGATTGATAATACAACTATGAGCAGTGCTATTTTTCTAGAAAGAAATGTTCTGGAACTCACCATGGATGCCTCCTTCTTTCTCTTAGAATGGAAATGGAACCCACCTGAGAGGTTCCGGAAGATTCTAGGCAGGGCTACCATGTTTACAGTGGCCATCCTCCACAAAATGGAAAAAAAATCAAAGCCCGCTAAACCTTCAAGTCTTCCACAATACATTGGAATAGTGGGTTGGGGTCAGAATTTAAATGACTCAGTTTGTTCAGATTCCTAGGAATCTGAACCCCCAAATACCACAGTGAGGTAGGACATGTCTTAATGCCGGTGGACCATCTAAGTCGGGGGGGGGGGGTTCCTATTCCAAATAAGGACTCACAGTTTAGCATCTCTAGAATTTAAAGAAAATGTGTAATTCGGACCTAAACTTGAACTTCTGAAGTTTATGAGGGTGGGGGACAGAACCCTGAAGAATGACAACTCTAACAACTCCCTTTTTTGTTTGTTAAAGTTACCCTCAAAAACAAATAAACAAAAACACGAGCACAAAAATTGTGATTTACTAAGAATGGAGGCCAAGCGACGAATAATTCCCCTGATGCCTTCCAGCTGTTTTGGACGACAACTCCCATCAGCTCCAGTCAGCATGGCCGAAACATCTGGAGAGCAGAAGGCTCAGTGAAGGCCACCTTATGCTCTGTCGCTCTGCAATTACTTCATCAGTGTTGATCTGAGTGGAGAGCTTGAGGTTTTATTGAGGAGGGAGCGAAGAAGAAGCCCAAGCTGGTGATTTAAATATAAGTAGATAGCAAACGAGGGTGACAAAGCAAAGTGACTGACTGTGCCCTACCTTTGGTGCAGTCACTTCAAATCTACATGATGGAGATCCACGGTCTGCTTGAACAGTGCTTGCAACATGACAGGTAGACAGTGAGGGAAGGAGGGCTGGCGCCATCAGGAACACTTAAAGAGTGCAAACTACCAATGCACTGTCAACCGCTGGAAGCAATTACAGTCTAGTACTAAGTAGATCTCAGATTGTGAGTGATTAAACATTTGAGCATTCTCCCTGGCCCAAACAGTCCTGTAGTGACTGTTTTGGCCATTGCCAAAATGTTGGTGCCTAATGCTCATTTCACATCTTAGAGGACCCAGGTCACATATTTTAACCTCAACACACTAGAACCTCTAGCTGCAGCATGGTAGTGTATCAAGTTGTTCTTAGTAAATGGCAGCTCTCATTTCAAACACCTGAAAAGTTACTAGTCAGCTAGGACTGCCATATGTCTGGATTTTCCCGGACATGACTGGGATTTCAAATGTGGAATTGACATCCGGGGGGAGTTTCCGAAAGGCAGTGCTTTGTCTTGGATCTTAGACAAGTCAATCGAAAAATTGCATTTTTGTAGAAACAAGCTCCACAACTTTGGGGGGGGGCGCCCTGGTTTTTGCTTTTTGAAATATGGCAACGCTAAATCAGAAGAATCTCTAGCTAGCTTAAAAAGGCAAAGGTAAAGGACCCCTGACACTTAAGTCCAGTCGCAGACGACTCTGGGATTGCGGCGCTCATCTCACTTTAGTGACCAAGGGAGCTTGCGTTTGTCCGCAGACAGTTTTTCCGGGTTGTGTGGCCAGTAGGACTAAGCTGCTTCTGGCGCAATGGAACACCAAAACCAGAGCAGTGCACGGAAACGCCGTTTACCTTCCTGACAGAGCAGTACCTATTTATTTACTTGCACTTTTGGCGTGCTTTCAAACTGCTAGGTTGGCAGGAGCTGGGACTGAGCAACGGGAGTTCACCTCGTAGCAGGGATTCAAACCGCTGACCTTCTGATCAGCAAGCCCAAGAGGCTCAGTGGTTTAGACCACAGCACCACCCACGTCCCTTACACAAGCTTATAGCTAGCTTAAATATTGTTGGTAGTTAAGCACAGCGTGAGACGTAGGAAAGAATTTTGATTTGCCTGCTGTCACTTTCACTTGATTACCCTTAGCTCCAGCCCCATGTTTAGGCCTTTCAGAATTAGCATGAAACTCTTGTTGAATAAGGCAATTCACCTTGCTCAGGGATGTATGATTACCAGTTGCTTTTCTATTAAAGGCTTCTCTTTTGACGTGGGGCTGACGGTTCCCTATTCTTGCCTCAGTACTTCTTCTGTTGTGCTGGTAATGTTTTCCGACATGCCACCTCTCTTCTAAACAATCAGACTCCATCCCCCCCCCACCCCTCCTTCAATCCATTTGTTTTGACTCTTGACAAAGGCAAATATTCCTTGGAGGAGGTGGGTGGCGCTGGTGGAAGAGAGCGAGCCACTTAGAACCGGCAAAAACTTTGTTTAAATCGCATGAATTAATCCCAGAGCGAACCCAGTAAGTGACACAAAATTACTTGTTGTTATCGTCAGCCATTAAACTTTGAAAGCAATTGCATGAGAGAGAGAAGAGAGAGAGAGAGAGAGAGAGAGAGAGAGAGAGGAGGGAAGCACATTAAGGAACAGAAGGAGGCTCCAAAATGCTGTGTGTATGTTTGCAAACCTATTCTGAGTCCTCCCCTGGTGAATCTAAAGAGCTATCTTGCCCCATCCATTATTCTTCTGTACAACTGGTACTAGAGCTTATGTTCTGCATGCATACAGGAATTCATTTCCTACCATCAGTATTGGGTTGAATGTCCACCTTCTACATATATGGGGCTGTTTGTGCCTTGTGAAAGTGGCAGGGGTGACTTTGGGGAATTAGGCAGAATCTTCTGTCTCTTCTTCTTTCTTTGGTGATCACTCATAGCCGAGTAAGATTGTCTTCCATGAATATGGGCCTAATGGTGTGTCCGTAAGTGACTGTGGAGGCCAATTCTGGATCTGCACACCCTTCCACAGTGGGGACATGGGTTTCAGGGAGTTGATCACGGTGAGGCTTTGCCAAATGTGCCTTCCTCTTAGCTCATTTTCCCCTTTCGTTCTGAGTTTGTGTTTCTTGAAAGTCCATGGCGCCTTTGGTAGAGAATTGATGCTTTTGAATGATGGTGCTGGAGGAGACTCTTGAGAGTCCCATGGACTGCAAGAAGATCAAACCTATCCATTCTGAAGGAAATCAGCCCTGAGTGCTCACTGGAAGGGCAGATCCTGAAGCTGAGGCTCCAATACTTTGGCCACCTCATGAGAAGAGAAGACTCCCTGGAAAAGACCCTGATGTTGGGAAAGATGGAGGGCACAAAGAGAAGGGGATGACAGAGGACGAGATGCTTGGACAGTGTTCTCGAAGCTACCAGCATGAGTTTGACCAAACTGCAGGAGGCAGTGGAAGACAGGAGTGCCTGGCGTGCTCTGGTCCATGGGGTCACGAAGAGTCTGACACGACTAAATGACTAAACAACAACAACAACAAAATTCTCTAACTGGAGCGCTTGCAGGCCAGTGTTTCCCAATTATCTGTGCTTATGCTGCATTTTTAAAGATTTGCCTTGACAGCAACTTTAAACCTCTTTTGTTGACCACCGGCATTCTGCTTTCCATTTTTAAGTTCAGAGCAGAGTTCTTGCTTTGGAAGACGATAATCAGGCATCTGCACAACATGACCAGTTCAACAAAGTTGATTTTGAAGAATCATTGCTTCGACATTGGTGATCTTTGCTGCTTTCAATACACTGGCATTAGTTTGCCTGTTTTCCCAAGTGATATGTAATTTTTTTTGGAGACGCCATCGATGGAATCTTTCAAGGAGTTGGAGATGGCGTTTATAAGTGGCCCAAGTTTTATAAGTGTACAGTAAAGTTGGTAGAATATAAGATATTTAGGTGAGAGGGGATTTACCACTGAAGATGATACAGCTGACAATTCCCTCAGTCCTTGGGCATCCTTGGAGAAGGAAAAGATGGCTGTCTTCATCGGGTCACCATTTGTCCTCCTTTTCCCAATGAGAAAGAAGAGCCACTAGGATGCTTACAGCAACTCTGCTGGCACTTGAAAATGGTGCCAACAAAAACCATGTACTGAAACTAATGATAAGCTCCCTCCTGCCAATAAATTTTAAAATTCTCAACTTAGTTCAGTATTGATCATAGCTGTCAACGTTTCTCTTTTTTTAAGGGAAATTCCATTTTCTGAATAGGATTCCTCGCAAGAAAAGGGAAAAGTTGACAGCTATGGTATTGATGTCAGGGGCTGGCTGGATGAGGAAGAGTGGTTGGAGCTGCCTGCCCAAGAGCCCCCCCCCCCCGGGAGGACACAAAAGATGACAACTTAGATTGTGGTGGTGGGACACTGAAGAGCAGTCTGCAGAAGGAACTGCCTGGGAGGTGCTAGAAGCAGAGGGTTTGAGTGATCAAGGTGGGTCAGGAGAAGAAGGGCCTTCCAGGACCGGGTTAGAGGCTGAGAGTCACAGTGTGAGCGCAGACTCAGAGAGGAGTCAGAAGTTGCCCTTGTTACCCATCAGCAGGACAGTCCCAGTCCTGCTGGCTCTCCCCCCCTCTGATGTCCTGCTTGTGGAGAGTCCTGCATGTTGCTGAGCAACGGGCCAGAAAGGCCCAGAGGAGGAACCCACCCACATGATACAGCCAGTGTGGTGTAGTGGTTAAGAGTGGTGGTCTCGTAATCTGGTGGACTGGGTTCGTGTCTCCGCTCTTCCACATGCAGCTGCTGGGTGACCTTGGGCTAGTCACGCTTCTCTGAAGTCTCTCAGCCCCACTCACCTCACAGAGTGTTTGTTGTGGGGGAGGAAGGGAAAGGAGAATGTTGGCCGCTTTGAGACTCCTTAGGGTAGTGATAAAGCGGGATATCAAATCCAAACTCTTCTTCTTCTTCTTTGTCTGCTTGGGAAGGATCCAGAGTGAAAGGCTAGAGAGGAGGGTGGAGCTAGTGGTCAGTTTCAGCAACGTCTCAGAGGACTCTGCTGTGTTGCTATTTTCTGTTAATAAACTAATAGCATTAGTTTATGCCTCCCATGCTTTCCTACCCTGTGGATGACCTGGACTCACTTGACAGCTCCTTGACAATTGTCCACACCGACTATCAGCAGGTCTCCAGGGTTTCAGACCAGGAATCTTTCTCAGACCTACCTGGAAAAGCCAGTGATTGAACCTGTAACCTTCTGCATGTCACTAAACCACTGAACCAAGTGGGAAAGACCACACAAGTGTAGTGAGGGGGTGTGGCATGGAAGGGGAAGAGAGTGTGGCTTGGGAAGAATCTCCAAGGGCCAGATAAAGAAGTCTGGAGGGCCTGAGGTTTTCCCCCATTGTGATACTGCAACAGTGGCTTCCACTCCCAATAATATTCACACGAAGCCCTGCATTTTATTTTGCTTTTAAACAAATAGATTCTGGTGTTCTTTAAAACCAGAAAGTAATAATGCTGTAGTTTAAAATGAGAGGAAAAAACCCTGACCTTTAATCTTTTAAGAAGTATAATTGATCCAACTTACATTTTTAACAGCCAGTGGGCATTTTCAGTGTCATTTGTAGCTTTTCCTTTAGAAAAAAAGAACAAAACAACAACAAAGTGCGTGCCTTGATTTTTTTTTAAGATGGTGATATTCCTGCTATGGGTTTTGAAGGCAGAGAAGACAAGCTTGTGGACTGATGGTTATTTGTTCCTCTGCTCCTGCCTGCAGCCATACAGGCTCTACATACAAACTCTATAATGCATCTGAAAGATTATTAGCATACATTTAAGTGGAGTCTTTTCTCTGCTGAATTATGCCCTGAGATATACGAGTACAACTTTCTATCAAAGTCAGCGAGCTGTTGCTCGTCCATATCCAAAGGCAGAGCTGAATCCTCCAATTTTAATTCATGCATTCCTCATATAAAGATCGTTAATGCTTAAGTATTCATTTTTTGATGAAAAAATTTGCAGTGATCAGGGTTGTACAGTGACCAGAGTGGTTTGATCTGCAAACAAACCCTATTGCAAATATTTGCTAAGATTCAGCGAAATGCATATCAATGACAATGACACACTTTGGTTCACATTTCACATGGAATGGTTCTTGCTCACCACCACCACCAAAGCTGCAGCGCTACAGAAGTTCCACCTTCTGAGAAAGTTGAATCGAGAGTCATTGTCTGCAAAGGGAACCCCTCCCTGCAAATAGTTGCCCATGCAGAACAGCTCCTTTGGAGACATTAGTGCTTGTGTGTCTCACTCAAAATGAATGTGTTGCCCAAGCAGGTGGAACCTCTAAAATTTGCTTGCTTGCTTGCTTATTTATTTATTTGCTGTATTCCCATGATAATAAAGGGATGTCCCTTGATGCTCAAGCGGTGGCCTACAAATTCACCTCCATCAAATCATCCGTCTTCTTTTTGTCTTGCTTTGGAAGTTCACAAGTTATGCTCTAGGTCTGGGACGTCCAAGCTGGATCCTCCTAACAGAGGGTCCATGTTGTGCTCGGCTCTGAAACTCTTCTCTAACTGGCTTGTGGGTGGGGTTTGCCCCACTCCAAGCCGGTGGTGCCACAGTTATGCCAATGGCCTTTAGCCAATCAGCAGCATGGCAAGGTTGGGGGTATTTATTTGGCAACGCGACGTAGGGACCTCCTTTTGCTTCACGCTGCTGATCACCCACCCACCCACCCGTTAATTAGGCTGTGTTTGGCCTTGCTTTGGACTTCAGTAGGTTACCGGTTTTGGAATGGGGGCCAGGTAGGATTTTTTTCCAATGTGGCAGATTGGCTGTGGCCACTTGGTTTCTCCCTACCTCTTAGCAATCGTCACAAATTTGTAAGGTTTGGCGGTTAGGCATTGGTTTGGGGGGAATGTGGGGAGGGGAGGTGCAGCCATCACCTGCCCCTCCAATGAATAGGGCATTCCGTTAAAGGAATCCAGGGGTCTGGATCTCATCCGAAGCCCGGAGAGGGGAGAGGGCCATGCGAGGACCCCCGGGAACCCCAGGGGTGAGCACCAGTCTATATACATTGATGGAGCCCCCCCCCCCTTGCTGGTTATTTACCCTTTCCAGGCTTCCTGCAGGGTGGGGCAGGAGCCAGATATACCGTATTTTTCACCCTATAGGACACACTTTTTCCCCTCCAAAAATGAAGGGGAAATGTGTGTGCGTCCTATGGGGTGAATGCTGGCTTTCGCTGAAGCCTGGAGAGCGAGAGGGGTCGGTGCACACTGACCCCTCTCACTCTCCAGGCTTCAGGAAGCTCTGTGCAACCCTCGGGAGACCGGCGCGACTTCGTGCCACTCTCCCGAGAGCTGCGCAGAGCTGCCTGCAGTCCCGGGCTTCACGCAGCTCTGCGCAGCCCTAGGGAGCCCAGCGCCAAGTCGTGCCGGTCTCCCAAGGGTTGCGCAGAGCTGCCTGCATTCCGAAGCCTGGGGTGCGCTGAAGAGTGCACCCGGGCTTCGCACAGCTCTCCGCAAGCCTGGGGAGACTGGCGCGACTTCCCGCCGGGCTCCCTAGGCTTGCGGATAGCAGGCTGTTCTCGGGGCTGGGGTCGGGGGAAGCTCGGGCTTCCCCTGCGCCAGCCCCGCGCCTGGGGGGGAAATAATTTTTTTTTCTTTATTTCCCCCCCCCAAAAAAAAACCTAGGTGCGTCCTATGGGGCGGTAGGTCCTATGGGGCAAAAAATACGGTAGTTTGATACCAATGCCTACGTCAATACCAGTCACATTTGTGTATTTTAATAAAGTTGTGGCCAAAATTTGCCCATTAACATTTAAACGAAATTCTGTTTCCACTGTGTCTTTAGTTTCATAGGGGATGGGTTTTGGGGCTCGAAGCACAACTCCCAAGAGGGAGTTTCTCTCCTGGGGGAAAAAAACTAGCAGGTTTTTTTTTGGGGGGGGAGTTCAGAGTAGTTAAGCTTTTTTTAGGGGGGCAGGTCGAAGTGGTTGAGCATTTTTAGGGCAGCTTCCCAAAACGTTTGACCTTTTTTTAAACAGTAAGTGTGCAGAATTAAAATAAATTGCTCATCAACAGCACAGATGGACAACAGACAACAAGGGAACGCTCACTAAACGCGACGCAGGGAAAGACCAAGGGGGGAGTGGGCAGAGACATGATTCTAAACAACGCGAGTGAAAAGGATCCCATGATCGACCACGATCATCCGGGGATCGACCAGTTGATCGCGGTCAACCACTTGGACACCCCTGCTCTAGGTGAAGTCTTTGGTCAGATCATGACCTGATAATGGTATTTGAAAGACAAAAGAAACGATAATTTTGCACCAGGCACCATTAGTAAGCTAATCATCTATGTACTATGCACCAGAAACTGACATCCCATGAACTGATTGCTTTTCATTCTTTTATATGGTGCTGTATATCAGTTCTAGCTGTAAATATCTACATCAAAACTGCATCATTAACTTGACTGCAGGTGAGTGCTAGACACACCCATTAAAAAACTGACTGGACAACCACAAAATAAAATTTTCTGTGAATGCAGGATCCGTTAGTAACATTTCACACTGCTGCAGGGAATTTGCCTCTTTCTGCATAATTCGTCTATAAAACTTCCTAACCTTTTAATCAATGCCATTTCCATCAACATAACCCTAATTTTACATTAATCATTTTGGGTAATTTGTCCGTTTCATCCTCGGATGACATTTTAAACGACACGTTTTTCGAGTCTGCAAAAGATTAGATTGTGTAAAATGTTGTCTTAATTCTCCAAGTACTTTTTCCCTGTAGGTGAGGTCAGGTCACAATGCGGTTTTTCAGCACCCAGAGCCGGTGGTTAATTACAAACGAAACCAAAACAGCTTTTGATAAGCACATGTTTTGTGTCAATATAAGGTGCTTTTCCATTCTCTCAAACAGAGCGTGTGGGACCAAGTTCTCCTCAGGATTCCCATCAAACTGCTGCAGTTGTTTGAAATGTAAACTCTTTGCCAAAGCATCACAGGAAATTTGCACCATCTGAGCTATTGCAAGATTTGACGATGTTGGACTTTTAAAGAAAAAATGTAAGGATTGCAAAGTGGCATGTCTGTCAGAATTCTTTCTGAACTCTGGGTATCTGTAAAACACAAAAGGCACAGTAACTCTGTGTCTTGCTATCAGCTTCCCCCCCTGAGAGATATTAAGATCCTTTTAAGGGTTCTCCTTCATCTAATATATAACACCCTTGAGGCATTTTAGCAATTAAAATGAGGAAGTAGATGCTTTCATGCTTTAATTTATACACTATTCAAACATTGCTTCGGCAATGCTTTCATTTGGCTAAATTTGCTTGAACATAATGAAAACTTCCAAGTTTTCCAGTTCAAAATTGCAAATGGCTTTTGACAGCCATGTTTTCCTTCCCTCTGATTCCCCCGCTCTTCCCAACTTGAGCTAGCTGGGGAGTTGCAATACGCAGAAGAACTGATGTCCAAAGGCAGAACGATAACAGAAGCAGAGTTGGGGGCATCTCTCTTTTCTTGGTCTCGCCCTTTGGGCTCCCTTCATCATCTCGTCCTCATTCTCTGTCCCATTGCTTTGGAATGCCTTGCAACAGACACACATTTTCATCTGACCCCGTTCCAGTGGCTGGCACCCAGCTCTTTCCTCTGAGTGCCATTCCTTAATCGCTTCGTACACCACCTCCCTTCTGTTGTGCACAACAGCTTCCTCTTCTCCAATTTCTATTTAGATTATGTGGATCAGGCGTGGGTAGCACCTGACTTTCCTATGCAAAGTACTTGTCACGTTCCTCATTAGAGCATCTATGTGAAGCAAAAGGGGTGCAACTCAGTGGTGCTGCACCAGCTCAGTTCTCAATGCTGATGCCACCAGGTGGACATGGGACACAGAGGGTTCACGGGGCCACACTGCACTGCCTGTTGGTGCAGGGGGGAGCCCACCCGGCTGACACAGCCCTTGGTGGGTGCATTCCCCCAACACTACCTTGGCAGCTATTCAGCGAGGGAACTGGGGGCACGGCAGCAAGGCCAGGCTGGGCTCTGGGACCCAGAGACCCCCAGCGACAGGCAGGGCAGGACAGGGATCCTTGCATGGGGGCATCTGGTTCACACCCCCTCTAAATCATGCGCTTGGGCTACAGCCCTCCTGGCCCACCCCATAGGCCCACCCCATACTATGCCCCTTGTATGTATTGAAAGCCAAAGTGGGGTTGGGGGGGGAGTAAATTAAAAACAAAACCCAGTTGCAGATAGCAGGAGCGAAAACCAGGGGGACTCAGATGGGTGAATCAAATCGTTCAACCTACAAAACACCTCAGAGGAAGGCAAATTGTTTTAAGAAGTGCTGAATCCAGATCAAATCTGAATCTTGTGATCAGATCAGTGCACACCACTACGGACAGTGTCCTACTCAATAGGTGTGCTGGTGCGAAAATTGTGGAAATGTTCCGGGAGGCTGGAGAGGATATATTGTTTATTAATATCCTTTCTAACTTGTTCTAGCAAGTTCCTTTACTTAGCAGAGTTTACATTTCCCTTTTTACATGCACAGCAGATAGCTGGTTGCAGGCTTGTTTAAGCCTCTCAATACTAGATTCTTGGTAAATCCCCTTATATCCCTCCTAAAAGAATAAGCACGCCACAATCTTGTGTAAAGTCAATAGAAGAAGTTTACTCACATCATCATCAGTTCACAGTTGGATCCCTGAAGGCAGACTTAGTTACAAAGTATATACATGTGGAACTATCCCATATGGTAGCCTTTCTCAACCTGTGGGTCCCCAGATGTTGTTGAACTACAACTCCCATCACCCCTAGCTAGCAAGGCCAGAGCTCAGGAATGATGGGAGGCTGGAAGCCAACAGAGCATCTCTAACTAAAAAGCTGCTCCAACGATAAAGGAAGTCAAAGAGAGAGAGAGTGCTGTGTGCCTTGTGCTTTTGTTACCTGGACAGGTAAGGTCACGCCCACCTCTAGTCACATTGAAAGGAAGTATGTCCCAGCCAGGAGGGGCTGGCTGGACCAAACATCCCCTTGCACTCTTGTCCACTCTAGGAAAACAAGGAATGTTGTACTTGACTGCTATTTATGTATCACATCCTACAAAAATCAGGGCTAGCGTAATGGAATCTCACCCCATTTCCTCTGGCACACATCCTGCACCATCCCAAAATATGCTGTGAAAGGTTGAGGGAACCCCCAAAACAGATTTAGCAGGTATGGTGGGGGAGGAGAGGAAAAGTTTGTTCCATCATGCTAGGAGAAATCCTCGGGTCTGTTAGAATGTTCTGCTTCACACTGTATGGATACAACCCTAAATATGGAAGACCAACAGCATCAATAGAGGAAACATATTTTGCTAAAGGAGGGTATTTGTTAGATATAGAAGACCAACAGCAACCACAGTCAAAATATACCATGCATGTTTCTTTTTTCTCCACACCTGACCACACTTTTAATAGATCCTCATTACTGTTTGACCTTAATGTTTGCAAACCTGCTGAGTGCAGCTGCTCTATTGCTAGCCAGAGGCTGGCTGTGATCTAATGGCAGCTGCTTCCAGTTGCTCTGGCGTGGTTCCTCCTAAGTGCTGACAGCTCAGTAAACAGGTACCCCATTCCAGCAAGGAGGACAGGGGTAGGAAGCATGAACACACACTCATTCCAAGAGAGAAAGAGAAGAAAAGGTGACAGCAAAACCAGAACCAGAACCTGTTAGTGATTGTGTTAGGAGGGTGACCAAAACAAATTGAGAATTGCTTCTCAAGTGTGATAAACGCAGAAGTTCCCAAGTATGGCAAACCTACACGACCATCAAAGGCAAGGCTGAAGTACAGGCATTAGATACACACCCAACCAAAATCACATCCAAATAGGATTTCATTCAGAGAAGACATTTCTTTCTTGCTTTCCATCTTCATCTACTGACTTACAGACGGCTGCTGGTTTCGATATAATGGAAACAATGTCTTCCTGCTATGTGAGAAAGACAGGCACATGGGCTCAGCCCTTCCCTCTTGTCTTTTCTGTGCAAAAGAAGATAAGAAACTATTTTAACGCGGAGATTTTTGGTTCAGAGCTGAGTAAACCTAACCATGTTTAAGGTAAAGGTAAAGGGACCCCTGACCATTAGGTCCAGTCGTGACCGACTCTGGGGTTGCGGCGCTCATCTCACTTTATTGGCCAAGGGAGCCAGCGTACAGCTTCCGGGTCATGTGGCCAGCATGACTAAGCCGCTTCTGGTGAACCAGAGTAGCACACAGAAACGCCATTTACCTTCCTGCCAGAGCGGTACCTATTTATCTACTTGCACTTTGACATGCTTTTGAACTGCTAGGTTGGCAGGAGCAGGGACTGAGCAACAGGAGCTCACCCCATCACGGGGATTTGAACCGCCGACCTTCTGATCGGCAAGTCCTAGGCTCTGTGGTTTGTCCCACAGCGCCACCCGCGTCCCTGAGTAAACCATGTTTACTCAGACGTAATTCCTACTGAATTCAACAGGGCTTACCCTCAGGTAAGAGGGGTCAGGATTGCAGCCTCTTTGTCACTAGGCTACGCTACCTCCCTTCACAGATTGTATAAATCTTGAAGGAGGCCAATGTTGACCAACAAAACATTAGTCAACACCATTCACCAACCATCACTCTCCACCCATGAAAGAATATTTTCTAATTGTGAAACACATGGCAATAGCCAATCCCCAGGATAGCTTCCTCACCTCTTTGCACTGTGTTTGATTAGTTTGTCCCACAGCACTAGTACAAGGGAGCTAAAAGGATTGTGGTGCATGCATTTTATTTTTGAAGTGCATTGCGACCTTTTCCTGAAACACCCTTCCTAAATGGAAGGGCAAGTGGCTATGTTTCACCTTGGAATGTTTCGGGGATGTGTGTTGAAAGTTGTGTGTGGCGTGAGAGGGAGAGAGCTATAGAGCCATTTACCTGGTACTACAGAGGCTTTCCTTGGGCTACAACCATATTTTCCCATGTCAGCAAACTGATCTTTAGTCATTCCAAGTTGGGGAAAGATTTCATGATGAACATTTTACTGAAGGATGGATTTGCTTGTGTTACAGGAAATGGGACAATCATTTGCAGATGGTCAGAAGGCAATGTTGCCTTGCCCAGCACCATCCTGCCAAATGGTAGGGTAGTTCGAATTTGATTTGCCTATTGTTTTTGGCCATAACTGGGGGAAAGTATGGGCAGTCAGAGTCTTCACCCTCCAGTGCCTCCTGCTCTGAATCTGAAGGCTCAGAGGGAACCATAACACCAAAAAATATCCTGAGGCACAGAAAGAGAAGGGTGGCTCCAGGCCTGTCTGTTACTGCCAATAAACCTAAAATAAAGTTGTATGGGAGCTTCCCATAGCTCTAAAGGATATAGCCTAGTGGTGAGGAACCTGTGGCCCTTCAGATGTTGCTGGACGACAGCTCTCATCAGATCCAACCTGCATCACCAACGGTGATGGAGGATGACAGCTGGACTCCAATAACATTTCCCACCCCCTATCTAGCCCAGTGAAGCATTGTCCAGACCTACTGGATATTATTCAAAAGCCTTACTTGCAGAACTTCAAAACAGAGCAAAAACATCAAAGATACATCCAAATAATTCCGTACAATATCTTGTGCAAGTCCAGCACAGGTTCGTCTTCTTAGAAATAAAAGAACTTATAATCAGAGCTAACAAACTTAAGTCTCTCTCACACAGGCTCCATTAGCCTCCCTTCCAGCCCCACAGAGCCTGGGGACAAATACTCAAGGCAACTCCCTTTCAAAATGGAGATTTGCAACCAAATACCTTTGTCACCTGAACTAAGGTTAAACATTCATGTGTTAGCTAGCAGAAAACAACAATAGTTAATTATCAGCCCATCAAGGAGTTCAGAGACCACTTAGTATACTTTAATGGAATTTCCCTGCATTTAAGTGTATAGTAATACACATTCCTCATTTCAGTGTCAATTAACAATTATACTCATAGGTGTCTGCACTGAAATATCTATGCTGCCTTTTTGTTCACAGTGGAGTTGGAAGCAATGGCATTTAATCCAATATGCTGACTAGTTTTGCATTCATAATGAAATTCTGCCATGGTTTCATGTTTTCTCTGTCCATTTTTCATCTTCTTCTAGCTCCTGAGAAATGCCACAGGTCCCCTTCACATGCCCTTCCAGTGGCATGGATAGTTGTCCACCATACTGGCAGGGATGTGTATTGCATGAAACTACCATATGTTTAGAGCAAATTGAACATTTTTTCCTGCCCAGACATCAGCCATCCAGAAGGGAAAGCAGTGACTGGTGGGAAATTTTTCACTTGATGGAGCCAGTTTCACAAATGGTAGCTGTATTCATCCATGCTTCCAAGGTTGGGGTTAAACCATACAGTCACAGCTGCGTTGCCTGTGAGTGTGTGTTTAGTGAGAGGTCGCAGAAAGAACAGGGTACTTTTGATGACCTTCAATCATTCCTTTGAAAGCCCATAGAACATTTCTCTGATTCGAACTGAAATGCCAACCGTGTCATAATTTTTCTGCCAAGATAATGATGCCATTTCAGGTATCTTCAGTTAATCTTGGAGAAAATTATTCATTACCAAGTCACTATTAGTTATCTTTCTCCCCCTACATGAGTGCAATCATTAAAAAGGGGAGGAAAATCTAATGAGTTGATTTTTTTTCCATCAACAATAAATAACTTGAACTAATTACCTTTTAATTTAATTTTCCCTGCTCATGCAGATTAGGGAGCAGAGAGGTGGACATTTTCTTTGCTTCGTGAAATTAAGAACTCCCTTGTGCAAGCATGTTCATTCCTTTTTTGTTTGTTGTTGTTGTTGTTGTTGTTTTAAAAAACAAACCAAACATTGCAGGTTGCTTTCCCCCCTGATTAATAGTGGCAAAACTTTCATTTAAATGAGGTTCAAGTGGCAAGGGGGATACTTCAGTGAAATGACGTTCTTCTTCGTAACTGCTGTGCATTAAAGAAAACACAGTCTATTGCTAATTTAAGCCCTTTCTATTTATTTCATAAAATTTATACCCCACTTAATTTGCGCAAAAAGATAAAATGTGGGGCTGCCTAAAAGTTCAGAACCCCATATTTGCTGGCATACAAAAGAAGGAACACATGATGCCTGCAATTATTAAAATATCATATGCCAGTTTATGTATTTAAATGGTTTATATACCACTCAACTGCAGTAATTGCTAAGCAGGTACAATACAAAAAAATTAAAAATCAGTTAAAACTATAACATCACAATGTTTGCACACTGTGCCTTTTCATTTTTACACACTAGACCTTCTGCTTCTCTGTTTACATATCCATGAGAAGTGTGGTGCAGTTTTGAAGTTTCTTTGAAGTCAGCTGAAAAAAATAGCATTTTTAAAGGTTATTTTTCAAGCAGCCATGAAAAACCAAAAAAAGGGGGGTGAGGAGGAAGGGAATGATTAGCACCAGACCTGGCTGGAAAGGAAATGACATCTGTCTTATTCAGCACAGCATTTGGAAAGGTAACATAGGGAGGGAGAGAAAACTTTCCACCACGTATATGGCTTCCTTATTATGACTGAACATATGGTATGGAAGATCACATACTGCTCTATGACTCCTGAAGCGTCTGGGAACAGCAGGGTGAATTGTGGAGCAGGGGAAAGTATTACTTCCAAAGTTAAAATCAAACCCTAAGGATATTGGCACACAGTACTCAACATATTTACTTGGAAGTAAGTCCCATTGATTTTAGCAGAACTTGCATCTAAGGAAGAGTTTATAAGATTGCAACCTTGGGGTGTATTCACACGCTCCTTGCATTCGTCTATTCTTTCACGTTGCAAAGTTATACAGTACACACTTCTGGCATGAAGGCAAACCACCTGAGAAGGAACTAAGAACAGGAAAGCAATACTTGTCATGGAAACTTGCACAGCTTGTGTCGGTGAAAGTGAGAGGCCATGCGCTTCTCACTTCTATGAACTCTGTGCTCTGATTGTCCAGTCAGCTATCCCATGATGCCCCACAAGACAACAACCCACTGATGGCTGTTTCCTCCTTCATTCCTTCTATACAACATTGAAGTCACTTAGATCCAGGTCACACTGACTTCCAGTGCATTTCCAAGCAAAGTGTTGGTGCTGACCCTGAAAGCCCTAAATGGCCTCGGCCAAGTATACCTGAAGGAGCATCTCCAGCCCGGACACACCAAGGGCCTTCTACTGGTTCTCTCACTGCGAGATGTGAGGTTACAGAGAATCAGGCAGAGGGCCTTCTCGGTGGAACGCCCTCCCACCAGATGTCAAGGAAATAAACAATCATCTGACTTTTAGAAGATATCTGAAGCTTCTTGGTGACTCAGGTGATGAAGTCCTCCATCGCGATGGAGGACTTCATCACCTGGACTGACTCCTCTCACATCCGCCAGCATGTGCTCAACTACAATCAGGAACGGGATGATTTTGATTTGGTTTGCTCATTATCATTTTTTTAAGTGGGGGCACCTTTTCCCAATTTGTTAACCTGACTTATTTATTAAATTCATACGCCGCCCTTCATCCGAAGATCACAGGGCGGTTCATAACATAAGAATGCCAAATTTATACAGAATAAAACAAAAACATCTTTTAAAAAAGGATATCTGAAGGCAGCCCTGTTTAGGGAAGTTTTTAATGTTTGATCTTTTATCGCTATTATTATTATTATTATTATTATTATTATTATTATTATTATTATTATTATATTCTGTTGGGAGCCACCCAGAGTGGCTGGGGAAACCCAGCCAGTTGTCTGGGATATAAATAAAAAATATATTATTATTATTATTATTATTATTATTATTATTATTATTAGTTACCTTGCCTACAGATAAGAGGCTTAGGACGCCCCCCCCCCCCCGCCCTGAGTCTTTTGAGGCTGTATTCGGCAACATGCCATTGATGCAATCATAGTGCGTTAGTGGTGGTTTATACTGGATTGTTCACACATCATGGAATCATAGAATCTTAAGAGTTGTAAGGGACCCAGGGGTCATCTAGTCCAACCCCCTGCAATGCCGGAATCTCAGCTAAAGCATCCCCAACAGATGACCATCCAACCTCTGCTTAAAAACCTCCAAGGAAGGAGAATCCACCACCTCTTGTAGGAGTCTGTTCCACTGTTGAACAGCTCTTACTGTCAGAATGTTTTTCCTAATGTTGAGTTGGAATCTTCTTTCTTGTAACTTGAAGCCATTGGTTCGAGTCCTACCCTCCAGAACAGGAGAAAACAAGCATGCTCCCTACTCCATGTGACAGCCCTTGAGATATTTGAAGATGGCTGTCAAATCTCCTCTCAGTCTCCTCTTTTCCAGGCTGAACATACCCAACTCCTTCGAGTGCTCCTCGTAAGGCTTTGTTTCCTGCGTTATTCTGCCCCACTGGAGAGCCGTTTGGATGGCCAAAGTCATTTGCTGGGGGGTGGCCACTGTCGAATGCTGACAGCTTGTAGGAGCAACAGGTGAGAGCTGACTGAAGTTTACAACAATGTAAAAACATAAAACAAAACAATAAAACCCTAAAAGGTTAAAAAAACCCCAGTTAAGAACAAAAAAAGATTAAAAGTAAACATCAATATATAGAAAATATTGCATACATGGGCATAGCCAAGGGGGCGGGGACACAGCTGTTTCCCCTAATCCAAGTATATACATAAAAATACTTAACTAAAAGTAGAAATAATCAGAACATTTGAAATGGAAATACTTGCTGAGGTCACTTGGATGAAGTTGTGGCTCATTCTAGCAACACAACTGGCAACTCGACTGAGCAATAGGCATGGCTTCCAGGAACTGACCCATCCAATCACAGGTAGCTCAGTTGTGGGAAAGGATGGGTGTCCCTGCCCCCCAACATAAATCCTTGCTATGCTCATAATCACATTTTGATATGGAAAGAAGGTACATTTAACCATATGTGGTGGAACTGTAAAGTTATAAAAAAATTATTGGGAAACGATTTATAATGAAATGAAAAAAGTTTAAAGTAATGTTTGTTAGAAAACCAAAAGGTATTACAGGACAAGAATTGCCAAAAGAGCTGAAGAACTTATTTATGTATGTCACAACAGCCACCAGGATTCTACTAGCTCAAAAGTGGAAAGACGGCAAGACACCAGTGAAAGAAGACTGGCAAGCTAAAATTACAGAATATGCTGAAATGGCTAAATTAACAGGGAAACTAAGAGACAAAGACAATGGAGACTTCAAAAAAGTCTGGGAACTGTTTATGTTGTATTTGCAGAAATATTGTAAAGAAATAGACTCACTAGCAGAGTTTGAAAAAGCACAACCAAGAAAATGAGTTCAAAAGATAAAAAACAATAATGAGGTGATTAATTAAGCATAAGAAATAGTATGAATGATATGTAGAAATGCATTTAGAGAAAGTATTTTGAAATTAAGGTAAAACAATAGAAGCAGAAATAGTGAATATTTAAAGAACCAGAAAGGGGAAGTTGAGGGAAGTCACTGGGTGGGGGGAGAAAGGGATTCATTTGTTTTTATGTTGTATGTTTATGATGAATATGTTGATTATAAAACCCAATAAAATTCTTATTTAAAAAAAGAGCCATCCCTGATCCCAGTCTAATTGCCTGACTTGGTACGGTGGACGCTCAGGTTGTGAACATGATCTGTGCGGGATGCACGTTCTCAACCCGCAGCATTCGCAACCCGCATCTGCATGTCTGAGCACACGTGGGTTGCGATTCGGTGCTTCTGCGCATGCGCAAAGCATGATTTAGCGCTTCTGCACATGCACGACCACCAAAACCCAGAAGTGCCCCGTTCTGGTACTGCCAGGTTTTGGTGGTCCGCAACCCAAAAAAATGCATTCTGAAGCGGCTGTAACCTGAGGTATGACTGTATAAGAAAGGTATACACAGTGTTTTTGTTTGGGTTGATATTTGGGACACACGGATGCCTTGATTTTTTTATTTCCTTTGTTTCTGGCCGTGTTCCATTCCTGGGAACGACTGCTAGCATGCCTTGTGTTTACCCACCCTGACACGTGACTTCGCACCAACTCCGGGTTCTTGTGCAATAGGGCGGAGGTGGGCATTACTTGAGATATCAAAGTATTAGTTCCCTTTCTATAAAGTGATAAATGACGCCATATCATTTGTATTCACCGAGGGCAGACACTGAGCCTCTGCTCATTTCATCAAAGAACTATTTATGAGGCTGTAAAAAAGATGAGTTTCTCCGAATAGTCTCCAAATTAAACTTTTTAAAGTTTAATGTTGGCACACAAGAATAATTACAGTTATAAACCATTAAACATTTAGAGGAAATTTATAGGATTGGAGGGAGAAAATTTACAGCTGTGGCCTAATACAATAAATTTCTTCTGCAAAAGCAGCTCCACATAACATTTCTACCCGGGATTCCACATTTTTATTTTTATTTCATTTTTGGTGGGATTATCAACAAAATGCTTGGAAATTATTTATTCACAAAGATAAATAGTTTTCTTAAGATGCTGGTGGAAATAGTCGATACAGGTTTTTTTAAAAAATAAATAGAACAACAACCAATGGGGTTCTTTGAGCTCATTTTGTGAGATCCAGCTATATATCCTGTAAAATCCTAGAAAGCATTGCAGTAGCTGCTTATTCCCTCCAGAGTTATAAGCTAACAATCACCATATGTTCTGCAGAGGCATGAACCTGAGTCAGGGATTTATGTCTCTATAGCAGAGGTGGACCAACTTCAGTCTTGCATGATGTGTTTGTGTATGTATCCCCTTGGTTTATCCACTTAAAAATGAAGGGAAAATGCATATTTGATCTTTCTTATAGCTGTTAAGCAAACTGTTAACCAAAGCAACTTCAGTAACAATGAACAGGCTTGCATGCTCAGGATTTATGACCGTAAGAAAAATCGTTGGATTACACCAAAGGCTCATCTAGTATACCAACCAGTTTCATATCCTCCAACATTTCTCCAATGAAAATTGTTGTTGTTGTTTAGTCATTTACTCGTGTCCACCTCTTCGTGACCCCATGGACCAGAGCACGCCAGGCACTCCTGTCTTCCACTGCCTCCCGCAGTCTGGTCAAACTCATGTTTGTAGCTTTGAGAACACTGTCCAACCATCTCATCCTCTGTCATCCCCTTCTCCTTGTGCCCTAAATGTTTCCCAACATCAGGGTCTTTTCCAGGGAGTCTTCTCTTCTCATGAGGTGGCCAAAGTATTGGAGCCTCAGCTTCAGGATCAGTCCTTCCAGTGAGCACTCAGGGCTGATTTCCTTCAGAATGGATAAGTCTGATCTTCTTGCAGTCCATGGGACTCTCAAGAGTCTCCTCCAGCACCATAATTCAAAAGCATCAATTCTTTGGCAATCGGCCT
This sequence comes from Podarcis cretensis, assembly GCF_951804945.1. NCBI lineage: Eukaryota > Metazoa > Chordata > Lepidosauria > Squamata > Lacertidae > Podarcis > Podarcis cretensis. Next base: position 25,060,323 of record NC_137187.1, read on the forward strand.
TCTTTATGGTCCAGCTCTCACTTCCATACATCACTACTGGGAAAACCATAGCTTTTACTATACGGACCTTTGTTGGCAAGGTCATATCTCTGCTTTTTAAGATGCTGTCTAGGTTTGTCATGGCTTTTCTCCCAAGAAACAGGTGTCTTTTAATTTCATTACTGTTGTCACCATCTGCAGTGATCATGGAGCCCAAGAAAGTAAAATTTCTCACTGCCTCCATTTCTTCCCCTTCTATTTGCCAGGAGGTGATGGGACCAGTGGCCATGATCTTAGTTTTTTGGTGTTGAGCTTCAGACCATATTTTGCGCTCTCTCTTTCACCCTCATTAAGAGGTTCTTTAATTCCTCCTCACTTTCTGCCATCAAGGTTGTGTCATCTGCATATCTGAGGTTGTTGATATTTCTTCCGGTTTGGGATTCATCCAGTCCAGCCTTTCGCATGATGAATTCTGCATATAAGTTCATTAAGCAGGGAGACAATATACAGCCTTGTCGTACTCCTTTCCCAATTTTGAAACCAATCAGTTGTTCCATATCCAGTTCTAACTGTAGCTTCTTGTCCCACATAGAGATTTCTCAGGAGACAGATGAGGTGATCAGGCACTCCATTGAAAATAGGGATGTCCCGTAATTTTATTATTTATACCCTGCCCACCTGATTTGGTTGCCCCAGCCACTCTGGGGGGCTTCCAACATACAGTACAGTGGTATCTCGGGTTACATACTCTTCAGGTTACAGACTCCACTAACCCATAAATAGTGCTTCAGGTTAAGAACTTGCTTCAGGATGAGAACAGAAATCGTGCTCTGGCAGCGCGGCAGCAGCAAGAGGCCCCATTAGCTAAAGTTGTGCTTCAGGTTAAGAACAGTTTCAGGTTAAGAACGGACCTCTGGAACGAATTAAGTACTTAACCCGAGGTACCACTGTATATAAAAAGATAATAAAACATTAAACATTTTAGAAACTTTCTGATAGATGTCTTCTCAAGGTTGTGTAATTACCTCCTCAGCTTGGGGGTCGCATATCTCCATACCCTCCAACATTTCTCTGATGAAAATAGGGTCGTCCTAAGGAAAAGTGGAACATTCTGGGATCATATCAGAAACCGGGACAGCTTCTGTAAATCCAGGACTGTCCCTGAAAAATAGGGAAATGTTGGAGGGTATGCTTTTATTTTTTAATAATTCAACAAAGTAATACACACCCTGCAAAATTACAGTATGAGCAATAAACACATCAATGACGACATCAGTAAAAAAAGACCCCAGCAAACCCAGGGCAGCTCACAACAACTTAAAATTAAAAATAGCTAAGACAAATAGAGTCACAGGAATAGGATGGGCCTTGAAAACACATATCTCAGTTGTCGAAGTCCTATGTACAAAGGTCTATGTTCAGCATTCACCCAAAGTTATATAATAAAGGTGCCAAATGCACTTCTGTGAGAAAGGAATTGCATTCCTTAGTGGCTGCCACAGAGAATGATTTCTTTTAGGCCATCGCCACCTCAAACCTCTGAGGAAGGTGGAATTGCCAAGAGGGTAGTTGCTGGAAAGAATTTCACATCGCAAAGGCTGTCTAAATCACAATATTTGGGGGAGACATCTAAAAACAGGCAGAAACAAAGCCTGGTACTAGAGTTGTCCCTGAACTTTGCCTAAAGGGAAATTTCAAGATGATAGTTGGAAGTTCTTGTTAGGTGGGAGCAATAAAAATAAACCCAGGAAGCAGAATGAGAAGACTAGCAGAATTTATCAATGAGATTCTGCACATCCAAAAAAATATGGAGAGAGCGAGAGCACGTGTGTTTTGCTGTAGTATACAGCAAGGAAGCAGAAGAACAAAATGTGGGTTTCTCTTTCTCTTTCTGGACTTGCTGACTGGTAGATTGGGCTGAGTTAATAATGATAATTACAGCTTTTGTCTCCAGGCAGCTGAACAGCTTCCGCAAAAATCCATGTTCAGGAAAAGTAAGTTTTGACTTTCATGAGCTTGATACATAGTAGTCAGCATCAGAGTCTAATAACCCTAATTTCTTTCTCTTTGCTTATTTATTCCAGATACCCTTCGTGTAGTAGATGATTATAATCTTTAACATACCGGGGGGGGGGAATAGTGCTTTGTTTCCTCATTTATACATTACATTAGTGCATGCTTCTCTTAAATAATCATTCATGTGGTAGGAAAGCAGCCTATATATCGTGGCCTTTGCATAGCAATCTTTTTTTAATGCATAATTTAAGTCCTTTCATTATTGGGTTTTGTTTTGAACTGCTAATTTTCTCCCTCTAATTAAACAAGTTTAGAGTATATTATAGTAGGAGTTATCAGAAGGGTCTGAAGATGAAGTCAGGCAACCAGTATTTTGAGGCATCTGATGCCCTGTCCCAGGGGGCACACAGGGTACTTGGGTCGCTGAAGATGCATACCCCTCAACCACCCAGATTAAATGAGGACATCCCGTTTTGGGGCACTGCGGCCTTGCATGGGTCACATGACTTGTGCAGGGCATGTCCTGGTTTTGCAGGGTGACATGTTGGATGGTATAGAGCCCATAGACTCCCTCTACTCGACTCCTGCCCCGTAACAGTGTCAACCAACCATCCTCGCGGCTCTACAACCTCTCACACCACCAATGAAAGCAAACAAACATCTTCACCATCATGAAGATGATAGAATACTTGGAACCTGCAAAAATGACTGGGAGAATAAGAGGAAACTCAAACCAGAAAGTGTGTAAAGAATGGAAAACATTTAAAGCCTATCTAAAACAATATTGTGGAAATGCAAATCTCCTGACAGGTCTAGACTGAATCTTGAATATTAAGGAAGACTATAAATGTAGAATAATTTCTGGATATGTAATAGATGTAACAGGATGCGGGTGGTGCTGTGGGTTAAACCACAGAGCCTAGGACTTGCCAATCAGAAGGTTGGCGGTTCAAATCCCCACGACGGGGTGAGCTCCCGTTGCTCGGTCCCTGCTCCTGCCAACCTAGCAGTTTGAAAGCATGTCAAAGTGCAAGTAGATAAATAGGCACTGCTCCAGTGGAAAGGTAAACAGCGTTTCTGTGTGCTGCTCTGGTTCGCCAGAAGTGGCTTAGTCACGCTGGAAACATGACCCAGAAGCTGTACGCCGGCTCCCTCAGCCAAAAGTGAGATGAGCCCCGCAACCCCAGAGTCGGCCACGACTGAACCTAATGGTCAGGGGTCCCTTTACCTTAACCTAACAGATGTAACAGGAAATGCGTAACAGATAAGAATATGTGGAAAGCACAATGAGGTGAATCGGAAGTCAAAAGTGTGTGTGATGTTAGACGACGTGTTGTTAGTTAATGTTTAGTTGTCATTGAGGTATTGTCTTCATAACAAACAAATAACAAACAAACAAACAAACAAAAGCAAGCAAGCAAACAAACAAACAAACAGGTAAAGAAAGAACCTATACTTGCAATGCTGACACAAAAACTCTGCACATACACTAAGCAACAACAAAAGATCACTACCTCCTTTTTTTCTCTCCCCCACTCTCCAATTCTCTCTCCCGACCAACCTCGCAATGTCTATGACAGCAGCGTCTCACAATGAATGTAACGGATCTGTAGAAAGGACACTATGAATTGAAAACAGATGTTGTATGTACCCTTGTTGACTATGACAATCCTTTAATAAAAATAACTTTTAAAAAACATGGAAGCAGAGATGAGCTAAAGAATCACCCAATGCCAAGAATCAGTGCTTTTTTTCTGAGGTAATGCAGGGGGACTCATACCATACCCCTAAACATTTTGTGAATCTTTGTCCTTTTGTCTATTTAATGTCTTTCTTTTTCCCAATTTGAACTATAAAGTGGTGTTTTTCTTGAGTCAAAATGAGAGTACCCCTAAACATTTTTCTAGAAAAGAAGCACTGCCGAGGACTAAGAAGTCCGAACATGAGCGAAACCCTTCCATTTCTATTTTTAAAACATATTATTCACATTCTCCGATGTCCCAGAGTTGAAGCAACATGCAACTCAAAATAATAATAATAATAATAAATCAGACTATGGCAACAGAATATACTAATCAGGAATCATATTATAATAAGAGAAGACAAGGTCAACAACAAAATGTAGATGTTAATTTTTGAAACGGAACTTGCTTCACAACACAGAAATATTGTGGATTGGGCCCATTGTGTGCTTTCAGTATCCATGGGCACCAAAAACTCAAAAGGGCTAAAGTTGCAGCTTGGTTCTGTGTACATGTACTCAAAAGTACATTTACTTTAAAGTGCTCTTTAAAGTGGAGTTCTCCACAATTCTGCATCAGTCTGTGTTGTTTTTTTAAAAGTTCTCATGAAAATTCACCAGTGTTTTAATGTGAATTTCTCCAGATAATACACATGCTGCTAATCAATCTGCAATACAAATCATTTCTGTATGTATTTTTTTCCTAATACAGTGGTACCTCGGGTTAAGTACTTAATTCATTCTGGAGGTCCGTTCTTAACCTGAAACTGTTCTTAACCTGAAGCACCACTTTAGCTAATGGGACCTCCTGCTGCTGTCGCGCTGCCAGAGCCTAATTTCTGTTCTCATCCTGAAGCAAAGTTCTTAACCTGAGGCACTATTTCTGGGTTAGCAGAGTCTGTAACCTGAAGCATATGTAACCTGAAGCGTATGTAACCCAAGGTACCACTGTATGTGCATTTCTTTGCATATTTCCCATTAATATACATATTTTGTATCCGTTATTTGGTTATCACATTGAATCACAAAAAAACAGAATAGTTACAATTTCAAAGGTTTGTTTCAGTCTGCGGGAACTGCCAATTGAAGAGCTTTGCATTTAAAAACCAAACCAAATTTCTGCACCAACCTTGTCAAAATGAAGTCCAAATTCTCACCTTCATTGAGAACTGGAAGATGTCAGACTATACTGCAGAGTTTATATATTAGATATGAGACTTGGAACTTACCACCTGCGGAATATTGTAACAAACCATTCTGACAACAGTGGTGATGTGTTCATAGCAGGGGGGAAGAAATAGCAGCAGAAGTTCTTTCTAGGTACTGTTGGAGAGGGAAAGATGGGGTCATCTCTGCCTCAACTGCAGAGATATTTGCAGCAAAGAGGTGATAAGGAAAAGTACAAGGTGTTCAAAAAAAAAAAAAAAACAAAAGAGTCAGCAGGAAAGTGGGATAAATCACTAATCTGATTAAAATGCCTTTGTACAAGTGACTTCCCATCTTGTCTTGCAATAAATACACCTTGTCCATTGCTGACCTAATAGAAACAGTCCTCTTTCAAAGCATGTTTGCTCTAGACCAACAAACTTTCTCAAATTAGCTGAAGAACTTAAATCTAATGTTCTAAAAGTACAGGGAGGAACTGGTCTATTGAGATCACTCAGACTACGCCAGATTAATAATCTTATCATATTCAGAGAACACAGGCTCAGCTAGCTTCCTGCAGCCAATCAGAAGCCGTGCTTTGGTTTCCGAACGTTTTGGAAGTCGAAAGAACTTCTGGAACAGATTCCATCTGACTTCCAAGGTACGACTGTATTAACTTCTCCAGTTTAGAAACAGCCACCCCATGATGAGTTGGGCCAAAATCCCTTTTGACACTCGAGGAAAGTATGCACCTTATTTTTATGATTGAAAGTTGTTTTCAGCTGTTTTCAATGTTGTGTTTTAATGTTATAAGCCTCCCTGGGACCACAGGGTGAAGAGCAGGTGATCATTTATTATTACTACTATTGCTATTACCACCTGTGATCCTTCAGTTGTCCATCTAGTTGGGAATTCCCAGGTTTGCCTATGTTTTCTGATTAATGCATGAAACTGCATTCTAACACGACAGAAGAGGGCCTGGCTCAAATCTCATTGTATCAAATGAGGAGCTGTTTTGTGAATGATGGTTTCGGTACAGCTGAAGCAGCGCAAGACTTACTTACACTCTGCTTTTGTAGCAAATAAGCAAGTGAGTTTAAAAAAAGGAAAGTTAGCTTATTGACCTGTAAAAAAAAAGGGGGGGGAGCATCTCCTATTGAGCATTTAGTAAAAGGGAGAGTGAATCTGGTTGCTGCATAATTAACTCACAATTATGTGGGCAATAAAGACATAATTTAGGATTATTAATATGTTAAAATTGTAAGGAATTTTCTGGCATTTAATTAACATTTGCCAAGGCAGTCTATGGCAAATTAAATATCAATTAATAAAATAACTGACATTTAGATAGATACTCTATTAGTTGTCACAATTATTAACTTGATATTGCTGGCTTTTTAAATTCTAATTAAGTGTCTAAATATTCCTTACAATTTTTATGTGTTGAAAATCTAATTATATTTGTGTCTTATAAATTTAAACTTGATTACACATCATCTTTCCTATTAAATTTCAATAAATGCACTTTTAACTGTCAATTGATGCTTAATTGACATAACCGTCTTATATAAGGGTAGGCATTTCTCTTCTCAAGCACAGAGAAAGGAGAGATAGAGTTTAGTATATTTCTGGGTTGTGGGTTTTTTTCCTCCTTAATAAATAAAAACACCCATTTGTTATATGTGAGTCCCACAACTTGCAAGAATCATGAAGCCTCATACACACTGGAAGCTCTTTGTAAACCTAAATTCATACACAAAATAGTTTCTCATGTTCCTCACTACTAAATTACAATGCATACACTGGAAGTTTTCCTGGAGAGTGCTGTCTCCGGACATAATTTGCTTTCAGTTCCACATGTACATAGGAAACTGCCTTATGCAATACAGTGGTACCTTGGTTCTCAAACTTAATCTGTTCCAGAAGTCCATTCCAAAACCAAAGCATTCCAAAAACCAAGGCGCGCTTTCCCATAGAAAGTAATGCAAAACGGATTAATCTGTTCCAGACTTTTAAAAACAGCAATTTAACATGAATTTTACTATCTAATGAGACCATTGATGCATAAAATGAAAGCAATAAGCAATGTACTGCAGTATAAAATAAATAAGACAGTATAGTAAATGATAAAAATTAAAATTACTTTTTTTTTCTTACCTGCATTGATGATAGACAGTCAGTCAGTCAAGTTTATTGCTTATAGCCAAAGGCTGCTGCAATGTATACAATGTCATTCAGTAAAATATATTCTAGTTTGATACAAAAACTTAAAACATTTACATTGCACTGATGATAGTCATTGTTTGGATGGGGGGCTTTTATCCATTTCCGCAGTCACACAATCAGCTGAACTGGGTTCCACACAGACACAAAAACAAATTAACCGAAACAGCCCCCAAAACAAAAACGCAAAATAAATAGCAAAAGCGCCAAACTTAATCTATTCTGGAAGTTCACTTGACTTCTGAAATGTTCGAAAACCAAGGCGCAGCTTCTGATTGGTGCAGGTGCTGCAGAAACAACAGCCGACAGCCTTCTCAGACGTTCAGCTTCCAGAAAATGTTTGAAAACCGGAACACTTCCGGGTTTTCAGCGTTTAAGAACCAAGGTGTTGGAGAACTGAGGGACCACTGTAGGCCCTTCATCCATCCAGTTCAGTATTCTTAAACCTAGCATAACTAGCATAGCAGTCAAAAATGTTACCTTTCACCAATACATTTGTTAGGGAACTGCCATCGGAGCCAAAGGAGGAGAGAAGGACCAGAGCGGGTGGGAAATGGGTTTTGAATCTTCAGAGGATGGGGACAGCTCCTTCAGGGGATTCCCCGCATCACCAGCAGAGGAGAGGGACGAGGTTGAATCGTAAAATTGTGCCGGGGGTGGAGGGGGTCCTGGGGGGGGGGAGGTGGATGTCAGGGAACTGCCATCGGAGCCAAAGGAGGAGAGAGGGCTCCAGAGGATGCCGGAGAGGGTCCCAGTAGGGAGAGAGGCAGCCCATCCGCTGGGGAAGGAAATCAGCGTAGCACCAGTGGAGAAGGGGGGCAGATGGGGGAATCGGAGAAAAGGCTCCTGGACTCCTCACTGGAGACCAGTGGGGAGAGCACGGGTCCTCCGCTGCCCACACCCTCCCTGCGCAGAAGACTTCCGCGCAGGGAGAGTAGGAGGTGACTGGGCATCAAAGAACTTCTTTGCTGGAAGAAGTTCAAGAAACGCCCACTGACGGATTCTGCCAGCGACTGAGACAGCCACGAGTGCAAGGCTGTCCAGAGAGAAAGGGTTCAAGCAGGCAACCTAGCCAGGAGTGGCGGCAACTTACGCACGAGCAACCCCCTTAGAACCACTACAACATTGTTACAGATAAACCATAGAAATTAATAAATGGTAGGATTTTGATGAATTGGGATATGGATGGAGATACAAGCTGTGGAGCTGTGCCAGACGAGGAATCCCTAGGCTGGCTTATGTAAACCAGTCTGGCTGGCCTAGCAAAGAGCAAATCTGTTAACATGACTAAAGGGGTCGATGGACCACCTGAGAGGAATCCTTTGGCCTGGGGAGACAGATGTTGTCAAAGTGTTGGGGTGTGTGTTTGAGGTGACAGAAAAAAAGAGAGCTTTTGAGCAAGATGTTCTGGGGAGAAAAAAGGAAGGAAGGAAGACTGGTCTCCATCTTGGGCAGGATGGCTGAAGGCTGGTTGGGAGAGATGCCTTGGATTCCAGGGCTGCACTGCTGTGAGGGACAAGCCCCTCTTGAAATGACCATGCTGTAAGGTCTGGACTCCCTCAGTGCTGAATGAAGGTGTAAATAGGTGAATAAACCACATTTCATAAAGCTAAGACAGACTGCACTGTGTCTCAATTCTCCAAAGGAACACAGACCTTGGGTGAGTGCCTGGAACACCCTGGGCTCTTGCCACTGTTCAGCAAAAAGAGGGGGAGGCATCTAACTTTCCCAACAATATAGAAAATAATTCCTCGCTTCAAAACAAGCATTCTAATACTCAAGCTCATATTTGAACACAGGAGTTTCAGGCAGCAGAATATTCATCCAGCACTTCTTTTCTGTGGAGAGATATTTACTTGAATGTGTTCACATGTCAAAATTACATCCTTTTAAAAAGCAAAACAAAAACAGAACTCCCCAAAGACAAAGAAACTTGCTGAGGAGACAGGGAGTCACTGTTTGTTTGTTTGTTTGTTTGTTTGATATTCCACCCAAAGGAACCCGGGATGGCATTATAATCAGCTATGATAAAGGGTTGTTATACTTGAAATGTGTTAGTCACAACAGAAAATTGGACTGCTTTTATTCCTTTATACTATTCTTTTCAATACTTTGTGAGGTTTGTCTCTTTTCATTTCCCTCCACTAGAAATTCAGTATTGCCACAATAGATCCACAGTCTGAAGGAAATATATGTGCAATGAATTTAGTAATAAATGTACATTTGGGACACGTTGGGGGGCATTCCTGAGTGGGAAAGCACAGGATACCAATTTCAAAAATGATCTTTTTCTTTGGTGATCCCTCGTATCCGAGTAAGACTGTCTTCCTTGAACATGGTTTTAACAGTGACTGTGGAAGCCAGTTCTGGATCTACACATCCCTCCAAGTGAGGCAGGAGTTGATCTCAGTGAGGGTTTGCCAAGTGTGCCTTCCTCATAGTACATTTCTCCCTTTTGTCCTGAGTTTGAGTTTCTTCAGAGTTCATGACACCTTTGGTAAAGGTTGTTCTCCAATTGGAGTACTCACAGGCCAGCATTTCCCAGTTGTTGGTGTATATACTACGTTTTTTTAAAAAAATTGCTTTGAGAGAGTCAGGGGTCAGCAACCTATTTCAGCAGGGAGCCGGTCCACTGTCCCTCAGACCATGCGGTGGGCCGGACTATATTTTGAAAAAAAAAATGAACAAATTCATATGCCCCACAAACAACCCAGAGATGCATTTTTAATAAAAGCACACATTCTACTCATGTAAAAACACCAGACAGGCCCCACAAATAACCCAGAGATGCATTTTAACTAAAAGGACACATTCTACTCATGTAAAAACACACTGATTCCCTGACCGTCCACAGGCCAGATTGAGAAGGCGATTGGGCCACATCCGGCTCACGGGCCTTAGGTTGCCTACCCCTGGAGAGAGTCTTTAAACCTCTTTTGTTGACCACCAGCATTACGCTTTCTATTTTTAAGTTTGGAATAGAGCAGTTGCTTTGGAAGACGACAATCAAGTGTTCACACATGACCAGTCCAACAAAGTTGATGTTGAAGAATTGTTGCTTTGACACTGGTGATCTTTGCTTCTTCCAGTACACTGACATTAGTTTGCCTGTCTTCTCAAGTGATGTGTAAAATTTTGCGGAGACACCATTGATGGAATCTTTCAAGGAGTTGGAGATGGCGTTTATAAGTGGTCCATGTTTCAAAAGCATACACTAAGGTTGGTAGTACAATAGCTTTGTAAACAAGCATTTTGGTTTCCCTGCGAATGTCCCGGTCCTCAAACACTCTGCACTTCAATCAGGAGAAAGCTGCACTTGCAGAGCTCAGGCGATGCTGGATTTTGGCATCAATTTTGGCCCTTGTGGAAAGGTAACTGCCCAGGTAGGAGAAGTGATCAACATCTTCCAACATTACACCATTCAGCTGGATTTGTGGTGCTGCAGAGGGGTTGTTTTGTGCTTGTTTAGTTTTTTGGACGTTGAGCGACAGGCCAAGCTTTACGTAAGCTTATGCAAAGATATTTAGGATGGTTTGGAGGTCATCCTCTGAGTGCACACACTACATTGTCATCAGCATATCAATACCAATTTCCAAAATGATCCAGTGGTTTTAGGCTCCAGAGGGCACTCCTGTGCCAAATTCAGCCCTCTTAACTACATAAGTTCTAGCCTAACTGTTTCTTTGTCTGTACAGGATTTGGCTCAGTGGTAGATCCTCTGTTTTGTGAGTAGGAAGTCCCAAATTCAATCCCTGGAAGTTGGCTTTTAAAAAATATTTTTAGTGGTTCTAAATGTTTTAGATGGTTTGTAACAGTTTTTAAAGTGTTTTGGTTTCATTTAAAGTCATGCTCTTTTGACGGGCTGACATTTGCTGCCCTGGACTCGTTTGGGATAAAGGACCAGAAACAAATTTGATCAATAAATAAGCAGGGCTGGGAATGTCCAATGTCAAATCCCAAAGAGACTTTGCCAAGACTTTGTATACAATACTGAGCAAGTTGGGCCAATAGTCTGAAAAGGACGGCAGAGGCTTCCATGGATCCGATGAAGGAGATGTAAGGCTTGGAGTCCTACCTGAGCAAATGGAGGGGGTTTAATGCCCCTTCCACCTATCAGGTGCTGAATCCAAGCCTGGCTGCCTGACTGGCCAACGGCAGGCAGGCTTGGACACAGGACTGACCTTGGGGCGGGACTGACAGAGCAGGTAGGCTTCTCTCAGGTGTGCTCCTGGTGCATTTAAGCATCCTGCACCTGGACCCTTCACCTGTTACCCCCACTTTTTAAAATGTGCAGTAAGCAGGGTATAGCATTTGGACTCGACATATTTTCTGCCAGGTAGACCAGGTGTTCAGGACACTCAGGAGGGTTATAAAGAAGATAAAAAGTAGGAAAGAACCGCATGTACTCTGCCATGAACTTCTTGGAGGTAGGCATGTATTCTAATATGACCTGCATCTAGCTCTGTAAAACACTAGGCATCTGGAAGTGTTTGCACACAACAGAGAGGTGGGTGGCACTGTGGTCTAAACCACTGTCTCTTTTGGGCTTGCTGATCAGAAGGTTGGCAGTTTGAATCCCCGTGACGGGGTGAGCTCCCGTTGCTCTGTCCCAGCTCCTGCCAACCTAGCAGGTCGAAAGCACACCAGTGCAAGCAGATAGATAGGTACCACTGCAGCAGGAAGGTAAATGGCATTTCTGTGCACTCTGGTTTCTCTCACGGTATTCTGTTGCACCAGAAGCGGTTTAGTCCTGCTGGCCACATGACCTGGAAAGCTGTCTGAGGACAAACGCCGGCTCCCTCAGCCTGAAAGCGAGATGAGCGCTGCAACCCCATAGTCGCCTTTGACTGGACGTAACCGTCCTTTACCTTCACCTTTACACAACAGCTCTATAAATGAAACAACATTCCTATAAGGAAGTTCATTACTATTATTCCAAATGAGATGAGGCTCAGATGTGGTGGCTTGCCTAAGACTACTGAGGGGATTATGCAGGGACTTCTTGGCTCATAATTCACATTCTTAGCTACTGCACAGGAACTATGAGTCACCCCAGCATCTGTTAGTCAGAGGTGTGTGTGTGTGTGTGTGTGTGTGTGTGTGTGTGTGTGTATACTGAAACCTGCCTACTGCTGATCTATTTCTAATGTGCTGAAAAAAGGCACCCACCCCTGATTTAGTAAGAGCCAGATTGATTTAGCTTCCGACACTCTCAGCTCACAGCTGGATATGTAAGTGATCCCAATGACTTTAGCATGAATAAGATGTCAAAAAAATCAAGCCATGTGTATGAGGCAGACTATCACATTTCTAAAATTCTGAGGACGATGTTATGCAGTCCAAGAGGAGACATATCTGCAATAGCTTCCATTGCAGTAAACACATACACACACACACACATCTAAATTTGTCCTGACTCAACCAGTTTGAGCTAATATCTGCCAGAGGAAAGCAAGTTGCCAACGAATAGGGCATCAGAAATTGCTCAAATAACAAACCCACATAAGTTTTGAATGCTTATCAGAGCTACTGGAACTCTGAAAAATATAGGAGGCCTTTTGATTTCTTTTCTTTTTTAAAAATGCATTTTAGTATTTAGTTGCATTTAATCTCTGCTTATCTCTACCATGCAACTCAACAGGAATTGAAAGTCTGGCCAATTGTTTTAAAAATATGGTCAAGGGAAAGGATAGTTTTAAGGGATGATAGTGAAGGTTGGGGTAAGTAAAAAAGAGAGAGTGTTAAAATACTTTGTCAGGGACTGGGCAGAGGAGGAATGGTGGAGACCGCCTCCCCATCTTGACCCTTCCAGAGGAGAAGGAGAAGAAGACAATTCAGAATTACAGCAGAGGTTTGAGGGAGGTCACAGTTCAGAAGAAAATGAATGGGAAAGTTGGGGAATAAAGGGAGAGGAGGAGGCAGAGGCGGAGCAGCTGGCTGACACATTATCACTAGAAAGCATTCCAGACACACTATCTCCCATAATCCAGTGAGCCTTAAAAGCAGGAGAGCAAAGGACTCAGAAGCAAAGGGCCCTCAGCGCCACCCATAGAAGGGATGATGAATGAGGAAGTGGGAGAGAAGGGGAGGGGAGATTTACTCGGGGCAATGCCATTACTCCAAGAGGCTGCATTTCCAAGCCTCTCTCTGTAAATATTGAATAAAGACTTTTATATTGAATAAGACTTTTCCTTGTCTTATCTGTTCCTGCCTTGGGGTTTGGTTCCTCTGCCTCCTGACACTTTTAAGTCAACCCACACTATCCCAAAGGTTCAGGGTACAATGAATAAATATGGATAAACTCAGCTTGTATGGCCAAAATATTTCTTAAGACTTTTTTGGGGCAGGGCATGGGTGTGATTTTAGTCTGAGGGTTGCACTCTCTCAGAGTCAACCTTCCACGGCCTGCATGTCAGTGGTGATGGGTGGGGCCAGACAGAAATGTGGGTGGAGCAACAGATGTGACTCCAGCTTTTGTAGTCTACATTCCACCTCTGCAAAAGTCAGAGGCTTCTACACTCCCACCCACCTCATTCCTCCTTGCAGGCAAGCAAGAGGCATTGTCACCTTCAAGGACACGATCCAGCCTGGCACAGACCAGGTGATGGATGTGGTCTGTGGTGGAGGAGGAATCAGGATAGAATCCCAAGGGCTGCATAGAGAGGCTTGGAAGGTCACTTCCAATCCACAGGGCTGAGGGTTGCCCACAATGACAGAGGGCATTAACCTATTTTAAGGTCCTTGACCTTAATTATTCCATTTCTTTAGCTTTCTTTTCTGTTCGAATGAAAGCCACTGCCTATGGCTTTTTGCTTTTTTTTATTTCTACGGCATCTTGTGCAGGCATCCAGGACTTGTGTCTCACTGAACTACACACAGTGCACCAACCACACATTGTAACCAGTCCCAAATAAGCAGCAAAAATGGAAGGCTTATTGAGCTGCCCATCGTCTACTGTTCATGATTCAAGGGTGTAAGATCTCATTTTGTGCAATATTCGGTACAATGATTATATTAGTAGTAGTAGTAGTGGTATTCCTAATATTGCATTAGGCCAGGATTGTAGAACTTGTGGCCTTGAACCATGTCTTATTACTGTTTAAGAATAATTATGTCCAATAATCAGATTAGATTTCCATTTTTATTTTTATTTTTATTTTTGTTGTTGCTAATAGTATGTTAGCAGCCATAGTCTTTGTGTGTACATTTCAGATGAGAGTGGAGACATTTTGAGCAAAACCTTAAGGACTAAGGGCTTAATCCTTACACAACCTATGTTGGCCTGAGCAGTCTAAAATGGGGAAATGGAAAAGCATATTTATCTCTTCTTATATACAGTATAACTGAATGGGCACAACCAAGTGAGAAAGAGTTAGACTTCGGTGAGGGATGCAAGACAGACCAAAGATGAGAAGTGGATGTAAGGACATCTTAAACAGCATTATTATTATCATTCTAATTTTTGATTATTATTTTTTTTATGACTACTATAGCTCAGCAACATCAATAAAGAAAGCCCTCCCTTTTGCTTCTATGCTTCTATGCTGCACAGATATCAGATTTCTAGAAAGTTTTCCTTTATTGGCTCCATTACACAAAGGGATAGTGCACAAACAGCAGGGCTCAAAAATAAAACACTTTATTGAATAATAGAAGAAGGATGGTATCAATATGTTTTTATCTGGTCAAGAAATTTCTCCATAACAGCCTTTTGGTGCTTAGTGCTCCAATACTCATAGAGCTACTAATGGCTTTCTAATCTCATTGACTGTAATACTAGCGTTTTAAATCTATTTAGCTCAATTTTCTGACATGCATTGGAGACGAAAGGGCATATTTACTGGCTTTGTGTTATTTTTTTATTAGATTAAAAAATGACCAGGCTTTTGCATCAGGAACTTAACTTGGGTTTCTTTTTTTCTTTTTAATTTTAGGCTATGAGGGTGGGATAATGAAAGGTCACTATGCCAATTACGATTAGAGATGGAGTTCACAATCCATTTGTGAGATTTGGGGTGCAATCCCTATTGCTGTGTTGCATTTCCATACATAGAGAATGTGGTGTAGTGGTTAAGAGCGGAGGACTCGTAATCTGGGGAACCGGGTTCGCGTCTCCACTCCTCCACATGCAGCTGCTGGGTGACCTTGGGCCAGTCACACTTCTCTGAAGTCTCTCAGCCCCACTCACCTCACAGAGTGTTTGTTGTGGAGGAGGAAGGGAAAGGAGAATGTTAGCCGCTTTGAGACTCCTTCGGGTAGTGATAAAGCGGGATATCAAATCCAAACTCTTCTTCTTCTTCTTCTTATAAATACAAACATGGGTATTGCGTAAAATGGTCATGGCTACGCCAGCATTGTTGGTAGCTTTGATCAAGTCGCTGTTTCTCGGTTTAGCTCACTTCCACTTTATTCAAATGTCCAGAGACAATCACATTTTTTTAAAAAAAAGGTTGCACGCAACAGGAAGCAAAGAAATTCAGAAACCCAGTGGTACCTCCGTTTTCTAACACAATCTGTTCCGGAAGACCATTCGACTTCTGAAATGTTCAAAAACTGAAAACTCAGTACAGAATCATCAAAATGGAAAACTTCATTTCATGTTCGACTTCCAAGGTGCGTTCGAAAACTGAAGCATTTGCTTCCGGGTTTATGGCGTTCGAAAACTGAAATGTTCTTCAATGGAGGTGTTCTTCAACTGAGGTACCACTTTAGATAGAAAGGCCCGCTAGTAGTAGGTTTTTCATTATTAAACAAGAATAATACAACCAGCACCCATCACAACATTGCAAGTGCTGCTAACAAAACCTAAGAGCTTGGAATACAAATTTAGCAATGAAAACAATTATTAAAAAAATATTATGTATGACCAGAAAGGCTGTATCCTAAAGTCTTTTCTGAGAAGAGATAAGGGACAAATCAGTCTGGTCTCTCTCTCTCTCTCTATATATATATATAAACATGCAATAATAACATATGGAGTCCAGCTTATAACTCTTCACCACACGGATTCCCATGTAAAACGCTGTTAAATCTTCCTTCCAATAGCAGAGGGTCAATTCATTTACATTAGCTGAAGTTAACTAATGTATGTCTTCCTATATTTTGGGACAAACAACAACCTTAAATAATTAGTGCAGCCTCCTTGTGGGTCCACAGCAACCTCCAAAATATTGTGGAGAACAAGTATTTTTCTCAAAGCTCCCATAATCAGCATGAGTAGACCCTCCAGGTGTCCCTATTTTCAAGGGACAGTCCCAGATTTACAGAAGTCATCCCCTTTTTTGATTTGATCCCAGAATATCCTGGTTTTCCTAAGGATGTCCCTCTTTTCATCAGAGAAATGTTGGAGGATATAGAGTGATGCGATGCCCGAGCCAAGGAGATATATACAACCTTTAGAAGGCATTTGAAGGCAGGCCTGTATAGGGAAGTTTTTTTAAAAAATGTTTAATGCTTTTATGGTTGGAAGCCACCCAGACTGGCTGGGATAAGCCAGTCAGGTGGGTGGGGTAAATAATAATAATAATAATAATAATAATAATAATAATAATAATAATAAAAAAAAATTAGAACATCTTTATTTTCATTGGAGAAATGTTGGAGGTTTGCAAGAGTCATTTTAACATGCCTTTGTGATATAAAATGGCTGTAGAACCCCCCCCCCCCCCGCTTTATGGTTTGTCCATGCTGTGATGTTTCATTTTTAGCTTTGTCTTTGGTTTTTATTGTTTTCCTTCCGTTTTATGTAAGCTACATTGTGACCCCATTATCAGGCGATAAATATGAGCTACACGTCTCCAGCTAATAGCATGTCTTTCCCCCACAGCGACTTCCTGAGACAAAGGGAACAATGGGACTTTGGTTCAAACTGCAATAGGTTAGGGACGGGTGATAATAATGCCAGGGCACCAAAACACTGTGCCAGGCAGGCCTCCAGCCCGCAAGCCATCATGTTTCCTAAAAAGGGGAGAGAGGAGAATCAGGGGGCAACTAAATAGGACAGAACAATCAGAAACTCACATTTATTTAACAGGAAGGAGAAAAGAGCAGAGCAAGATGGTATGCAATGTAAAGTCTCTCTCTTTCTCTGTCTCTCTCATTAATAACAAATCCAATAAAAATTAACATGCATATCTCTTGGAGCATATAAAAGCCTTAAATACAGCTGAAATGTAATAGAAATACAAATATATCCAACATGTTCTGTCTCCAACTGCATACTTTCCCCATGCCTTCCAAGCTGTTTGGTGCCACTATGTACTCATTTTTGAAGTGAAGTTCTTTACATCAAGCTGCCGACTGTATAGAAATCTCCGTCCCTTCTCTGGGATTTCAACTTAAAAGAACAGGGGGACAGAAGGGAGGAAGGGAGGGAGGGAGGGAGGAAACAGCTTCCAAGTTTTATTTAACAGGGAAATGAGGGAAGGAATAAAGAGGAACAATTCAGATAGGTAGACATTGTTTAAGGTAATCTAGTTATCTACAGGTGAGTGATTAGATTCTCTCAGTGCAACAGCAATTCCCCCTCTGCCTTAGGTGACACTAAGGATGGAGGGAGATTTTATTTTGTTTGTATTTTAATGAGAAGCTACTAATTTGAGCTTCTCAAACCAATAAGTGAACCAAAACCCTTGACCTCATTGCATTGGAGATGCTTTTTCTAAACTTTCCCACCAACTCTCCTCTGACTCTCTTCAGAACACTCCTACTGTGCCCTTAGACAGAACCCTCAGTTCCATATGACGGCTTCCCAGATTCCAAAAAGGGCTTTGCTCCAAGCATTTTGCTGCAGGGGACTACAGCTCACATAACTAATTCAACCAGGGATTGAAAAGCCTTTTTTTAAAAAATAAATAAATAACAATTTCAACAAAACAAAATATCAAAACATATCATAATCATTATTCCTCCCCCCCCCCCAATGAACCCTCCCCCCTCCCCCCAGGTTTCCCTCAGCTTCTCTCTCTGATTTCTCAACACATATTCTTCTCTGCATACTGCAAAATTGTACAAATCATTACATTATCTACTGTATCTACTATATTAAACCCCTGACCATTAGGTCCAGTCGTGACCAACTCTGGGGTTGTGTGCTCATCTCGCTCTATAGGCTGAGGGAGCCGTTTGTCTGAAGACAGCTTCCGGGTCATGTGGCGAACCAGAGCAGCACACGGAAATGCCGTTAACCTTCCCGCCGGAGCGGTACCTATTGATCTACTTGTACTTTGGCGTGCTTTTGAACTGCTAGGTTGGCAGGAGCAGGGACCGAACAACAGGAGCTCACCCCGTCGCGGGGATTCGAACCACCAACCTTCTGATCGGCAAGTCCTAGGCTCTGTGGTTTAACCCACAGCGCCACCCGCGTCCCGTATCTACTATATTAACCATCAATAAATTTGTGTATGTTTATTCAAAACCTGCCAAGGAGTCCAGTTCATTTTGTTGTCTTTTTAAGTAGTTTGTAAAAAGTTCCCATTCTTCTTTGAAGTCACAGTTGTCCTTATCTTACAGTTTGTATGTCAGTTTAGCCAGTTCTGCATAGTCCATCAATTTCTCTTGCCACTGTTCTTTTGTCGGGGTTTCCTCATTCTTCCACCCTTGTGCTATCAAGACTCTTGCCACTGTTGTAGCGTACATAAATAAATTCTTTATTTTCCTTGGCAGGTCTTGTCCTACAAAGAGATTGGAAAGCTTTAATCCTCTGATTGTTGTCCCAGCATTCCAAGCCAGGGAGACAAGGAGTCATAGTTTGACAGTATCCCAATGGTTATAGCCTCTCCAGGGCTTTTTCCCCCAGCTGGAACTCACCAGAACTCAGTTCCGGCACCTCTCAAGTGGGCACCATGGCCATTCTAAGAGAACAAGGGAGGTGTTCGTGGTGAGTTCGGGCACCTCTTTTTCTAGAAAAATAGCACTGAGCCTCCCTATCCCTGAACTCCCTAACTAAATAATTGCATCAACACAACAGTTTCAGACCTTTATCTGTGGTACTCTGTGGACTCCTTTTTTCAGCAGGATGAGAAGTATGGAGGGACTCTGAAAAGGCAGCATTTACGGTATCCTTACCTATTAAAAGCCAGGTATCCATTTGGTTTATGGTGCCAAGCTGACACTGAGTGGGTAGATAGCGCCAAAAGAGAAGCGAGCTAGTGACTTTATAATTAGGCAAGAGTACCCGAGGAACTGGTTTACAGTTCCCTGGTGCCAGGCTTTGACATGACATTCCAGTTATTTCCCCTTTTCCTATCAGGTTAAGTAGCATTTTGTGCTCCCCTCCTTCATTCATCCTGCTAGAGGCACCTGCCACCTATTAGTGTAGGAGACTCTCATGAAAGCTTCAGCATTTTAACCTCTGGCCATAACAGGAACTGCAGAGGTATCAGGGGAAGAAATATAAGCAACCCTTTTCTAACCTCATAAAAAGTTTAGTTATAGAGATTTACTTCAAGGTGAAAAACTGAAGGGTTATTATTGTATCCCTATTGAAGAAAACAGAGAGGAAATGCGTAATAAAATGAGAAGGGAGGGTTTTTCTTTCTTTCTTCTGTTTCTGCCTTTCCTTTTCAAATGCTTTAAGTCAGGCATAGGCAAACTTGGCCCTCGGGATGTTTTGAGACTACAACTCCCACGATCCCTAGCTAACAGGACCAGTGGTCAGGGATGATGGGAATTGTAGCCTCAAAACATCTGGAGGGCCGAGTTTGCCTATGCCTGCTAAGTCCAGCAGTTCTTACATCTTCTGAACTCCACATTGGCTGTGAAGCTGCCTTGGATAGTGGAAGGGCTGGACAAACCAGGGTGGACATGCAATGTAAAATTAAGCTGATTTCAGTGTAACCTTTTCCATGCTAGAAGATCACTGTTGCATTCTGGTAACTATATGTTTAAGAAGCTTGCCGCTGGAGAAGAAGTTGGGAGAGGCACAGCAAAAAAAGAGAGACGGAAAATTAGGTTGAGAATAATGACTGGATGCATTAACAAAGATCTCCTTAAGAATCACTGAAATCTATTTCTCATGCCTTGCCCCTTTGGAAATATTTTCCATTTCATCTCAGACAGGCTCTATTGTCTTTTTGGCTCCTAGTCAAGACCTTCATTTTTCAACACAGCCTTTTAAGTAGATACTTTTTCTTCTTATCCCAGCATGTTATCTGCATTGGATTTGAAATTGTTTTAATCATTTACATATATATATATATCTTCTGTTGTTGATGTTTTCATTGTAAAATCTCTCTGAGACGTTTTATGGGAAGCAACTCTGAAATGGAATTAAAAAGTTTGCCAAGAAGAAGAACAGTTTGGATTTGATATCCCGCTTTATCACTACCGTAAGAAGTCTCAAAGCGGCTAACATTCTCCTTTCCCTTCCTCTCCCACAACAAACACTCTGTGAGGTGAGTGGGGCTGAGACTTCAGAGAAGTGTGACTGGCCCAAGGTTACCCAGCAGTTGCATGTGGAGGAGCGGAGACGCGAACCTGGTTCAGCAGATTACGAGTCTACCACTCTTAACCACTACACCACACTGGCTCTGCCTGTGTTTCTAAATAAGTGAGCATATTCACACCGCTGTGTCCTTTTGCCATTGTCAGGAGGGGACAAGGGCACACTAATAATGCAGAGCAGAACACACACTTAATAATCCGCAAATGAACCCTTCACAAGGTCCACACTTGAGTTTGCTGGTTTCTATTTAAAAAGCCGAGTTTTGAACTGCCCTGTATGATGGTTAGTTTTTGTGCATTGCAGCGCTCTTCTTTTCAGTTGCTCTTTACGTTTCCACCCTTGCATCAAGCATTTTGTTTCATAGGAGGCTGACTGTACATTTAATCTCCTGTCGTTCAGATTGCCCACTGAATGGGAGACCTTCGGGGAAACATTGGGGATGGCTAGTCGATACGAGGCTCATTTTATAGCATCCTTAGGAAAACAATAGGATGGAAAGTTGGGATGATTTAGCTTTAATTAGGCTAAGTATAAATTGCTGAGAGGTTTAGAGGTGATGTATCCCCACATATAACTCAATCCTCTTCTATCAGCATCAGTTTTCCAGCTCATTAACTTTATTTAGCCACAGGGGCTCGAGGAAGCCGTTTCATGCACTTATGTACCCAGAATTCATTCATGTCAAGCAGTGTGGAAAATGGCAGGGAAGTGTCACCAATTTGGAGCAGGGGCCTTCGGGCAGAGCAGGCACTCTGCTTGTCCTTCAAACCTCTTGCTGACTTTGGCACCAGTGCAGCAAGAACGAATCATTCAAAAATGGGGGGTGGGGGCAGGGTGGCAGCATTAGTTTATCCACTCCCTGCTGTACAGCAAGGAGCTGGCCAGGTTCTCATTTGTAACTCCAATGCAGGTCATGCTGGGGCATCATTCAGGGCAGGGATGGGGACTTTTGGCTCTCCATATGTGACTAGCCATATGCCCATCAGGCCTTATCATTGGCTACTTATAGCTGCCATCTCCAACTCCTTGAAAGATTCCATCAACGGTGTCTCTGAAAATTTTTACACTTAGGAAGACAGGCGAACTAATGCCAGTGAAGTGGAAGAAGCAAAGATCACCAGTGTTGAAGCAATGATTCTTCAACATCAACTTCGTTGGACAGGTCATGTTGTGCGGATGCCTGATTATCGTCTTCCAAAGCAACTACTCTATTCCAAACTTAAAAATGGAAAGCATCATGCTGGTGGTCAACAAAAGAGGTTTAAAGACTTTCTCAAGGCAAATCTTTAAAAATGTTGTATAAACACAGACAACTGGGAAACACTGGCCTTTTTCTCCAATTGGAGAGCAGCCTTTACCAAAGGTTTCATGGGCTTTGAAGACACTTGAACTCAGGACGAAAGAGAGAAACGTGCTAAGAGGAAGGCATGCTTGGCAAACCCCCACTGTGATCAGCTCACAGCCAGAAACCTATGTCCCCACTGTGGAAGGACATGTGGATCCAGAATTGGCCTCCACAGTCACT
This sequence comes from Podarcis cretensis, assembly GCF_951804945.1. Taxonomy (NCBI): domain Eukaryota; kingdom Metazoa; phylum Chordata; class Lepidosauria; order Squamata; family Lacertidae; genus Podarcis; species Podarcis cretensis. The sequence goes on from NC_137187.1 coordinate 25,082,397, forward strand.
TACGGACTCATTGTTAAAACCGTGTTCATGGAAGACAATCTTACTCGGCTACGAGTGATCACCAAAGAAGATCATTGGCATTGCTGTCTGGAGCTGATGGAAGTTGGAGTCCAAACATGGAAATTGGAGTCCAAAATCCAGAGGTTTCTATGCAGCTGCCTTTTGAACGAACACACACACACACCCTCTGGCATTTTTCTGATGACAATAGGGATGTCCTGTTCCATGATTTTATTCTTTGTAACCTCCCCACCTGATTTGGTTGCCCCAGCCACCCTGGGTGGCTTCCAACACGTATAAAAACATAACAAAACATTAAACATTTTTTTTTAAAAAACCTTCCCTATACAGGACAGCCTGCAGATGTCTTCTAAAGGTTACACCACTACTTATCTCCTTGGCTCATGTGTCAAATAACTCCATTTGTTGTTGTTGTTTAGTTGTTTAGTTGTTTAGTCGTGTCTGACTCTTCGTGACCCCATGGACCAGAGCACACCAGGCACTCCTGTCTTCCGCTGCCTCCTGCAGTTTGGTCAAACTCATGCTGGTAGCTTTGCAAACACTATCCAACCATCTCGTCCTCTGTCGTCCCCTTCTCCTTGTGCCCTCCATCTTTCCCAACATCAGGGTCTTTTCCAGGGAGTCTTCTCTTCTCATGAGGTGGCCAAAGTATTGGAGCCTCAGCTTCATGATCTGTCCTTCCAGTGAGCACTCAGGGCTGGTTTCCTTAAGAATGGATAGGTTTGATCTTCTTGCAGTCCATGGGACTCTCAAGAGTCTCCTCCAGCACCATAATTCAAAATTTGTTGTACAAAGACAACAGGCAATAACTCCATACCCTACAACATTTATCCGAGGCACAGAGTGATGTCCTAAGGAAAAACCAGGACATTCTGGGATCAAATCAGAAACTGGGGCGGCTTCTGTAAATCCAGGACTGTCCCTGGAAAATAGGGGCACATGGAGGGTCTGTGATGGGAGCCAGAGTCCAAACACGCCAGCAATGCAAAACCCAGAGGTTTATATGCAGACATCTTTTGAATGTACTTAAGATATTGGGGCAGTCATTCCTTGCCCTGGCACAATCCTTCTGCTTCAGCATTGCTCTAAGTCTGACTGCTCATATTTAAATCCAGAAAGGTGTTAAATCCCACTGTTACACATACACATTGTACTTAAAATATAATGCATGCAGTACAAAACCAGCTTAATCATGGGCAGGCTTTTAATCAAGTTCGCCCCTCAGTTTCAGCCATAATCATCTTCCTGCTGGACACTGACCAGAGGCAGGGGGGGTAGCAGATGGTGGTGATTTCTCAGGTCAGGTTTATCAGGAAATGATTCAAACGTTTCCTGAGGGTTTAGGTGACACCACAATATGCACACCCACATCTGCCTGCCTACCCAGAAACCAAAGTTTGAGATCGAAGGTGATCTCCTATCCTTGCAGAATATATTTAATGGGAAAAGATTGGAAAGGAACCACCTTTTTCTGTCTGCGGTTTTGATAACTGGAATACTGCTTTAGAGAGCAAAAGGGGATTTTTCTCCCCCAAGCAATGCTCTTCCAAATTTCACACTGTATTGATACGTGCATGGAAAGAACATAAGTAGAGGTTAGCAGTGGGGAACGAGATTTACTCATGGTTGCTGAGCAAATACAATATCTTCAGAACGGTGCATTTCATAAACCAGCCTTTATTTTTTGCAAAGGAGCAAGTGTGAAGCTTGAATAAAACAAATGTCCGCATTAGTGCTGTCAAATTTTCACTTTTGAAGATTCTCTCCCACCTACTCTGTGAGCTGGGAGAGTTGGGTGCTGAGAGTTGCTAGGAGGCCTCTATTCCCTTCACAGAGAAACAATTCTCAGAGCATTTTAATGATCAATCCTTCTTTGCAGGGAACTCTGGAATTATAGATCTGAGAAGGGAATACACGTCTCCTAACAACTCTCAGAATCTTTAACAAACTATAGTTCCCAGGATAGTGCTTTAAATGTATGGTGCAGATGTGTTCTGAGTAGGTGTCTAAAGGTAATTTTAAGCAGTAAAGAATATGAAAGACCGCTTTCTTCACTTCAGACTCTCTCTGCTGTAAAGATCAGCAGAACAATGTTTCCGGATAACAACTACTGTATCTTGGCTGTTACTTTGTATTGTGTCTTTAAACTCGGTCTCCTTGTTATTAGTATCACCTGGGGTTGGCTATTGTCAGGGAACTGCCATCAGAGCAGGTGGTGGAAGGGCTCAAGGAGGTTAGGAGAGACTTAACAGCAGAGGAAGGAGCCAGCAGGGGGAGAGAAGGAGCTCCGAGGGAAAGGGAGTCGGAAGAAGGGCTCTGGGACACTTCCAGCGAAAACAGTGAGGAGGTTTCAGGACCTCCTATAGGGACACCCACACCTCGCCGGAAACTGTCACGCCGAGAGTCCAGAAGACGTGTTTGCGTTAAGGAGCTTTTATGTTGGAAGAGATTCCGCAAACGCCCACTGTCGGATTCTGCCAGCGACTGAGGGAGCCATGCTTAAGGGCTCCGCTAAAGACAGAGTTTTGCTAAGCTGAGCAAACCCTGAGGGACTAAGCTTTTACGCACAAGCAGCTCATCATCCCATCACAGCTATATATATTTTTCAAAAAATGTTGTTAGTAACAGTGACTACATAATCACATGAGCACTGTTCCAGAGTATTTTTCATTCTCATGTACAGTGGTACCTCGGGTTACATACGCTTCAGGTTACTTACACTTCAGGTTACAGACTCTGCTAACCCAAAAATAGTGCTTCAGGTTAAGAACTTTGCTTCAGGATGAGACCAGAAATCGTGCTCCGGCGGCACGGTGGCAGCAGGAGGCCCCATTAGCTAAAGTGGTGCTTCAGGTTAAGAACAGTTTCAGGTTAAGTATGGACCTCCAGAACAAATTAAGTACTTAACCCGAGGTACCACTATATATTATATCTATTCAAAAAAAAGATTGGGTATCTATTGGGTATATTTTAATGTTACAGTTGGGTATTTTTTGGGTATATTTTAATGTTACAGTTTATAATTTCTACGCTATTTGAAGTTGTTGTTATGCATGTGCAGGTCATTGTTTGAATATTTTATTTTCAGTTAATGAAGAAATTACATATCTTTCTACTTACGAGTGTTGAACTAATTGGCTGATGAAGAATTAACGAAACAGTAGTTGTTATTCGGAAACACTGTTCAGCAGAGTTCAGAGCTGGACATCAGAATTGAACATTTGCTGATTATACAAAGCTTCACAGCTTGCTCTCCGCCAGGTAAAGATCAGCAGAGCAAACCATCTCACTCAAAAGTCCTGGGAGAGTGCGTTCTCTGGGGTCACACCTAAGTTGTTGAATTCTCTCCCCACAGAAGCATCTGGCTTCTTCACTCTACAGCTTTTGGCAAATGCTGATTGCTGAAGTAAGAATAGCGATATCACAGCCAAGAAGCTCAAATCATATCGACGACTGACATCTTTCTTTGGAAATTATACCGATGTGTAAACTTTGCCTGCAGAAACTTATAGATGAATTAAAACGTGATATTTTCAGTCACGTGCTTATGCAAGCATGGGCACACAGTCTCTTCTTCTAACTTCCAGACAGCTGTATTTTCCTCCCTTTCCAGAGGTTAGCACTCAGCCTTCTGTATCTCAGTTAGGCTTCTGGCGCAATGAAACACCATGACGGTAACCAGAGCACATGGAAACGCCATTTACCTTCCTGCTGCGATGGCACCTATTCATCTACTTGCACTGGTGTGCTTTTGAACTGCTAGGTTGGCAGGAGCTGGGACAGAGCAACAGGAGCTCACCCCTTCACTGGGATTCAAACCGCCAACCTTCCAATCGGCAAGCCCAAGAGGCTCAGTGGTTTAGACCACAGCACCACCCGTGTCCCCAGGGCACTCTTAATGCATGAATTGCAACATGCTTCCTAGCTGTGTGCTGCTTACATGAGAATTACAATGCACTGCAGCAGAATTTCTGGGGCCCCATAAATACTTTTCCCTGCTCAGGATAAATCCCTGCTGGATAGGTTTCTGTTTTTGATTTCTGAAGATCTACAACAAATAATATTTTTTGCATGCTTAAAACCATTGAAGCATTTGCCCCAAGCACAAGCTGTGACTGAGGGGAATCTTCTTCATTTTTCAGATAAACTAAGCCACAAATAAACAGACCACACAGTGTGTTTTGTTTTCAGACTGCCTCTTCTCTTCATAGAAACTTAATAGCTCATGGTATTTCCCACCTGTCAGGGAACTGCCATCAGGGCCGGAGGGAGAGAGCGGGCTCCGGAGGGGTCCCAGAGAGCGTCCCGGGATAGGGAGAGGCAGCCCCTCTTCCAGGGAAGAGAATCAGCGTAGCACCAGTGGAGAAGGGGGGCAGATGGGGGAATCGGTGAGGCGGTCCCATGACTCCTTGCCAGGGACCAGTGGGGAGAGTAAGGGTCCTCCGCTGCCCACACCCTCCTTGCGCAGAAGGCTTCCGCGCAGGGAGAGTAGGAGGAGACTAGGCGTCAAAGAGCTTCTTTGCTGGAAGAAGTTCAAGAAACGCCCACTGACGGATTCTGCCAGCGATTGAGACAGCCACGGGTGAGTGGCTGTCCGGACAGAAAAGGTTCACTCAGGCAAGCCAGCCAGGTGTTGCACCGGTTTACGCACGAGCAACCCCTAGAACCATTACACCACCCTATCTTTAATTCAAGCTTACCCATAACATTAAGTTGCCATGCAACAATAACAGCATAAATAGAATTAAACAAGCTCACTTTAGTCACGTAGCCCCAAGTTTCGGAGAAATACCACAAACTGGAAAGGAAATGATACAGCTGCCAGGCAAGATACAGGACTGAAAGAAGCCGCTTTTGATATGGAACCTACAAACAATATAAACTTAGGAATGATTCCTTGTGTGGAAGAAGACAATTGTTGGAGGTTTGAGAAAATTAAAGCTCCAGATTCTAAAAGAACATACAGTGGTAATTCTATTTTCCAGTCAGATCAGTTATATTCCAGTCTAAAATATTCGAGTCATATCAGCCAAGAACTGTAGTAACTCTTTGGTTCACTGTTTATCACCAGTATTATAACTAAAATCCAAACAAGTATTACTACAACTGCTATCATCACTATTGCAATTTATTTATCGCACTTTGCCATAAGGCCCTAAGGGTGGGTTACAACAATTAAATCGCAACATCAATATATATCAATACAATATTGCACAGTATTAAAAGCAGTCCAAAACAACTTAAGCATGCAAAAATGAGGTGGGTCTTTAAAAATATATATCTCTAGTGTCAAAAGCATCCAAAGGAAGACCGTCAACAAAATGTTGCACTCTGTCCTAACCATCTAACAGGAAAGACCCTGTTCAGCCTCCTTCCAGATACTATAATAGGTAAAAGTAAAGGACCCCTGGACAGTTAAGTCCAGTCAAAGGTGACTATGGGGTTGTGGCGCTCATCTTGCTTTCAGGCTGAGGGAGCCAGCTTTCCAGGTCATGTGGCCAGCATGACTAAACTGCTTCTGGCACAATGGGACACTGTGACAGAAACCAGAGTGCACGGAAATGCCGTTTACCTTCCCACTACAGTGCTACCTATTTATCTACTTGCACTAATGTGCTTTCGAACTGCTAGGTTGGCAGGAGCTGGGACGGAGTAACGGGAGCTCACCCTGTCATGGGGATTTGAATAGCCAACCTTCTGATTGGCAAGCCCAAGAGGCTGAGTGGTTTAGACAACAGTGCCACCCGTTCCTATACTATAATAGGTAAAGGTAAAGGACGCCTGGACAGTTAAGTTCAGTCAAAGGCAACTATGGGGTTGCAGTGCTCATCTCAATTCAGACCAAGGGAGATGGCATTTGTCCACAGACAGCTTTACAGGTCATTTGGCCAGCAGGACTAAACCGCTTCTGGTGCAACGGAACACCATGGCGGAAACCAGAGTAGCGCAAAGAAACACCATTTTCCTTCCTGCCACAGCAATACCTATTTATCTACTTGCACTGATGTGCTTTCGAACTGCTAGGTTGGCAGGAGGATAGATAATATGGCACCAGCAGTACACATATGCTCACCAAGGCCTTTCCTGAGGCCCACAAGGACCTATTCCCACCACTGAAATAGGCATTCTATTATAGCTAATAAATAGCTTGTGGTATACTCTGAAGTGGCAAAAGCCAATAACCAATTTACCACCTCTTGAGATGTCGTGGGCACAAGGCTCCAGCTTCTCTCATGTAATGACAGTTTTGTAGAAGAAGAATGAGGAGTGACTGCAGTAAGTCTTATAAAGACTTAGAATTTCAGGAACTAATTGGAGGAAGGTTGAATAACTGATCACAGTTTTGTGCAAGTTGAGGGAGGGGGAGAGATGCTCCTCTGGGAACAGTTTCAATTCTGCCCTGAAATTAACATACATCAACATTTTTTATTACTATTATTTTTCTAAAGGAAGGTTTCAGCCAGTGGAGAGGAACAGAGAAAGGAAAGCACATTAGGCTATTTTTATGTGCTATTAAAATTCAGAACCATGTAACGCTTTGATGCAGCCATGTCAGATACAGAGCAAGTGCTGTCAGGATTCTGTTCAGTTTTCAAAAGGTTTCAAATTGAATTTCCGGCTGGGTCGGAAAACCTTTAATCATGTGTATGTTTAATCTGCAATGGATTTGTAGCCGAGCAAATATTATGGAACAGTTGTGCAAAAGAAGTAAGGTGTCTTATTCTACGGAAGAAGGGACTCAGGAAATATCTGCACATCTTTGAAATCTTGCTCTACTGGTTGTGAATAGAGAAATCCGCCCCCCTCCACTTTGTTTTTAAATGGAGAAGAAAAGTAGGCTGGGGATCAAACTTCTTCTTTTTTTGCAAACGTATCACAACAGCTTATGGAATGTATCTGTTAGTATGTTGGGATTTGTGGGATGATGAAAACCAGGTCCACATCTGTGGCCATCACACAGGGGGTGATTTAACGGTCTATTGATCCCTGTGCCACCACTGTGCTCGCTTCCCCACTGCCACCAACCCATTACTCTCGGGTAAAACACTGAGTCCAGACAGTTATTAAAATTGAACCAAATAAACAAGTTTATTTTATAAGCATTAACAAGTTTATGGTTTCTCAGATAATATTCTTGTCAGTATCTTAACTTTAGTTTCTTTACTGACTATCTCAACTGTTTGACTGACTCCTCTTAACAAATTGTCTCACTCTCTCACATCAGACTAGCCCAACCCACAGACTTATCCTCTCTGTCTCTTCTCTAACTCCAGACTGGCTCCTCAATGACTCTAACTCTAACTCTAACTCTAACTCTAACTCTAACTCTAACTCTAACTCTAACTCTAACTCTAACTCTAACTCTAACTCTAACTCTAACTCTAACTCTAACTCTACCTCTACCTCTACCTCTACCTCTAACTCTAACTCTAACTCTATCTCTATCTCCACCCCTTGGGTTCCCATTGGTTAGTCATTTTACAATTAGTTATCCCTTTCTTTATGAACCCAGTATGATGTCACAGACCTAGGAGGGCAAACGCCACATAATCACACCTCAGTTATGAAGGCCAATGATGAAGGGTCACACATTACCTTGAGTGGTCTGGCTGCACCTACCTCCGTGGTTAGCTCCACATCATTCTGAGTAACAGGTCTTCCTTTTGCCCTTTTGACTGGGCGTGGCTGCCGAGTCCATATAACACCGGTCCTGAAAGACCTACATTGGCTCCCAGTACATTTCCAAGCACAATTCAAAGTATTGGTGCTGACCTTTAAAGCCCCAAATGGCCTCGGTCCAGTATACCTGAAGGAGTGTCTCCATCCCATCGTTCAGCCTGGACGCTGAGGTCCAGCGCCAAGGCCCTTCTGGTGGTTCCCTCACTGCAAGAAGTGAAGCTACAGGGAATCAGGCAGAGGACCTTCTTAGTGGTGGCACCTGCCCTGTGGAATGCCCTCCCATCAGATGTGAAGGAAATAAACGGCTAGCAGACTTTTAGAAGACATTTGAAGTCAGCCCTATTTAGGGAAGTTTTTAATGTTTGATGTTTTATCTCTTTAATAATAATAATAATAATAATAATAATAATAATAATAATAATACAGTCATACCTCATGTTACGTCAGCTTCATGTTACATTCTTTCAGGTTACGTCCCACGGCGACCCGGAAGTACTGGAAAGGGTTACTTCTGGGTTTCGCCACTCACGCATGTGCAGAAGCGCAAAATGACGTCACGCACATGTGCAGAAGCGGCGAATCGCAACCCGCGTGTGCGCAGACACGCCACTGTGGGTTGTGCTCTTTTCATGTTGTGAACAGGCATCCGGTACAGATCCCGTTTGCAACCAGAGGTACCACTGTAATAATATTAATACTATTCTGTTGGGAGCCGCCCAGAGTGGCTGGGGAAACACAGCCAGATGGGTGGGGTGTAAATAAATTGTTATTACAGTGGACCCTCCGGATGCTAATTTAATTAGTTCCGGGGGTCTGTGCGCACCACAAAAATTACATAAGTAGAAAATGCTTCTCCATATGCACACGCAGCGAAACTCGGAAGAATACACTTCCGGGTTTGCCATGTTCGCAACCCAAAAGTTACGTTACCCGAAGGTAACGTAACCTGAGGGTTCACTGTATTATTATTATTATTATTATTATTATTATTATTATTATTAGATAAAGATGAGCAAACAGAGTCCAGATCAGCTCTTCCACCTTGGCCTAACTTGGTCTTCTGGTAGCATGAAACAAGGGTTGTGCATTGGATTCCACAGTGTTCTCAGTCATATCAGCCCTACTGCTCTGATGGTGTTTCCTGCTTGGCAGGGAGTTGGACTCGATGGCCCTTGTGGTCTCTTCCAACTCTATGATTCTATGATTCTATGATTCTATGATTCTACTCTGTGAGAGTCAGGTGTTGGTTGAGTAAGACTGAGACAACGCTGGACTGTCACAGGTTGGGTTGGGCAGCCTGGAGCAACCTGGGACTGTCAGGGGGCAGGAAATGGAGGCAGGGAAGAAGAAACTGTGAAATAAATAACTGTATGGACTTGGCTACATTGACAATGGAAAAACTCTTTATATGTGTTTTTTATGCATTTTAGCACTGTGACACCAGGTGTCGCTGTGGAGTTCCGTTTTTGTCAACCCGATTTCTCACACAAAGTTTGCAACGCGTTTAACTGAAACACTTCCTTGATGGGTCTAGATCCAGCCTATATTTATATTTTAAAAACGTTGTACACTGGAAAGTGCCCCAGTTTGAGTGCCTGAAGGATTCTTTTCTACTATGATATGCACCCCAAATTTTGACTTCCTAATTTGCTTCCCCAGTATTCAGTGGCTGCCAAAGAGGAAAATCAGTAGACCTAGGTTGCTTGAAGAGATTTCACACCACACAGACTTGCCACCACAATTTCAGCATCTTTCCTTTTATTTTGCAGCTTGCTCAAAGTATAAGGCCCTGGAAACTATGGCACATTGGACCAGTTCAGACAATGCACTCACATTTCCTTTCACCTGTCGAAATCACTGCTCATTGGAGGAAAATAAATACGAGTTGTTTGAATACACTCACTCCAATCTTCTTCCACAGTGTCTGGCGTTTCTTCCAGTTCTGCTGAAAGCAAAGCCAGCTTGCTATCACTGAGAAAAAAGCCACCGTATTATTATTATTTTTTTAAAGGCTTCTTTTAGTTTTTACAGTAGGCTCTGTTTATGTGCAAGCCAGCGACCCATTCAAACCTTAAAAATTCTACATTGGCCATAAATATGGTAATTTTAACATTTGCCACCTCTTTCTTTCCCAGAAGTGATGCTCTCAGCAGGCCTACCATTTTGACATTTTCTTTCGTTTTACAGAGATAAGCTTCTTCCCACAGGCCCCAAGCTATTAGCATTCATAATATTAATTGCCAAAAATTACCAGCTTCAAGAAGTTTTTATCTAACAAAACTGCTCTGTGGCTACCTCAAGACAATTTAGTGCCATTTATGTCTCAAGCAAACACTTAAGAATGTAAATAGGAAGAAGCCCACAGGATAATTAATATTTAAAAAGCAAAATGTCATGCTCAGCTAAGCAGTCTCTCCCCCCCCCCCCAACATCCGTCTTTTTCTTCCCTGGTCTCTCCCTACCCTAAGTAATGTGTTCTTCTCAGAAATCTGTTTGGAGACTTCACAGAGTACATTACAATTGATTGGGGCAAGGTGGTTTTACTATAAAATACTAACAGCTATCCAGCTGTGTAGGATTTGCCTATAGGGACGAACAACGCAGAACTCTGACGCTGCAATCCTATATGTAACACAGTGCAGTGGGTTAAAATAAGGGAAAACTACAATCATACCTTCCAACATTTCATATCCGATGAAAATAGGGATGTCCATCATATTCATCATTTTATTCTTTATGCCATGGGTAGGCAAACTAAGGGCTGGGGGGCCTATACGGCCTGCGGAAGGTCTGGGAACCAGTGTGTTTTTACATGAGTAGAATGTGTCCTTTTATTTAAAATGCATCTCTGGGTTATTTGTGGGGCCTGCCTTGGTGTCTTTACATGAGTAGAATGTGTGCTTTTATTAAAAATGCATCTCTGGGTTATTTGTGGGGCATAGGAATTCGTTCATTTCCCCCCCTCCAAAATATAGTTTGGCGCCCCACAAGGTCTGAGGGACAGTGGACCATCCCTCTGCTAAAAAAGTTTGCTGACCCCTGCTTTATACTCCACCCAACTAAATGGGAAGCCCCAACCACTCTGGGCAGCTTCCAACATGTAAATAAAACATTAAAAAAAAAATTAAAAACAACTTTCCTATGTAGGGCTGCCTTCAGATGTCTTCTAAAGGTTGCATAGTTACTTATCTCCTTGGCTCAGAGGTAACGCAATTCCATACCCTCCAACATTTCTCTGATGAAAATAGGAGCGTTCTAAGGAAAAGCGGGACATTCTGGGATCAAATCAGAAACTGGGATGGCTTCTCTAAATCTCTAAATCAGGGACGTCCCTGGAAAATAGGGGCACTTGGAATTTTTTTTACTTAAACTGGGAAGTAGCAAGGTTTTTTTTTTTTAATGTAACCAAGTAAACAACACGTGTAACTGGTTTCCAAAGTGTAGCCCTTTGACAGCCAGTGGTCCGCAGTGATGACTCTGCAGAGCTACATGTGTGTGAAGAAATTGTGTCCATTTGAGAGACATCTGGAAACAATAGCTGTGTGTGTGATGAAGGTAGACTCTCCAGGTGCCCCTATTTTACAAGGACAGTCCCAGATTTACAGAAGCCATCCCAGTTTCTGATCTGACCCTGGAATGTCTCTTACACTCAGAAAATTCTTCCTGATGTTTGGTCAGAATCTCCTTTCTTGTAGCTTGAAGCCATTGAACCAATGGTTAAATTCCTACCCTCCAGAGCAGGAGAAAACAAACTTGCTGCACCTTCCATGTGACAGCCCTTTAGATATTTGAAGATGGCTATAATAATGGCTTTATTATTTTTATGCTGCCCATCTCGCAATACAACTTTCTGGGCATGGTCCAGGATGAAGGAGTGGAACCACTGCATAACAATGCCCCCCCCCAATCCCAGCTCTTCTAGACAGTCCTGAAGGGTACCATGGACTATGGAAACATGGACCACTTATAAATGCCATCTCCTTTACCAAAGGTGTCATGGGCTTTGAAGACACTTGAACTTAGGACAAAAGAGAGAAATGTGCTAAGAGGAAGGCACGCTTGGCAAATCCACACTGTGATCAACTCCCGCCCGGAAACCTATGTCCCCACTATGGAAGGATGTGTGGATCTAGAATTGGCCTCCACAGTCACTTACAGATTCATTGTTAAAACCATGTTTATGGAAGACGATCTTACTCGGCTATGAGGGATCGCCAAAGAAGAGAAGAATCAAAAGCTGATGATGATCCACCACAGCCAGGAAACAGCTTTCACCTCTGTCCCTAGCCCAACCTGTGCAACCAGGGCAGTTTCAGTCCAATGGTGGGGCCTGAAACCCGACTGGAAGGGATCCAAATGGCCTACACCCTCCAGACATGCTTGGAGTTGTTCCACAACCACCACAAAGCCCCTGTAAGGTTTCCCACAAGGAATGTAGCTCTCAAACGATAAAGTTTCACCACTGTTGCTTTATAATGTACTCTCCTTAGGCCCAGATCTTTTCCCACTTGCATTTTATGCAGCAAATGTATATTGGTGGTGTTTGATAAATAAATTAAAGCTAGGAGCAATAATATCTACAAAAAAACAGCTTAATGAGGGGTAGAGAAGAGTGAAACAGCTGAAAAAGCAGAAACAGAATCAAAGTTTTCTATCTATATTGATAGAGAATGAGAAAAAAGGGGTGAGCAGCATGTCATTGCAAAGACATAATACTCTTTTTGCAAAGTGTGTGAAATACTAAACTAACCATCAGCGGTAATTTGAGAGGGGCCCAAGAGTTTCCGTTCAGTTTATGCCTCTGCTAAGACGTATCCCCTTCACAGTTTCAATCTTTTGCCCTTTGACATTATAAAGAAAGAAGTCTGTGTCGTTTACCTGCCTTAATTGTTTTTGAAATGTGCACATGCATTAAGGATGTGTTTTAAGGCTCAAGGACCTCCGTGCCATCAAGAATATTAATCACAACGCACTAGAGGATAGTAACCGGGGGGGGGAGGGGGGAGAGAAAGAGAAAGAAAACGGCTGCTCTATAATACTGAATACAGCCATTCGTGTTTAAATTACAACACTATAAGGTAAGGTACTAAAATGTGTGCTGGGATGCAGCACAGGTCTGGCTGAGGGGAGCTTGCTTACTTTTTAAAAGCGTAGGTTTGCCCCACAAGCTCTTTTTACTTAGGTTATAAAGATTAGGGTGTTGTGGGTGAAAAAGAATCAGTAGAATGTTCCAGCTGTCCATGCAGATGAACACCAGCTAAAATCTACTCTAGCCTATGAAAGCTGGAATACAAGGTACCAGTTAGGGCTGGGCGATGTCTGGTTTTCAACCTCATGATCTATCACCAGCTAAATATTGTGACATACCAATATATCACGATGTCTGAAATAAGGCAGAGGGGCTTCTCGGCAGTGGTGCCCACCCTGTGGAACGCCCTTCCACCAGATGTCAAGGAAATAAACAACTATCTGACTTTTAAAAGACATCTGAAGGCAGCCCTGTTTAGGGAATTTTTTTTAATGTTTGATCTTTTATTGTGTTTTTAATATCCTTTGCCAGGTCAAACAGTATGAAACTGGTATCACGACAGGGACTTTAAATTAGTTTTGGGTGATATATCAATAGATCACCCAGCCCTAGTTCCAATTAAACTACAGAGTAACTGGCACCCCTCCCATTAAACTGCTCACCTGAGCCCCCTGCCAACTTGTTGGAGGTAGCCGTGTGAGCTGCATTGTGACAATAACCTTACATTTTTATGTACATATATAGAAATATATTTTCCTTTGAAGAGAAAAAAGACTGGCTCTGTTGAAAGTTGCAGGAATGCAAATATTTCATGATCCAAGAGCTACACCTCCTATGATCAGGGGATGGTTCTGAGAATGATGGCTGGGTGTGAAAATTGCTCCCCCCCCCCCGACAAGGAACTCCAGAAGACACTGCTCTGTCAGGACCCTCCATGCAAATGAAATCCACAGAACCTACAAAGTTCACTGTAGGCATATCTGCAAATACTCTTCTCGCAAATCCTTAGCAGAACCACAGGCCTACCTGTTTTGCCAGAGCAAGTGTGAGGAACTTTTGGCCATCCAGATGTTGTTGGACCACAACTCCCATCATCCCCTGGCCATTGGCCATGCTTCATAGGGGTGATGGGAGTTGTAGTTCAACAATAGCTGGAGAGCCAATGATCCCAGTACCTGTGCCAGAACCAACACCTGCAGAACTGAAAAGAACCTCTTTAAGAACTGGTATCTTCCTCACTGTAGGTGGAGCTAGAAATAATGACCTGACTTTAGCCTATTTAAACCTGCAGTTGGCTTCAGACTTTTACTAGAGTGATGTCTTGAGTCTGGTGTTATCCAGACTGATTCTTGCTTAGCTTCACTTGCTTCTCCCTGTGGTTCTGTTTCCTTGCTTGAATATTGGGTTTTCCTTCCCATTTTTCTCTGTAGCCTCTGCCTCTTACAGAGCAAAAGTCAAATGATTTTTCTTCTTCACCTTTTCCCTCTAAGTTCTTAAGAAATTCACATACAGCCCCCACTGCCCAATCAATCTTTTTTTTCTGTTTGAATTATACAGTTATGCTATATACGCATACAAGTAAGTCTTTAATACAGTATACCGAAACTTCCTTCGGTATTTGTTGGCATTAAATACTACACATGCAGGAACACCAGGAGAGGAAACAAGTTAATTTGCGGTTGAGGCTATCAAAATGGCTGCTCACCAGGGATGTCTGAGACAAATGCTAGAGGCACTGCTCCCAGCTAAATACCTCTGACAGAAGGACTCTGTGACCGTAGAGCCTGAATGAACACCTTGAGGAATGTCTGGGAACAGTGAATGCCATTTTTGTTTCTATTCCAGGAGCTATGAAATATTGGGACTGTTTTGGACAGAGCTGCTATCCATTTTTTGGATTGAGCTGCAGTAAGACATCTATGGGAGCCTCTATCTGTAATATTCTACATTGTGCCAAAGAGGAAGGCAGTAGATTGGGTTAAAATAATAAGCAAGCTAAGGCTGGGAATTTCAAAGAAATGAAGAAATTTCTCAGGACTGTGAAGGAGCATCTCCACCCCCATCCTTCAGCCTGGACACTGAGGTCTAGTGCCAAGGCCTTCTGGCGGTTCCTTCACTGTGAGAAGCGAAGTTACAGGGAACCAGGCGGAGGGCCTTCTCGGTAGTGGAGCCCGCCCTGTGGAACACCCTCCCATCAGATGTCAAAGAGATAAACAACTATCTGACTTTTAGAAGACATCTGAAGGCAGCCCTGTTTAGGGAAGTTTTTAATGACTGGTGTTTTAATGTATTTTTAATCTTTTGTTGGAAGCCTCCTAGAGTGGCTGGGGAAACCCAGCCAGATGGACAGGGTATATTATTATTATTATTATTATTATTATTATTATTATTATTATTATTAAAGTCCGTTACCTTTCATTGGACCTCCCCCAACAACCAACAACTAGAGGGAGGGATTTCAGTGACACACAGAGGTGAGGATGATGATAATGATAATAATAATAATAATAATAATAATAATAATAATAATAATAATAATTCTACCCCACCCATCTGGCTGAGTTTCCCCAGCCACTCTGGGCAGCTCCCTACAGAATATTAAAAACCCGGTAAAACATCAAACGTTAAAAACTTCCCTAAACAGGGATGGAGTGGGGAAGAAAGTTATTTGACATTTGTAGTAGCGAGAAAGTACCGCACATAAAATTAAGAGGGCTTCTTTCCTTTAATTTTATTTCCATCTTTTAAAAAGGCGAAGCCTGGTCCAAAGCGTGTGCTTTTAAAATGGAGGCACATTCATAGGAATTATGCCACATGGTTATGTGCCATCATTTTCAGCAGCACTGATCAAGTGGGAGAAAACACTCTCCTTTATCTTCACAACAACCCTGTGAGGTTGGTTAGTGCAATTGCACCCATTCCAAGGTCACCCAATGAGCTTTCCACTAAGGGATTCTCTTGACCTAAATATGCACACCCTCTAAGCATCCTACTGGTTCTCAAAACACTAACGCTGAATGAAAGGATAAGAGGA
Source organism: Podarcis cretensis (assembly GCF_951804945.1). Classification (NCBI taxonomy): domain Eukaryota; kingdom Metazoa; phylum Chordata; class Lepidosauria; order Squamata; family Lacertidae; genus Podarcis; species Podarcis cretensis. The sequence goes on from NC_137187.1 coordinate 25,098,161, forward strand.
GCAATTGTGACATTTCCGGGGAGTCCTTTCACATACATGTAACCACTGATTTGAACTAAGCTAAAATGGAAAGGAAACTTCAAAGGTGTTATATGTGCACAAACTTTGTGGGAAGTTAAAGGCATTTTAATAAGAATCGTGGGAACAGTTTCATATTGTGGTTTGATTATACCTATCTATGGAGGTGAATTTTTCAGCTGCAGAAAACTTGTGTATGCAGGCACCACAATCTTTCTATCTAAGTCCTCAGCTTTAAATTCTTTGTGGGGCTAAACTGAGGCTGCTTTGCAGAAACTTGATCAATGCTTGTCCTGCATACTTCCCCTCCCCTTTAACTCTATTGGAACGCACCTCCTGTCCTGATTTAGACATTTTGACACAATCTGGAGGCATTTTTATACTTTGAAAATGAAAGGTCAACTGACTGTGTTCACACTGTCACTGATCTAATAAAATGCCTATCAATATGAGGAAATTGTGTTTGATTTACAACCATAATGATGATATCACACTGCAGTTAATTATGCTTTGGCATTCTGTATGCAATAGTGGATTACTGAATTGTGAATGTCTACCAGAGAGGAACCAGCCAGAAACTGGCGACCACTTAGCTATGATTTGAAGCAAAACTGATTATTCACTGGCTTGGCCAGAGTCCATAAGAATGTGTCCCTGCAGCCTCACTGCTATCTACTGCATGGGGAAATGGCAGAATGGGAAAATATGCATTCAAAGCAAAAATAAGTTGATATACTTGAGAACAGAGTGGTGCAGGATTCATTAGCAAAGTTTTGTGGCCATACCACAAAGTGAGAGGAAGGTATCTGGGACAGGAGTAGTTAGCCTGTGGCCCTCCTGATATTACTGGGTTATTATTGCTACCATAATCCCTAAAGGTAAAGGGACCTCTGACCATTAGGTCCAGTCGTGACCGACTCTGGGGTTGTGAGCTCATCTCGCTCTATAGGCCGAGGGAGCCGGTGTTTGTCCGCAGACAGCTTCTGGGTCATGTGGCCAGAATGACTAAGCTGCTTCTGGCAAACCAGAGCAGCGCACAGAAACACCATTTACCTTTCTGCTGGAGCGGTACCTATTTATTTACTTGCACTTTGATGTGTTTTCGAACTGCTAGGTTGGCAGGAGCAGGGACTGAGCAACAGGAGCTCACCCCATCGCGGGGATTTGAACCGCCAGCCTTCTGATCGGCAAGTCCTAGGCTCTGTGGTTTAACCCACAGTGCCACCTGCGTCCCTACCATAATCCCTAACATAGGGTTATTTTGAAGTGCAAAAAAGAGGACACATTTGCCAACTTCTAACTACGGATTGCTATGACGACTCTCGTTTCTAAACACCCGTACTATATGTAGGCTACAGTAGCTGTGATATATTGCTAGTAGCAATGTTCTTAACAACAAAATAATAATACATTTTGCTCCTTCACTTGCCACATGAAAGTATTTGGGCGCATGTTCAAATCTTTGTGAACATAAGTGTGCACAGAACAATTTATCAAACTTCAACATGTACAGATGAACTCTCCTTAAGGGGGGGAGATGTAAACTCGTGCCCTCCCAGACTCTTTCTCCAAGATCTTGTAGCTGAGCTAGCATCCTTTTAGTTCAGCCACAAGAAAAGGGATTTATACCACATGTAGCTAGTTTAAGATATCGCTCTGTTGTGATTCTCTGCTGCAGACTAGCTTAGCTGAGTGCCTTAGATCTGAGACTAAAGCACCAGAAAAAATTTTTTTTGGGTTACTGTAAACAAAAATGAACGAACAAACAAAAAACCCTGGACATTTTGCCAAATTTTTAAAATCCGCCCGTATGGAAATTTATTAAATAATGATTAAAAACCATTGACTGTGGCTGATGGAAGCTGGCTTCCAACAGCACCCAGAGAGCTACAAGTTCTCCACATCTAATCTAGAACATGGGGTGCAACATCAAATGGAAATGAGCTTCGCGTGTGGAAATAAGCCATCATAATGTATATCCCATTGCTGTTTTGACTGTGAGCTGCAGTTTGTCTTGTGCTGACAATTTCTGTACAGCAAATGTCTCAGTGTGGGCAGGTATGGAGACATTCTTTTGTGACTGTCCCCAGTTGTCAATATTCTGGCATCACCACTGAAATTAAAGTTCAATATTGCTTTTCTTTTACTTTCAACTTCTGCTGCATAAATCCAGGCATGCCAACAATCCATCAGACTTCCGGTGAAACATGTGCCATATGAACAAGCATTTATATTGTTATGTGTTTGTGGGGAAGTAAGCCTTATGCCTAGGCCCCCTTCAAATTCCTGGATGCAGCACAGATTCATTTCCTAGAATAGTCAGGCAATGTAATAGAATCGAATAGTCCTGGTCATGTAATAGCCCTCTAAATATGGGCCATTAAGGCAGGCATAGGCAAACTTGGCCCTCCAGATGTTTTGAGACTTCAATTCCCATCATCCCTGACCACTGGTCCTGTTAGCTAGGGATGATGGGAGTTGTAATCCCAAAACATCTGGAGGGCCAAGTTTGCCTATGCCTGCATTAAGGTGACAAAGGAAGTGATTCTGTGCCAGACAAAAAATAGGTGGGCCATTCTCACTCAACTTGATGGTAGTTAGAAAGACAAAGGCCAGAGTTGAGAGTGGAGTTAATGTGAGCTAGAAAGTAGAAGCTCACAGGCTCCAGGCTGGGCAGCTGGGAGACAGAGCCATGCCTGATTTCTGTTGCAATTCAAGACCTTCTTGAAGTGTTGATGCTGCGAATCCTTCCATCATAGGCTTGGGTTGTATGTATGTGTAAATAAACCATGTATCCTAAACCATGTATTCCCTCATTCCAAGGAAACACAAACTCCTGGGCAAGCATTTGGAACCTCTCGAATCTTGCACTGTTGAGAAATTCGGGTGATGTGCAACAATATGTTCTTAGGCTACCTGCATTTTTGCAATATGGCATTCCTTCCATGCAAAGCAGTCAGATGCTTGCTCCGTTTAACCTTTTTCCTTTTCTTTTCTTTTTAGACCAGCTATCTACTTTTTCCCAATAACTTTAATTTTAGAAATATTTTCAATCTTATGTGCAATATGAAGTATGATTGGAATGGAATGTGTGTCATACATGAGGATGAACTTAGGCCACCGAAACTCATGATGCAGTGCAACTGCGTATAAAACACCAATGTGCAGAAACATCTGAGGGTTGAATGAACTGATATGCAACTGGGGACTTACAAAATTCTTGCTGGAAGATGGATTTTCTATGGTAGTGCAGTGTTCCTGATAAGGAAATGGAACAGAAATCTGTAATTATGTCAGCAAGCTTTGCATATATCTAGAAAATACCTTGCTTCAGAGAGATATCAAAGTCCAGATCTAGAAATGCAAGAACCTTTTGGGACAATTATCCAGTGGTTATGAAAGAGCTGGGGAGATTTTTAGTTGTACAGTGTGACTTTAATTTTTATGCTTATACACTGGTTTAAACCTATATTATTTCATTGTAAATATTGACCGTCAGTATATTTTCCCTGCAAAATTGTATTTTGTAGTGCGTGTCGAGGTCCCCAAGTCACCCCAAATAAGAACACAATGACACTTGATTTTTGTTTAAGGTTTTTGGCATAATTTTGGCCACAACTTTATTAAAAATACAGCAATGTGAGTGGTTGCTTAGGCATTGGTAGCGACTAACTGACTCTGCACAGGGACAGCTCTGACATTCGCACCCCCCCCCCGCAAAGTCAGAAAGGGTAAGTCACCTGGGGAGAGAGATGGGACTGGGAACCATGCCTCACCTCTCCCCAGAATGCCCCCAGGGGCTCTTGCGTGGCCCTAGCCCCTTGCCAGGGGGTTCGGACAAAAGCATGGCGAGCCCCTGGGTTCCTTTAATGGAAAACCCTTGTAGCAGTAGCATTTTGGAGGGGCAGGCACAGCCAAATCCATACCCCTCCACCAACCAATTCCCAAACCAATACCTAACCGCAACCTTACAAGTTGTGACGATTTGCTACGCAGTAGGCAAACACCAAATGGCACCAGCCAATCAGCCAAATGGACAAAATTCCTACCAGGCCCCTGCCCTGAAAGCAGACAACCTCATGACAGGCATAGCAAGGTCAAGCAAACAGCCTAACATTAGGGAGGGAGGGCGGGTGATCCGAAGCACGCAGCGAAAGAGGAAGCTTGTCACTGCGTGCAGTGTATTTAACAAACAGGGCTGTCAATCAATAAATGGCAACATATAAATCTCCCCAGTAACAGCCCACCCCTGCTTAAAGATGGCCAAACTCTTTTGCCCAGCAACAGTAAGGTGTCTTATCAGCCCCCACCTCAACACGTGCTCTCCATGAGGGAGAACACGCTTTCTCATTTTGTATTTTTTTTTTCTGTTGTGAACTGGCCTGGGATCTTTGGATGAAGGGTAACATACAATTTTATATAATAAGCATAAGAATTAATCCTACTAGGCTCCTGAAAAGCTAAGGTTAATGAGGACTTATGGAGCAATCCTGCCTTCTTTTCGGACCCAGCAGAGCCACACAACAGCACCCAAACACAAGAACTTCTACCACTTGACTCTCATGTATACAACAGCTCCTACAACTTGGAAGGTATTGGAAAATGTAAGGTAAAGTAAGCTATCTTAACATGGTGGTTTGCCACTGGAAATGATCGCTTTGCGGAGTCTGAATTCCACTTAGAGCCCCGGAAAGCACAGCAAGCAAGGACAATGCCCAGAGAGAAATGCCTTTCTTTGAAAGATCCCAGCCCTATTGAGAGAGAAACAATTTGACTTGAGCATTGTCATTAACATCAGACACAGCCTTTGATGATATCTGAGCAACTGCTAGAGCTTTGAAGTTGAATGGTAGGATAGATGTATATGAATTGATCTCGGAGTGTGCTGTGACTGCACCATTATTGCCAGCAATTATTTAAAGAACTGACCTTCAGGGCGGGTGGGGGGGAGGGTGAAGAGGTCCCCCCCCCCCGCCTTGTTTCAGGAAGCATTCTCAGCAGCAACACATGGCAAGCCAATGAATTTGGCAGGCCCATGAGAAGCTCATTATCCATGTCCTTATTTATCCTCTTTTTAAAAAGTCTACGCTGGTCTGAAGTTTAATGAGTTTAATGCATCAAGTCTGGACATTTGCAATAGATGGGTGCACAGGTGCATTTATGAAAAACAGCATTCTGCAGAAAAAGGTCAGCACAGCCAATGGCTTATTAATTATGCCCTGTGCTTTGAGAGAGCATGGGAAATTAAATAGCTCCTATGACACTTACAGTGATCAACTTAATGAGTGCCAATACTCTAAGCAGCAAATAATCAATGGTAGGAGGTGTTGTTGTTTTTTTTAAAGTGGGGTACCGGCTAGTTTCTGAGCCCAATTCAAAATGCTACCAATGATTGTCAAAGCCAGGGGTCTGCAACCTGCGGCCCATGGGCCACAAATGGCCCACGGGAGTCATTTAAATGGCCCCCGAACCGAGCCATCCGCTAGGCGAGTCCCTGTGCGCTGCGCTGAACCGGCACAGTGCGAAGCGGGGACTCGCTTCCGTGGCGCCGGAAATTGCGTCTGCGCAGATGCAGACGCCAGAAATAGCATCTGTGCATGTGCAGACGTGATCAGGCCCATGGAGCGATCTCTGTGGCAGTGAACCAACCCAGGCAAGGTAAACTTTGCCGACCCCTGGTCAAAGCCATGAATGGTCTGGGTCTCTGGTCTTTGAAGCAATACCTTCTCCTATGTGCCTGAAGATGAAACAGATAAAGCTCTGCTTTGTGGACTCTTATGAGATCAGCAGTGGCTCTTAGGTCTGGGATCTATCCCAGAGCTCTTTGTGTAGAAGAGCAGGCCCTCCTGGTGTCCCTATTTTCCAGGGACCGTCCTGGATTTACAGAAGCCGTCCCAGTTTATTATTTGATCCCAGAATGTCCCAATTTTCCTTAGAATGTCTCTATATTCATTGGAGAAATGTTGGAGGGTATGGAGCTATGCAACCCTGGAGCCTACTATGCACCTTTAGAAGACATCTGAAGGCAGGCCTGTACAAGGAGGTTTTTCTAATGTTTTCTAATGTTTTTTATATGTTGGAAGCTGCCCAGAGTGACTAGGGCAACCCAGTTAGACAGCTGGAGTATAAATAATAAAATTATTGTTGTTGTTGTAGTTGAATCGGACAACCGTCTTTTCATCAGAGAAATGTTGGAGGGATGGATGGGGAAGACCACTGTAGACTGAGCATCTCCAAGCAAGACTGGGAGAGACTCCTGTCTGAAACCCTGGAGAACAGCTACCAGCTAGTAGAGACAGCAATGAGCAAGATGAACCATTGGTTTGACTCAGTAAAAGGCACTTTTCTAGATTCCTGCTTGCCAGCACAAATTGAGTGGCCAGGCAGAGACCCCCCCAAACCCAGGTGACTCCCAGGAGGAATAATGACTCATGACAACGTGTTATGAGATTAAAATTGGCCACAACTTTATTAAAAGCCCGTGTGGTGTAGTGGTTAAGAGCGGTAGTCTTGTAATCTGGTGAACCCGGTTCGCGTCTCTGCTCCTCCACATGCAGCTGCTAGGTGACCTTGGGCTAGTCACACTTCTCTGAAGTCTCTCAGCCCCACTCACCTCACAGAGTGTTTGCTGTGGGGGAGGAAGGGAAAGGAGAATGTTAGCCGCTTTGAGACTCCTTCGGGTAGTGATAAAGAGGGATATCAAATCCAAACTCCTCCTCCTCCTCCTCCTCCTCTTCTTCTTAACTTTCAGATATAGGGAGACCTTGGCTTAGGCATTGGGCGTTTATCCATCCCAGACCCCGGCCGAACTGTGTGGGGATTGGGCTGGCTCTGGAAAACGTATGTTTAAGCAGAGATCTTGCTCCCCATTTTGCCGCAATGCAGGGAGAGTACTGATGACCTAATGCCCTATGGCCACTGACTCTCCTTAACACAACCCCTTTAATGGGGAACCCTGTGATCGCCACCACGGGGGGGGGCATGGGTCACCACTTTATGCCCCCCCATTTAGGGAAGATTAAGGATTCCTCCCAAGGCCTGAAACTGCCAAAGTTGTGACATTTTGCTACGAGGAAGGCAAAACCTGCCAATGCAGGGAAATTCCTTCCCAATCCTTCAACAGCAACCATCAATGACCGTAGCAGCGCCCACATACCTGTAAAGAAGAGGTTAACTTGCAAAAGGAACCTCCAGGTATCCAGCTTGGGGAGGCGAAGCCAGTCTGACTTGCCAGGGATCACGTAGGGTCAGGGGGCTGCGCACGACCACAAAGAAACCGCCCCCCATTTGAAGTGGGGAGTGGTCATTTCTTGTCCCGCTTTCAAAAACAACAGATTGTTGGAGTTGCCTAGATCATTTTTGCTTGTAGCTCTGGAAGGCTTTTTGCCTCCTCTTGGATTATGCTTGCTTCAGCTGTATGGTGGCATTTGTTGTTCATGTACCTTCTGTAGGGTATTTCTGCTGTCCGGTGTACACAGGTTAATTGAATGGGAAGTCTAGTGAGTAAGTGGCATGAAGGGAAAAGTTTGGGTTGGGATGGCTTTCTTGTTTCTTTCCAATTCTTATCAGCTTAACACCTAAGGGTAATCAGCTTTACACCTAAGGAACTACACATAAGGTAATACCTGATGGATCTACAATACATTTACAAGCAACAAACCTTTAACATTTAGATCAAATAAGCAAATGCACTCACAAACGCCTTTAAACTAGTCCCAGTCAACAAGCCGAAGCTCCATGAATCTGCTGCAGACCAACAAATTATTGAAATTATTTCAGATCATAATGAGCTATGATCAATTACAATTATTCATCGCTGGACATCTTGGTCTATTATTCAGTCTGGTGTAAGTGTAATTGTCTTATTATAATGATATGAGTCGAGAGAGGTTCATAGAGATAAGAAGCCTAATGTATCTCTCTGAGACAATTATGCCCTATTGTCCATTAGCCCAAATGAAGTCAGCTCAGTTTTCATTAGTCACAACCTCAGACTTAAGCTTGAGAGGGGAAGTGGAAGATGGCTCGATGCTGGATTCATTGTATTTGCCCCTCGCTTTTGGCTGAGATCCAACCCTTAACAGCCATGAAACCTTATCACTTCAGAAGGCCCGCTTGCCTCTTCCCATCCAAAAAATCAATTACATGCAACCAATAATAACTATGTTGCCTTGCCTTTCCCTGACTTGAGCACTGTCTGCTTGCTATCTAGTTACATTTTCTTCTTCGACTACAGTCGTCTGTATAGGGAATCTAATTTGCTTTGTGCAATGCACAAAAAAAGTAACCTAATAGGGTACTTGCTTTGTTCTTCGTTTAAAAAACCACACATGCCTACTTCTATGTCTTTGAAACCTGCAGTTACAGTGCGGGTCCTTTCTTATTATTGAAAAGAGTCATTACATATCTGGAATATTTAGATAGGGATATAATTCACCTTCATTAAAAAGAAGAAGAGGACTTTAGTCTATGTCTTCTCTTTTCATTCCACTTCTCGTGTCTGGGACAGAAGTGCCTATAGACCCAAGCAACATGGAAAAATCCATAAACACTGGTGATAACAAGATAGCCCAACCCTTTTAAAGTATCAGTACACAGGTTGTAAAACTGAAAGCCAGGTTTACTGATGGGAAACTGGCTTATGGCTAAGGCAACCACAATGTGAGGACAGTTCACCCTTTTTTCATTTTTCTGCCCATGAAAACTACAGCAGGAGCTTAGTGCAACGGAAGTCTTAGTGATCATAGCCACACACACACACATCCTGGTTCTTAGAATAATTGTTCATTCCTTTAAAAAGAATGAGCTTTTACATTTTAAAGGTAAAGGTAAAGGTACCCCTGCCCGTACGGGCCAGTCTTGACAGACTCTGGGGTTGTGCGCCCATCTCACTTAAGAGACCAGGGGCCAGCGCTGTCCGGAGACACTTCCGGGTCACGTGGCCAGCATGACATCGCTGCTCTGGCGAGCCAGAGCCGCACACGGAAACGCCGTTTACCTTCCCGCTGGTAAGCGGTCCCTATTTATCTACTTGCACCCGGAGGTGCTTTCGAACTGCTAGGTTGGCAGGCGCTGGGACCGAGCAGCGGGAGCGCACCCCGCCGCAGGGATTCGAACTGCCGACCTTTCGATCGGCAAGTCCTAGGCGCTGAGGCTTTAACCCACAGCGCCACCTGCGTCCCTTTTACATTTTACTAGCATGCATTTCAAGGTAACAGTTCGATATGGTGAAAACTATTTTATCCCATCTTTGAAGCAAACATAATGAAATTAACTAACACTGTTAACACTGACAGCAAGAACTATGGATTCCTGCCCAACTGCAGTTGTTAACAGTGTTATGTTGTTTGGGGGCATTTCATTACTTGAATTTTAGTTTACCTTAGCATAAGGTGGGTGGGAATGTATATGAAAAAAGATGTTATACTTGATGGCAGAGAAAGGCCCAATTTCCAGTGCTGGCAGGAAGCCCCATTTTGCTAGTGGAAGTTTTTGTGCCAGCTTCCACTGATGGGACTCATTAGTTGAACCCCACCCAACGTTTACATTTGTCAACCCTCTGATACCTATTTGGCTTTTGAACTTTTACCTGCATCCCTAAATGTGGAGGTTATACAGCGGTACCTCAGGTTACATACACTTCAGGTTACATACATTTCAGGTTACAGACTCCACTAACCCAGAAATAGTGCTTCAGGTTAAGAACTTTGCTTCAGGATGAGAACAGAAATCGTGCTCCGGTGGCACAGTGGCAGCAGGAGGCCCCATTAGCTAAAGTGGTGCTTCAGGTTAAGAACAGTTTCAGGTTAAGTACAGACCTCTGGAACGAATTAAGTACTTTACCCGAGGTTCCACTGTATACCATATTTTTTGCTCTATAAGACAGACTTTTTTCCTTCTGTCCCCTTCCTGCCTTGCTGTAAAGCAAACAAAGCACCTGTCCCGGTGTCTCCTCCTCCTCTTCTTGCTCCGGCGTTGTCTCACTTTACAGCGAGGCAGGAGGAAGGATGGGCAAGCAAAGTGAGAGCTGCGCAAACCGGGACAGAAGCTGTGCTTGCTTTAAAGCAAGAAAAGCAAGAGCTGCTTACACGCTCTGTGTAGAATATTATTTTTCTTGTTTTCCTCCTCTAAAAACTAGGTGTGTCTTATGGTCAGGTGTGTCTTATGGGGCGAAAAATACGGCAATTTACTTCTGGCTAAAAATATATATATAAATAAATCCTCCATCAATTTATGGAAAAAAGAAATCGCATTTGAACATTATTGCCAAATTGCAGTTTGGTGAGATTCTCACGAGTGGTCTGCAAAGCCTGCTTGCCCTACTTAGTGCTAAGGGACGTTTGTGAGTTCTCCATATCATTTTGCAATTCACCTCCCCGCCTTATTTACAAACCATCTCACCAGTGGTCTCACCCTTCTCCAGTGTCCGTACTTCAATTAAAGTCCAGGGAGAAGACATTCAAGGGGTAATTTTCCCCACGGTTCCCCCACTCCTTCCAAATTAGGAAGCATAGACAGCCAGAGAGGCTACTGGGTGCTGGAAAGACATTTACTGGCAAGAAAAATGGACAAAGCACCCTCTTCCACTTTGCAACAGTAAGAGAAGACCAAAACCCCATAGGCACTGGAATAAAGAAATACTAAAGTGCCTTGAGAAAGAAACAGAGAAATGGAAGCTAATACAGAAGGGACCTCTTATATATAAAAAGGGAGCACATTCTACAGCAGAGCCGTGCTACCTGCCTCCATCATCAAGTCGTCTGAAGACTAACCTATCTGAGTTTACATGCAAATGATTCAGCTGTAGCATTTACCTGACAATATCTTGCTTTCCCTCCCCCCAAAAAAGCAGCTTAGACTGTGAGCATGGCCCAGAGATATCAGTCTGACTGCTTGCATGTAATGGGAATAGCATGTGCTTTTTGGTCCCTAGTTAGTGAAATGCTCTAATTTGCATGGAGCAAATCACACACACACACACCACGAACTACTGGAGTTTCTGCCAGCCCAGAAAGGCACAAAAGTTTTGATCTATTACTTGCTCATGGCCCTTTTTATTGTGTGAACTGGCTTCTCATCTCAGGTTTACACTGAAAAGCTGCGCTTTGAGAGATGGGAGGAGCACACTGTAAATACTGAACAGTATTCACAATCAACAAGCATCTAAGGCAAACCGTGAAAGGAGAAGGCCAGGAATAAGGAGGATGAATAGTGGAGTGTGAACAATTCTGCATACTACAAGAAACTGGGGGAGGGGGGCTTTGATCTGAAATCATGCTTGTAAGTCACCACTAGGGAGAAATAAAACATCCACTGCAGGAAGCAGATGATAACTGATGGGATGTGTGGATTTACTGTTTGCTTGGCAAGGAATAACAAATAAACAGCAAATTATGCCAGCTGGACGTGGTGCTTTTGGTGGCTGAAGTGCAATAGAATTTAGAACCTGGTTGCTGTACCGGTTGCAAATTATTAGGTTTTATGGATACCCAAAGAACTTGGTTACAATCTCAGCAGCATGAATTCCCCAATGATACCACCTTGGAATCCTCTCAATGAAGGGCGTTGTAGAAATGAATAAAATAAATGACATGGCCGTTGAGTTCAAGCCCAAAACTTTGGACATTTTCTCCAGCTAATTTGTCAAAGGCATCAGTGGGAACTTTACTGTTTCCTGCAGTAAACTTCTTTCCACACTGATGTCACCACAGAACACATAAAAAGCCACCCTCAGACACTTCTCTGAGACCCCTTTGCCTGTCTCTCCCTCCTAGGGGCCAATTCCTAGCGGCCGAGGGGGATTCAGCTTTGACAATAAAATATTTGAGGTGGCCAGGGCCCCCCAAAGTTGATAGGCATTACCATTCAAATGATGTGTGTGCACCACATCATGTGATCAATCATGCGACGTGGGGCTTACCTGCCCCCTCTCAACATTTTATTCAGGTTGGCACTCCTGCTCTCCCTACTCCTATAGGTATCAAGACCAGTTACAGCAGTGGTGAAGTGTGCTAGCTATTGCCTTCCGTTTGTATCTTGATTCTGCCAAGAAGAAGAAGAAGAAGAAGAGGAGGAGGAGGAGGAGGAGGAGGAGGAGGAGGAGGAGGAGGAGGAGGAGGAGGAGGAGTTTGGATTTGATATCCCGCTTTATCACTACCTGAAGGAGTCCCAAAGTGGCTAACATTCTCCTTTCCCTTTCTCCCCCACAACAAACACTCTGTGAGGTGAGTAGGGCTGAGAGACTTCAGAGAAGTGTGACAAGCCCAACCAGCAGCTGCATGTGGAGGAGCGGAGGCGATAACCCGGTTCCCCAGATTACGAATCTATCGCTCTTAACCACTACACCACACTGGCCAAGAACTCACTAGGTATGCATGTCATTCTCAGTCTCTCTCCCCGCAATCCCGGACACACCCACCCACTCTCAAGATAGATGTAATAACACTTTCCTGCCTGCAGGCTTGTTGTGCAGACATTAAAAAGGTAAAGGACCCCTGACAGTTCAGTCCAGTTGTGAATGACTCTGGGGTTGCGGCGCTCATCTCCCTTTACTGGCCGAGGGCACAGACGTTTGTTCGTAGAGAGTTTTTACAGGTCATGTGGCCAGCATGACTAAGCTGCTTCTGGTGAAACCAGAGCAGCCCACGGAAACGCCGTTTACCTTCCCTCCGGAGTGGTACCTATTTATCTACTTGCACTTTGACATGCTTTCGAACTGCTACGTTGGCAGGAGCAGGGACCGAACAATGGGAGCTCACCTCCTCGCGGGGATTCAAACCGCCAATGATTCGTACCTTCCAATCGGCAAGCCCAAGGCTCAGTGGTTTACACCACAGCGCCACCCGCGTCCCTTTGTGCAGACATTAAGGATGGGCAAATCTCTCCATTTTTGGCTTCTCTCAGTTCTGCATTTTTGCAGTCTTCAGTTCTGCTTGCCACATTTCCCATCTATCTATCCATCCATCTATTTATCTATTTTGGCAATTTGTTTAATTAAGAGGTCCCTGTGGAAAATCAATCCATATATTAGTGCGGATTTCTCCTAATTTATTTTAAGCATAGTTTCCCTTGATATGCACATTTCCCCCCAAAGCAAATTCCCCATACTTAATACATTTTAATACTAATACTAATACTACAGTGGTACCTTGGTTGAAGAACAGCCCTGTTTACAAATGATTCGGTATACGAACACCGCAAAACTGGAAGTAGTGTCCTGGTTTGTGAACTTTACCTCGGTCTACGAATGGAAGCCGAACGGTGGAAGGGCACCAGCAGCGGGAGGCCTCATTAGGGAAAACCACTGAGCCTAGGACTTGCCGATCAGAAGGTCGGCAGTTCGAATCCCCATGATGGGGTGAGCTCTCGTTGCTCAATCCCTGCTCCTGCCAACCTAGCAGTTTGAAAGCATGTCAAAGTGCAAGTAGATAAATAGGTACCACTCCAGCAGGAAGGTAAACAGTGTTTCCGTGCACTGCTCTGGTTCACCAGAAGCGGCTTAGTCATGCTGGCCACATGACCCGGAAGCTGTACACCGGCTCCCTCGGCCAATAAAGCGAGATGAGCGTCGCAACCCCAGAGTTGGTCCCGAATGGACCTAATGGTCAGTGGTCCCTTTACTTTTACCTTTTATTTTCACCAGAGAAATATTGGAGGTTATGTTCTATGAACACACTGGACTGGGTGGAGTTGGGGATTGGTACAATGACCAACCATCATACCCATAAGGAAGGAACTAGATACATTTTCCTACATCCCACCCACTGATGTAGCTGTGAGCCATTTCAGAAGCAGCCATGAGAAAGAGGAATCTTTTGTTAACAAAATGCTATGCTGTTAAGGATAATTGTATATTGTATTCTCAGAATATATCCAACCCATTGCCCCTTCTCTTGCTTTATGACAGGTTAAAGGTCATTAAAGGACGTGGGTGGTGCTGTGATCTAAACCACTGAGCCTCTTGGGCTTGCCGATCAGAAGGTTGGCAGTTCAAATCCCCGCTACGGGGTAAGCTCCCGTTGCTCAGTCCCAGCTCCTGCCAACCTAGTAGTTCGAAAGCACGCCAAAAAGTGCAAGTAGATAAATAGGTCCTGCTCCGGTGGGAAGGTAAACGGCATTTTCATGCGCTGCTCTGGTTACAGTGTTCCATTGCACCAGAAGCGGCTTAGTCATGCTGGCCACATGACCCGGAAAAACTGTCTGCGGACCTGTAAAGCGAGATGAGTCCCACAATCCCAGAGTCATCTGCAACTGGACTTAACTCTCAGGGGTCCTTTACCTTTTAAAGGTCATTAACACACACACACACACACACACACACACACACCCCTGGTCATTAAAAAATCTTAATCTAATGTTGCTGCTAAATCTAATATGAGATTTTCTTTTTCCTACAGAGCATCTTTCCCTTTATGCGTAAAAACTGATATTCGGGCTCCAGATATTCGGAATAATGTAATCAGGGGAAGGCCTGCTTTACGGACTCATTGGTATAATGGTAGCGTTGCTTGAATCGTTCAGGGCCTTCTTCTGCCCTCAGAGTGGTCAAGGTACTCCTGTCAATATTTAATTTGTATTGACCCGAGGCTTGATTACAATGCATAATGCTGATTACTCCCATCTTCCAATAAAGCTTGCATGCCGGTTGCAAAAAAAACTCTATTGATACATTTGATGTGCCCTGACAGGGAGAAAGAAGGAAAATGCTGACTTCCCAGCTTCCTGCTGCGTACCTTGTATATTATTACCCAGAAAGGGAACATGGCAACATCCCTAAAAGTTAACCACTTCCTCTGTGGTTATGCTCCATGTAGGCTGAAAGTAAAAAAACAACCCACATTTACTAAAGAGGAGCTGGAGTAAAATCTGGACTCAGAAAAGTTATACAGTCTTAAATACACTCAGAGAGAAGCCATCAGTTTCATCCAGTTTATTTCAGATTAGTCAGATAAAAACAGTCAGTCATCAGGTGTGTCCTGGCCTGCTGGTCCCTCCCAGACCCAGGCTATATATCCTGTAACCACACCCTAGGTCACACCTGATAGGTTAGTTCAAACTTCCCTTCTGGAGCTGGATTGGATGGTTCCACTGTCAATCAGATGCTACCTTCTAGAATCCTCCTTGTCTATTATTTTAGGATCCCAACTCCAGACACGACACAGTCGTACCTTGGTTCTCGAACAGAATGCATTCTGGGAGTCCATTCAACTCCTGGAACCTTTCAAAAACCAAGGCATGGCTTCCGATTGGCTGCAGGAGGCTCATGCAGCCAATCGGAAGCTGCAGAAACCGTGCCAGACGTTCAGCTTCCAAAAATCATTTGAAAACCGGAACACTCACTTCCGGGTTTCGATTGTTCGGGGTCCAATTTGTTCGGGAGCCAAGGCATTTGAGATCCAAGGTATGGCTGTAATTGTATACCTATTGTGCTACAGGAAGACGGCAAGCTATCTTACACTGAATCAGACAATTGCATACCCTGCAAGTGTCCCTATTTTCCAGGGACAAACCCAGAATTACAATTACCCTTGACCACTGGTCTTTACCACTATACTCTGTGCTTTTATAACCCCCAGATGGGTTTTTTTTTGTTATAGGCCTTCCCTTAAATATGCCAGGAGCCATAGAAGTATACCTTCCTTTGAATAATCATTAGAAACAGTTCTTGAAATTAACTTCTAGGAAAGGGAGTATTTTTCAGCTGTTTTGCTATTCAGGGTTTGGGAGCTGGGGAAGCAAATCACCTTTCCCTTTTCTATCAAAATGCTGCAGTGAATTTGATACTCGTGAAAATTGAAGGACTAAAACACTTGCTTCAGGGTGACCTGGAGCTATGCAACCTTTCGGTAACAGCAGACTGACATTGACTTATCATTTCTGAACTGCAAAACTCCTCTGTCTCAAAGTATGAGCAGTCTCTAAGCATCTTGTGTCAATTACACATCAAAACCAGGGGACCTTTCTTGTGATACAGGCAAGAAAGCTTGACGAAAGGCAACTTTTGGCTAGACTCGGGGCAAACTGGTCCAAGGATCGTATAGAGGTGATGTTCTGTGGGGAATCTGGCAAATAAAAATGTGTACGAGAGTGATCACAGATTTGATAGATCATATCCCTTGAAGGATGTCTTAAGCGGCAAGGGAAATGGTACAGTGGTAGCTGCATCAATCATAAATGCACTAAAAAGACTGCCTCGACTACTTTCCCCAGAATGGTTGGATTGGGAAAGGTTTGTTGGCACTGTATTTAAATCTTAGGATGGAAAGTGAGCATTCTAATTCCTGATCAATTGCTGGAACTGAAGTTAGGTAGAATGAATTATAGCATTCAGAAAGTAGTCCTCTGTTGAGGGTCATCAGGTCTTGAGCTAAGACATGGAACCTGCACAGGGATGCGTGCTGAGTCCCTACCTGTACTCATTGTAAACATATGACTGTATTTATTCTGATCCATCCACTGCAATTATTAAGTTTGCAGGTGACCTTAATGGGTCTAATTACAGGTGGAGATGAATCAGCGTATAAGGAGGAGGTTCAAAAAGTCTCTATATGGTGCCTAGAGAACAACTTGCACCTAAATATCAGTAAGACAAAGGAGATGATGTTGGACTTTAGGAGGAAGAGAGGGGAACTAGCCCCATTGTATATCAGGGGGCTTTGTGGAGAGAGTCTCTTCCTTTAAATTTCTGGTAGTTTACCTTAGTGAAGACCTCACTTGGAAAATCAATACAACCCAGGTCGTTAGGAAGGCCCAACAGAGACTCCATTTCCTCAGGGTCTTGTGAAAGAACCATGTCAAACAAAAAATGATGATCTCCTTCTACTGGTCCACAACAGAAAGTGTTCTTTCATATTGTATTGTCTTCCATGAACACGCTTTTAACAGTGAGTCCGTAAGTGACTGCGGAGGCCAATTCTGGATCCACACGTCCTTCCACAGTGGGGACATAGGTTTCTGGGCAGGAGTTGATCATGGTGAGGGTTTGCCAAACGTGCCTTCTCCTTAGCTCATTTCTCCCTTTTGTCCTGAGTTTGAGAGTCTTCAGAGTCCATGACATGGCATAGTAACAAACCAAAACAATACTCCCCTCACACAGTTTAAAAGGCTATTTGTTGTTGTTGTTTAGTTGTTTAGTCGTGTCCGACTCTTCGTGACCCCATGGACCAGAGTATGCCAGGCACTCCTGTCTTCCACTGCCTCCCACAGTTTGGTCAAACTCATGTTAGTAGCTTTGGGAACACTGTCCAACCATCTCGCCCTCTATCATCCCCTTCTCCTTGTGCCCTCCATCTTCCCCAACATCAGGGTCTTTTCCAGGGAGTCTTCTCTTCTCATGAGGTGGCCAAAGTCTTGGAGCCTCAGCTTCACGATCTGTCCTTCCAGTGAGCACTCAGGGCTGATTTCCTTCAGAATGGATAGGTTTGATCTACTTGCAGTCCATGGGACTCTCAAGAGTCTCCTCCAGTACTATAATTCAAAAGCATCAATTCTTCGGTGATCAGCCTTCTTTATGGTCTAGCTCTCACTTCCATACAAAAAAGGCCATAGATTGTTTAATTAGCCAGGAGAGGAAGAATGTTTCTGCCTGGTGCCTAAAGATATGTAACGAAGACGTGAGATGAGCCTCGCTGGTGGGGGGGGGGAGCATTCCACAAGCATGGAACCATCACAGAAAAGGCCTGCTCTCATGTTCCCACCTTCATGGAGGAGGTACACAAAGAAGGTATTCAGATGACGATTGCAGGATCCAGGTCAATTCATATGGGGAGAGGCGGTCCTTGATGACAAGGAAAAATTATGCTTGAACCAGCATGGGTGGTGATGGAGGACCATTACACTGGGCACAGTTTTCTTTGGGGGGGGGGTGCATTTCTCATTATGCCCTATGCAAGTCTTGCAAAGCGGCTCAGGGCTTGCAGTGTGCCATGAGTGGGCTCCTCACTGGGCAGATGGGTAGGCGGTGCAGCATGGCCCTCTTGGCTCCAGTGGTCGGGGGTCGCTCCGGCAGCATACCCCACTCCCACAGATCACCCAGTGTGCTGGTCCCATGGGTTAACCATGAGGCGAGGTCCAGTCCGAGGTCGAGGGTACAGTATGGAGGCAGTCCGTCAAAGCTGAAGCTGGGTCCAAGGCAGGGAGTCGGGTGAGGTCAGGAGCTCCGGCAGAAAAGCAGGACACGGTGCAGGCAGGAACTGGCTACCAACAATGTTGCTCCCGCAACCTGGGACTGGGGCTTGCTGGCTTTTATCTGACCGAAAGCATAGGGCGGCCCTGGTCCACAGGTGACTCACCTCTCCTGGCCTGGAGGCGAGCACTCCTCCTGCAGGAACTTAGTTCCCTTCACCTCTCTGCCCTGAGCCTCTGCAGCTCAGGAGAGGCTGGAGGGTTACCGGATCCAGAGGCAAACTCAGCTTCCCCTGACGGGGCTGCGAGTGGAGCAGCTGCAGGCAATGGGTCCTCCATCACCTCAGGAGCCAGAGCAGACTCAGCTGGTGCCTGCACCTGAGAATCCAGAACAGGTGAGGACCCTTCAGGCTCATGCCCCAGCCCCGGCTCAGCTGGTTCTGGAGGCAGGGAATCCTGTGTAGGCTGGGATTCCTCAGGTTCAGCCTCCGAGTCTGAATCCCAGGCCATCACACCCAGCCCCCAAAGCTCACCATGCGTAGGCCTTGTCCTGGGCACCAGCAAGAAATGTTTTGCCACTGGCTTGAACATTTCAAAGCCCTTGTTGCACATTACATGTGTATGTGTGTGGGGGGGGACTTGCACAAGTTGTGGGGGGATGCATGGCCTTAGCTCCTCAAGATTTACCTGTTTAGTGTGGACACTTGCTAGGGGCTTCTATATATCCGTAGCTACTCATGCATAGGCAATCCATGAGTTTAATCCCCCCCAACCCCCCACAGGGATCTTGATAATGAGGATAAGCCTACATGTGGCTTTGGGCACCTGAGAGTTCCAGACAAAGAGGGAAGATCGCTTCACTTCTACTTTGATTAAATTTTAAAAGACTGGTGTGATACGGAAAAGCTCAAAATTGCCTTAAAAATAACTCAGCGACTTAACATTAAACCAACAAAAGACAAGCAAAAGTAATCAAAATGACACATTCCATACTTACCAGTGGGAAGCTATTTATCTCCAGAATGACTTTAAGCAAGCGGAAGGATATAAGTTGTACTACTTCTGGTAATCTATTACAGTGCTAACTAGCTTTGTATACAAATAATTCATGGAATAAGGAACCATAGAGGATACCCTAACTTGTTTTATAGTGTTTGGGGTTTGCTGCTGTAGAAGATGTATTGCAATGGCTGCTCACAATGGGACTCGGTTATCTCCAGAACAGAATTGTGCAAGTGTCATAGTTTCCTCTGTGTTCTTTAGCTGACCCAAATATTGATATTCTCAACCCTTTGAGCTTCTCCTCATTTAGTTTTATCAACTTCCTAGCAAATCACAAGAAGTGGCCACATGGTGTGAATGCTTTAGTCTTGTTTAGGTAGCAAAACTAAGCACAATTATTTGTGAGCAAATTCCATTGAAGAACCAATGACATTTGCTTTCAAATAATGCGCTTAAAGCCAGCACCGGCATTCAACTTTTTTATTTTTATTTTTAAAAATTCTATAGATAAAGCTTCGGGAATAACAGGGGATATTGAGGCTAAATTCAAGTTTTATTTGCTCAGTTATGTAATATTTTAGATTCTCTCTCCATAATATGGGGATATCGTATGCATAAAAACTAGAATTCTGAACTGTTTGTCTATATTTTCTCGTAGCAAATGAAATCCCAGCACAGCCAACTTTTCACATGTCCCATAGGACAATATAATGGATCAGTTCCAGCTCAAGCTGTCAAACTAGTCAGAAGAACTAGTGTCCCCATATGTGGATGGCATCCTTCATCTGCATCAAAAGACACCTCTGGCTGGGTCAGCGGAGTTCAGACAGGCCTTGTGAAGCCAAAGCACACAGACAGTTTGCAGTGGTTAATCTGCACAGTTAATTGCATTAACAATGTGCAGGGAAGTTTGCCTCCACACTTAGCTCCCTCCTGCTGGATCAAGGTAATGAAGTGAAATGATCTACATCACCATCTCCAGATCTTTGCGGGTGGATGGAGAAATATCCCTTAATGCAGAGGAATCTGAAGGTGAGTTTTACAAAGGAAAATGTGGGTTGGTGATCCAGGCAATAATCACAAAAGCAACAACTGGGGGAAATCAGGGGAAATAAGTTTTTTATCCCATTCTTCAGCTAAGGGGGTGGGGGGGAGGAGAAGGTGGCTCCCAGAGCAGCTTACAAGCATCACTGACTGTTGCTGATATTAATATTGAGTAGTTTGAAGTGACCGGGTACATGAAAACTGACTACTTTTGGAAATGAAGCATTATCCAAACCCATAAAAATATTATTCAGATTTTACTAGCAGTACTCTTCCTAAACAAAACAGAATACAGTAAATTATACATCTAAAATATCAATACAATGTGCTGTTCAGCACAGGCTCAGCATGTTACAAAAAATGAAATGATTGCAACAGACCTAGAAGCAGAAGTCTGTCTCTTCCCACATCATCCATTTTTAGCCTGGAGCTGTTTTCTCTCTCTCAGTCCTTACTTCACAGAGCCTTGGGACAAAAGCCACAAAGGCAACTCCTTTCAACGTGGAGATTTGTACCCTAATACCTCTCACATGATCTAAAGTTACAATACTCATGTTAACTACCAGAGAACAACAGCCAGTTAATTATCAACTCAGCAAGGGCTCAGAGTGCTCTCCTTGGCTTTAAATATAGCCCAAAGGAAAATCCCCATGTTATATCTTTTCACCAATATATATAAAAGAAAACCTCAGGCACTGTTCCTTAGCTCCCAATTTATGTGAACCCTGAGACCTCCAGGTATAGGGCGGTATATAAATTCAATGAAGAAGAAGAAGAAGAAGAAGAAGAAGAAGAAGAAGAAGAAGAAGAAGAAGTGGTGGTGGTGTGTGGAGTATAACAAATGGCTATTTTTCCAAGTGAACATCATTTGGAGTGGGGCAATTCATTTTTGAAACTGCATGTTTGCAGTATTGTGCCTGTTGCATAGTTATCCATGGTGTGGCATTTGAACCTAGCCTAATAAGTGCCAGTGCAGTTTATTGGAACTGGCTCTTCAAGGCTGCCTTCTGGAGCCCAGCCTGCTATCACCCTATGTTGCTTCACCTCCCCAAAGAAAGAGAAATGGAGCTGTGAGTTAATGAAATGTCCATAGAGAATAATGTAAATCTGAATTTTTGTCGCTTGGAAGTGTCAAGTAAAGTCATCATGCAGGGGAATGCATGCAATTTGGGTTAATTCTCTTCTTTAGCTTAACTCAGTTCTTTACTTAAATGAATGCAGCACAAATGTATTATTTGTCAATATAATTGTGCAATTTATATAATTAACCTAGTCATTGTGAAATCCTTGCTGGTGCTTTTGTTTAAGTAAACAGCCCCAATCAAACTGTTTCTACTTATCAATATGCTGCAGTATACAATTTACATTTAAGAAGCTATTATGCCTGGGCCATTTGGATTGTTAGTCATATACTATTTTCCTGCGAAATATCAATTTGAGCGCTCATCACTTTGGTCTTATGTGCTTATTCATTCCACGCCTCCATCAGCCTGTTGTAAAAAAAAAAAAAAACTTTCTCACTGCAAAGGGCTTGTTTACTTTTCCACACTGCTCTCCCCAGTTGCCACCCCACCTAATGTCTGATGGCTGTGGCAGAACATCAGAGGCAAACCTCAACATGCAGTCAGGATAGATTCAATTTTGTTTGCATTTTAAGGAGAAATCACCTAATTCCCTGTTCTCCAACGAATACCCAATAGAGGGGCAAAACCTACACGAGAGTTAAAGGGGGGCAGCAGTGTCTGTTGAAGTAAGGGTAGCAAAATCTCAGTGAAGAAGCTTAAAACATATATATGACTAACACCCTTCTTTGGAAATTAAGCCAATGTCCAGACTTCAACATTCAAAAACTTGACTTGCAGAAACTTAAGAGTTATAAATGAGTGAAAACATAATATTTACAATCACAAACTTTTTCCAAGCATGGGCTTACAGTCTCTTCTTCCAACTTCCAGACAACTGTACTGTATTTTCCTCCCTTTCCAGAGCTCAGCACTCAGCCTTCTGTATCTCAGTTAGGCCATGCCTTGCAGCTCCTAGGAGAGATATCCACTTTTACCTTCTCCTGCAGCTTTGCTCCCTTTCTTTACATCAGAGAAGAAGCACTCCAACACTCTATCCAACTTACCAGTGTTCACAGTGGATTCTAAAACACAGTCATCTTGCTTCACGTATGATAGTCTCTCCTTCACTAGATACCTCCCATGTGACCAACATTAGCCAATCATGCGAGAACTCTCTAGAATTCAGTTACCAACCAATCAAATTTAAACACATAGCAATGCATACAAGCATTTAAAATTTCATTGAATAAAATTACTATACTTAACAGTGACTCCTTCGAAAGTAGGAGAGGCTCAGTGGACCTGCCTGCCTCGCCCATGATACCTGGTGGGAAAAGATGCTATCAGCATAGTTATGCTAGTAGGATCTTCTTCAGCTCAGAAAGAGGCATGGGGGAACTGCATTCATTTTTGAAGATGATACAGCTGGAGATGAAGTGGTCCTAAAAGGTAAAGGGTAAAGGGACCCCTGACCATTAGGTCCAGTCGTGGCCAACTCTGAGGTTGCGGCGCTCATCTCGCTTTATTGGCTGAGGAAGCCGGCATACAGCTTCCAGGTCATGTGGCCAGCATGACTAAGCCACTTTTGGCGAACCATAGCAGCTCACGGAAACAATGTTTACCTTCCCGCCGGAGCGGTACCTATTTATCTACTTGCACTTTGACGTGCTTTCGAACTGCTAGGTTGGCAGGAGCTGGGACCAAGCAACGGGAGCTCACCCCATCGCAGGGATTCAAACCGCCGACCTTCTAATCAGCAAGTCCTAGGTTCTGCGGTTTAGCCTACAGCGCCACCCGCATCCCTTAAAGTCGTCCTAGAGGTAAGTAATAGATTAATCATCACCAAGACTACATTTTCCTGCGTGCCATTTTCCTGTTTCTATGCCAAAAACAGACTTGTAACCCAATGCACTAGATAAGGTAGTCATAAGGTAGAGGTTGTTGGGATACGCATGCATCAGCCATCAATTCAGGGTAATAGACCAAAGGACGATTCACATAACCTACACCCCAAAATAATTCCGCCTTCATTGAAACATGGGTAAGAACTGATTCATATATATGCAACCATGCACAGTTTGATTACTATGATTGAATGATTGATTGATTGATTGAATGAATGAATGAACTGGAAGGGCCTTCAAGATTGCAGTGTAGCATTCTCAACCTGGAACCTTTGGGAGGCTGTTGGCCTCAAACTCCCATCTTCCCCAACCACCCTGGCCAAGGCCAATGGTGAAGGCTAATGGGTGAAGGCTGCAGTCCACTATCATTTAAAGAGCACCAGGTTGGGGAAGTCTGTTGTATTGTAATCTCACAATTTGCACTGGCAATTGGATTTGAAACGGTGTTTACATATGAAATAGTTTTATAGTTTTGGGTGTTTTTATGTATGTATTTTTTTTTTAAGAAATTGTTTTATATATGTTTTTATAGGTAAATTGCTTTGAGATGTTTCACAGCAATGAAATGGCATGAAGCCTATAATTAAATGGCTCTGCTGTGAAAACTGGGCTCAGCTTCATTTTGTGCTGTCATTTCCCTGCATCAAACCAAAGCACAAGAGCTGGTTCACATGTCAAAAGAAGGCTGCTGGAGTGTAAGGTGAGATCAAATGTGCAAAGACGTGTGTTCAAATATTCCCAAAATAGAAAACAAAACTCCGAGGTGGCTTTCACCTCTGGAAGCCAAGGCCCGAAAAAGACCCAATATGGAGGCCAAATGGCCAAAATATTGGGAAATATTAGAAAAAGATGGAGATAATTGGAAATTGCAGAGTTTGGAGAAAATGAAGGATAAAGTGCGAGACTGGTTACATTACGCTCAGATTAAAGAAGTCTTTAAAAATGATAAAAAGGCAGGGTTCCAGGTGGAGAAATCGAAGTTGGAGACAGAATTGTTAGAACCAAAGACTAAGGTATTATCAAGAATGTATAACTTACTGTTAAAATGGAATACACAAGACGAAATGGTTAAATCGGTTATGATAAAATGGGCTCAGGACATTGGGCATAATATTATGTTTGAGGACTGGGAAAGGTTGTGGACCTCTGGGCTGAACTTCACTGCATGTAATGCTCTGAAGGAAAATGTAATGAAAATGATATACAGATGGTACATGACCCCAGTTAAACTCGCTAAAATATACCATTTGTCTGATAATAAATGTTGGAAATGTAAAGAACATGAAGGTACATTCTTTCACCTCTGGTGGACTTGCCCTAAAGTGAAGGCTTTCTGGGAAATGATATATAATGAGCTGAAAAAGGTATTTAAGTATACCTTCACTAAGAAACCAGAGGCTTTCCTTCTGGGTATTGTCGGCCAGAAGGTGTTAAAGAAGGACCGAACATTTTTTATGTATGCAACAACGGCAGCAAGGATACTCATCGCTAAGAATTGGAAAACTCAAGATCTACCCACACTGGAAGAGTGGCAGATGCAGCTGATGGACTATATGCAACTGGCCGAGATGACTGGTAGAATCCGTGACCTGGGAGAAGAGAGGGTCGAGGAGGACTGGAGGAAATTTAAGATCTATTTACAAAAATATTGTAATTTGGTTGAATGCTAAGAAGGATGATAGATCATAAATAATTGCCTACCATTGAATTAGATCTGATTTTGACGCTAAGTGAGATTAAGGAAAATATAAATTTTTTGGAGAATTGCTAGATATTATTTAAATGAGTGGAGATAAGATTGTAAACAAGAGGGTAATTTGCCTGAAAAATTTCTTTTATGTAATGATGTAAGTGGGAGCGGGAGATGTGAGGGAGTCCAAAGATGTAACAAAATTATGTTACGATATAAGTAATGTTGTTTAATATTTACGTATTTGTATTTAAAAAACCTTAATAAATTTGCATTAAAAAAACCCAAAACAAATATTCCCAAAATAAGTAAACAGCACTGCAGTTTTGTATTGGTATTGAGGCATTAGAGACAGGCACTCCACGGATTAGACAGACAAGAGTTGGCAATCGTGATCCCACATCGCAGCAGTATTTTTTAAGTTCCTCGTCCCACATAGAGGAAAACAATGAAGAGAAGAAAAGGGTTTCTTTGGATTTCTTCATTGCAATTACTCACACAAATTCATCTCAAAGAGGCAATGCTCTCATAAGTGGAAATTTACCCCCAGGCAAAATATCAGAGGCTGTTGTAATAAAGAGCCCCCTTGGGAAGGCATGGCTGAAGTTCTTGGGTAGATTGCGTGAGAATGTGATGCCAAATGAATTATTTAAAGGGGGGGAGTTAGGTTCAGTCGCCCATCACAACCGTCTCCTCTCAGTATGTTAGTGACATAACATTCTCATGTGGCTAAGACAGAACAAGGAAATTAACTCTTGTCATTTGGTATCCTGGATTTACCTTGGCTGAACCATGAGAACTGCAGGAGATGCGGTGATGAAGATCACTCTGTTGGAAGTGGAAACAAAGGAATAGTAAACAGTAACTGATTTATGCTTTCAGCTTGTTTACCAGGGTTTTTTTTTACCAGGTTTTTAAAATATATATATATAAATAGTCTGGTTTGGAATATTGAAGAGGAAAGGCATCGACTGAGACTTTGTTCAGGTCCAAAATGAAAAATATAAATAGTCTGGTTTGGAATATTGAAGAGGGAAGGCATCAGCTGAGGCTTTGTTCAGGTCCAAAATGATTTGCAGGAAGTAAAAACATTTGTTCCTGATGTTTCACAGATATAATAGTATCCTATTACTTGAAGGTTTGACATATCATGCTCAGAATTGCATCTCCCTGTGGATTCTGGTCAGGGGTTCTGGGGCATGTGCAGAGTGAGTCTAGACAGCATAATCATGACCCCGCCTTCATTATACACATCATATCATCTACACAGCATTTTTGTAAAAAAAAAATTATAATTGGAAATTCATCTATAGTTAGTTCACCATAACCTTTCTCTACATCAGGGGTCAGCAAACTTTTTCAGCAGGGGGCTGGTCCACTGTCCCTCAGACCTTGTGGAGGGCCGGACTATATTTTGAAGAAAAAAATGAACGAATTCCTATGCCCCACAAATAACCCAGAGATACATTTTTAATAAAAGGACACATTCTACTCATGTAAAAACATGCTGATTCCCAGACCATCTGCGGGCCGGACCGAGAAGGCGATTGGGTCAGATCTGGGCCCTGGGCCTTAGTTTGCCTACCCATGACTTAATAGTTACTTCGGGTTACCCAAGACTTCACTGAAGTGTTTTAGCAAACTATATTCACAACCAGTACAAAAGCACGGCAAGGAAAATAACCTGGTTAACAGAGACCTACATCCTGATTTGATCCCCCATTGTAACGCTGACGTAAAGAAGACACATTGCCAAAGAGATCACAGTAATTCTCAACTGTATGCTGACACCAAGCTATTTAGCCCAGGTGTTCTCATAAGTATGATGCATGGAGACATTTCAGAGTTCATCAGCCTCTTTCAACCCGAGAAGGCAGGTGGTCAAATGTTAAAGCTCAACTGCCAACTGTTAGAAACTTTGTGTTGGTACAGGGAGCAGAATCTGAAATATTCCTTGTTAGTAGCGCTTCCCCCTCCCAGGGGGTACTCGAGGGCACACAGTACCGGCACCTCTTTTTGTTGTTGTTAAGAATGTGGGACTTAACGGTAACAACTTCATGGTGAAGCACCTGTTTTTCTAGAAGAAAAAAATGTTGTCACCCATTGTCACCCAAAGCCAAACTAGATGGCAGCTTAAGACAGTTGCCATACTTTTGACA